>NC_134510.1:32727912-33468537 GCF_027942865.1 Odontesthes bonariensis
CCTGCAACATATTCTTCAGCTCTTTGTTGTTTAGCTTGTACTTGTCACCCTCTTTCCCAGAATAGCGGTAGAAGACTTTGATGAGGTCCTCCATGGCTCCTTGCAGATTGGCACTCATTTTGCTGTACTGTCATTACAACATGGAAGGCAGAATTAATAATTGTACTGTACAAAAATAATTGACAGAAATACCATTTTTATTGTCCTTTTAAATTTAAAAAAATAAAAAAAATAAAAAAAGCCCTGTGCTTCAGACCTATAGATGACAGCTCTGGTTAAGAGGAATTTATTTCATTTGCATAGGAAATTTGCAAAGTAAAATGGCCCAGAGATAGCCAAGTGGCAGCGCTGATAATTCTCTACATGGTATAGAAGTGCATCTCAGGTCAATGTTTCCTTATCTCTTTTGACATGGCCATCCTTTAGGATAAGAAAAATACAACCAGAGTTTAGGAACAAAAACACTATATAGGTTTGGGCTATACACCACTAAATATAGTGAGCAACAGTATCAATATGACAAACATTTAATGCAGCTTTTGTGACTAACAGTTATATTTCCAACCTTGGGAAATTTGGTAGCAATAGTGAAAAGTCAATCTGAACTACAGCTTCAATACATTTTCTATACAGAAAATACAGTTTCTACTTAGACTTCATTTCAACATATCTGTAAAATAGATTTCTGCTCATTTTGGACACTTGCAGTGCAAGTAAACAACCTCCCAAAACAGTTGCTTATTTTCTTGGAAAGACTTATTTGTTCAGTATTTAAGCCACAACAAAATGTTAGGAAACGAGAGAAATTTAATCAAGGTGCAAAAACTAACTTCCATTTTTTTTTGCCAAGCAGATAGCCTACAGAGGTCAGGGATGATAACCCAAGTAAAAACATCCAACCTACACTTGTCCTTCACTCTGATACCGGAGAAGCAGATACAGGGGAGCAGAGGCACATCACCTCCCACCTGCATGAGCCAGTGGAGGACAAAGGCCAGACCCCCTGCAGGGCAGCTTGCACATAAAATACATTTAAATTGGGCCCTGCATTACGTTACATGAACCACCTGATGCCCCAACGCAGCAGATTAACTGCAGAGAGGTTAGTCGTATTCCATCATGCACATCCGTTTGATGATCTATTTATTTTTTGTCTATCGAGTGATGGTTGAATCAATAATGAACAGCCACCTGCGTGAGTAAGTGAAGGTGTTAATATTAACATTTCATTAAAGAACACACATACAACACTACCCCCTGAATTATTCCAGTATCTCCTAATTATTGAAGATGATTGCAGTTTATTGTTTGCACTCACCGCGTTAAGGGAGCTAATTACAAGCCTTCGAATGCCAAGTGCAAAGTTGGTGTAAATTAACTGTGGCAGCAACTCAACAGGAGCAGCTTTTGAAAGTGTTGCATATAAGAATAACAACGCCAAAAGAGATAGCTTACCTGGATAGTGACGCTAACAGGTGCTGGAGAAAGTGGATTGAGCTCTACCCTCACCTCATCAGCTTTATGGGCTGCTGCCACCTGTGTTCAAACACGCCACACGATCTGATAGGCGCCTCCTCCCGGGCATCAGCTCCATCAGCCGCTGCACAGGTGAGCCATGTGGCCATGTAAGGCAGTGTTTTCTAACCCTGGCCCTCAACGCACACATCCCTGCATGTTTTCCATCCTTCCCCTGCTCCAGCACACCTGATTCCAATCACTGTGTCTTTATCAGCCATCTGCAGAGCCTGAAGAGCTGACACATTTAATTGAATCAAGTGTGATGGAGCAGGGAAACATGGAAGACATGCAGGGCACTGGGGGTCGGGAAACACTGATGTAAGGCACTTCTTTTCTCCTTGGCAAACACTCAAGCTTCGTGGTTCATCACCTAATAAAGCTTTGTTGGAACAGTAGTCTCGACTGACTCAGAGTCAGAGGATAATTAATACTGTGATCCATATTAAACACGAGAGAATAACGCCATAACGTGAAATATAAAACAAACATAACACATTTAGAAATAAACATAAAATGATAAACTATACAAAAGAAAACATAAACAGAATACACAGATAAAAGGGTTATATTTACTAAAGACATGAAATAAAAATGAAAATGACAAAAATATCTCAGGTGATAGGAGTTGTAATTAATCTGAGGTTGTATAAACCCAGTTTTAAGAACTGGTACGGACTAGATTATTTTGTGTTCCAATTTATATAACGTTTTTAATTAATAAACAGTTATACTTTCTGTTTCAGACATCTCTGCGAGCTGTTGTTGAAAAGTGTGATTTCTGTGCAGATGACTGATCTGCGGTGCTGCTCTTTGCTCCATCGTGGGTGGATCAATCTATTGCTTAAGGAGCTGCTCCTACGCTCTCATGCAGGGGCAGAGAGAGGTTGTTCATGATTGATGTTAACTTGAATGACCTCATAACTCTGTTTTTTTGTATAAGATCCTATATGCTGTTAAATTTTCTATCTTTATAAGTTATTTAAATGCCACATACGGAAAGAAAACTTCAAGATCAAAGAAAGACTGAAGGTCATTTTTGGTTATGTCTTTTTAACATTAAACTGCCAACAAAAGAATTTCTAAAAAGGTCCATTTAATCGATACTCTTGGACTTCTGACAATCATTAAATTGTAGATCTTCGTGTTGTTCTAAAAATTGAGACTTGTGAATTTTTGACCTGGAACAACAAAGACTGGAAACAGCTAAATAATGGAAACAGCTAAATAATGCTAAATAAAATACAAAGTCAGAGAAAAAACGACTCAAGCAGTTGCTTATATTTTCCAGCTAATTTATAATGCTTGTTAGGTGTGTTAAAGGCTTTTCTTTAACCTAATTTACAAAGAAGGGGATTATTATGCCAGAGCTCAATGTGCAGGTCAAGTGGCAATGCAAATTAGGTGCAGGTTAGTCATTTGGAATTCTTGGAGATCATTTGCATCACTATCACTGTGTGAAGGTTTTAAAGATTTTTTACATACGCTTGTTGAAATATTAAACAACGAAACCTTTGATACTTTGGTGTCAAAGTACTTTTATATATGTATATATAAAACACAGGCTATCTTTATGATATAATTGCCTAATTTTCCTGGTATCAGTGCAAAATGAGTTCAAATATCCTTTCAAGCAGTATCTTAACTGTAAAGCAATATTTCCAAATTCAATATTTGGCTAATTTGTGAAACAAAATTCCATCCTGTTTCAGTCCAGTGACAGGTCTTTTGTTCTTGGTTTAAAGAAAATGAAATCTTACAGTTAAATTAATTTCTTTGATATGAATATGTGAGACTAATTACACCTATGACCTTCAAAAAGTACACTATATGTCTCTTAAGTGTGAGAATCTGAAGAATCCATGTCTGGTTTCTGATTGGTGTAGTTCCCAACCATATACAGACATTCTTTTACCAGTCATGATTAACAATTTTATTACTGATTACAAAATATTACAACATTATTGTTTGGCAAAAATGATGAATATCCAGCATTACAGATGTATTTGACATAAGGCACATACTGTGCTTTTAGTATGCAAATGAATGCAAAAAGTTTCCATCAGAAAGTAAACATCTCAATACTTCATGTTCTATACAAAATACTTTATCATTTCATATATTCCCGGTTACTCTAGTTTATATCAAGAAGAGTCTGTTTGTTACATGGAGCATTTCATATACAGTGGCATGGATCTATCACTAATGCAAATGCAGGATGATTTACTGGACTGCTGACTTGTGTGTGGCATTAATATTCTTTCCTTCTCTCTCACACACTCTCTACAGAAAACTTCAAATATTGGCCATCGGTAAATGATGCACACGTTGAGCCAGGATCTTCTCTCAATACTAAAGGTTACAGGAAAATAACTTCAAAATTACCAGAAGAAAAAAATGCCATTACAAAAATGATGGAGGTTTGCTAAAGACTGAGCTCAAACCAATTTTATCAAGAACACGAAAACAGTGGCTGTTGATGAAATTCAGAAAACACTGCTTAAAAACAAGAAGTGATAAAGTAAGGTGCAATATGGCGCAATCAACTGTATAAAAAGTGAGATCATTAAACTCTCTGTCACACCACAGGAGAAACACGTTCAAGTTTAGATATTAAGCAGACAGACCTTCATCTCTCACATCTTACTGTTGCTTGTCTTAATCATACTCTGTTTTCTGTATCAATAGTTGACAGTTTTTTTAATTTAGCAATTGATTAAATGTTACATACCTGATATGAGAAGGAACAGCAGATTGTACCTATAAGCTTATTATCACTATTGTATGAGGAGCTGGCAGTCTGTCAGTGCTTTTTTTGTCCCCCTAGTGGTCAAATATCTGTTAATGCAACATTTACAGCACAAGTTCAAGGCACAGTATGTGTTTATGTGTCTGTCTTTTTGTGTAACCTCCTGATTTTGGTTATGTTTCTGCATTTAGCAGAGGGGGTAGGGAAGTACAGGGTAAGTGCCAGGGTAGGAGATGCTCTCTGAAGAGCTGGGCCTTCAAGAGTTTCTTGAAGATATTCAGGGACCCTGTTCTGGTAGCACTCGGTAGGTCATTCCACCATCGTGGAACGACACATGAAAAGAGTCTGGATTTAACCTTTAATATCAGAGTTGGAACATTACTGATCTCATACCTCCAAGGGCCAAAAATGTTACAGAGCAAAGTGCTTTTACAGTGAGGCACTTGTCACCACAGAGTGCAACATGGCTGATCTCATTTGAGCTGGTCTTTCACTGCCTGTCAGCAGGGCACCAAGCCTAAGTGATCAGATGGAAAATGCAGTAGAAAACATCCAGATTAACATGACGGGAATACCATTGGTAGGGAGGGATTGTGTTTTGGTCTGTCATCTCACGTTGGTGTCTACTCCCAAACTGGCACCACCCACACAAAAAAGTCTCTTTAGGACAATCTGAGAAAATACAGCAATATGTATGGATTTGTTCAGTCTTTGGGTCAAAATTTCATCACAGGTATTTGTCTCTGATTTGGCAGCTCAACATCATTGCTTATACTCATTTCTTTGTTAAGTTTTACTTTGTTGCCTGCATCAGGTATGGCCTCATCTGGAATCATTTCCTCCAAAGGGGTTCCAATCACAGAAATTCCTCCCTCAGATGATTTCCTGCTCCTCACACTATGCTTCCCCTCACGGATCATTGTGGGTTTGCCCAGGACACTCCTGAGCTGTGCCCAGAAAAACGGTTGTTGATTATCCTGCTGGGGCCACTCCAGGTATGTCTTGTTACTCAGCATCTTCTTCAGCTTGCAGTACTTGCTGGGTAAAGAGCTTGGATCAATGGGCTCCTTCACCACGAGGATGACGTCGCTGAAGGTCTTGCCCATTGCTCTCTGCTGAGCAAAGTACAGCTCATAATTGCACCATTCACTGTTAACAAAGTTTCGAGAGAGGACAAAGATAACCTGTGAAAGAGGACAAACAAAAAATTATACTTGCAGTAGTGTTTCACAGTTTGTTTGTATTACTTTAAGTGAACATATATGCATTAAGCATAGCAACATATATATTAGGGAATGATTTAGTAGCCGGTTAAGCTTTATGAACAACATCAGATTTTTAACAATACCCAGATAGTGCATGCTAACTACCCCGTCAGTTGATATACTGTATGTTGCTCCTACTCAGGTTTCACAAATCTCATTTCATAAAAAGGATTTTCAGGTCTTCATTTACTGTAACTGCTGGTGTGGTGGCCTATACCAGAGCTTATTCTATTACAAGACTACTTTTTGGTTACCTTACGACTGCTTTCAATGTTCTCAATGATGTTGTCGATGATCCATTTTCCTGGCATGAAGTCCCGCTCATGAATGCACAGACGATAAGGATTCCTTTTGTTTTCCAAAGAGGGCAAGAGCTGGTCCCTCACCCAGTCAGCATCTGAGTGACAGTAGGATATGAAGGCATGATAGGTAAAAGTCCCTACTTCCCCAGCTGCTTTTTCCTTGTGAGCTCTGTATTTGGCCCTGATGATCTGATATGTGGCTTTTGTGTACCACGGAAGATCAAAAATGTAGCAGATCAGAACAAGTATCAGGATCACCGTTGCAGTAGTTGCAGCACTGATGATGATGACGAGTCGGATATCACATGCTACCTGACTAGGGAAGTATTTTGAGATGACTGTATTGACGAATGCCTCAGGATGATAACACTTGTAGTTCCAAGGCCAGTCTGTGAGGTTAACCTTTTCTTTTGAAAGCGTGTCCTGGACAAAAGCATGAAGCTCACAAGTGCAGTGGTAAGGATTGTCTCCTGCCCTCAGCTGAGACAACTGAGGCATGTGCTGGAAGGATGCCTTGCTAATCAGGCCAAATGAATTCCCATCCAGAGAAAGAAACTGAAGTGATGGGCTCTCCCACTTAGTTGGGATAAACTTTATTTTATTACCACTTAGCAGCAGGAATTTCAAGTTGGTGGTTCTCTGAAAGTACACCATGTCTAGCTGGTCCAGATTGCAGTAGGATAGATCTAAATAGTGCACTGTGGTGGGCAGACAACTGAGAGCTTCACTTGCAAAATTATTATGATGAGCGATGAAACGAGTGATGTTTTTTTTCCAAACACAGTCTTGGCTCTCTATTATAGATCCCAGTTTGTTGTTGCTAAGATCCAACACCTGAAGTTGCCGAAACGCCCTTGTTAGAGAAGACAAATCTTTTAAGCTGGTCAGGTCATTGGTGCTCAGGTTGAAAGTGTGTAGATTTGGCATTGAATAGCTGTAATCACACCTCTGGTTGAAGATATATTCATTCTTCAGTCTGTTATTAGAGACATCCAGAAGGTTCACGCCTTCCATCTCAGCCCAGGAATCGCAAGGCACAGAGTTGAAATAGACATACTGAATAGAAAGGTGCTTAATTTTCTTGAGCCAGGTGAAGCGCCAGTCAAATCTCAGCACATCAGGATTGCTGATATACCTACAAGAAAGTGAGTATTTTAGTATTGTGTACATGAAGCAGTTTTACTCTGGGTCTATAGAATTGATTTTACATTATCTAAATGGCTGTGATTCTGTGATTTGTTCATTTTATCCTTTAATAGGCACGTCATAGTACGTTTCTTAATGCTCAGTTTTATTGTTACTATTTGGTGGATTCCACACTCCCATATAGCTACTTTTTGTCAACCTGATTTTGGTAAAACTGCTTGTGTTTGCAAGAATGTAAGGTCCTGGAGAGTGAATAGTAAATTAAAACTCTTTGAGAGAAGATTAAAACTTGTCATATAGTGTCTCCTGCATTGTTATGTAAATCATAGCATGCCAAATGTGATGCAACATTTTTATCAACATCTCACACTCATACAGTTTGATCTAAAATACTCACCAAAGATCCAACTGATGCAGCATCAAGTTTGTGATGCTGGAGCCTGTTCCACTATCAATAAATGTTGCTGAACGGGCAAAGTCGATGTACTGTAGTCTCAGCTTTTTGATAGGAGCCACTTGTAAGTTCAATAAAGCCATTCTTAAGAGATTCTCATTGAATTTGCCTCTGTGGAAGATGAGCTGATAGGCTTTTATGTCTTTTAAACCCTGAAAAATATCATCCTCTCCCATGTAGTACATGAATTCAAAGAGGTTACGAAACTGAATGACACTGAGTGTCTTGTTTGCAAGGTCACGTAGCATGTGATGGAGAGCATTTGGCCGTTGATCTATGACCATATCAAAGCCCATCTGCTTTGTCTGAATGACTTCTAAACTTCCAGACTCGTAATACATTAGATTAGAGGAGCATTTGATAGCAAAACCTTGTAACTTGATGTTCTTCAGGGGCTGAAAATCAGCTTTTTGAAGACCCATCACCATGGGGCCGCCCATAGACAGAACCTGGAGTTTTACCAAGTTGGAGAAACTATTAGCCAAAGTGGCATGTTTATAAAGGTTGTTGGACATGTAGAGCTCTTTCAGATTCAAGAGAGATGCCAGAGCTGTCGCTGGAATTTCCTTCAGGGAGTTATTAAAGATGTTAAGATGCTCCAGTAGTGTATTATTTTTAAATGCATCATCATCAATGTGTGAAATGTTGTTGTACTGCAGCTGAAGGATGCGAAGCTGAGGGAGGTGGTTGAAGTCCCCAGCATAGACGGAATGAAGTCCGTTGTAGGAGAGATCAATGTCTTCAACTGTAGGTGGAAATTGTTTTAGTTGGATGTGGTCAAGCTGTCTTCCGCGACAGTCTGCAGACTGGCCAAAGTTGTGGATTCGACAGGGTCCTTCTTCAGTGGTGCCGGTGGTTGGTGAAGATGGAGTTGGGGAAGAGAGAGCTCCAAAAAAGAGACCAGAGAACTGAAGCAAATTCCAAATCATTGTGATGGATCTGAAAAGTAATAAGAACAGGAGATGTTATGTTGGATTATTCATTCTATTGCATTAGAAAGCTGCAGATATTTTGTATTCTCTTTCCATATTTGCTGTATTAAATGACCCATTAAACCTTGTACCCCGTGCATATTTACTCAAGTGCATGATTAAATGATGGTTGAAACCACTGACAGGTAAACTGAGCAACACTGCTCATCTTTTTTACAGTCCATGTTCTGCTGGGACCCCACAACCCACAAGGCCTACAAGATCTATTGCTAATGTTCTGGTACTTAAGAGTCCAAGACACCCTCAGATGGAATTTGATTGACTGGTCTGGGGTATTTTGGCAGCATGAGGAAGACCAAGAAATTAACATTAGTGTACCTTTCTAAGATATCAGTAATTTTCTATTAGGTCATAACTTTTCTTTATTTTTACAGCACAACAGATGTCAGTCACATGCATTTAAAAAAGGACTTCCTCACCTGCTCCTCAGTTTACCAGGAATAAATCATTGTACAATGAAAAAGCACTCACCCTATATTTCCTGCTCACTTTTAGATCACCTTTTCTTCAACTCTGTATTTATAGGTCAAGGTCGTTGTTTTGGTCCTCACGGGGAGGAACCATAAAACTTTATAACACCGGCTAAACAAACAGTCTTAGTCTTATCTTCTCTCGGAGTTATGTGGCTTGAATAAACATATCTGAACTGATGTAGGTAGTGAAGAAAGACATTGTTTCCCTATTTGATTTAGTTTTATTTTCTCCTCCTTCTTATTTTAGGCGATAATAAGTAATTGTACTAGATTGCTGTCTGTTAATATTTAATAGTTTGGACAACCACCTGGAAAGGAGTCATGACTTGAACAAAAACAATTAAAAGTAAAAATTTTGGCATAAATCACAGATTTGGCTTTATCAAAATCAGTTTTTAATAGAAATCTAGATCAGAGAGGATATATTCAGATATTCATAATGGAAATATCTGCTGTTTTAAAAAAGAATGATTTAGATTAATTGTTATATTGCATACAACATGAATTTATTCCTTTCCCATCAAATTTTTGCTGCACTCTATTGTCACAGGTCAATAGCCATCTGAATAACTCATTGAGACTTTCTTAAAAACAGAAAATCTTTCTTCATTCAAAGAATGAAGAATTTATTCTTCATGAGAATTAGTATCAGACTGTGGCCATCATATTACTTCCTAACCATGTAAGCATTGTCTGAGAGAGAACACAAGACAATCCTTAGGTATATTATCTGGCCTGCAAAGAACAGCTGCTCAGGGAATATTGACAGGTTCGATGGACATCAATATTTTTTACTTCACATACTCCTCACAAACAAGACAAGGTTAAAAATAAATGTAATATAATTGGGAAGTGACACCGTGGCAATCAGTTAAATAATTACTCAAACGATTTAAAATGCATTATTAGTTTTTAGGTGAAAGTCCCGGTCTAGAAATTATAAAAAAAAATACATACAGAATATGATTATTTAGCTTTTCAAGCTGGATTTAACAGTTTTATATGTGTTGCTTTTTTATGCAACTCAAAAATGGATGTCAACACTGACTTTTTCTAATTGTTTGGCCTTGAGTCTTTCTTTACGTGAAAACTGGAAGGGTACCTCCAGCTTTCTTTTGGACTGAAAGGCATTCTATCAGTAGAAACTATCAAATTGGTCACAAACAGTACTTGACCATCCAGGTTCTTATGAATACATCCAGTTAAAAGAAAAAATTCAAAAGTAAGATATCCGTCACTTATGATGCATTTATTTGAACATTTGCCAGCCAAATTCCTCAGCCTCAAAAAGAGAAAAACAAGGAAATGTTAACAGTTCCGGTATATGACCCTTTCCTAGTTTGACATTAACCTACAAGAATGTTTCCATGTGAGGATCTGTTGTGTAGAATTTTGTTGGTGTTCCCGTTTTCTGGTAACTTTATCTGTAAAAGGAATATGCACAAATATGCTGGCAGTGCTGCAGACTCCAATCTAATTCTAACGTCAATCTTCTCTGCTGGCTTGTATAAATGTTACAGTTGTTTACAGAGATATATGGCCCTTTTTCAGGCTCACGTTTTTTCCACATACAGCCTGACTCTCTACCAGGTCTATATAGTACGAGTTTAAAAGATAACTGAGAAACCCCGGGAGAGCACGTGCAAGGGAGAAATATAATATCTGAGAGATAACTTTCATATAGCCTGTCACATTTAAAATCAATAACTGACAATGTCTGGAAACAATGACTTCGTTCATCTTGAACCGAGATCAAAACAGAAAAGAAGCACTTTATCCTAACTAACTCATGATCTAAAACATTGTAAACAACTTAACTGGAAATTATGATAAGAAGAAATGCAATATATAGAAAATCTCTCCTTATTTCAATGTCAACATGTGAATTATCAATATATCAAAGAAAATATCAATATTGAAGGAAATCTTGAAATCAGACAAACAGTAAGTGCTGCATTCCACTTAGAAGAAGTTCTGCTTTTTCACAGGTGCAACAGTGGAATCCAGCCCATGTTAATGAACCTGAGATCAGTGCTGTATATAAAAATATTTGCTTCTTGTCACAATCTGGCCTGTAAGGCAGTGACAAAAGTGGAGACACACCCTTTATAGCTGTTGCTTGAGTGCAAAAGAAGGGATATTATAGGGAGATAAAAGGGAATAATATATAATGTAAAGCGATACATACTTGTTATGATTCTGATTCGTCTGCCTGCTCTGCTCTCCCTGTTTGCTATTAGTTCATCTCATCCACCTGCCTGCTGCTGCTCTGCGGAGTAATCAGACTCATGACTCACACCTGTTCATCAGCCCTTATATTCAGCCTTCTGACAGGCAGGTGACACCAGATTTGTGAGAGCTGCCTGACCTTTTTCATGATCATGTTATTCCCCACGGATTTCCCTGTTCTGCCTTGCCCTCGTTGGATATCTCTGTTCTGGACACCGACCCCCGTTTCTGCCTCTCGACTATCGTCTCCTGCCCAGCCCCTTGAAAGGATTGTTTGCTTCTGCCTCCCTGGTTCTGGTTAGGAACAGAACCTCTGCCCCCAGCCACGAACGGATTCTGAAAAGATTAGTGGCAACCTTTCAGAACTCCCGAGCATTGTTCTGGATCTTTGCAAGCCACTGACCTGTTTCTCCGTCCCCAGTGGTTCCAGTCCTGCTGCTGGTGAGTCCTGTCCAGAACTCCTTTGTTGCAATAAACCTGTTAACCTTTTATTTGCCGTCTGGCTGAAATTCTGGGTCCTCTGTCCCGTCCCTTACACATACTATTATTCCTTCTCTGTTAGATTTTGAATAGATACCAGGCTCTGAGGAAGTGCAAGCACATTATTTCTAAAAGAGAATGATAGAGAGATGAGGCTTTTTTTTTTTAATTTTTTTTTTTTTTTATGGTTGAATGACCTTTAAGACCTTAACAAAATCGGATCTTGGAATTGGCCAAGAAAACTACCGTCATCAGCTGATGGAGACAACAAACATTTAATCATTGATTAAACTGTGATATCTGTCTGATAAGTCACGAAAAGCGTCATCTTGTGAGCTCAAAGCCCTATAACTGAATCTGATATTTACCCAGCAGTCAATAGTAGGTGGAACAGTTCTTGTCATCAACACGTGCTACCCACTGCCCTCCATATGGTACAACAGATCAAAGTCACAGCAGATTTGTTTCACTGATTGCTTTACTCTGGTTTAATGAGGTTTCATGTTTACATGCTATGCACAAACACAGCTGCAGTTGTGTTCGAGCTATAAACACTGCTCCCAGGTTATCATGTTTACGTGCTGAGGCTTTTCCTCTTACAAATCAAGATATATATATTTTTGTTTTGTTTAATGATCTTGATGCCTGATAGATGGTATAAATGGGATTAAATTAGATTAGCTTTTCAACTTTTCTCTTGTCATCCTTCAGGATTAACTACATGCTATCAACATTTGTAAGGGTTCTGGTGTTTTACAAAGTAGTTCCAAACTTAACAAAAAAAAAAAAAGGCTGGGACTTTCAAACAAAATTGTGTTTTAGAAAAAAAAAAAAAAACTAAATGATTAAGTTAATCAGTTAATATCTGAATTTCTATCTGTGCCATGTTTGAGGCAAAGTGTTCCTAAATGTTAAAGCTCAGTGTCTCATTGGCATGAGAAACCGAAAATATGTCTCACTGGACTGTTTTATTCTGGCATTAGACTATGAATGTTTTTCATTTCTAACATTTGACATGTTTAACACAGGTGATTGATGACATTACCACCTTGGAATCCTGTTTCAGTACCAGGGCTCTGCAGCTGCTGGCTCGATGTTATGGGTGATGGCCACACTGAGGTGGAATACAGCCACTGCAAATGCTATTAGTTACAGCAGGGCTTCTTAAAACACTCCTTAAAAGGAAGGTCTGTCATATGACACACTGTTTTTGTTAGTTTGTTTTTAATGCTTACAATTGTCTCAGTAACACTGCATAAAACATGTGTGGAAGGTGGCCTTTGAACAAGGCCTTTGAAAAGATTTTCTGGTCGTCTCTAAAGTTGGAGTCTAGAGTTGACTTCCAACAATTTGCTATTTGACTCTGAAATCAACAACACTTACTATATGTAACCATATTACGTGTTTCTTGAGAGTTATGTCCGTGTAAACTATGAAGCTCTGTGATGTGGGACTGAGACCAACATACACTCTGTCAACAACACGACAACAATTTACAAAAACACTTGTGTCCATTCCTCGTTGGGTTCAGACTAGAAATCAACTGAGAACTGATTTGCCTTTAGAGAGTGCAACACTACCAAACTCCCTGAAGTTTCAGCACAAACTGAAGCACTGGGCTCCTGGACAGAAACTGTTTAAAAAAGATTTTGCATCAAGCACTCAAAACACCAACAAATCCCCAATAAATCAGAGTTTTAGTTACAATGTGTGCTTTCTCATAGTGAAAAAGAATGCAACTTGTAATATCAAGCAATTCTGATAGGCTCCACCTACAAGGTCTGCTCAAAATACTTTAAATTTGTTTACCTAATACTCGATCTTCTCAGGTGCCAGCAAAAAAAGTATTCTGAGAGCCTGATGAGTATCCTAAAGCACATGTTGAGCCTGGTTGTAATTTATCATTTTATGATTTTGAACAGAATCCAAGAAAACACCGAAGTACAGGTCTTATAATGCTACAGTGCCAAGTATCGCCGTGTCATGAAAGCCTGGTAGCTTTTGCTTTCGTGCATCAGTGAGGCATTTTGCTGCTGATTAGTGAGAAAACAGGTTTAAGATGAAGTGGTGGAGTATTTCCTCTTAGTGGACTAAGACAAAATTTTCCAACTCTTTCCCATCAAGTGTGACTCACACAAAAAACGTCCTTTCACTCTCATGCCACACATACATTATTTCCTCTTAGTGGACTAACCACCCAAACCCATGACTTAGTGGACTAAGAGGAAATACTGGATGAGGTGGTGGAGTATTTCCTCTTAGTGGACTAACCACCCAAACCCATGACTTAGTGGACTAAGAGGAAATACTGGATGAGGTGGTGGAGTATTTCCTCTTAGTGGACTAAGAGGAAATGCTCAGTGACTGTTGGTCATGCAAATCAATAGAAAACAGTAAACTGATTCTCCAGCTTTGTGTTGACTCACATACTGCGTCTTCAGTCACTTTATCAGGACACCTAGCTTTCCAACTCTCGCCCATTAAGTGTGACTCACACAAAAAAAACACTTCTCTCACTCTTATGCCACACATACATTTTCACACACAGCGAAAAAGTAATTCGTAACCGATGACCTTGCATGTTAAAGATTCAGCCAGCTACTTGTCAGCCCCCCCCCCAGAGACTTTTGGAAAGCCTCCTCAGTACTGCCCAGCAAGCTTCAGAAACGCCTCTCCTGTCAACTCTGCTCTGTCAAAGGCAGCAGAACCTGTGAGCTGCTGGCACATGCAGTATAATGAGAAAGTATGAACATTTGTTCACATGTGGAAAACATACTTCATTAGTGTCACAATTCAAGGTTAAAAATTGTGAGATTGCAAAGTATTTTCCGGCTGTTATTAAATTGGCCAGCGTGAGTGTCACATATTGATGACTGCGAGCCAGAAGTATTGATTAAGATGTGTAAGCTGTCCAAATGTGTACTCAAATCCCAGCCAGCATATTTAGCATCTAACCTTTACCATTGGATTCCTAACCACTGGCATGTGAAAGTGAAGCAGAAAAATAATGAGTCATGAGTGGGAGTGGAGATTAAAAAAAGTGAAAGGCCAGTGGAAAAGGTTGTGCTGGACAGGAGTTAAATGTCCAAAGGCCTTATATGTGTTTTTGTTGTCAACTTTGAATTGACATCATCATATTATTTCATCAACTTCACAACGAGTCAAAATTTGATCACAACGACAATGAAAACTGCAATCAAATATGTAACACAGGGATTCTACAAGTATTGAGTCTTTATGATGGAAATGCAATGTTTTAAAGTCTGGATCAATGCAGGTATTTCACGTTTTGTCATGAGACTGTGTTGGCAGGGATGTCCTTGTTGTGGATTAGCAGGCTGTTGACTGTGTCAAAATAAAGTTGGAGACATTCTATCACTTCTAACTTATTCTTTGGGACATCATCATACTAGTAAGTATATCACAAGTTACACAGATTGCTTGTTTTTGTAGTTTTTATGTTATGGTTTAGTTAAAATTCTATTGAGTCTTGCTTCCAGATTTATTATGTAGCGTTCGCCCTCTCTCTGTTCCTGTTTCACACCAGGGTTTCAGTTACTGATTGCTACACCTGCATCTTGATTGTCATCACTTTCCTCAGCAATTATTCCTCAGTATTTATACACCTTTTTTTTTTCCTCCATCCTTTCCTCATCACAATTTAGTTTGATTCTTGCTTTTGTTCTCAGTCTGAATTGGTTCTGTCAAGTTTCTTGTGCTTTTGGAGCTCACATTTGAGGGTTTTTCCTGCCACTCCAGTGATTTTGGTTTCTCTTATAATAAAGTATTTGTCTCCCTTACCTGCATGTCTCCTGCCTGTGAGCCTGCATTTGGGTTCTCTTCACCTCAGCTCTGTGACAGTCCTGACAAAGTGGCATGAGTGGGATGTTCATTGGCTTGTTTTATGTAACCCCAGCAAATAACTTGATTCAGTAGCCATGCTTGACGCTCTGTGCGGGTGCTTATGTTTGTATGCTCAAAAGGACAATGTTAACTTTAGCATTTGGTGAAACAAAATATTATTTTTATTAACATCTGGTCATATACAGAATTGTTAGGCAAGTTGAAGTTGTCTCTTGATGATGTATATTTGGAATGAAGAAAGCTGACTAATCTTGTATCTCTTCTGGTTTGACAGTGGACCAGTCGGGACAATCCAACCCCCATTTTTTTCTAGAGCCGTGTGTGTAAAAAGATAAGCCTGCTATTGCCAACATGTTCTTGTTGTTGCAAGTTTGTTCCCTGCAGCAGACAAATTTAGGTAGGGGAAGTGAAAACAGCAAACTGATTGACTTAACAGCATTGAGGCATCCTTGAGCAATACAGTCTTCAAACCCCAATAACCCTGGGGAAGTTGCTCAGTGATGGATGAGATTGGGTTTTTGCAGGGCAGTGTGCACACATGTATGTTATCTTTTTTGAACAGGACTGGAACATGCTGGAATAAATGTGAAATCTTGTTACTATCATCATTTGTAATATCTTCACTATTGTTTTATTTTCCTGTTGGACGGGTGGAGAGTTAAATACGCGTCTACTTCTGTTTTGGTCCATCGTGTTGACAACCGTTCGGATTTCACACACCACTTGTAAGAAATATCTGTACATATTTAAAAGCAAACCCACCTATAATTTAAAACAAAACATTACTTTGTGCCGTATTTTAGCTCTGCGTTGGATATATTGTTCAACAGACCAGAACTGGCCAATAACCTAACATTGTACTAATCAAATTTGTTTTCATGTCGATTTATTTTAATCACATCCTCATGGACAGTGCAACTAGTTACTGAGTAATCAGATTACAACCATCATAGAAAATATATGTTTAAACCAAATACAGATCACAGAAATGAAAAACTACAAAGTCATAAAGTTAGCAACATCACACACGAGACAGAGTGTTTGACTTGAACATGAAGTGGAGAGCCAGTGGTGTCTTAGATAACCTTTTCCAAATGTTCTCATGGACTCACTTTAAACTAGATCTCCATGTTGATCTCAGCCACACACTGTCAAAGCATCTTGCTACTGTTTTGCCAAAACAATATGAGATGGATATAAACAACTGCCACAGTGCTCAATGATACATTTGCTAGCTCCTGTCACAGAAAGTGTGTTAAGAGCTTATCTTGCCATGATAACAGCAAAAAGACACACAGACAGATTCACACTGTGAACACTCTACCAACTACACTGTTGCTGATGTTAATCATAACTGGAACACCTTTGGGATATTTTCCTTCACACAAGTCTTTCAATTGATCTGGTTTGTATAGCATCATAATCAACTCTATTTGTATACTGAGACTAAACAGGTTTAAAGCAGACATGAGACAGTACTCACCTCCAGATGTGTAGACGGACCTCTCTTTTTCAGCCAGACTCCACACAACACATTTTAACCTGTGCTTTATATTAGACCCAGCGTAAGAAGTGACTCAACACTGAGTGTGTTAACCTATTGTAGCTCTTTTCTACATCTCTCTCCCTCCCTCTTCATGTGCCTCGTACTTCCTTTCACTCACCCTTCACTTACTGCTCGTGTGTGTGTGTGTGTGTGTGTGTAGCTCAGGAATGTGGGAAGTATCAGGAGAATATTTTACTCTGGCTAAAGGGTGTCAGGTTTCTTTAAAAGTCAGCCTCATCTAAGTAAAATATGGGGAAAACTGCAACTATTTTCTCAAATGCCAGATTTAGACATTATTGTTGCCTTTGTGTTCACATCAATCACAGGAAACAAAGTAAAAGTTTCAAATAAAAGCCTGATGTCATACTGGAGATATTAGTCAGTACTAATATCAAACTCAGGAAATTAGTACAATGATGTCCCAGCAAGGTCATACACAAGGAATTTAAACTACTAACGTGAATTGCTGGAAAGCTCAATAAACACAGTGTGTGTGTTTAGGAGAAGGGAGGTATTTTCAGAGTGGATTGACAATACAGCTAACAAGACAAAACCTTTCAAGCAAGGATGTTAACCACTGACATGAAATAAGTGACATGAAGAACTAAAAAATAAAAATAATAGTTGTAATAAAAGTAAATTATTTATTTAATGGGACATCACAGTTGTGGCCATGTAAGGTTTTTGTTTGTTGACATTTTAACAGTATTTTTAATAATAATAATGATGATGACGATGATAATAATGATAATAACAATAACAGCTCCACCAATTTAGGATATTTAAGTCTTGCACTGCATGTGAAAGATACATTTACCTTAATTTGGCTTTTTTTTTTTTTACTGTTACTGCTAAGAGACTAGCAAGAGATCTTGTGAGGTGTCTGTCTAAAAAAAAGTCCTTTTAGGCAGGTTTTGTGACTTGGCAGCGTTCTTGGAAATGTCCCCAGGCAGTAGTTTTGAGTTAACATGAAAAGACTATTTCCTAAATCATTGTGAAGAAAGTAATAACTACAATTTCAAAAGTAAGTGGATCACACAAACCCCATGCATGTATTAGAGTCAATTCTCGATTTATGGGTTAAAATACATTAAAGCTGCCTAAAAAAAATCCTACTTTTTGTGTCAAATGTTTTCAAAAGGGTTGTTAATACATTCGTGGGACGTGGGACCAAGTATATTTGAAGTGGTGGCTGATCCATCCATCTGAAGTCTGCTGCCATGCATTTTCAACTGTTGTGAACTCAAACTGTGTGTTTGCAATGCACATCATGGTTGGGTGAATATATCTATTTTCTCTCTTCCTGGTTCTGCAGAGAATTACTTCAGTATTGCTTAAAAAAGAAAACTATGGTGCGTCAAACAAAAGCAGCAGAATTTCAAAACCAGGAATTAATTGGAGGCCATATAAAGCTCCTTACATTGGGGTAAAAACTGATCTGTGTTGTGTTGTTCTTCTTTCGGCCTCTCCTGTTATCAGCGAGTCGATCTTGCATCATTGAATCCCATGATAACATTGAGTGCTTTGCTGCTCTGCTTTATTTTACTCAAAAGCAGGAATTATCAAATGAGTGAAAAGCTAGAGACTCAAAAACTCCCCAAAAAGCACGACCCTATCACTTTTTCTGGGACTTACTGAGTCTAAAAATGTCATTCAACAAGCTGTTCAGATTTGTAGGGTAATATCACATCACAGACCCTGCTCAGAGTGGAATTGTCAGTCCTTCTTGTCTTTACTCTGAACTTTAAACCATACTGCATTTGTTTTAACTCAGCTGATAGCACGTTAGCTCCTAAAAGTATAGAAAAAAAAACACATTGGAGTGGACTGCCAGAGCAACACAGGGTTTATTAGCCAATATGTGATGGATGAGTTTTAATATTAATGTTGACTGGTTATTACCCTCAGGTTGACTGTTATGTAACTTCAACATTCCTTGAATTACGGTCCCTGAAAGAGGGATCAGAACTAACTGTCCATTGCCAAGCTCCAGGAAAGGAGATATTAGGGTTTCAGCACAAAATTGCCAGTACTTTTCTATTGGATTGGCATGTGCTGGCATTGGCTCTCAATCTATTTACTGTCTGCTTTGTCATATGGTAATACTGTGCTTCGGGAGTGATTGAGTGTAATTTATTACAGAAATACATTTCCACGTTGACACTGATCTCAAAAGAATCACACCTCATGGTACATGGTGGAGCGTACATGAGTGGCTCTCTTCATACCCTAAAACCAGAACAGAAGATTAAAGACAGGGCAAAGAAGAAAGCTGTGGTACTGTAATTCTGTGGTATTTTTACCAAAGCATGTCACAGACATTTCATTACTACCTGAGGAAATTGTGTCAACTTTTTAAAAAAAAAACACTGCATGATGCATAAAGTATGGCTGAAGCTTAGGGGAAATGTTGTAAATTCTATAAAAAAGAATGTTCTGATTCATGGTCGTCTCTGTTGTCAATAAATTCACTCAAAATCTAAATGACTGTAATGGTTGCAATAAATAATCCTTGGTGAAAGCATTCATGATCTTGGTGGTGTGTTTGTTTTTGTGGTGTCAATCTGAAGTGGCATCTTTCGCTGTGCTGCAAACTTTGGTCTGCTGAAGGTGATGGAAACAGTCAGATAATCTTAGCCAGTAGGACTGTTTGTCTGTGGAAGATATCTACACACAAGATTTCATGAAGGTCTACCCAAAAGTTATAAAGATATTTCAGTCTGACCAAGTATGGGAATGACTAATCAAGCAACTCTGCTTGAGCCAGACTTGCAGCCCGAGGGAAACGTAGATGCAGAAGTTGTATGTCACCACCTTTATGAAGCAATGAAGCTTTCTAACTGTGGGCATACCTTTTCTTTCTTTCTTTCTTTTTGCAAGGTCACTGCTGTATGCTGACACATTTGATTTATATATATAAATATTTTTTTTTCCATTGTCACAGCTTCTGTTTTAGCAGTATGACTCATGGGGCTGCAGAAATTTTACTATAGTGGATTTCATTCACTCCGATAAGGAGGTTTTTGGAGGACTGTGATTCAGCTCTGTTTCAAGCTTGGAGAACTTTGGCAGCTTTGCTGGTGTCTGCCTGTGAAGAGTCAAGATTTCCTATGCTGTTAATCAGTTTAAATCGTGATGAAATTTGTCATGTTGCCCATTGAAGGTCCAGAAAGTTTCATCTGTTCTCTCTGGAAATCTCACCGTCTCTCCACAGGCCTTTTTTATTTTGTGCCAAATAAACTGATGGCTGTATTTTACGACCTTCTCATTTTAGGAATTTATGAGTCATGGTATTCCTTTTAATGATTTCCACATTTCAGAACATTTGTTCCAGGAGTGTCCCAGCTTTTTTTGGGACAGTCACACCTTGATAGTCGCTAAGGTCACATGCATGCCACTCGCTCATCCTGTTGTTTACCTACCTGGTCAAGATGTGAGATGTTTTGGTTCAAACAATTCACTTTGTGAATGATTGTGAAACAGCATGGACACAAGAGTCAAGGCTGGATTTAAAGTGTTAGAACGGTGATGCCTGAGTCCAACTTTTCTTATGAAAGTTTTTCTTTTTTATAAAAGAATTCTAGTTTAACATATATGGTCCCTTTCTCTAGGTTAGATGTTTTTAGGGAGGTCACTTTTTTCTTTACATGGTTTTCAGTTCAGACATTAGGGAAGAAATTATATGGTGCTTATATTGTTTTATTTACAAGTGTGAAAATGCATCTTTCTTAACAGACCTAACTAGTATGCATGCAATTGATCAGCATCCTTAATATATTAAAATTGGTGTACAGTTTAAATCATAAAATTAAATAAACTGTGGCATAACACAAACATAATTAGGCAATTTTCCTTTTTCGAGTCAAATAGCCACTGGGTGGTGTTACACCATCTCAGATTGTTTGATACCCTTATATTTGTGTTTATTGTTGGATGATTCAGAAAAATTAAATACTTAATGATTCAATAATTGCATACATTGAGGAGTAACAGTACAGACTAAATTTATAAATGATGCCACCGGTTTTAGGCAATTAGAAGGCTCTGAAGCCTTTGCAAGTAACGCTCTTGTCAATGCACCAAGTATTGGCCAGCAGATGGTGATGCAACCTGCTTGTCATGACAGACCACCTCAAGTTAGCGTCAACCATTTTGCAATCTGGTATGTGCAGATTTGCACATTGCTTCCCTTGGATTCCTGCTTATTTTGAACAGTTTGACAAGTCTGTTATGAATTCAAAATTATATTAGAATGGGATTTTGGTTGAGAGACTTTCCCCATAAGGAAAAAGTATTCAAATTATTGAATGTTATTCGGCTGTTTTTAAGGGGATTCGACATGGATTTAGGATTTATGAATTTAAATTTATAAGATTATATTATGAGAACCCATTACATGGCAGCCAATTAAAGCGTTTGTAAGACATGAAAAATCCCTAAAGGTGTCAAAAAATACTTCAATCCAGTTCCATCCATAATTTCACCTTAAATTATAAATCAAACTGTCCCAGAAAATGATAACAATTCAATAGTACTGTGCAATTTAGTTCAATTTAAAGGGCAATTGACAATTTCTTGCTGTTTAAAAAAAAAAAAAGGACAAATCATTTCTTTATACTTGTATTTTATTAATTTTCACTGCACATGTTCAGGGAAAGACATGTCAATATGAATTTGTTACATGAATATCTATTTCACTATAGATATCTGTTATTTAAAAAGTCATGTCATGAGATGGTATTAGAATGGCATGGCACAAATACAGTATAAATCTCTTTTTCATATAATAGAGTTTGGTATGTTTCTATTAAAATTAAATCAATATCAAGACACATAATCATGGGCACACATCTTGTACAGTACTTAATACTCAAAACCCCACAGCAAACAAAACATAGACTCGCCTCACTTGACTTTGATTCAGTTACAGCAGATAGCGTGATAAACCAAAAGGGTTTGCTGAAATCAAGAGCTTGCTCTGAAGGAGATTAGCTTTTATCGGATTCTATGACAGATGTGAGTTAGAGATAACTGAGTTTGGCTATACCAACTGAGTGAATATCCACATCAAAGCAAATGACTTGGACAGAGTGGAGATGTTGTTTCAAGATGGAAGTTAGAGGAAATTCTTAATTATTTGTCAGTGACACAAGTGTAGATTAAAAAGTAACTGCGTAGTGCTTTATAATTATTAGGCGAAATGTTGAATAAAGGAGGACTCATTCCACCTTGCACACTCAGTCATAAGCCCATCCCACCTTGTAAGTAGACATTGCTTTAAAATCACACTATACCAGAGTGTGGTAGCTGATGGCTGAATTTTCTCTCTGCAATTTGAGAAAAAAGTCTTCCAATCTATCCCTTTTTCTAGTTTTGACATCCAGTGGCTCAAACATTGCAGCTTTTTTTGTTATTCTATAATGTAATGGTCAAGCATATCATTTAATTTTGAAATTACAATGTAGTCATTGTCTAAATAGCCAACTATTAGTAGAAGCAGGAAGTGAATGCCTCAGTTTCACATTGCACTGTGTAAATATTAGAGAGAACTGACAGTTCATTCCTCCCTAAGAGATTCTCTGTTAGCAGTAATAGGTGTGCTAAATTCTTCATGTTTTCTTTTCTCTCTCAAGTCTGGCAGTTTCCTCAAATACTGCTGGAGTTTGAACTTTTCAGTGGATTTGTAATGGCCACACTACGTGCCGGCTTCCAGCTACTTGCTTGATCAAGAGAATAGTCAGACTAATCAGTAACTTTGTGACTGTAATTTCTTTTCAAGTGAAAACTTCAAAGATATATTAATCTAGAATTAACATCATATTTATGATAGCAAGCTGTGTGCATGCTTTGTGGCTCATACATCTTTTAACAGCATATTTTATAAAACTAACTAGACCCCTGGAAGCAAGTCTCCAAACTTATTTTTCAACATGCATTATGGATCTTGATTTGGCATGGAAATGCTCCATGTGTATATTCTATAAAACTGGATGAAAAAAGCTGACAAAATTAGTCTCTCACTCAAATTTCAGTCTGTAAAAAAAAGCCTTTCCTTTCCTTAAACACTAGGGGGCATAAAGCGTATATTGCGTACACGTTACAGAGCATTTTAGAGATGAGGCGTCAGTGGGTAGATGCAGAGAATGTGTCTACTGATGCATTGTACTTAGAATCTTGAGTTACAGTTAATTTTACAAATGTAAATATGTTATATTCAACTTGACACCAATATTAACACCAGTGTTTGCCCTTGACTGCAACATCATGAGAAAAAGCAAAAATCAGAGCAGTTATAAAATCACTCCATAAAACAGTTAATGGAACAGTCTTCGCAAAGAAGATGAAGCACTTTTGATACTCATCATTGTCATTAAACATTGTGAACACATAACTTTTCTTTTAGTGACATTTTTCCATCCATATTAACTCCATCTAAAACTATCGATTTGACAATTTAAAAATGACTCATACTGGCCACCTGCATTCTGACTGAGCGCTCACAGTTATCGTTTGAATTAACCATCGATGATGGTATGTGTACGTGGGCCGTCCGTGTTAAACTGACATAGTTTGTGTATCATCAACCAATCACCCACCATAACCTGCTAACTAATAGCAGGATAAATTTCCTCCTCCCTCCAACTATACTTCTTAAACAACAGCACAGTGATTTTCTACAAGGTAGCATGAGGTTATGTAAATCTGAAGAAGCTCACACCACCAGGTTCATTGAATAATCAGAGCTGGATAGCGTAGACGTCTCTTCTTACTGTTTCGTCAAATAATATCATTCTGAATCATATCACATCAACACACAAGCAATTATAATTACAGCATTAAGTTTTTTTTTGTTTCCCTTTTTGATAAAAGCCTTGAGCACTTGTATATAAGTCAACTTAGTTTCCTGCCGAAGGTCTCTGGCATGGGGATGAGGTGAGCAGCCTCTACTAAATGTTTAGCAGCATTTGGCTGATCATAGGTGTGAACTTCCCACCCCAGAGGTGATAGAGAAGCACACAAGATGCAAGGAAGACCGATGTTTTACAAATGCTCAGGTTTTATCAGATTCAAATGTTATGCATTGTAAGGATGGGGGGATTTTGTAAATTAGGATAAAAGAAAGCAATAAGCACTGGGTGAATGAGGCGCTGCTTCACTTGTTTTCTTTTTTGTAGCACAGCCAGAAGCTCTTGTCAGTGAAGTGCCGAAAGCAAGTAGATCCCCGAGCAGACACACACAACCGAGTTAGGTGAGAAATGCAACACTCTGTCACACTGTGCACAGTGTAGCGCATGTGCGCTGTCAGAATCCCTGATGGTGTTAAATACATTCTTTAATACAGTTCATCATGAGCCGGTTTTATTGTCTAACTAGCTATCAATGAGATTTCTGCCAGTGTTGAAGGCTCATCTTGGCCAAACGTATGTACTATTAGTGAATGATAATTCTCAAAGCTCTGGAGGAGATGATCATTTGCTGCATAATTCATCACAACAGAAGTCGGCCTCTTCAATCTGCTGATCAGCATTCATAGGGTTGAGTGCAGCTTTTAGCATTTTAGTGTATGAACTGCATCTTCATTTACAAGTTTTTCCCTTTTCATTTAGCCCTAATCAGTTTTTTCAGTAATTAATTTCAGAGTTATCAGAAAAAAAAAAAAAAAAGGTTGATCCTGCAGGTGTGTGACCTTTAATCATAAACCTACTGATTTCCCCACTGGTTGTGGGTTCTGCAGAGCATTAGGGATGTCCTAAGAGTAGGAATTGTGAACCCTTTACACTCTTTTTCACTGAACTTGGCAGAACAGACAAATTCAGAGATCTGAACTCTTAAAGCATCTTAATCTGCCAAATATGTAGAACCGTTCGCATAAAAACACAAGTATGAAAATAACAATTGTTGGTGGATGTACCAAGGGAAAGAGGCAAAGCAGGCAATGGTTACACAACACATTCAAACTATGACATAAAATGACAAATTGTATGTAGGCAGCAATGGTAGATATCAGTATCTGCAGAGCAAAAACATCCAGAACATACTTCACCAATCTAAGTACAAGCCTTTTTTCTCCTGGTAAACTAGGAAATGCAACTCTATGATCCAGTTGCATTTTGCTTATTCTGTCCTTATGATACTGTGAGTATGCTTTTACTCAAATGGCTATAGCATAGCACCTTGTTCACGACTTTAGGCATTGTCAGGCTGAAATAAACTGGATTTCTTTTTGAACACGTTAGCTCCTCTCTGCCATTGAGCTCTCTGGTCAGATTCCTAAAACCTGATGGATATTAATGATTTTCTCCAATGACACGCCACCAGGGTATCAAACAAAAAGAACATAATTAGTTGAAAGGATTTTTTTGGGACTTCCATTAAGAATAAAAAAAGATTCTGAGCGGTTTGCTCCTTACTGCCAACATTAAATAAATTTTTTTGTTCCCTAGGAGTAGTGGATGACGTTTTAATGTTCACATCTTGTAAGGTATTTTGCCTACTTTTGGGTGAGGAAAGATGACAGCATGTCCAAAAAAGCTTTGAACAAGGTGGTGCAATAACAACATCTGATACCGTCTGCTAAAAAGATGCAAGATACTGCCTCGTCTGAGGAGGGGGTGTTGAGACACAGTGATGTTCGAGGATGAGCTGTTGCCCATCCGCCTACTTCCTTTCAAAATGATGACACTTCCTCCCAGCCATGTTGTTAGACTCAGCTGCACCAATTACATCGCAGAGTCCAATCAAGTCTGCAGCATTCTGCCTCGACTCCAAAATTGTGCTTAGGAGTTTATGTCCCAGAAGTGTTAAGGCTTTTCAAATCTCAATACCAGACAATTTTCTAGGTATTAATGAGCTATAACGATAAAGTTTAACAGGATGAATGAATAGATGTAAAAGCATTATTAAAGGTATACATTTCCACAAATAAGCACAATCAAGTCAATTTCAAAAAATAAATAGAGAAATACTAAAAAGAACTGGCCTGGTATTTGTGTTTTTGGCCCAACTCATCAGATATGTTGATCATTTTTTAGTCAGAGAGGAAAGGTTCGCAAAGCACCTGATTATGGTTGAATCAAGTTTGAACTTGCAGGACAGGACAGTTCATGAACAACAACTCCTAGTCACCTCACTTTGAATGTTAAAGTGTGCATTTTACAGTTTTGATCTTATTAAGACAGCTGCGGCTGCAGATATGTTGCTTTATGCTAAAAAATATAGATTTGTTAACTCCTTATTCACTGATGTTTTTTTCATTCTAAACTCTATAATCTAAAAACCAAAATAGAAAAGGTGAGTTGCTACTGTACAACCCAACCATGGACGTCAATGCTATGCGAACCTAACCTCCACACAATAACTCCTTGTCTATCCTGTAAGTGGGAGCCATTAAGAATGAAGAGTTAGCATGAGTGGCGGCTGTGGTTAATGAAGCCATAGGGTAGCCATGGCGAGCAGGAGAGATAGTGCCAAGGTGGAGGCAAAAGAGGCAGACAGAAGCCTGCCGTCATTCACCAGCCTGAAGGAGATAACCTCCACCTTAAATCCGTCTTCAGTAGCCATGCAACGGAAGACACCTTCCTTCAGGGGTGTGTCAACAACAGGCCCCAGGACACAGAAGTCACCGGAGAAGAGGCAGGGGTAGTTCTTGATGCAGTTGTCCCTCTCCCAGCGGTAGGTGGCATGGAAGGAGCGCACAGGGCAGGGAAGGAACACAGAGGTGTTGGATTGCACCACAACCTCTCTGGGAGAAGTCCGACGCAGCTTCAGCCCTATGTAGAAAAATAAATGAGTAGTAGTAAATGGATCTCTGTGGACACAAGCCGATATCAAGCACTTTTCTATATTTGCTGCTCTGTACACAAACACTGTTTGTAGATTTATGCTACTGCAGAATTACCAACTTGACAAAGCAGGGCTGTTTGAGGACCGCAGGTGTTCAAGGACTCAACGTCCCGGAGGTCTCAAATGCAGATTTGTTTGGGAATATGCATGACTCAAGCGCAACATCAGTTTCAATGAGACAGCTCTTTAATGGGCTATTGTTTGCTTATTATTATATTAGGGCTCCTTTACTTGGTTGAAATAAACATAACAACAACTGGAAAAGATTTAAGCTTCATTATCGGAGTTATTGGTAAATATGTGCCACCCACTCAGTTTGAGTGTTAGGTACACAACACATGAATGAGCCCATACAGTAGCAACATGTTGCTGGATCATTGAAAGGATTGTTAAAATTAAATTCAATCAAAATGTTTACATTCTGATCACTAAAAATGTTCATTGATCCTAATTTGGAGTTTGGAAGTAATGTAACACAAGCTAAGGAGGTTAGACCTAAAAGAGATTAAGAAAATACTTTTTGAGAATTTACACGGACTGGTTTTGAAAGTAAAACATGGAATGATGTAGAACTGAAATAGCAAAGCATGACACTTCAGAGCGTTTCCTTCAGAGGCTACAATTTGGCATTATTCACTGAGTTTATAACTGGTTTGTGAGCTTTAAAACAAAAGGCATGTAATAATATGAATATACACTCAACTGTGGGTTGAATTTGCTCAGTTATATGATAATAATCGACTGTAGTTGCACAGAAAGTTTAATTAAGATAGAGAGTGGGGGGTAGAGAGCAGATAAGGCCTTACCAGCAGCTTCCCCGCAAACAGAAGAGTTAGAATGGTCCAGATTCTGGATGAGTTTCCTGTAGAGAAAAAAGGAAGAAAAATTAACAGAATAAAATTGTTGCCCAAGGAGCAAAGAGCCTTTGCATCAAGTTACTGTTACTCATAAATGTGAGTAAGTAGAGAGAAATCGTTCAACAACATTGATGTAAAAAGAGATTTCAGATTCAGTTGATTCATACAGCACATGGCTAATTGGTCTTTTTTTTTTTGTTAACTGGAAATACACAGCATGTATTAAACCCAGAGGAATTTTAGATAAAACAATTAACAAAAAATGGTTACGTCCATTTATATTGATCATCATGCTCTTCTTTGAACTATCTTCTTTGTAGTTAAAGTTTAATTTTTCATCACAGACCCAAGGCTTATTCGTCAGAGCATATCCTCTGACGGTCTTAATACAGTGTTTTTAAAACTACTAATTAATTCCTTTCATCTTTTTTTCCCTTCGGCTCATATAAAAACAGCCAATAGCGCTCCAGCAGCGACATCGTCTCTAAACTTACCCAGTTGTGATGTTGTATCCAGGCGGGATGGCGATGCACCTCCTCCGGGACTTGTTCCATCCACAGTACGGATCCCGGGAAAGGATACACTCCCTGCATGTGTTGCCATAGCGACCGCAGTCAGCCAGTTGCAATCGCTGGATCTCCATGGCTGTACCAACATATAGATGTCCCTGAGGAAGAATTGATGCAGTATGGTGTGTGAATTATGGAGCCAATAAGAACATTGACATTACTAGAATATATCAAACTGAGTTGTTTCATCGTTTAAAAAAAAAAAATGGAATCTCGAAGAATTTTATGCTACAGTAAAGTTTACAGAGTTCTTTTTGAGCAGTGTTTTTGAAAAATAATGGCAGTAGATGATGGCCAATCAGTCACTTTATTCTGCACCGTTGTCATACTGTTTTATTTCAGTTAAATCAGTCTTTATTATGTAAATGAACCAGTGGTATCTAAGCTCAATATTTGTGAGTACATTTTACAGTTCTGCTAATTATCACTTTATATTAGCCTTTGATACATTGAGTCTTTTTCAAAAGCTGATGAAAATACACATGAGCTATTATTTCATTCATACTTAGACTTTATATCAATTAAATATATGTTTTTATTCCTATTTTATGTTTACTCATAACATAACTAAGATGACCAGGTCAGTACAATTTTTCTTATTTAGTTTATGAACATTTATGTCTTAGAACTGACATTATATATGTATAAGCAGCACCGCCCTACACTCGGCAACACAGACTGTTTGTGACACTTTAGCAACTATGTAACAACAGTAAGACTTTCAAAAGTTTAATGAAAATGTAAATCGTTTCAAGCATGCTTTACAGTCAAATTCTTGCCAATTGCTAAAATTACAAAATAATTTTTTTTTACTAAGCTGTTAACATAATAGCCTGTCTGAAGTGTTACATTATAATTTATTATCACTGTGTTTCTGAATAGGGCCCTGCAGCCTTTTCTTGCACTGTATCATGTATCATGTATGAATTATTTATCATGAAACCCTGAAAACAGCTGGAATCGCCCTTTACCACACATTTTAACATCATCACTCATACCTTTTGGGAGTCGATGGCCATGTTTAGAACAGGTCCTTCATTGTGAAACAGAGAGTACTGAGATATGATGAAGACCTCCTCGCTGGTATGAAGAACTTTCAGAACTTTGCCTTGATCTGCAGAAATAAAGAGGATTTCTTTTAAATAGAGTGTAAAACTGAGCGTAGCGATAGTACAACAATACAGGGGAAGAAATCCGCTACAAAGGTAGCTTATGGAGGAGAATAGATTGAGTGTTGTACAATTTGAAATGAAAATTAAATCACATTAAAATAAATTAAAAAGACTGTATTTATTCCAGAGGGAAATCATATTATTTTAAGCTAAATTCAGCAGCAAGACAGAATTTTTTTAAATCAGTCACAAAGATTTGTGTTTACCTCTTGCCACAAGTTATACTTTCAGTATCTAGAAGTTTTATTATATATGCTGCCAAGGGCTATATTGGCCGCTGCAAACCCTGAACTTATCAAGACGTTACCCAGAGGAGCTGTATATAAGAATTTTTAATACAATGGGGGATCAAACCATCTTAAACTTAGATTTACATTCAATTTTTGTCAATCTTGGTAATGAGCAATAAACATTTTCAGTCAGTGGACGCATAGAGCAAACACACAAGTTTGGCCATCAATTTAAAAAAAACAAAACATCTATAACAGCAAAACATTGTTTGAGCTACCAGCAGGGAATAGGACTGAACCCATGAGGGGGGTTTGGACCCAATGAGACACATGAAAGCAGGAGTGAAACTGAGACTGAGATAGAGCTCATGTCATCCTCCCAAACTGCTGAGGTAATTATTTATTTTATTTCTTAGTTTTACTGTAGAGCTGCGTGCAACACATTTATGCTGATCCTCTTTCTCTCTCTTTAGCAAATGTCTCCCACACTCTTATCTCTTATGCTGCATTGACCCCTCCCCTCCATGTGCACAGTTGCTCTGAATCAATATGTGTGGAAGTAAGGCTTGTTGAGTTACGCTGTTGCCTCTTGATCACTTTTGTTGCAACATTCAAGCCGTCTTTGACACTTTAAGAAACTTTTTTACCGAGTGAAACAACTTGTAAAAAAAATATATACCGTCAATTTCAGGCTGTCCAAGCTTGCACTATGCAAGGCGAGCTCCAAATATGGAAATAGACAATTTTACAAAGCAGAATTTTCTAGGACTCTAGACTCTAGAAAGAGTCTTGCAGCTAAGAAGGAATGTGAAGGAGACAGGAAGAAATAAGGCATTATGGTGCTGATGTCATAATGTAATTTATGTATAGATGTGGCTAAGAAGCAGATTGTTGCAGACACATACCCAGTGACAGCACAATCAAATTCTATATCATGATCAAGATAGGGATTGATCAATAAATAAAACAGCACATGCCCAGCCCGAGTTCAAAACCACACATTAAAGAACCAATGTTATGCTCATTTACAGGTACGAGCTGTGCATGATTTACTGTTGGAATAAAATCAATGAATAAAACATTTTTCATATGTACATAGCTGCAGCTCCTCTGGCCACCTGCTGTTTTAAATCTTCTGCTTTAGGTCTTGTTTGTTTTTTAACCCCACTCTCAAATTAAAGGCCCGTTCTGCTCTGATTGGTCAGCTAATTGGTAAAAATTTATGGAGTGTGACCAGAGCTCTTGTTCTTTTTTTTTTATGGTCTTGTAATTAATTTGGGGGAAAAAATTTATTTCAAAAGCTGTGTTTCAAGCAGCTCAGGATCAGTGGCTACTGTGGGAGAAAACTACTCCTTTTTGGATAGATTTTGAATCTTTGCAGAGACTTTACATGCACAAAAAGCAACATTACACAATGACATCCATGGGAAACCCAAAAAGTGTCATGTGACCTTTTCAAGCAGATTTTACCCTACCAGTCCCCTTGTACAAAGTGTGGCTAATGTTAAAAAGAACCCACGTTTTTCAGATATTCTTAAGTGAACAATTTAGTAATATTTCTATGTGTACCTGACATGAAGTCAGAGGAATAAAAATATTCAAGGTCAAAGAAGAAGGATCTTTTGTACAAAGATGATTAATTGGAGAAACAACCTGCAAGATTTGGGAAATTTAGTCAGCACTTCAAGAAACTGCCAGAGAGAAGGTTGTTTATGAGCAGATTAAGAAAGTTACTCCTCATGAATAAATTGTTTTGTGCACAAACAATCATACAGACATTGTTAGGCTTTGTGGTTCTTCCAACTTTGGATTTGATTTCCTTGTCTTGGTTTTTCTGTGTTTGGTTTAATTCTGTTTTCTTGTTTGTGTTCTTAGTATTTTGAGTTATTGGTTTGCATTAGGATTTATTCTCTGTTTATTTTAGTCTGTTCTTGGTTTGCCTTTTTTGTTGTTCTTGCTTTTGTTTTGTATCCTCACATCCTCACCAGTAGTTGTGAGGATGTGAGCTGCTCCTCAGCTCCACGCTCACCTTTTGTCAATCTGTCACAGCTGCAGTCACTTACTCATCAGTTCCCCACAGTATTTATCCTCCTTGGTTTGTCTCAGTCATTGTCTGATCCTCACTGTTCCTCTCAGCTTTGATCACAGTTGTCATGCCGTTTCCTGCTTATAGGTTACTTCGTCTGATTTGTTCAGTTATTTTGTTTTTTTGTTTTTCCCAGTTTAGTTCATGGTTTCTTGGCTCTGCTGCGTTCTTGGTTTGTCCAATAATAGATTGTCACTCGCCATCTGTCTGCCGGTGGACTGCTGTGGCCCGTACTGCATTTACCACAACCTTTTCCACCACATCGTAACAGGAATATAGTTTCTGAGTTCAGGAAAAACTATGGATTCACAGAGTGTGGGCACAAAAGAAGGCAGTCAACTTTGTAATGTATACATATCCAAGAATGTATGATTTTCCCAAACCGATAGTTTTAAGCAACTTTCAAATGTATAAAAATGCTTCTGGAAGCAGGAGTAAAGCCTAAACAAACTCAAAACTCCAACAGTTCCCAAACATCTCATTTATTTCACCCCTGCATTTACTTCTGTTTCCTCTCTAATACATAGCCAGAAGGAAAAAGTGACTACTGGCCATAATCACAGCATCGCTTTTATGAGACAATTAATCTTTGTTTTCTACACACATCATTGCTTTTCAGTGCTTCAAAATTGAGGATTTCTCACAGTCACAAGACCACGGGCATGTTAATATCTGCTCTAATTGTTTTTTTTTTAGTTTAGTTTTTCTGTTCACTGGGTTGAGGTTCACTGGGTAGTAATAAATAAATACTAAGACTTCCTGAATTTGGTGCTGTAATTTGGCACATGATTGTTCAGCTTTACTCTGTTAGTCATTGTTGCGTGCAGCAGCAGTTTGAAAGTTGATGAGTCATTTTTCTAGCTGCGAGCCATCACTTTGTTTTGGACAATGGGCTGTTACAGCACTAGACAGAGAAGTGCTTCACTCAGACTGTTTACAGTCTCGTGCTGCTTTCTAAATGTCTTTATTTCCTTTTATGTTTTGGTGCTGACTGTTTCATTGCAGCCAAAGCCAAATAAAAATCTCTAAATGATAATAACTTGATGATAACTTGTCAGACCGAATGATTCCCTGCAGAAAGATATTCTAACTTGTTTCATCTTGTGTCACATCAAAGATTGTTTTACAGTCCCCACAATGAAAATGTGATTATAAAAGTACATTTTTATCTCACATCTTCATTTTTCTGAATACTCCCTGTCTGTGAAGCACCTTCTCGTTTATAATTAGACAAGTTCCTGCTGTCACTTGGACTTCTTTTGTCCTCACACTGCCTTGTCTTCTTTTTCATAAATTCCAAACCCTGTTGTCAAGGAAAAAAAAAATCCCCATTCTATCTAGTTTATTCTGATGTGATTCTTTGATCTAAGCTGCAGCTATTTCCAGCTCATTTATCAAAATAGTGTATCAGCACAAAGAAAGCAGCTGTGGGGAAATGGTGACAGTGCTGAACTCATGCGACATCTGCTGAGTGAATCTGTTTTTGCTTATATTTAAGCAGATAGGGACAAAACAATATTTTCCCTTCCTCATGGCCGCTCTACAGTTACACATACTCTTTATCAAGAAGTTTTAATTGTGGGAGAGAAAGCCAACAGCCAATAAGTACATTCTTCCAGCTTTAATTGACTTGTTTTGCCAACCAGATCTGTATTACTCCTCTCTGCAATGATTTTCTCCTCCAATTCAAAGTTTCCTCAGTCGGGTGGCACTTTCGTCTGCCTCTAACCTTTTAAGCGCTGCCACTTTGAGTGCCACACTGTGTGTAAAGAGAATGATTTAGATTTCAAACATAAAGTCAACTTGAAACAAACCTCCCGCTTGGGATAAGCTTTCTGCTTGATCACCTCTGTGACTGAGAGCTCTGTTGAGCTCTTTGGGATATATATTATTTCCATCCGCTTGTTGACATTGTTCCAACTTACTCTGCAAGTCCAGTATTATAGAACTTTTTTAACACAAATAAACAAGTTGTCTACTTGACCGAAACTTCAAATTTTGATCTTATTTAAATTGCTGATACTATAGTCTTTTCCAAACATACATGTTATTAAAAAAAACAAAAAAACATTAATAATGTACATAAAAAAAACAGATGTTGCTGAATTGTCAGGCATATATGTCTTTCCTACTGAAAGGATTCCTCTGTCTTGCTCTCAGTACTCAAACAGTGGGCAACTTTAAAAGGAATCTGTTTGCTTCGGTCGAGGTTCTGCATAAAGTGCTTTTGGATGAGCCAACAAATGCTCCAGAATCAATAAAGTCTTGTGTCTTTGATCTTAAATGCAATAAATGCAGTCCTCACTCTTAGCTCTTTTTTCAGCTATAGCTACATCCAAGCACAGATGTGCTGTTTGGAAAGATTATTCATAAATGTAACATGATGCCCCCGTAACATTGTCAAACATAAGGGGAAAGCCATAAAAGGATACAACGACTCAAATCAATACAGAATATTACAAGTCTGCTATAGAGATGTTGTGAGCTCACTTTTCCACTACCTCTGACTTTTGTTTTCCATATTATTTGTAATCTTCAGTAGCATCACTTGTGTATATTTGCCAGAGTTCCTGCAGGCCATTCTGGAGCCACAGAAGCTCTTATACATTTATTTTCCACAGTAACACTCCCCAAGACCCATCAACAGATGTGTAAAAGGTTTACCTTCTCCCATTTAAGTTAAACCAAGAAGACCCACAAAACTCTGTTACATATAAAACACATTATAATCCTCATACAAAGATTATATTATTTCCCTGAGGGATGATTTTTTTTTCTGTTTCTTTTCATTTTATTTCATTTCTTAAAAAACAATAATTGACTGAGAAAATGAACAGAGAAATGATATAATCACAACCGGAATGCCACAAAATAATCCGTTCTTATATTGAGGGTTTTTGATCAGCACCAGCTCTTTATCAGACAAATATTCAAGGAACAAAAGCTTGATTTGAGTTTTATCCGAAATAAACTATAGCCGCCTTTTAGTGAACTGTGCCATAAACTGTGTCTCCTCTGTCGAATCAATTACACCACTTTAAACCTTTGATAAAAAGTAGACTTGTAGCTGCTCTCTGAAAATATAAATGTTTGTCATGTTATCAATGTGAAAAATGTTGAAGTAGCTCGTTATAAAGTGCATCACTAAAGTTCTACTATTCGCAGGCTGGTGATTTCAAGACAGAGAGATTCCCTTTGTCAAATACTGCTGCATTCTGTCAGCATAAGCCTCACAGGGGGGTCCCACTGAGACTTGTTAGGGGGTTTAAAACTCAAAGTATTCCGAGTAGTATTTTTACTTATTAGGAGATGGCTGCACCCTGTCTGTTTGTTCAAGTCGACATTGTTAAATTAGTTCCTTTTGCCTCCAAATGCATCAATTTGCCAGACAACTGTGACTTGAATAAACAAAATCTCAAAAGCCTTTGTGAATACAGAATTAGATGGCCGAACACTGAATAAAGGACATTTTCTACTTTGGTAGCAGCCCCCATCAAGGTGTCCTTTTTCTTTGTAACAAGAGTCTAACGTCTGTGCTTTAGCCTTTCAGTGATGAAAGACTAAAAGCCACCAACTGTGACCAGCTGAATATGTAGCAAGAATACAATTATAGGTTTGTAAGAGTGCATAGAAAAGAAAGAGTAAAACACTCTTTTTGTTGAATCCTGTGTAAAGACAACTAACAGCATTGTGCAAAAAATGTATCCTGCATCATCCAGTTTATTAGATTCACATTTGCTCGGGTTATTTAGATGCAATATGAAAAAGACTCAATATGTCGTTGTTTATAAAAGAAAAACCTTTCACCGTTCATTGCCCGCTATTGCTGTTTAAGTTGTATAGCAGTTATGCCAGTTGGTTCCCTCCCTGAAAGACTTCAGTCTCTGCAAATTAAAGTGGGATAAATATGACTTTGGTTTGATTCTTTTGTGTTTTTCAATTTGAACGTGAGCGCAGCATAAGAGGTGAAGACAAGACTGAGGACATTACTAAAAATGTACACAAAGATGAAGAAGATCAGAGAGGCGGGAAGTCGAGAGTGGGATAAAGTCTGCAGTGCGCAATAGCTGCCTCAATGCAAGCTCCATCTTCTGGCATCTGCTAATCAGACTAAACTTGAAGTGAGTTGAAGGGGCCAATGACTTTAACGGAGGATTATTTTACTCTTAAGCAAAGGTTCATGGGTTTATTAGATTTAAGCTCAAACTTTTAATATATGATGCAGCTGAGTTATAATTCTTTGCATCTGTCTGAACTTTGACTGTTTTAGTTTTAATCAAAGTTTTAATTAAACAATCAATGATCAACTGTGAGTGAGAGTGTTAAATATTTTCAGTGTGATGGCAGTTAGAATGCAGCTATTTCACTGCATTCTGCAGACTGCTACGAGATTAGTTAAATCGTCTTCTTCCCTGATGGCACCAGATATATCAAATGAAGTGAGGAAATGGCAAGAGAACAGCCTATGCCCTGGTCTTTAGGATGCTGTCTCTGTCTGTTATCTGGTAAAGTTCTGAAGACTGGCTTTACTTTCCTTCCTTGCTTTCAACTGGAAACTATGACCATAAGAAACACCATGTGGCACCGAATCAATTTCTTTTTCTGCTGGCCTGTAAAAGTTGTTATCATAACTGTAATTATTAAAATGATTATTGTCAAGCTTTGCCATTTTACATCATTATCAACTATATGGTGAACATAAAGTAATGGTGGGAACCGTACAAATTATAAAGAAATTTAAATATTAATGTAATTGTCAGGATTTATTTTAGTACATGAGAGTTAATTAGAATGTAATAAGGTCTGTAAGTCTAATTTGGGTTTCTTTTAAGATCTCTCACTTTGAATTTATTCTCAATGACCGCTTTAGTTTCTTTAATGTACCAGTAATTTGTCTTTTCCACGGGGATATTATAGGAGAAATATTATGCCAGTTTTTCACAAGATGACAATATTTCTCACGGTCTTCCGGAAATCTCTTTGACATCCTTTAGGTCATACATGATAATAATAATATCAATAATAGATTGGGAATACAGCAGCTCTTTTTAACTTCACACCTCTTCTTAAGAGAATCATTTTAGAGATTTTAGAGTGTATAGTTACCCACTCTACTCCACTCTGCCCCTTTCTTTCTCAGGGTCTGCCTCTTACTCTTATGGAGTTAATAGACTTTAAGCTCTGACCACATAACAAACTGAAATCTGGAGAAAAACACTTGACTGGCAATTTTATTCTCAGATACTTCTTTTTCTCGTATCTGCAGTTGGCCCACGGACACCTTGTAGGCTAAGTATGTCTTTTTTAGGCATAGTCTCCTCATGACTTGTTACAGCTTGCACTGCAGAACATAGCAGCTGCCTGGCAGATAAGTGCCCATTTCCACATATCATCTTTCTCTGGCAGAAAAGCACTGGCTGTGCACTGGGAAGTGCTGCCTGCCAGCATTTTTGCAAGAAAACACTTTTTTTTCCCCTTCCTAGCACAACAATATCTTGACATTACCTAACCTCCATCTTTACTTTAACTGCTACCTACGATAAACCAGCTTAACCCCTATGTCCTTTATTGCCCATTTTTCAGTGTACTATTTCTCTATCATAATTTTTCCACTATGAGCACCAAACAATGAAAGCTTGCCCTTGTATTAACAACAGCTGAACCTAACATAACTCAATCTAACAGCGGTATGATAGGGAGAAGTCGGCAGAGTCACCAGTACAATAAATATCACAGTCTTATGCAAGTGGCACTATTGAAACAAGCCCAGCGCCGGCCCATTGAAGGCTAAATAATGGCATTTTCTCAGTTGGACTCTCGTCAGAGGGTTCAGGTAGACTCAGCCCTGCAAAGTTCCCGTGTCACCTGTTCTCACCTGCCGGACAGACTGCAGCTTATTTTCTGTTTGAGCTTGGGCTTGTTAGAACATGCAAATAAGCAAAGCACAACATCTATGCACTAACAGTTACTGAATGGTTATTACTAAGACTGCCCATTTAACTAGGTGGTTCACAGATTAAACAAATATGCAACTGTGTTATTCTTTCATCTTCAACTGAATCCAATCCTCTTTCAATAAAGCTAATCCACAGCAGAACTTAATCTCAGGGCACTTTGCCTTTATTGACTCCCAACAATTCTATTTGAGTGCAACTTTTTGAATGTAACATAATTCTCTGTCACCACAAACAGGTCCAACAGGCTTTGCTTCTCAGCAGACCTCTATCGCTCTTCCACAGCGGACTGAATGTGCTGGTCTGATCTGCATCAGATTTTGAAGGCCAGCAATCTCAGCAGAATAAATTAATCAGCCCAATCGGGAATAATGTGCCAGAGCTCCTTAACAGCAGGCTAATTCAATTCGATGTGCTTAGCTGGACTTGAAGAGGGGCCTTACTGAGGGTGATCTCATCTCCTTCCATCATATTTATTGTTTGAACATTCACATCTACTGATATTTGCTCCCCTAAAATACTCAATGCTTTTAGATTGCACATTAGCTCGCGAATGTTTGTGATATTTATCTGAATTCTCCATCACCAAGGAAGAAAATTCCCTCAGGCCTGCCCAAAATGCATCTTTACCACTACCAGAACGTACAACTACCCAGGAACACCATTACTCATCTTATTGGTTTAGACTGTTTTAATGTAATTTCGTGTCAGGACAAGTTAATGAAGCAGACAGACAGTATTAATTATTTGATAAGGCAGCTTCTCTTTATCATTTGCAACAATATAAGAGCATGTTTGTTATCAATTATAAGGATCGATGAGCTGACTTGGTACAAGCTGTTAATTTTTATAGCCAGTGCCCTGAAGGAAGGTGATGCAACACAAAAAATATTCTGAAAATGAATAAATAAAGAAATCTTCAGTACAACCTGCCCTCCTGGCCTCACTTCTGTGACTCAAAGTGCTCCACTTTCTTTTTAGGCCACCACAGAGACCCATGGCTGTTCATAGCTCTCGTTTTCCCTCTTATTACTGACACAGTTTGTAAAGCCCACAGTGGCAATCTTTTTTAACACCACATTGTTTTCTGTCCACTAAAAAAAACAATCAGCCCAGAAAGGTCTGAGCGACAAACACAGAGCACAGAAAGTGGTGAGAGGGGTGACACTCGCTCATCTTTTGGTGAACTTCAGAGCGATGAGACATGAATACATACAGTGCATGAGCATACGACTTGCGATGGTTGCCATGGTAATGTCCCTGAGGCGCAACACAATTTTAGAGTAACTGCTATGGGCAACCGAGGCGCCTGGGCTTTCATCAAATAGAAACAATTTTGCAAAGGCCACAAGTTGATGAAATTCATTTGTGAGCAGAATGCATTTCGACCTCGTGTCTATTTTCCACATTTTCCACAATTGAGTGCTTGAAATGAGAATTCAAATCTGTCACAGCTATAATCTTATTTTCTGTGTGCATCCTGCTGGATCCAGTGCTCTTTGTTGCACCGTTGCAGCTGGCAATGCCTTAATGTACAGTGTACAGACTCATTTGGTCAGAAAGAAAGAAAGAAACTGGGCATGAGCTACGAATAAAAAAAACAAAAAAAAACAAGCCCTGCTTTCACTTGGTGAAAATTTTCTTGACAACAACACAATTGGAATAATTTATGCAGCGCCACGCTGCTGTGAAATCTCTAAAGCTCACTTGGTTCGACAGCTCATTTACAACTTTGTCCGGTCAAAGCCACCAGCTCTGCTTCCTGCAGCAGCAGGAAGCGGCTTTCAGCAGGACTAAGAAAATAGCTGAGTATTAAAGTGAAACTCGAGTTGTAAAAGAGACAAAATTTTTCCAATCAAGCCTGCGGACACTTGGGTAAAGTAAACAGCTGAAGTTGATTATTGATTATTGTGAGCACCACCCAGCAAAGTGTAAACTATCGTTCAACCTGCTGGATTTGACAGCTTTAATCTTTATGCTAAAAACAATGGAGATTTTAAAATAAAGGTGAAGAAATAGGCATAAAGCATATACTGTTGCTTTAACTTGCAAATATATTAAAACATACTGACCCGTTCCAAGGTACAGGACGCTGTAGTGCTCATCATTGACTGCCAGGACGATGTCCGCCAACGTGTGTGTGATTTGATCATCTGTGGGAAGGTCGAGTGGAGCCACACCGACAGGTCGGATCACATCCTCGATTTCTGGGTGGTATCGAATCACCCCAAGGTTTTTTATGTTGTTTTGACTTTCTGCTGTCGAGGGGTTTTTGCGGGCACACTGAGGGAAGAAGTGGTGCAATGGATTCAGAACAGTTTGGGTCCTTGAATGAGCAAAACAGACTTAGGCAAAAAAAGCACAAAATTGCTTGCGTTTTATGAACTCATGCTTTTCAAAAATAGGCCGATTTGTACATTTGCACTTTTTTTTTTTCTAGCAGCATGACAAACCAGGGGGAAAAAAAAGAGCTTTTCTTACCATCCCAGGGCGGCTGCCAATGAATGGGCTGCTGTAACCTTTTAGTTTAGAGGTGGAGAAGGCTTGATCAATATCTTCAATAGAGTAGGCACAAATCACTGTTTTGCCCCTAAAAAAGGAGGAAAGAAGAGTAAATACATCTAAAAATAGACAAGGCAATAGTTTCTTGTAGCAGCAAACCACATTTCTGTGCTAAGTTGTGGCCTCGAGACAGTAAATATCAACAATCTGAGTCTATCTGTGTTGTTGTAATAATCCAAGTTTACCTTTGAAGCAACTCTTGTTCATGACAGTCACCCTTTCCTGCCTTTAACCTACATTTTTGCTTTTCTTGTACTTCATCCGACTTCTTAGGTTCACAATTGCTTCCATTGATAACTTCAATGATAACAGCTCTTCAGCTTGAACCTTTACTGGATTTATCAGTTAAAGATCATTGATGTTTTCTTATCAGATGCTAATAAATAGATGAAATGTGAGCAAATTTGAGCTCACGTAAGACCTCACTCCACTACAGTGAATCTCACTTTATTTGCATTGAATAAAGCCACACAACAGCACAGCTTTTGCTACGTGGGAAGAACATGAAGAACCAATTCACTATAATCAGTTCAACTTCTGTGAAAGGCTCTGATATGTTACATAGCCAGCTCTCCAGTCTCACAAGCTATGGTGATTAAATCACTTTCCATTCTCAATGGGTGAATAAAATATATAGCCTCTAACAAATCTATACAATCACAGTCAATTCACCTGAAAATGAGTGACAAAGAACAGATTCCTAAATGTAGTTACATATACTGTCTCTATATTTATATTTAGAGAAAAGAGTAAAAGATATATATATTTTTTAAGCCAACAAGGAATAAGACAAAAATTTAAAAAGAAAACATGAGCGTGTATAAGTGTTCATCCCACCGGAGTCTGTACTTTGTGGAAACACACTGAAGACGTACAATGACCTGTAAACTTGCAATGTAAGAGTTTGTTTAAGCTGATATATGCCTAAAAACCTGCATTTGTGTATTGTTGAAAACCTATAACTTTTATTTTTGAACTTGAAATTTGCAAACGTTTTCCAGATCGTTAATTTGATTGTACATTTCTCCTGTACTTTCTTGTTTGTACCTTTGACAAAACATTCTGCCCCTTTAGAGACAAAAATGTATCTTTATGCTCTGGTACAGAAATGTATGCACTGGAAACAGCCATCTGACCTGCAGTCAGTTTAAAATCTCAAGTTGATCTATTATGGTTTGGACTGTAGGAGGAAGCCAGAGTTCGGATCACAAAAAACGGATGTCGCCACATGGGTAACATGAAAACTTCAGACAGGAAGGCCACAGCTGAGGACCAATTTTTGCACCATGCAGTCCACACCTACCCATCAAATATGTGTCCTTGGCTGATGGTTTTGTATTTCCAATATTAAACAAATGTCCAAAGTATTTACCTGAAGGACCATTTCTGTACCTTACAGTATAATCTTTGAGAACTCTAGCTTTGTGTGCAAAAAATTAAACACCTTTGACGATTTCTGAATCCAACCCAAATCTAGTTACGGTCAAATGGAAACTCAACATTATGATTGTTTTTTTTTCAATCCAACAAAACTGCAAAGTTGTGGGGTTTTTTGGGGTGGACTGTTGTGTAGGTACTTTGTAGGTTACTTTTATATTTTTATGAGTGTTTTTATGTATATGTTATCAGTTTGCTTCTCCATAGTTGCATTTCTTCTGTTTTCTGATCCGAACAGACTGAAATTATTTTGTTTTCCTTCAAAAGAAAGTCTACTTCGTCTCAGTGCTCTGGTTGCACATTTACAACTCTTTATCCCAAAAACCCTACTATAGCTTTATTTAGAATTAAGTCAGCAAAGCTGTTGGGGTAGTAAAAGGCTTTATGAGATGTTGCTGCTCACCATGCATTTGAAAAGAGGCCATACATGACCCCGGCTCGCTTGTCCTGAGCTGTCAACACCACCGCCTGCTTCAAGTTGTTGTACTGTTGCTGAGTATTTCCTGCACCACACATTATCCGTGCCTTCATGAAGGTGGTCCAAGATTCACTCAGCAGGGCTCTGATACCCCCCTCATCCACCTGGAAATAATGAAGGAAGACTTTTACGACAAGGTCATAAAGGATCGATGATGTCTTCATTATGGCTTGTGTTCCCTTCCATGACGTGATTCTGTTCCCAAACTCTCTTTCTCTACAATTTTGAAAAATAACAATTTTGCTTGTTATTTTCCAAGTGTGACCTGACAGTTTTACACTCATTCCTAACTGTAGACCGAATTGATTTTACTCTCAGCAACGTTGTATACCAAGACAACAATGGATGGATATATTATTTCTTGAGGAACTGTGTTTTTTCTTGATTCTGTTTGAGGTAATCTAGTCTTAACATGGTTTAGAGTTCTTTTGAATGTATTGGAAAAAAAAAGAGATCTCATGTACCTCCTGAAAAGCAAGCTAAGTGGTGCAAACAAAAATCGTATTTTAGCAAAGTTCCATAAATGCTTTAACCTTTTCTCATTTGATTTTACCTCTTTAATTTGATTGTAATTCAGTGAGAGTCCCTCAGAACACCAGGTAATCAAGAAACAACTGCTTTGACGCTGCTGATTGGAAAGGTTAATTAGAAAAACTAAATAATAAAAAATCCATTGTTCCCAAAGCAGTGTAGCAACACTTGTAAATCTTAGATGAGTTTCAGCTCCTATTCATTCTATTGTATAAAAATGTCTCAAGAGAAGAACACCTTGCGTTGCGTTGTTTCTTCTGAAGGATCCTCTCCTTTAATTCTTGTGATGTTTTTTTTAATAATTTACCATTTGTAAAAAATCTTTAAGCCTTTAAAAATCATTCATGAGAAATAGTCTCAGGAGATCAAAGCAATCTCAAAACTCAAACACTCTTAGTGATTGTAAGTTATATGAGTAATGAAATGTCTTTAAACTAATGTGAATAATTTCAGTTTAGAAATGCCAAAACGTATGGTCATGCTCACCTCATTGGTCATTGAGATGAGCATGATCAGAAACAGTATAAACATTATAAACATTATACTGGTGCTTCAGGCACACTAAACTTCTTCAGTAGCTGTTGCCCAAACTCCACAATTATAGCTTTAGAAGAAGTCATACAGGAAGAATGATACACATAATCAAAATTAACTGCACAGTTTAAACTTTTTAATTAAATTTTTAAGCTGTTTTTTTAGCTTTTGGATTCGGGGAGCCACGACAAGAGCCACTACTATAAAGAAGGCCACAGATGCTTTTAGCAAAACACTGTCTACACTAAATATCACATCGTTTCCCTTTAGCATGAGATAGCTGTTCACTTTTCAGCCAAAGTAAATGCGTATTGTTCCGTGGCAAAGATTAATTTGATCCTACTGCGGATTAGCTGTGACTCAAGATTCTGCCATTCTTATCTCAAAATACCAACTACAAGACATAACATATGAATGAAAAGCCTGGAAAAGCACAAACATTTACTGTCTTTTAAATATTCTCAACAGTGACGCCCAGTGAAAGCTATCCAAAAGCTATCCAACAAACTCCCCTTAAAACATATTTTAGGTTGCATATTCTTCTAAAGAGCAAAACCTACTTCAGGTAAAAGATTCTTAAACCTTTTAGATTGCTCCATATATATATATATATATATATATATATATACGAATATATATATGTATATATAAATATCAATAGAGTTGTGTGCATGTGCAACTTTTACCGTGCAGATCCGGCCTATGCGAGCCCTGAACGGCTCCTCATCCACCCTGGCCGTCTTGTTGAACTCACTGAAGAAGAAATAGATCTCCTCCTTGAACTTTTGTGAGGATGGGATTATAGCTGCTCCAGCAAACTGCGGATCTGGTGATGAGATTCAAATGCATACACTGAGATGATATCATGTTGTTAAGAATGGATCTTACCTCAAAGACCTCTCTTGGGTTATCAAAAGTACTACACTTGCCACACCAGCTAGAATAAATAACAAGGCTAGAAGCCTCATTTCATCCCATAGCTTTAACAGTATTTCTAATACTTTAAATGATGCTGGGAAATCAACAGGAGCATAAACAGCTTATTGAAGTGGAAAGGTTTCTGACAGTAGCTGTGAATACATCCATGTATTTTTTTCCCATTAGAATGGTAGTAGATGATTTAGATGAGAGTACCACCCACCATCTCCATATGCATTAGTCTAAACCTGTATAGATTCTGCATGACTCTCCTCCTACTCACTTAGCAGCCAAATGTTCTCCGTCTTCAGAAGTTTTTGGGGGCCAAATGTACGTCGTATCGAGCCAGCGTTACCGCCCACTGACGACATTGCAGAATACAGACTCCCATCTGAGACAGCCAGAAAGAAACGTGAACAGGAGAAGAGAGGGTAAACAGTGGTTAAAAAAGACAAGGCACACTTGATGGATCGATAAAATGTTGGGCAGGCGAGGAAGAGAGATTGAGGCGACAAGAGAAGGGGATTGAATAACGTTGGGGGGGTGGAGAATATGGAGGAAAAAGCATTGAATACAGAGTGACGAGTGAGAACAGAAATAAGGAGGCCCAGCAGGACAAAGACAGAATATAAAAACAGGGGAGAGAAAAGAGCAAAGGAGACATTAAAGCAGAGTAGGTCACTGCAGCCACTAATCCCCATATTATCAAAACCCCACTTAGGGCTCTGTCTCCATAGCAATGCAGAAGGGGGAGCTTTTGAAATCATGGCAGTAACATCTTAATCAGGACTGATTGTTATTCTAATGCTCACAGTGAATGGTTTGCTCATTGTAACCACAATCGATCCACATGTGTAGGAGCATCCTGCAGCCCAAAAAAGGCCTCTCACTGATTTGAGTGACTGAAGCAACATATCTGCATTAGATGGTTCAAGAAACAAACAATTTGTGCATCCATTTTCATGCACTCTTAATTAGAAACATCTTTATTTAGTTACATGATGCACTGCTCAATAATTACACAATTGAAAGTTCAATTTCCTTTGGAGTGCAGCAAGGTGTTTAAGTCTGTCGTTGATCTTGTTAAGTCAGAGAATGATGCTCCCCAATGCTTGGTTTTTCAAAGCGATGCAAATGGAAAATGTGTTTTATTGGAAGACTTATATTTTACAAAATACAAAACCAGCACAGTGGGTGTAAACAAATCCATCATCACTGTATAGTACAGTATATCATCTATATTTTGAATAATATAAACTATATGATTCTATATTTTCTTTTTATTTCATGTCAATGGACAAAGCCAATCCAAAATATTGTGGATTCAGCTCTCATGATGGTGAACTTATGCTCAGTTAAGCCCCATGAATAAAATCATTAAGCTGTCTTATCACTTATCACTTATAACTGTCCTGTTTTTTTGCTTCTAAAGTTTCCCCTGTTTCCTGGGGATCTAAATACTGTAGGTTACAGAAGGCTCTACACTGATGGATGAGGAAGTTGTGTGTACGGATTCTTTTATCATGAGCTTTTTGACTCAAGTGGTTCAATAAGTGAGGGACTTCATATTGTAAAAAAATCCAAGCCACTTCTGTAAATCAGATAATTGTTTTAGATTTTATTACTTGATAATTTGTGTCATTTACAAGCTTAAAATACAAATTTAAGTTTAAATGAACTCAACACCCTAATTGACTGCTGCTTCTCAATAAAATGGAGCACTATATTCAGTAACAGCAGGCAGTATATTAGATGTGATTTAATGCAGAGTCCATATGCTCCAGAAAACTTTTTTTTTTTTCAATCTGCAGACGGATGTGTCTTATACTGACTCTTTAAAATATTGTGTGGTACTTCAGATAAAAGGGTTTACTCATTTGCATGATATGAATAGAGTATGATTATAAGAGGTAGGTCGCTCCTGGGAGCCTGAAACGCATCAGTGTCACTCTGCTGCTCCTGACACAAATGAGCAAAGTTATTACAAAGAGTTAGAGGTGGCTTTCTCCAGAATAAGCAATCGGACAAAGTGACACCCTTTGACAAGGACTGTAAGAGTTTCAGAGTAGCAATAGTTAGGAATACAGACCATCCAAAACATATATGGAGGTAGTTTGAAAAGAGGTTTTCTTTAGGTTTCTGCTCATTTATCTCAGCCTGTAAAATGTGGTAACTTAAATTGGATTTTAAAGTGCCTTTTAGAACAATGTTGAGTAGAATCAGTAGTGCTACATGAAGAAGGCTATGGTGAGCCATATGGAGAATAGCAATCTACCAACAAAAAAAGCAGAAAATTGCAGGCTTTTTTCGAGGTGAGGCCTCTGTATGGGGACAAATGGAAAGAACAAGGCGGTTTATCAAGATGCATAGCATAGAAATATGTCTCATGGCTGTAGCTGACACTTTCACTGTTACCACAGCAACACATGCATATTAGTTTGTGCCGTCTGCTGTACTGTAATGCAGTGACTTATTAGGAAACGTTGAACAATCCTTGACTTTGACCATACAAAATCCATTTCACTTTAGGTACACTGTGCTGCCAGCAGCTGTGGTTCATCAGCTTCACTGACAACACGTCTGTCAAGGATGTTTCACAGCAGTGGCTTAATTTGCTGATATTAAAGATGATATTCCTCCTCTACCTTCCAACGAAACATACAGTTTTAAATGAATGTGTATACCTTCCCTCTTGTGTTTGTTACCTGCAGGCAAGCTGATGGACCTCTGTGAAGGGTAGGGTGGTGAGATGTCAGAGGGTGATGCTATTTGCCCACCACCTTGGACATCTGTCAGCACTGTGTCATTTACCTGCAAGGGAAAGTTTGTTATATATTTTAATCAGCACTTACTCAATACATTTCAATGTCACTGTGGATGATCATATAGATTACTAAGTGCAATCATTATCTGTGTGACTTAATAACTTTCTGGCCCTATCTTACCAACAGAAGTTAGCAAAGTTAGCAAACAGATAAATGTTGTTGCTAATTGCAATTGATTTGGGATTGTTCAGGGGGAATTAACTTAGAACAGCTGAAGGACAAACACGCATACTAAAAGGAATTTATTTGTCTGAGAAACTTACCAGCATCCAGCATCTGGGACTTCCAGCATTTGTCCCACACGCAATGAAAGAGTCATTTACTCTCTGAAGGACGGTGATGAAATTATCACACTCCAGCTGTTAGAAAAAAGGGACATGAGTGAGACAAAAACAGGGGGAAGAAAGGAAGAAAATTACCCATGCAGGGAAATGGAGAGAAGTACATAGATTGATTGAAGAATTAAAGATTAAGGGAAGAAAAGCTCAGGAGAGTATGTGGAAAAAGTCATTAGACAAAAAAAGAGACAGCACAAAGGGATAAAGACAACAAGAGGCCTACCAAGGGACTGAAACAAAAAGAAGAGGAGAGGAAGGTGAAATAGAGGTATGGAGAAACAAAGTAGCAGCAACAAAACCACTGATTACTAGAAAAAATATGGCTTGCTCAAACAAAGATTGGAAGCCATCCCTGCGCCTAACGTTTTTGGCAGACAGCTCACAGGTTAACACTAACACCAATTAAATTTTTGTTGTAATATGTCTAAAAATGATTGATCCATTTATTTATTCATTTATTTTGTAGAAAACAATCAGATCATAAATCTAGATGGGCATGTGGAGAAATCCAAAAACCAGAACCAGAGCTTGAGCAACCGTGTGTAGGTGGATATGTAGGAGTTTTGATGGGCGGATATGTGGGCTGAGATTTTATTTTATTTATCTTTCTCTTCATGTGTATACGCATGTGTTTTCTCCTCAGAGAAATAGTTTGTGTTGGGGCACGTTTGGGCAGTGATTTTATGTTGCTAATGCTAAAATGTAGGACTGAAGTTAAAGCGAGTCAGCTGTAATGGCAAGGGTTTGCGTAACAGTCAAAATGATACTTGCTATCTGGCAGAATAACCAACAATAATGTGTTTGGGCCTGTTTTGGGCCTGTGGTCAGACTCCAAACACTTCTTCAGAAGTTTCTTTTTTGACTATGTAGAAGTTTTGGATGCTGTACTTTGCTGCACAATCATTGGAGCATCTCAACTAAAGGTCAGTGCTTATTAAAATTCCAGCCCATCCATTTCTTCCCTAGTGAATGATTCTGCACCTCAATTTTTTTCTGATGCCAACTTTCAGTGCAGAAAGTAGGGTGTCGGTTGTGCATGTATTTTACTTTAAAGCAAGACAGCTGCCTTTGTGGCCCATTGAGAGCCTTACAATGTCTTTAGCCACTTTAAGTTACTCTAACCAGTCTTTCCCAAGCTTATTGTTGTTGCAATGCTAACATATAACCCAATGAAATTTGAAAAGAAAAAAGAAAAATGTACAAATGAAGACTGCATTTTAGAAATGTTGTCAGACTTATGACAAGCAAATGAAAAAAAATAGTCCAAATCAAATCAGACTACCGTAATCTAACGTTAGTCTTCTATCTGCCCCAACAGTGTTCATTCCTTGGGCCTGAATCGTGATTACTTAAAAGAAGTGAGAAATTTTAGAACTGACAATGTTCCTCTAGAGTCACAAAGCACATTACACAGCTGTTTTTATGTGCTGAATGGGACTCCCTGGAATAAACAACCGAACTACGATTGGAACATTTCCCTGTTGTTGATTTCAACCTGAAAGGACCCAAATGAGATCTGGTGAGTCATTTAGACTTGTAGGATTTAAGTAAGATTTACTTTTTTCTGCCAGCATTCCAGCTGCACTGATCTCCCTTTGGAGACTGGGTGCGCACCAGACAAACTGATGCTGAGGTGGATGGAGAGTTGGCTGGAGGGCATTTGCAGTTAGCTGGGCATGCAGTCTGTCAAATTCCATGTTGTACTTACTGTTAACTTTCAAACTCCATCTCACCTCAAGTGTAATGCTTCCCATAAACCCTGTGGCTGTATATTAGTGAAAAATGTTGTAAACTGTCCCTCAGTACGTCAGACTTTCAGAAAGCTTCAGCTCTGTATGTGCAAGATTGTTTTTCCTTCTTGCTTTCTGGTTATACCTTTGGATACATAGAATTATAAGCAAATACATAAACACTTCAAGTAAATATCATAATGCATTTTAGCAAATAATAATGACAGCTGATTTTATTCTTCGTCAAACGTATATGGGTCCTTAATTCATCGCATAAAAATTTAGTTTGTGGATGTGTTATCTAAGTCTTTGCAGACCTTCTTAGGCTTCTTTTGTTTTGCTCCCATAGAATCTGCGCCTCAGAAAGTTCCTCTAGCTGATCTAGATAACAGGCTGCCAGCTCCCCAAACTCAACATTAGCATGAAAGTAATTTACTGATATGAGTCTTCAAGACATGTTAAATTATTTATATTATTTATATTAAAACCACATGCATAACTGAGTATTTGACTTATTACATAAATGTTCCCCTCTCTTATTACTGAGCAAATTAAAGATTTGAAATGACCAACGGAACATTATCATTAAAAAAAAAGGTCTTTAATGACTGTCAAATAGAATGGGAAAAGATTGTCTTCAGATTTATCAATTAAGTTCTAAGACATCTGCTTCTTATGGAGTGCCTAAAGGTCACAGCAAGAACAATCATCAAGAATCATCATAACTGTCAATACCTTCAGCATTTCCTCTGACCCATGGAGCAAGCATCGGCTATGTTATCAAAGATTGGATGACCTACACACTGAGTCAGTATACAGTATATCAGCTGTGTCTGCACCGGCACTAGTATACATAAAGAAAGAAGGAGCTGGTCATTGACAGCTGCTGATAGACTGTAGCTGTGATTAATACTGCAGCCTTGGGATGACACAGCTGTCGCAGTGAATGGGGCCACATTTGCTGTCCTCTGGTTGTTCTGGATGTAATGTGGATGTGCCATTTTTATTGGTTGTAGTAGTGGTTGTGTGTATGTGTATGCACTAAAAGGTGTATGTATTATTGAAGCTTATATATTCCTGAGATATTAAAGCACACAAGCAGCCGAAGGCTGAGAAATAACCGTGTCCGGCCTTGGCTGCACTCACCACAGCCAAGCCGAACAGTCACACAGTCAGCTGCTGGATACTGTCAGACATCAGCCTTTTAAAATGAGTAAGGAGCAATAAAAGCATCACATAACATGTCTGCAGAGTGATTCCCTTAAGTGATAGTGCACTATAACTGGACTGGACCAACACATTCATTGTTCATATGGAAACAAAGAACTGTTAATCACACTGTGGGGGAATGCAGATGTTGTCATGAGGGAGTACCACAAGGATAGATTGAAGACATGTGAAAGACCACCCACTTTATCTGTGATCTTCTGTGATATTTTACAAATACTTTGCAGTTGATGGTTATTTTATTTTTTGTCCTGTTTTAATAATTTAGTGGTCAATTATGAATATTTCAGACCTCTTGGTAGTCAATTTGTATTTTGTGTCTTACTGTTTTTGATTTTGCATCACTTTTTGACCTCCCTTTGTCTATTCCAGGTGAATTTTAGTGACATTTGGTCCCCCGGACCTTTGTCCATGAAGCCCAGTCAGTAATCTGTCATTCAGTAAAAGCTTTGTGTGGTAATTCAACTCTCTGAGGTAATGCAAAATTAGTTATGCACAGATTGTCTCTCTAAAATTAATGATTCAATGAAAACTAAATATTCAGCGCAACAGATAATGGTAAAGAAAAACAGCATCATATTGAGAGTATTGAGGAGAGCATTTTGCAGAAGTGATGAGGATTATGATGGTGAGGATGAGTCTCTACCTCAAGTGGTGCGGCCTTTGCCTTGCAGGTGTCAATAGCAGTCTGATCAGATGCCGCTGGGATCTGTGGGAGGAGGGAATGTTTAGTATGTGCCAAGTTATTTCACACAGAACTGTTTCAGCATCAAAACTGCCTCTAAAACCCAACCCTCAAGGAAAACATTCAGACTGCTCAATAACACCTTTGCTTGCTCACTGTATGAAATTAAATTTCATTGCCATGTATTGTCCAAAGTCTTATCAGGGTCCTGCTTTTCTTCTGTCTAACATTTTCCAGATTTTATTTCAACAAACCCTTAAACAATTGCCATTGATATTGTCTGTATACTGTACTTGAAAGTAGAGAGAGCAATAAAAGGAGACATAGAAATTGAATCAATACTTCTGAGTAAACTGCTGAATGGCGTTTCCTTAAGTCACGTAAGCCTTAGTTTGCCTTTGATTACTGAGTTTTCTGATCATTTGATAAATGTTTGCATCTTCAATTGTTTAATCCCAGTTAAAAAAAACAAACATGCACTTTCATTATGCGCAAATTGTTAGTTTTTAGTTTTAACTGTTGCTGCTTTAAAAAGTGGAGCATTCTGTTTTTCGACTGCTGTGTTTCACAAAACCAATCTGCACCAGGAATAACTCAACCTGACAAAGTATCACTTAGCTGTATGAGTGAGAAAAATACATCATCATATATCAAAACATTTCCACAGTGCCAAACACATCATCACACATTTCATGGCAAATGGCAACAGCAATTACATGTATAACATCTTTTGTAACAAAAACCACAAAAGAAGATGTACTGAAGCAGAGTTTCTGCCTGCCTATGTATGCCTTATGTGAACCTATTAGCTTTGGATACAAATCAGAATTATATACATATCACAGTGTAAGTTCTTCAAAAGTAAGCTGGCGTAATTAACATTGATTTGAGTGTAAATAAAAGGATTTATTAGCATTTAACCACCTATCATTATAAGTAGAAAATGTTGCACATTCTAGCTGCATATGCATTGTAATTTAACAGACCATTGTGTTATGTTTTGACTAAGGCACAGGTACGTTCAATGGACCACAAACTAGTAACTCACCTGAGAGTCCACTCTTGCAAAAAATAAAACATGTAAAACCTAACCCTTACCATTTACTAAATATAACTATTGAGTGGGATGAAAGAAAACTGAAAGAACTGTGGAAAATGTTGTGTGGGATGCATCTGGAACTCAGTTTGACATCTGGCAGACTTATGCCTCCTACCGCCCCTCCTGCCTCCTGTTAGCATTTGTAGACATATCAAAAGTATCCAGCATGTATGATATTATGTATGGGGCTAGCAAATGTCAATGTGGTGACAGGCATAGCAAGACACAGAATGTCAATGTCAAGGGAAGTGAAACGAGGGAAATAAGTTTGGGAAACATCGTGATTGTACTTTTTTTTTCATTTTAGAGTGTAACTGCAACATTTTGTACAGTGGAACAATACAGCTATCACACATTCTGTCATCAGAATAAATTCCATCTGTGGCGATTAGATGAGGAAATCAATCAAGAAACCATATGAAAATCAAAAGAAGAGACACAACAAATCAATTTAGAAATGAAAGTTGGATTAATGCATATGTAATGTGTGCAACCAGAGGGTACAACTTTCCCCCCAATATTTGATATTTACACAGCACAACAATATTTCTCTAACCTCATCCAAGAGCATTAGTTACTTTAATTTGGCTACATCCCTTTGACATTGAAGCTGTCCATTAATTTGAGTTAATTAATCAATATCACTGTGTTAAACTGAGTCAGCAGTCCGCCACTGGCAACCTGAAAGCTGTGCAAAATTTACAGCTAAATGTTCAGCTCAAGGGTGCATCACTGTGAAGTTTTGGATTTTTGTTATATAACTTTCTGTAGATGACTAAAAGGTCATATGCATCTACATAGGTGTTCTTTTGTACATACAGGACTTCCAAGCTTGGGTTCCAAAGTAATTGAGGAATAGGCCTAACTTTTATATTTGACTGCTGGTTCTCATCTTTTTTAAACCATTGTGAACTGTTTCCCCCAACAAAACAAAACAGAGAATCAGGGGCCGAAATAAAGTACACGTGGTTGCAACATCTTGGTACAGATCAGCAAAATCAGCAAACATTAAGTTTTTACCTGCAGGTCGCGGACCCCTCTGTCTGTGAACGTCAATATGAAGATCATTGCCCGTCCACCCACATAGAGTGTATCGCTCCCTTCCTGGTGGTACATGCTCATGTAGTTCTCAGGTTTGTTGAAGTGGAACCTGGAGGGCTCTGAGGACATGAACAAAAGGGATGAGACAAGAGTTTTCCTAGAGTAGTTTGTTTGATTTATCTGCTCTTTTTTGTTTGCTTTCTTTTTTTTTTTTAGCATATGTAATCTAAAATACACCTTGTTTAAGGAAATGAACTCAAAATGATGTTGAGACAAGAGGAAAAGCAACTGCTGATAACATTTTAATAACATACCTCTACCACAGCAACTATTACTACATTGTTAAAAAGAAAAAAACAAACAGGTGTGAATCACAGGAAATGAATCATGGAAAAGAAGGCCGTTTGGGTGCTGTTTTAAAAAGATTCATAAAGTAAATGTCAAATACAAAAAGATTATTGCATGTTTTTTAAAGTTATTTCAAAAGATTATCCAGATATGAACAGCCTAAGCGCCTCTGACAGGTTCAATCAAAGTCTAGAACACCTCACGGCAAAAAGCCAAACCGTCAGTTTAAAATTTTCATTTAATCTACCGTCAATACAGAAAGCAGCTCAATGCGTCCTGGCAATGAACTGGTTTCATTTACCGAAACACTTCCACCAACTTTATTGCCCTTTGTGGATTTACGTCAAACAGCAAGTCTTTACAAGACTCAGCTCGGGTGCTACAGGAAAAGGGCATCCGGTGGGAGCATAAATATCACTGAAATAATCATGTGGGCAAACCCTATGACAGATTCTCTGTCACTGCAGACACCTCCAGAAGGCTCCGAAGTACATTTGGGCATCTCTGAATCACACATAAGACTCACACTTACCTACACTGCAGCTGTGCCTTTATTTAGAAATAAGATTAAAATCACTCCTACTATTTAACAGATATGGTACTTTGATGATGAATGCTGTGTGGCTAAAATAATGTCTTGTAAAAAATCACGACAATCCCTTGAACCCTTTACAGACAGGCAAGCCATTTTATTATTTATTTTCTGATCCAGAAACACATTTCTCTTTTTATTTTCCTAAGAGATGTTTTAGAAAACTCTCATCTTAAAGATCAGTGGCATAGCAGCCATATCTCTGAAGTCCTCTCGGAGATGAGATTTTCATCTTATCGCTGAAATAAAAAAGGACATCCAGTTTGACAGTAAAATCAGGATGAAGAGAGAAGTGGTGAAACAGGTTGCTAGCCAACCAACTATGTTTCTATGGAAACAGCAGCCCCCCTTGTTGGCGGGAATCTAATTGATGAAGCTTGTTCTTTTCAAGGAAATGAGTACTACAAGAGGAAGTCCAATGTGGCTTTTAGCTGAGGCCAACATTATGCAGGTACCAAAGCAACGGATTTATATTAATATTTAGTTTGGCCGTTAGCATGCCGAGTATTACAGCCCCCTAAGTACACCTCTGTTGACTCAGCCTTGCTTCATCAACAATCCATCTTTAAAACAGACTTGCATCACACTCAAAGGCAATAATCAAAATACAATAGCTGGTATTCACACAGATATTGTCTTACCAGCTACCCATATTAAATAACTTAGCCTAAAGTGATTCAGCAAAAAGAACATTTCACATCCATGTAAAAAAGTTTTGTGTTTAGCCAGTCTTGTTTTGTAAAACATATAAAAAATTTGGACTTGACAAAGGTTTGTGTTGGCTGTTTTATCTGGACCAGACAGCTCTCACAGAAGTAAACGACACAAAAACAGCATCTTCACACAGCATTATGTGAGAAGTCATGCTCATTTCGTGTTCGTTAAGCAGACCTGTCTGCTCCATTACTAGAATGACAAATCCTGCCCCAGGCGGTGCTGACGACGCCACTGCTTCTGCCAAAGACCAGAAATTCAGTCATTCAGAGCAGAGCAGAAATTGATTGATGTTGCCATAAAAATGGCAAAGTTTTCCAAACCTGAGAGATAGATTTTCCAATTTTTAACCAAAGAATAGCAATAAAGAATGCAATAATGGAAAAATGTTTCCACTCGGCGACTGAGCAACATATCTCTTGGATAAAAAAGTCTGGGGATTCTAACATATTATCAGAACTTTTCTCATGTCAATTAGATAAATTGAGCATAGCCAGAAAAAAACATCCTGGTAAAAGTAACCTCTGAAGTTTCTTGACCATATATAGCATATGTAGATTGTATAATTTTGGCAGAAACTCTATGTCAGTGTCTTCTCAACTACTACAAAGATATTGATGTTCTAACTTGTTTTCTTTTTAATCTATAGTCTGAGATTTAACTGTTCTCTGTTGTGCTTTCTATAAGTGTAAATATATGTGCCTACTTTTCTTCATGCCGTAGACATTTATAGGCTCCTGCTGGTAAAAACTTTGAATTTTCAAAAGGTCGACTTCTCACACACTAAGACAAACAGCCCAATTTTTAAAAATACTTCATTAGAGGCAAAATCTGATGAGTTTCTTCACCCTTAGAGGAGTACATATTCCTTGATGTTAAAACTTTTTATATTAGTGAACTGGCCTCCTACTGCACATTTTGGATGTTATTGCTAGGATTAGTCTGGAATTGAAAAACCAAACACTAAAAAACAGCAGGGGCAAAGTCAGTCAATATGGAAGCTTTTGAGGTTTGAGCTTGGCACAAGCAGATGAAATGACTGCTGCTTCTTTACTTACATAGATTTTTTTTTTGTTGCAAGAAATCTTGTTTTGAAGATGGACCTCAAAGTCTTCAGTTTTGAGTAGAACACAAATATCTATTCATTCATCATCATCATCATTCATTTCATTGTGAAATAGCAAGGGTTTCAATCCAATGAGAGGATCAACACAAATAGTGCCTTCATTTCAGTAAAGTGTTCTTATATTTGAGATTCCACTTTATATAAGATTACTTTTTATTCCCTATAATTTATTCTCTCACTCCATTCATTTATTTTCTGTCTCCATGTCTTAATCATATCTTGGGATTTCTCTCTGTATCTCTGTTTCCAACCATTTATATACAGTATCTATCTTTTGATAGATACTATTTTCAAATCTGTGCATTGAAAGGACAAGCATGCAAAACAGTGAGGCTGGCTTTCATTTTTCATCTATTCACTGCCTAATCCTAATCCAAAAATTAATCCCCTAAAAATGAAGAGAAGATAAAAAATTACACAAGTTTCTCTCCTATTTTCAAACAAATATTCAGGCATTTTATTGGTTTTTGTGTTGCTGTTATTAGAGCTACATAAATCAATATTTTACAAAGATGCATGGGTCTTATGATTATGTCTAATTTGAAAAGTGTCTCTCATAGCAACAATACCCATATTATGCAACAGTACAATTCCCCTCCAGTTCTCTGGTGCTTTTTAGCATATTCCAGCAAGCTGTTTTGAGCCGAACAGTACGGCCTACAATTTTACTGTTCTGATTCTGTCACTCCATTTCCAGCAGGAGGGAGCTATTCTCAAAGAAAAAGCCATTAAACCAAATCAGCACGGCCTGCTCAGCATCTAAAAGTACTCAGGCGATAGAGAGGAACTAGCTGGTGAACATAATGGAGCGTTTAGCTGATCATGAGTCACGGGCATTTCTCTGGCAATGATGATCAAAACAGGACTAAGCGTGGTGTGAATGTTGAACTTGTTTTCATAAAGTGGGCAGAATCATGACTCCAGATCCAAAACGATGTTTAAATGCACATGTTTGGTGGGAGATATTAAGCATATCAGTACTTAAAAGCAAAATTTAATTGGTACAACCCCAGTTTCTAAAATAAAAAGTTGGGATGCCCTGTAAAATGTAAATTAAATAGAAAAAAAAATTATTTGTGACATTTATTCACAGTGGAACATAGAAAAAAAAGATCTTATGATGGTGATCTTATGATATTTAATCTAATGGAAAATAAGCCTAATGAAAGTCGGGACAGGGCCATGTTTACCACTGTGTAGCATCCCCTATTCTTATAACAGTCTGTAAACATCTGAGAACTAAGTTGTTGCTGACCAGTGAACGGTTAACAAGCTGGATAGTTCCTCTCCTCTTCCGTCTGGAGGAAGTGGCATTCATGTTTTCCAAAATAATTTCAAATTTTGATTAGTCTGAGCACAGATCAATTTACAACTTTGCCTCAAACCCCTTTGAATGAGCTTTAGTCCAGAGCAGTTGTTGGCTTTTCTAACTCATGATCACCTACAGCTTATTTTCTGCCTGATAAGAGCTTTAACCTGCATTTGGGGATAGTATGGTAAGCTGTTTTTCACAGATAATGATTTTTGAAAGTGCTCTTGAGCCCATGCAGTGATTTACATTAAAGAATTGTGTCTGCTTTTCCTGCAGTACTGACCTAAGACCCAAAGAACACAGACGATAGATGATGATAAAGACTTCAATATTTTATGTTTAAGAACATTCTTCTGAATTTGCTCCATAATTTCCAGATGCATTTTTTTTTTCAGATTGCTGAACCACTGCACATCCTTTCTTCTGAGAGACTCTGCCTCTCTAAGGTGCTCTGTGTTACTGACCTGTTGTTAATTGACATAATCAGTTTCAGCATGTTCCTCCAGCTGTTTCTTTTTAGTACCACTTACTTTTCCAGCCTTTTACTTGCTCTGCCTCAGTTTGTTTTGGATATGTTGCTGCATCAACTTCTAGGCAAGATAACATTTTTCATTAAAATGCTAAAATGTCTCACGTGTCTTTCTTATGTTGTTTTGTACAATACTGTAATATTCATATATAAGATTTTCAAATGTATTCCGTCCAAACCTTTTTGGAGGTTATAATCTAGTTAATTTTCTCACAAACACTTTTAAGTGATGCAGCTAATAAATTAGACCCTTAGGGAGGGTATGATGATGTGTATTACTTTTTGTTACAACTATTTCAAAGAGGATTTGCTTCAGTTAAATGGACATTTTAGAGTCTGTAGTGTGCTGTTTTACATTATATTATAATGAGAGGTGTATAAAGCAATTGTCTACTCCACCTATAGGTATTAATAAAGGCATTGTTCTAAAACAGTGTTTATTATAACTGTCATAAGTGTCGAATTTATTGTACTTACACTTAGTTGTTTCAGTGAGGGAGGCACTTAGAGTTTTTTTTTTTTTTTTAAGCAGGTTCAATCTTAACCTTTGATATGTTAACGTAAATCACAAACCATGTCGCGACGTTAATTTCTTGAAGGTTTGAGAATTTTTCAAACGTTGTCTTTGGGCAAAGTGAGCCAGATTAGAGCATTAGAGGGTCAGCGTGTAGCTCAGCGCTGTCCGAGGTCCTGAAAATGTTCCAGACGGAGACTTTCTTGGATTTTCTCTGACATTTTCAACCTGTAAGTCTTTGTGTCTGTGACCGTGTCTGGAATTGCATAACAACGAATTTGATTGTTATGACAGGCACGCTAGGAGACGTCATTTTCTGCGCTTTGGACTGTGCTCATCCACGGATAGGGGAGGGATAGAACTTGACACTCAGCCCCCATCTCTATTGATTGCTGAATATATTAGAGGTATGTTTGCCATGTAAAAAGACGTGAGAGGAATTGATAACAAGGAGTCGGCTTGGAATTTTCCATTCATTGCTCTCTCCCCCCGTCTCCTTTTCAGCCTGTATACGTTAAGCCAACATAAAGCTATGCATGTTCTTATTTCGGCTGTAAAGGGGCTCTCTTTTTCACTAAGCCGATCTCTTCTGCTGCAGTGTGAAGCAGCAGCCGTGTCCCGCATTGCAGCTCCGCAAGGACACGGGAGCTACAATGACTGTGTCTCAAAAGAGACATATATCACAATAATGATCATCAATGACAGGCCACTGTTTAAAAGACACAGCCTTTCCGGGGCAAAAAGGCGCCATGATCCCCCACTTTCCAGTAAAGAGGTTGTTTTGAATCGCCTCTGGTTTTATTTCCCTCAGTCACCCTGGAATATTTGACCATTTGGAGCGATTAATTGGAGCCGTTGTGATCTAGATAAGAGCACATCGTGAACTTGTCTGGCATTGGGATAAATAAAACGCATGTTGTCAGAAAAACCAACAGAAAAGCCACAAGTGGCAAAGATCCAATTCTAATGGACTGTGCACACATGGAAACCATGTAAATGAATGTAAATGTATGGCACTGTCTACGAAAACATCATCTTCATTTTTTTGTTGCTAACTCTAAAATAATACAACAGAGCTTGTTTTCCTCCAGCTGCTAAATCCCAATGAGCCTTTGAACGTGTGTGCAGGGCCTGAATGGTGCTGCGCGTAATTTACAACTCGACTAGCAGAGGAGGGAGGGCGTGTTTTAGGAGATTTATCCCGGAGCTAGTGCCTTCATTTAGGCTTTATAGATACTCCTTATGTGGTTTTTGCTAATGACAAGCGAACAATAGTAGCCGAAATGACTCGAACTCGAAATAACGAGGTGTATCACCCCATGATGCTTCGTTCATTCTTTCACTCATCTGTCCATTCTCCAAACCATTCACCCATTCATTTACTCACGCCTCAAATAACGCATAGAAACAGATTAACAAAACACGATTGGCGACACAAATACACTAAATCAATAAATCGTATGAAAATTCGGAGAACATAGTGGCTTACCATGCACAACAAATTTCAGCCGAGGTGACTTTCCAGTAATAACCGTGGCAAAAATCGAAAGCAATATAAAATAATTCATCTTTCCTCTGGTTCTGGCTCTGCTTTTCGTTGTCGGTTATTATAATTACTCAACTAAAGCGCTTCCCAAAATCCCTCTCCTTCCTTGAAGCCGTCTTCGAGGTCCCTTCCCTGATCTGCCGCGTCCCAGAGCTGTGCCCACGACTACTGGTTCCAGTCCTATCCTGTCCGTATGCTTTACCGGCAATCCAGTTTGGTGAAGTCGGGGAGTCAGGCTCCACCTCGGAAACAAAAGGCAAAGGGGGAGTGCAGCTTGTCAGCAGGGGCGCAGAAATAAAACATGGGACTACAAATATGATAACAAACCTTCTGATTAATCAACCATTTTTGGCTGTGGCGCATCACACGTCATACCTGTTGCTGATATAGATGATTTTCACTGATAAATTGGAAGTAATTAAGATGGTTCTGATCTAATTTTTTCTCTTGCAGTTTCCCTGTTTCAATGTTTTGAAAATATTTTAGATTTTCAGTTGAAGTCAGATCATATAACATAAACTATTATTTGTCGGGCAGCCAAACACATGTTCATGTCTCATTAAATGATGACAGAACACTCTTTCTTTAACACTTTATGTTTGCCCACAAGTCCTCACCTTGCAGGTGCACGCCAGTCGGTATATTGCCTCAGCAACAGTCTTCACTGTAAATTCTAATCAATATCTGTCAATAGTGCCTAAGTGCCTGTATAGGAATGAATCAGCAGTTTGAATCTGCTGATCTTGCATTTAGGAGGTAAACTGACTCAAATTTGAAAACTAAAGAGAATTAAAAAGAATGATGAATGACTTTAGTGGTAACTAAATTGGTTCTTCAATCTTCATGAAACTGATATACTGTGCATAGCTTATGAGAACTTTATGAGTATTGAGCTCCAAGAGAGGATAGCCACTTTTTTTTTCACTAAATTTAGAAAGCATGTCATGACACACACAGATGGGTTCTTGAATTTTAAAAAGCCACTCATATCCCACCCACTTGTGGAGGTTTTAAGTCTATTTCAAAGGCACTAATTGTATCTTCATGTTGCTCTTTAACACCTCTGAGCTCAGTCAGGAAATATTTTGAATAAATGTACTAATGGATGAGTAAACTCCACAGGAAGATCAAAGTTTTTCTTATTAACTTCAGCAGGACATATTACAAGTATGAAAGCTTTAAGATATTCTAGCAGTGTGTTATTTTAGGATTTTAGGATTATTTTTCTTTTTATCCTCACCTGGGGTTCCAGTCATCCATCCATTTTGTACACCCGCTTAATCCAATCCATGGTCGCGGGTGGCCAGGAGCCCATCCCAGCTGCCATCGGGCAAGAGGCAGGGCAGGCTGCCAGTCCATCGCAGGGTCACACGAGACACTCAACCATGCATGCTCACACCCACTCCCAGGGACAACCTAGAGTCACCAACTAACCTAACATGCATGGTGCATGGCGTTAACCACCGTGCAGCTCTCAACTGGGGGTATAGATGAGTACATGCATCCACTTAAATAGTTTATAGTACTGTGGAAAAGTTTTGAGCTAAATATTAATTTCTTTATAGTTTGCTCCCAATGAGCCACTTTTGTAATTTTTGTGGTCTCGCACAGTAGTTCTCCAGGTTGTTTTTTATTTCAACATTGGCTTTTTCACTTATTAATCTGGTAAGAGACAGATACAAGGGCTGGACTAAACATGTGTTTTCTGACCTTAGAATCCTTCAAGCATCAGAAAAAACACATAAATCAAAGAATGAACCAGTGTCGTATCTACACATAACAGATAACTTAGCAAAGAATCGCATTTTCTGGGCAATCTATGAAAAATGAAGGGAGGTTCAAGAGTTCTTCACAGTGCTGTACCATAATAGATAAACACTTGTGTGTCTGTTATCTATCTATCTGATCTGTAATCAAGAAATAGGTTGATTAATCTTAGTTTCATTTGTTTTGTACTTTTCCTCTTCTGGTGAACAGCAGCAGTAACACAAGCTGAACTGTGATTGAAACTTAACAGATTCACAAATGACTTTACTTAACAATGATGTCGTTTTTCTTCTGGTCTGCAGTTTTCAGTTCATGCTTATTTGTGGAATTGTTAACCACCAGATGGCACCAAAAGCAGAGTTTTCAGTCGTGTTTGATCTCCACAAGCCTTATGCTTCTTGAATAATAAATATGATGTTCTATTTCCTTCAGCAGTTCAGTGCACTCATTAACTGTCTCTATGAGATGGTTTATTGAGGAACTCGAGAGGTGGGACTCAGGTTTACCAGATCATCACTTTTAGGAGAAAGCTGTAATTTAAGTCAATGATCTTAAATGCCAGCCAACCTTCAATTATTTCATTTCAGTTTAAGAATGAAAAGTATTTGTTATTTATATTATATTTATACTAAATTTATACATATTTTGTGCGTGAGTGTGTGTGTACTCTAAGCAAATAAACCGAAAGATGAACTTGATTCATTATCTGACTTCAGTGTTTAGTTTAAAGATGATGGAAATAATACCGTAGAATGAAATAGGTACAGAATAAAATCCTCAAGGAGATGTCGTGGGCTCATGGACATGCATGCACATCTGGAAAGCTTCATTGTAATTAACTTCAATGCCTCCTATTTCATCGCAAATAAAGGGCGCTTGAGGCTGTACCTTGATTTAGTTACAAAACACTCAAAGTTAATAAAGGCAAATTGCTTCTGCTTGTGAAATGTAATGAGTCTATTTGATTTGTGGTTTTAGCACTACTTGTAGGTTTAAATCGATATACATCAGTACACTGCAGGATACGGATGGTGCTACACATGCAGGCAAGACTTTGAATCTTTTGAAGTTTTCGAAGTCCTTCTTTTCTCATTCATGTGTTTACTTCTTTGTGTGGTTGGATAGTGTTACATCACAGTGATCAAGGAATGCGATGTAGAATCAATATCCCAAACATTGATAGAATTCAATGTGATAATCATCATTTAAATAAACTTTGCTGTGTTCAACAGTTCAGCATTTTGCTTCAGAGATATTCTCCTTGGATGGATTTCCTTGATTCACTCTGTTATTGAACCTAATTATCTGGTGAATTCCAGACTAATGTTTCCATATATAGTACCATCAAAATGTAATACTGTGGGCTAAGGCAGAGCCTGAAAATGACACAGAGTGAATCGTCTACACCACACCCTAAACTGAACAGCTAGTTGGTTTCTGAGTGTGTCTTTGGTGTGAGGGCTGTGAGGTGTAAGCAGTTCTGTAAAAAAAGCCTTCAAAACCAGTTCATACTTAAATAATATTTTGAAGTGATTGTAATTGATATGAGTATTTCATAGGGAAATATTGCCAGGTTTATTTCCTCAGTTAAGAACAGAAGAAGCCTTTCTGATAAAAAGTGAAACAACATCACGTTTCCTCAGAGTTTACCAAGATGATAGATGAAACGTCAGCAAGAATCGAAGAAAAGAAGTCCAGTTGCTCTTATTCAAGCTCTTATGATTGCCGTGACATGGGTAATTGAGAATATACACCAACATATGTATATAAAGTAGTTCAAAGTAGCTCAACCTCCAACAGCTGCAACAATAAAATGCTACTTCTGCACTGATGCCTCAGTGTTAGTAAACTAATGATATCAAACATAATGATATACCAGTACTTGTAAACTTATATACTTTTAGTGAAGTAGGTTTTCTGATGCGGGATGCTTACCTGCAGTGAAGTATTTTTGCATTGTTTTGCTGATTTATTTATTTTCTATTATTATTATTATTATTTTACTTTGGTAAAGGATCTGATTAGTCCTTGTACATTTGCTAGCCAAAAAAAGGCCAAAGGAAATGGCTGCAAACATGTGTGTAAGTAATTAATGAGCTTTTATGTAAATAACAGCACAAATGCTACATGTAGATCAGCCTTTAGCCTCTTCTCCTGGCAATTCTGATGATACAGAACTAATTAGCAAAGACAAATATGCTTTCAAAGGTTAAATGCTAATTAGTATAGGTTTTTACATATATAATATAGAAAGGTCATCAACCTGCCTATATGACAAATCACAGAAATATTAAATGTTAAATATTAAATATACATATTCTTGTTTATTTTCTTCCAAAATATTCCATTGTTTACCATAATATTATTTGCTTTTGTTAAGTGCAGAATTAATTCAAATGTATTAATCACAGTGTTAGCATTATGTAATGATTGCTGTGTGGTTTGAGTAAAACATTTTTTCAGAGCATAATAAAGCCATGGGTGAATTTCTTTTCTTTTTCAACTAGTTCATATCTATTAAGAGATGTGGTTGGAAACATATGTTTTATAACTTAATCGATTATGAAAATACAGTATAAGTTAGTTAGTTTTTACTTGGTTTAATTATAATATCACATCAGTAATTCATGTTTTTATGTACAAAAAGGAATGCCCACTGACAATCTGATGGCCCTTGTAGAGCTTTACAAGCATTTTTTTCCAATAAAACATGTGAAGTTATACTCACTTTTGTCACTGTCCTCTCAGTTTATTCAATAAGCTCGCATCTTTTATCTTTTATCCCATGAAATATTTGTCAAGAAAGATAAAGATGTTCTCTTAAGTTTGGATCAAAATAGACTTTTCACTCATTTTCCATTTCAGGAGACAGTTCAAGATGATAATAAAGAAAATAAAAAATAAAAAACTTAACACAGGAAAAAAGAACTAAAAGAACTATTAAGCCACTCTTTAGTTGACTTCTGAATTATATGTATATCCACTTTAGTTGTTTGTCATGGAGGTGATCTAAACAATGAAGCTCTATTCCTTGTCACATTTTAAAACATTGTCAATCAAATGCTTTCAATGTAAATGTGAAATGTGTCTTTTGTCGTACAGAAATGCCTCCATCTTCTTCATCAAAACAGGGGAGGAGCCTGAAACTAATCTAACAGCAGATGCAAGGTGACCATAATATTCTCAGGGGTGTGTGCATGACAGTCAAGGGGTGGGGGAGTGGCTTTTAAACACCCCTTTAATCTGCTTCTTTGGCTTTCTGTCCAATGGGAGCAAATAGTTGTATTAAAATAGATAATATTACAGGCCAAGCTGGCCCAGAGGATAGTACCCGCCAGACAGACCTATATAACAGATTGAGACATGCAGACGTAATCCAAAAGGGTTTAGATCTCTGCTCATACACGTGATTAGAATTTTTTTCCCCCCCGCGTTTCTGGGTTATTCTGGGCAACTGCATGACACGGACAAAATCATTTGCTGTCTAGCGATTTCTTTCAGAGAAAAGCAGGTCTCTTAACAGTACTAAGGTGAAATGAGAGCAAATCATTGTTAAAAATGCATATCATCACTCTCAAGTTCAGTATCCTGTTTTTATCTCAGAGTTATGATAGACGGATGGGCTGTGAAGCTGACAGAAATCCAATAAATGTCTTAAGAGAGTATTTGTATTTTATTCAGAGTACATGTGGTTCTGGGTGAAAACAGGCAGCCACTATGGTATTATTCTGAACACATAATCCTTCCGTCTTAACAGAAAAAAAAGAAAGTGAATGTGCATTTTTTTTGGCTTACTGCCAATTGTAGCTTTATTCTCTTTCAAAGGGGCAAGATGGCCAGTTTGTTGTCTTAATCTAAGAAGCACGGTTGATCAAATATTTCAGTAATCCAAGGAAATAGGTCACATTCCTACTAATTGTTCAATAGCAATTTCAGAGGAGAAATTTCTTTCAATTAATTTTTTTTCTCTCTTTACTTTCATAACATTCTAAAATGTTTCACATGAAGCAATTAAAGAGACTCCAAACAGACGATGCAGGTTCAAAGAAGCGTTTATTGAAAGAATGAAAAAAAGTCATTTACAGCAAATAACAAACATGTGTATATATATATATGTGTGCATGATTTGTAATCTCCTTTCCTGTCATAATTGAGCATTGTTTTGTGTGTGGCCTTGTTTCTCAGTTTAAATGTACGTACAACAAAAGAGGCATATTTGAGAGAGACTAATCCTCAGAACTAGATAAAATGATGGAATGAATTGAGGACACAAATCGCCCTTGACCTAAATATTTACAAGACAACATTGATCAAGGTAAACATTCTCTCTGTCCATGGTGAGAATGTTACTGAGGCACATCTTTTTGAGTGTTTTGTGTGGGTGCAAAATAAAAAAAAGTTGTTTCTTAAATATAAAAAAGAGATATAGCATGCTCGAGAACATAGAACAAATAGTCTTGTGTTGTTATCATAAGGTAAATTAATATCTAAGTAAAGGATAGGCAGACCTAAAAAACTTCTTTAAAGTATGTATGAGTAAAGGTTCATATGTACACTATGGCTGGTTGTCAGTGCCTTTACATAGCTATATCATCATTTAACATTAATGCTATTCACTTTTGAAAATCAATTAAAATCCAGCAATCTTTAAATCTTGTTAATCTAATCACATGTTAAAATCTTAAAGCCAATGCAAAATTAGTGTCAAAAGGGCTAATATACTTGACTGGTAATAAAAGACAAAAGAGAGAATATTAGAACATAATGAATAGTTAGATCACAACAGCACCTGGTGTGTTTCAAAAAAGCAAAACTGTATCAATCAATCTGTCTTCATGAATTACAAAGCAAACCTGTGAAAATTAATTATTTTCTAATTGCATGCTACATAAAAAAGAAACATTTACATGGGGATTATTTCCTTACAACCTTGAGGGAGCTCTGTCTGCAATCTTTTAACATTGTTCTATCCATAGATAATGAGATTTTAATGAGATGGATTATACAGAGAAGGGATTGCTGAGATGTAAGTTTCAGCTCCAAAACTGGAAGAGGGCTGGCACAAGCTCAACAAGTTGGATCTGATTTTCCTTTTGAAGGGGCTTTTTAATGCAGGTCTTGTCTCTGAGCACAGCAATGCAAGTTCATAGCACATAATAACTCACAGTCAGTATCAAAACCTCTCTCATGCCTTTACATGGCTTCAAATAAGTTTCATTGTAAATCTGCCACCATCACCTCCATCCCCTCCTCCACCCACGGAGGACCTAGGAACAAAGTCAATAGTTGCTGTGTGCTTGATCTGACCTTTACTCTGACTCCAGAAAAACATGAAGACAAAACAGATGGCCACTGAGCTAAGGAAAGACAGAAATCCCATGGTAGTGGCGATGACCAGAGTCTTTACGTCAAATGGATACGGCTTGGACATTTGAGCGGAGGAGTTGGCAGCTTGGGGATTTGAAGGCTCTACCCAGCCCTCCTCTGTGAAGAAATGGCTTGTTCTGTTACGTGGGACTCCCTTCACATACAGGCCCACAGTCAAGCTGTCGTTGCCAGCTGCATTGCCTGCCAGGCATTGATATGTGCCACTGTCCTGAACTTGTGCAAAACGCACTTCTAAAGTACCATTTGGTAAAACTCTAATTCGACCTGTTGCAGAGACAGCATTCTTATGGGATGATATCCATGTGATAGCTGGAAATGGATCCCCATCAGCCTTACAGGAAAAGAGGACTGTGGTGCCCTCTTCCACTCTTGCTTCCTGTGGCCTGCGGTCCATTATGCGAGCAGGACGACAGGTGAAGAGCCTTGGGAGTTCCTTTTCTGAGAAGTCTCTGAATTCACGCTGTCTGACAGCATCAGGAGACGAACAAGTTGGCTGATGTCCATCAAAGCTCAAACGCAACCTGCGACGGAACACCCACAGAAGTCGGCAGTCACATGCAAGGGGATTCCCATCTAACCGTAACACCTGAAGGTTCCCCACAGAATGGAAAGCATTCTCCTCCAAAGTAGTGAGCTGATTGGATGTTACATTAAGCAAGCGAAAGAAGGACAGTCCCCTAAAGGCTCCTGGCTCTATTCGTAGCAGGCTTGCCCCTGCTAGGTGTAACTCCTGGAGTCTCAGGAGGTCCCCTAACAGGTTACCTTGAATGACAGTGATGGGATTGTTTGACAGATCCAGGAAGTGCAGATACACCAGATGACGAAGTGCTGCATAAGGAACTACACTTAGGTTGCAGCTGTTGATGACAAGTGAGGTCAAATTAAGACCGATTAGACTGTTGCTAGCCATAGTGTCCAGTGCTGGCCAGTTTGTGATCAAGAGGCTGCGCAAACGGTGGAGTCGCCGAAAAGCATTGTTGGGCAGTGTAGCGATGGTGAGGCGTAGCATGCGAAGCTGTGCCAGGCTTTGCAGCTGGGACAATGCCTCTGTGGGGATGGAGGTGAGGTTGCTGCGGTCTAAGTTAAGCTCTTGTAGATTCTGCAGACCAGAGAAAGCTCGTTGGGAGATAAAGACAAGGTCGTTCTCCCCAGCTTCCAATGTTTGCAGGTTGATCATTTCCTTAAATGTATAGTCCAGGAAGACAAGAATCTCATTCTGGCTCAAATCCAGAAAGCGCAGACTGGACAAGCCAGAAAACACCCCGACCGGGAGGATCTTCAGACGATTATTCTTAAGTCTAAGTGTCCTGAGATTCTGTAAGCCCGAGAAAGCCTCTACTTCAATCATGGAGATTATGTTATCACTCAGGTCCAACTCTTGAAGTTGAAGAAGACCAGAGAACTGGCGGCGTCCCACAGTCTTAATCCTATTGCGGGATAAATCCAAACGCCTGGCATCACTGGAAAAACCTTCCGGCACTGAATTCAAATACTTGCCAGAGCAGATCACTTGTCTAGCCTCAGGTCGGCATATACACCGTGAAGGACAGTTTCCTGCAGATACACCCAATCCAAACTGGAGCAGGATGCTCCACACCCCCCATCGGACGACTGACTCCACAAACATCTTACCTCCTGCCTGAAAAAAAGACAGACAATTAACAATCATACATTGACCATCAATTGTTGCATGAACATAAAACTCCATATTTATCAAGAAAATACTGAACAAAACAGTAAATGCCAAGTCAGGCATGTATTCATGTTGAATTTATATCCTTCAAATAAGTATAAGCTTGTATTAAGACAAACCGTTTCAGTCTGAAAGTGCAGCTTTTCATAACCAGTGGCAGTTATGTTGGAGTCAGACTTGAGTCAAGTCCTCTGTAGAGATGTTTTTCCGTCAATAACATGCCCTTCTGTGTGGCCTGGACAGAACAGAGAGACAGAAAAATGAGCCTTAGCAAAAATAATAAAAACGATAAAACAAAGGCATGACGGGCAGAATATAATCTAACAACTAAAAACAAAAGTGTCTTCCTTCAGGTATCATGCTAACTACTCCTACCACCACAGTGAGTATACACATTATGACAAATAACCTGCTTTAATTGTGTTAGTGACAGCGACAGAACTGTCTGAGAGCAAAATACTGACTGAGATATTCATCCAAACACATGCTTGTATACAGGCACCACAATCAGTAGTGTGCTCTAAATGTGCTCTTGAAAAGTCAAAACATACATTTCTAAACAGAAAGCAATATAACAGGGGCAAAGGTTAAAGCAGCCAACCAACTGTTGAGAATCAGAGTCAAGAAACCAGCTCACTGAACACTGCATGCTCAAATATTACATAATCACATTATTCTGCCACTGTGTGGCCCTGCCAGTTGACTAAAGAAGTGCTCAGAAGAAATGCAAAATAAATCATGTATTTCCTTTCTAACAGCTACCCATGAGACCTACTCCAAGACAAGCAGCAAAGCTTCAAGAAACCAAACAAATTCGTAATGTGACATAAAGTCCCGTAGCTGAACAGGAACCTCAAAGTGCAAATATTGAGCTGCACTCATACGGCGATCTTTCCTGTCACGACAAACAGAGATCTCATATATGCTAAAAAAGGCAATCCAAATACAAGAATCCTACATGCCAAACTGAGTCCAACCTGCAGCAGCTGCCCCTTCTCACTCTTCCCCATCAAACCATTTCCAGAGTATGGACGTGCCCTCGCCGCAGCCTCTCCTCTGAGTGACAGAGGTGCCAACAGTCCCAGAGCTGTACAGGCTTTGCCTCCTCTCTGTTCTTCATGCAGACAGCTTTTATACTGGCTGGGTGGGAGCGCAGACTCACAAGCCGACACTTCTGCTTTTAAACTCACAGGACTTGTGTTAGGTTGATGTATCAGAGTGCGGACACGCCAGAAGACTTTGATAAAAGCCTTTTATCTAATGTTGGAAATTAGCCAGTTAAAGCTGCTCAGTGGCCATTTTTGTTCGCAATGGCTAAAGTAAAACAATCTTTTCATTTATTCAATTCTGACTTTTATGTTTAGATTTATATTAGCTATATATGACTATATATGAGATATTAATAGAATGGTGGCACTCTATACCTTTTCACATGTTTTCCTCTCGAGTGTAGATTTTTATTGTCCCATGATTGTCTACTGCTGTTTCAGACTATTTTTCCTACTTCCTGCCTCCATGGATAAAAAAAAAAAAAACTTATTATCAGGTACAAATATTTACTTTTTTCATTTCTAACCAGTATTAGTCTCCTATCTGCAGTCTACGTGGAGTTAATGGGTTGGTTCAACATTTTAAATGCAATGACCAAACCCTTTCCGTAAGCTAAATTGTGAGAGACATAGCCTGGCAGGTGTGTGATATCTCAGGCTGGCAGTTGCTGAGACCTTTTAGCCAATCAGATATCACCATCAGAGAGCGACAGTCAATACAAATGTTATAACCCTAGAGTCACAGCCAGGACTTACCCCATCCATAAAATTAGAAAGTGAGGGAATAAGTGTATTTGTAATTTTGCCATCTATTTCTCTCCGCGCATGGATACAGTCACGTGAGTGTCACATTACAGTGTTCATTAGGTTAACTATTTTCTATTAGCCACAGCTTCTTGTTTCTATTACTGATGCTGTTTGAAATTTAGTGTAGTCACTTAAAAAGCTGTTACTGCTGTTGTCTAAGTCATTGACACCCCATGATGTTGATTGTACTGAATATCTTCTATATGTTCCAATACAGAAAAAATACAGAATACAGAAAAAGTTCAGACGCCACAAACTGAAATAAATATGGAGCTGGCATTCAATAAGTTGTTATTTTTGAGACATCTGCCATAATTTCACAATGCACAGTAATTATAGAATAGTAAAAGTTGACATATTAAAGAATTTCAAAGAATTTATTGCAAGAGTTAGTTTGTATTTTTTTCTCCAATTATTAGCTACATCTTACAAAATCACTGTTGGTTGTTGGCATGACACATTTTCTAATTCTGCTTATACCCAGTTATTATTGCCTATTTATTATAAAATGACACACTTTCTGTAACATAGCTGTGTTAAGTCGTAGCCAAACTCTGCTCTACTGCCTCTATATCTTGCAGCCGTTCTGAGAAATCTGTCTCATTCAGCTTCATAATAACAGTCATGTTGTTTGATCCTTCAGAGATTCATTCCATCCGATAGTCTCTTGGATTTGTTTGCCTTTCCACTGTCTGCTGTAAGAGCCTGACTACCGAATATGATGCTGCCATTGATGTCCCTGCCAAAGCCTTTTTAGATAAGTCAAAAACATCCACTCTTCTAAAGCAAAGCAAGGCCAACTCTTACCTAATAAAGACTCACTATGCCAAAATGTAATTATTCTCAAAGCCAATGCGATGTTGTCTCTCCTAAGACAGTCTTTTGGGTGAATTCACTGTCGCATAATTATGTGTTATTATTCAGCTTTCCCTGATGTGCCCAGTTTGCTCCCCCTGTCTTGTCATCAAACATCAGAACTCATCAAGTCATTCAGCTTGGGCTCTTACTGCCTTACATTAGTCTCTGGCCATTTGCCAGTGCATGTTAGAAATGGAGCTTTGTACAAAGTAGCTTTGTTCTTTATGCTTCCTTTTTTTCTTTCAGTGTGTATGATGGTCACTCAAGTATTTCTCAAACATGTGTGATATTTTGCTTCTATTGAAGACGCTCGGTTCAGCCAATTAGCTCAAATGAAACGTTTCTGCTGCACATCTTAGTTACCAAACTGATCGTTACGGTCCGGGATCACATCAGACAAAGTGCTGCAGCGACTTGCGTCATTATATTGTTGTAACACAGCCAGAAGCGAATAAGAAGCAATGACTAGTCTTTAAACAAAGTCTTCTTCTTGCCTGCATTATGACTTCATTAGTCTTGAGAGGGGAAGACTCTCAGAGCATGGCTTTTCTTAGTTGTTCTTTTTCTACAATTACTGAAAACAGATTATCTTTGTTTCTGAGTGATTAGCAGCAAAATGTGAAAAACTCTGACAGACAGCATGCAACTGCTGCGACCAAGTATTAAGGGGAAAACCGCCTTTGCGACAGGTGCATGAAACAGGAACATGACCTCTCATCGGCCCCATGATGACAGTCTTTGTTTCCCTGTGACTTTTCATGCCCTGAGCGTGACTCCCTGTGCCAAGCAACTCTGTCCTGATAGAGAATGCACAGTCTGAGCCCGGCTGAGTTTTCTGACACTTGCCAGAGTGCTATTTTTAGCACATCACAGTGAGAAAGACAAGAGCCTGGCTTGAATCCCCAATTAAAGCGGCTAGAACAGAGCAACAGTGTGGGGATCACAGACCACGAGTTTGTGTCAGTGTTTTCCGTATGTGTGCTCTAATTGTAAAGAGTGTATGACTGCAGCAGCGGTAGAAGTGTGTGTGTCTGAGTTTTCCTTTTTTTCTTTAAGGTCTCTGGCACCTGCTGCAGTGTGAAAGCCCCCGAGACCTCCTGCATACAGCAAATATTAAAAGGTTTTCTGGCAGGACAGCTGTTGGGTACAAAGCAGGGAGACGAAAGTCTCCAGTTTTTTCCCCTTTGGGTTTGTCTGCACACCTTGTAAACAAGAACAAGTCAGAAGTTACATCTTACAGTAAAATATTGTTACACGTGGATCTATGAAAGACAGGTTTGATGGTTTAGCTGCCCACTGTTTTACAATGCAGGACAGAGTGCTTGAAGACCAGTCAATGACTGAACTGCTTTTTAAGGAAAACATGAATGAGATCTTGTTGCACGCTGCCACACTCAGAGCAGAGGTTTGTCAGTGCTGCTCAGAGCTTGTTGAAGATTTGCTGCATACCTGTTGTTGGTATGAATCTAATCAGAAAAAAAGCACTTATCCCTACCATTAGATACATGTCATATAAATGATTTTAAATCAACATGATGAGCATTTCTGCTATCAAAATGCGTCATACCTCATAGGTGTAGTTATATTTTTGAACCTAGGGTTAATTTTTGTCACTGCTAATTTTCACTTCTACCTGCTGTCTGATTAGAGCCAAGCACCAAATGCCCTTTGTTAAGTTTAGTCTGTAACACTACCTATTTAGGTTGAGAACATAAAAATGATTAGTTGAAGTTAAGAAAAGGTTCATGATTTGGAGCAAACTATGTGACATGGTTATAAATGTGGCTGGCATATAGGAAAAAGATCGTGGTTGATTTTAGACTTCTTCCAGGTATTCTGTTAATCTTTCTTCTATTTTCTAGGTTGCCTGTGTGAGAAGTCCTCTGGAGAGTTTGCTTCCACTTTTCCTCATTGCCTCTAAAGGTCACTATACTGGAAACTATAAAGGTTGAAATAACAGCTTGAGAAGTGGTGCTCAAAAGTCAAGAAGAAATGTTTGGCTCGAAAGTGTCAAATATAGAGAAGGGGAAAAGCAAACTCCCCCAGCCACATTTTCAAATTGTAACGCTTTCTTCATTCTTTTTTAATGCCTTCAGATTTCTGCCGACCACAAGCTTTCACTTAGCAAAATTTGATAAATGACATTATGTTGGGCAGGTAAAAATTGGGCATCTTTTGTTATCACATAATCCTGTTTGTAGTGCAACAATGCAATCTTTACATAATGACGTCTTAGGCTTAATGTGTACAAAGGTGATAAAAGGATATGAATAAAGTAGTGACCAGAAACACTAAAACAGCCAAGGAAAAAATAACATCTGTTTGTTTGCATAACTGGCATATTAATTAAAGATTTAAAAAAAAAGTATGTGTCAGTGGGGCTACAAAAGTGTGCCTCTAACAATTTAATTATATTTATTTAATCTGAATTTTTACACCACTGTAATGTGTTGGAAGTGTGTCATATGGACAGATCCACTCACAGCAGTCTTGCTCCAGACAGTGCGCTGGGCAAAACACTCTGCTGTAATTCCACATTCTGACAAGGAGAGAGTTAAGACCCTGTGTAACGTCATGCAAAGTGCACCGTCTGCAATATTAATAATAGCGCAAATAAATGAGGGAAGGGAATTAGTCTCAGTGCGGAGCCTACATGATGTGACAAATTAGGTCGTCTCGGCTAACAGAAACTATGCACTCAATCCACCAGCGTACATCAGAGAGATGAAGGAAGGTCGTGCATTAAAGGTAAGCTGACTGGTGTGAGGCAGGGCTCTTAACCTGGAACATGTAATTTGTAAAATAAATGTACTAAATGACCTAATGCTTCAACTGCAATCTGCTCCTTATAAAAAGCAGATTGAGGGTTTAACTAATAAGTGATATTTTCAAAGACAAGATTTTGTATTTCTATTAACTGAGAACACTCGGAAAAATGAACACACAGTGCTTCTCAATTGGGTGGTAAATAAAACTGTCAGTGTTAAGATTTTAGCTGCAGATGTAACAAAAGTACATATATGGAATGCAATGAGGTGAAAAAGAAGCAGCAAAGCGAGATAGTGGGAGTTACCAAAAAACAAAATGTGGTAACATAAGCTACTGGATAAAAAACTGGGGATAATAAATACAAGAGAGAGAAAAAATACTGTAAATGTGTGGAGATAAAGTTATAAAATCATGTACACAAAAGAAAAAAGCAATCAGATGAACAAAAGGAAGATATAATATAGGAAAGCTATGACGCAAAAGTACTGAAATTAATTTGTTCTTGTCATGCACTGTGCTTGAAAGAAAAATATCCAAATACTCCAAATTTACCAAACACAAGTTAGCAAATCCACAGTTTGAGAAGAAATTATGTTACAATGACCTCTTTGAAAAAACAGAAAGGAAATAATAAACTGTTGTGACTTGTTTCCCCGGTTTCACAGAAAATCAATCATCTCAATAATCTCTCAAAAGGAGGTTTTCCTCTTTGGCCGCCAACATGCTAATCTGACAGGGTTTCTCTATAATCCAACCTGGTTTCCATCTGGGCCAGGGCCAACAAAAATGGCACAGAAGGGAAACATTAGTGGGGTGAGGGTTGGAGTGGAGGCGAGTGTCGAGCATTGCAAGGGTGCATATTGCATGTTTGGATTAAGGCTTCTTGTAACTGAATGTTCACAAACTTAATTTCCCACAGCCTGTGACATTTCATTTATTAAATATACAATAACAAAAACAAATTCTCACACATTAAATATACAATTCAATTTGGGCCACTTTAGTTATGTAAGAGCCATTTTCAGCATTTATATTTGGTGGTAAGGCACTCATCATCTGGGATCTCCCTGCCTTCCATTAGCATACATAGGATGCCTCAGGCAGAGAGAACAGCAGGAAAGGCTCCTGTAAACAACCATACAGCACGAAGCAAGCTCCTCTGCCCTTCCATGTAATAAACTAAAAGCTGGCATGGAGGGAAAACTACAAAGACCAAAAAACCAAGACTGTCAAAAACTGTCAAAAATGCTATTGTATGGTAAGATAGAGCATCCCTCTAGTATTTGTATCAGTAAATTTAGATGGTAACTGCATTTCAGATAATACAAGGAGAATTCTTCCCCCTTTAAAACATATGCTTTTATTATTAGTCCTAATGATATGTGCTGATCGAATTTTATTATGGTGAATTTCACCCGCACTTTGTTTGAACTGTCACTGTCACATTGACTGGTTTCACATCCAACTTTTAAATCAATAAATATACATTTCTTTGTATGATATTGATTGGCGTTATAACCAAGTACGCTTAAATTTTTGGGCTTTAATGGAAACAGAAGAAGGTTAATGATAAAAAAGTTAAAATAGTTGCATTGTCTATCCCGAGTTACATGAATTTATTCCCTACAGTGTGTAAAACTCCCAGCAAACATAGAAATTGTATATCTCATGCTCTGCGTTTGGAGGCTGAAGACATGTCTTTAAAATTCCAGCCCATGGCCTGGTGAAAACCTGAAAATAATTGTAGGATTGATATCATCAAAAGAATGAGCTTCATCTGCTATTCTCAACATTTCATAGAGAAAACAGAGATTTTCCACAGGCTAATTTTTGCATCACGTCCTGCCTTCTGCGTGCCACAGGCAGAGATTTCCCTTAACCACCTCCCCTACATTTCCAGCTGAGCACATCTACCACTAGAAGCCCCCCACTGTGAAGCACGTGTAAAAAGCAACTGCAGAAAAAGTCCAGACCCAAATGTCCTCAATTTATCCTGAATATCTCTGGTGTTCAGGTGTGAAAACGGCTGTGGACAGAAGAGTGAAACGTGTGGGTTTCAGCTGCACTGTCTTTTATTTTCACTGCCACTGATTGTGCTTCTGTCAATGCTATTGAGCTGCATTGCTAAATTAGGGCACTTGTGATTTATACTGGATACAAATGCCTCTATCCTTTTTAAAATTAGACCGAAATGAGTTGGAAGAGAAAAAATAAAATAAACAAAACTATTGTGAGGACTTGATATCATCATTCTACTTCTGCTTTTGCTGAGCAAGAACGACTGTAAGACTATAAGAGGTCAGCCTTACTTGTTGCTCGTCTTACGTATTTTGGCAAACTACCAGTACTCTGTCATGGAGATATAGGAACATACTAGAGCAAAAGAACGTTGACAGGCAGGTTGAACTATTGATGTGACAAAAAAGTGGTCCTTTAAATGACTCCCATCTTCTTTAAGAAATCTACTTGCATAATTTTGACAACATTGTAAATCATTTTTTTCACTGTATTCGACTGGTAAATTCTCATAGGGGGTACAATGAAACAGTCTATCTCTATAGCAAGTAACCTGATCATACTGGCTGCACACTGAAAAGGCTCCAGCCCCCCGTGACCTTGACTTAGTGAGTTAGAAAATGGACGCAGAGAGATTTAATACAGATTTACAGTTTTAATACAGACTAACAGCTCATTTTTTATAGCACTTTCCTTTGTGAAAAAAACCTGCCTCGACAGACGGCGATGCTTCAAAAAGTAAAGAAATTAGTCTGGTATGCTGCCAAGGAGTTTGAGAGAAACAAATTCATGGTTGGTGACGTCCAGTCTGGAAAAGATAAACTGCTTATACTTCTCAGTGTTTGCACTCAAAGATGAGGCAAACAGCCTGAGGTTGCAGCCCTCTGTTGACTGCATCACATTTCCCACCAGATCTCTTTGTGTCTTCAAAGGCTGTCTTTTCTGTGGCTTTGTAGCCTTCATGCAATGAGTTGTAAAAATTAGGACACACTATTGTACAGACTGCCCTTAGAGACATTCCTGAATTGCACTCATTTGAGCGCACAAAAAGTGGCGGTTGTTGCAGTCACACCAAAACAGGTTTATTCAGAAGTTCTTTCCCTGCCATGTTTTTACACTTGGCCAATCACTGCGCAACATCAGAAATCTTTTGGGACATTTAGAAGCTTTTTGAATCCAAAAGAGCACTTTTGCACTTTGTTTAAAGAAGATTAAGCTTTTTTTTTTTTTTTTTTATATATATATATATATATATATATTTCAGCTGAATTTGATCTCCATACATGAAGCACTTTGAATTGCTTCTATCTACATGACTATACAGATGACCACTTCATACATACAGTATGTGCTAAAAAGAGTGCAACCAAAAATCAATCCTCATCAACCTTAAAGCAAATGATAAAAGACTAAGACACCACACATACTCTTACTGACTGACAGATAGTCTATGCATTGAAATAAATAAAAAACACGGCAGTTGTAAAGATTTACAAGCACAATAAAAGTGTCATGTTGACACCTACTCTTTCTCATTTTCTTCTCCTTCACCCACGAAATCCCTCACCTCCTATGTGAGAGACTCCTGAATGCTTCACGAAAGAAGAAAAACCAAAAAGCTCAGGAAAGCAGCTGCCCTATGCTCTCCACTGGGGTGGGAGAGTTTGAAAGAGACTTCATCCTTGAAGCCTTTTCTTATTTACAGCTCAAAAACAAATGAATAGAGGAGACTGGAAAGCATTCATATGTCTTGGGAAAGGAAACAACGTTAAATAAAAAACAAGCTGCATGTAAGAAACCTTTAATGTAAAGATGCATGTTTTAGTAGTCAAACAATAGAAGTCTACTGCTGAATCGAGCTCTGGGCCGGAGGCAGACAGCGCTTTATGTATTCCTTGACTGCATTTGTCCAGTGGCGGTGAACGTCTGATCTTTCTATTCATCTATGAGCAGACATCAAATGACTATGTGGCCTAAATATTACTAGTGTGCAGAGTGGGCTCAGAAGTGCTGTGCATTACAGATTCTGCCCTGGATAGATGTTTTCACGTGCAATCCCTCTAAAAACAGTTCAGTTCAGTTGAAAAGGCAAACAACTGCACATGGCCCAGACTTCATGCGATAATTGAGAGATTTATCCTTTGTAGCATTAAAAAAAAAAGTAATGTCCTGAAAATAATCTCATGACTGTTAAGACGAAAATGTGACGGGGTGGATGTGAGGATGCATTGTTCCTGGCTCAGATACATCTTCCCCAGACAGAACCCTCTTTTGCTGACTGTGGTATTAAGGCTGTTGGATAGAAGTCAAAGCTGCAGTGACACATGAGTTTATAAACATACTCATGGCTTTTTGTAGACAGATGTCTTGGAGATTAAAAAACAAAATCTCATTCTATTGCTTTGAGTAAAGATTATTATTTCCTACATGTTTTTGAGGATAGTTATTTTCAATGGTGACGACAACTTAAGTTCATGTACAGAGCCGGCAAAGTGGACAGCTGTGCATGGAGTTCAGACTCTTTTTGTCATTAAATCCCAGCTTTTATTGTCATTTTTTTAATGTTTTCACACAATAATGAAATGCAACGTTGTCAGAAATTTGCACCACTGAATTACAAATCAACAGTTACACATAAGGAGAGACTGTTATATTAGTTATTATTGAGCTGATTAGTCTTTTTTTCATCTTTTTTCTGGGACAAATGATTTACACATGGACAACCTACTTTAAAATGCTTTTTTTCCCATTACTGATACATCTAACAGTTATTTTCAATAATCTGTTTAGGGGGCTTATGTAGAATTAATCATAAAATATGTTTGTCATTGTTCCCTGATGCTCAACTAATTTAAATTTCATGCTTGTATTTGATCAGTTTGGAAATCTAAAAATATATTGAATTCATTTTTGTAAATTACTGAAAAACAGCAAATGTTTGAGTTCAGTTTTGGCAAATTTGCTTTTAAAATATCAACATCCTTGTAAATCAGCAAATTAATTTCTAATCTAGTCATTTCTACTATAGAGTCAGGTTTCTGGGTGCCATCGGCAAACAATGACCCACCGTTGCCTTTGTAATCATGGACAACAAGTCCACTGCAACAAACTTTTGCCCAAGTGTCACAAGTGGGTTAATGCAGCCAAGTACAGCCTACATTCCACTAGGAGAAGTAACTGTAGTTATGTGGAGAAAGGACAAACTCTACTGAAATGAAAATAAATGTTACATGTTAATACAAAACTAAAGCTTTTATTACTGGTTTTTGAATAGGGATGTATAAAATCCAATGGATTTACTAGACTGTATCTGAAATATTTAGCTTTGTCTTTGACTAAAGTTTTCCAATTATAGACCAAATTTAAAATCTTAAGCCTTAACTTGACCAAAACAAAATGTAATCTACACATCTTTAGTTTCTTACAGCAAAACTGTAAAAAAAAAAAAAAAAAAACACAAAGACAAAGACAAAAAAAATAAAAATACTTAAAAAAAAAAAAGCTCATCTAACTGTGCAGCTCTACAATTTGTAGTATGACATATTTCTCTTTTTTGCAAAAGATGACACAAGATATGCTGAAATAACAATGTAGATCAATGTACTGACAAACATCCCTGCTCTCATACAAGCAAATACACTCTGTGATCACCTCCAGGCCTAACTGAAAACATCTGTACGAGGGATGTCCCAATCCGATCAAATGATCGGAAATCGGGGCCGAACACGTGGTTTCAGACTCGATCGGAATCGGACGTTTCATCCCGATCAGGGATGGGATATATAGCCTATCTATATGTATATTTATTATCATTATTTTATTTATTTTTTTATCAGAACTATAATATTTCAAAACAAATGGGAAAAAATAACAGCTTAGTATTTACTGTTCTGTGGTGGTACAGAGTCAGACCGTCTCAACCAAAGACATAATATACGTAGACGCCTCATAGACTGACTATTGGAGCTGATGTATCAGCGCGGCCGCCATCTTGGATGGGTCTCCAGTGACTCCACATTGCATTTATTTTGACTGAGGAAGGTGTATATCCCCAACTACAATAATCATAACTCCCCAAATTTTTATGTCTATGGTCTCAACTCCACACAGAATCAACGCATGCAGCATGACGTCACTTTGCTTTGTACCGTAAAGCGAAGCAGAACACGGCAGCAGCTTGAAGCTGGGGGCGCGAATGTCTGCGGTGTGGAGGTATTTTAAAGTGGATGACAAAAACGTTGTGATTGGAAACTGTGAGATATGCAAACTTGGGATTTCAAGAGGTGGCAAGGACATCGCTAACAGGCTCAAACCTGACATGGTAGAGATGTTGGTTTTCATCAAGAAAAATGTGCATTTCCTTCTGTGAAGCCAGAGGAGGAGAGTGAGAATTAGGAGTGCAGTTCCGAAAAGCACATTACTGGCCTTACTTTGTTTAACACTGTGGCACTTTTATTTGCTTATTTGTTTACATGTCTGCCGGGTATTTCAAGTAGAGCTGCTGCTCGTTTTTATATTAAACATTGTTGCACTAAACTACAATGTAAAGAATTTGTTTATTACTTGATTACTTTTTTTGTTCAAGCTACCTCACAGAAGTGCTCTGTTTATAAGTGTTAAATGATAAAATAAGATGAATAAAATAAAATGAATATCCTGGATCTGTTTCTTCGGCGTTCTTCATTTTTTTTTAATGTACTGTAGAAGTATCGGATCGGGACTCTATGGAGCCCCTAAAGGGATATGGAGAGATTTTTTTTTTTTGCGAGATCTCGCAAAAGTAGGCTCCTCCATCGCTGTGTCTGTTTTACTTTCGGTTCATTGACGTGGGAAAAAAACTTTTGCAAGATCTCGCAATACTTTTGCGAGATCTCAAAAAAAAAAAATCCCTCCATGTCCCTTTAGGGGCTCCGTAGACCTCAGTATCGGCAGATACTCAAAATCAAATGACTCGGAGGGCAAAAAAAACTGATCAGGACATCCCTAATCTGTACCACTAAGGAACATTCAGGGAGTAGAACTAGTCTGAACACTTTTCATGCACTTCTTAGCCTGGGGCTGTAATCAATTGAGGTCTGGAGCTGCTGCCGAATATAACAATCCAGGTAAATCATTCCATAACAAGGAAGCTGACATACTTCCTGTACATAAAATGCCCTCTGATTAAATTGTTCATTTGGCAGAATCCCAAGCGTCAATCTTGGTGCTCCCTTGACGGTGATCTGCTCCTCCAGGGCTACAAAGAATGTGATGTGTGTCCTGATTATGATTAGAGAAGACTAACAGTTTGCTTCTGGTCTAAATTCAACTCTGGACCGTCACCAAAATACTGATCCTGGCTTATATCAGACTGCGGGACAGGTGATAATCAAACATGAGAGGCCAAGTTCGGAAATGAGACAGTTTAGCGTGACAAGGTGAGATTTGATCACAGTTGATGTAACAGTAAAACCCTCAGATTTAAACACACACTGCCCCAAGAGGAAAAGAGGCTGCACTCACTGATGTCTGTACTCCTGCCAAAATTCAGTTAAAAACACAGTCTGCTGCAGGCCTTTTAGGGTTTATGGAACAAACTAGTGTGGGGATTACTGTTCACATGGATGTGTTACTCCACAAAAACGGCAACAACAGATTTGTACAAACGACACAGCTGCTGAGCTAAACATCAAAATAGTAGTAATGGCATATATTTTCAAGGTTACTACAAATGATGTTTTTCGGTGATTAAAAAAAACAAAACACCATTAGAGCCATAATAAAATTAAAAGCAGGCCCGTGTTTAAACTCAAGATTACTCCCAAACCACAAACGATTAGTTTGATGAAGGTTTTTAACATTTTAACATGTTGTGGTCTTTATTATTGTGAGGTTCATGTCTGAAAAGAGTCGATTGTGAAACACAGGTCTTCATTTCTTAATATCAAACTGGGTGGAGGTTATAACACCACCTTCCTCCAAAACATCATGCTAAGAGGGATTTCAGTCTGCTTTGATTCCGAGATTAAACCACAATATTAAAAAAAAGCTTTAAAAAATAATACCAATCCCTCACTCAGTCTATTTTTTAGATGTTTTTGACCATTCCTCACTCTGTAAATCAAATTTGGCACAAAAAAAGGTGATTAAACTGTTTATGTCCGTAAAATAGTATCGTCAGATTAAAACTAAACTGCAAATCCAGCCAATGTTTCAAATGCATGTGAGTCATATTAACGGTATAAGAAAATAACAATAGAATCACAATATATTGGTTTCTGCCTCTAAAACGTTTGTAAAGCATGCAAGTAAGTTAAGTTTTTCAGAAAAGTCAAATACCAGGAGTGACACTCACCAGCTGATGCTTTAAGAGAGGAAATCATCGCAAAGCTGTCACCGCTTCAAAGCTCATCGCTCACATCTCCAACTGAGGCATCTCTGTTCAGGACTCCTTCTCCTTCCTCTTCCTCTTCTCTCCACATTCAACAAGACGTTTCCAACATATGTGAGTGACACCACAGTCACGCGGTTTACTCCGCCTTCCTTCTTCGTTAATTCCTCCTCCTACTGCCCAATACCTCGGGGACTTTCTGGGATAATTGCGCTACTAAAATAATTTAGGACGGTCGACGCTGTCTGTCTGTCTGTCCTGCTGCATGTGGGGAAGCTGCCGCGCTATGACCGCGCTGCTGCGATGCTGCGCACTGAATCTTTCCGCTCAGCTTCAGCAAAAGTCAAGCAGATTTAAGACTGGATTAGCGCCATGTGTCGGGCCGAAATACATGCAATCCTAAAGTAGGAAGAATGGGTTAGTCCCACTATGGAAGCTGAGAAAGGCAGAAGCCAAGTACATTTTGTTTGACTTTGATCACTTTTGTTTTTACTGGAATGTACACAAACCCAATTTTAAAAGAGTCGGGGCACGTAAATAAAAAATAGAATGCGTCATTTGCAAATTCTTCAACCAATATTTTACCAACGATAGGACAAAGAAAAACACATCAGATGTCAAAGGAGAGCCATTTTACTGTTTCATGAAAAACAATAACTCGTTTTGATCTCGATGACAGCAACATGTCTAAAAAAAAAGCTTGGATGGGCGACATTGTTAACCACAATGTAAACCCCCATTTTTTAACCACAGCTCTTTTATGTATGTGGACTGAAGTGACCAGATGTTGGACCTTAGGGCGAGGAATGTTGGCCCATTTCTATCTGATATGGGATTCTAGCTGCTCAAAAGTCCCAGATCTTTGTTTTCAACAAAGTTGACACAAAGTAAAGAAAGATATTCTTGTGAGGCCTGCAGTGTTGTTGTGACCAACATAAATAATAAAATCCATGAACCACTGTTCATTTGTCATGATTTTCCTTATTTCCTTTATTCTGCTTTACTTAGCTAAAAAGAATTAAACATAAGTAATAAATATGGGAAAATAATGCAGAAATTATTTTTACAATGCACCAGAATGGGTGTTTCCACATGAAAGTAGCTTTTTGTCAACAAAGTGACTTTTAGAACATGGCCAGCGTGCTGGAGACGTGCAAATAATAATGATAATATGGGTGGCAAAATCCCCAAGCTGTCAGATCTGAGGGGATTTGCGGTTTTTTTTCTATCTGTTACACTGAGTGAATGCTGTCATGTTTCCAGGATAGTGCATTAGTAACACAGACTGGATGGTGAGATGGGCAGATATGCATGGGTCAGACAGATCTCTGGATTGAATAGCAGCTGGATGCTATAACGATGAGTATGCTCCAATAATGTTGAGGAGGTGAGAAATACTCAACTCTCCCACATGCACACGATGCACACTAGCACATTTATGCGCATTCTGCTTGTGGTAATTATGATGCTTTCAAGGGTTCACTGAAAACAGAGTTGGTTTTCAAACACAATCATCAAGAGTCGAACTAATTGCATACAGCGGTTGTTTGTCAATGCAGTTCTGCATGACAATGTTGGAAAATGAGAAAAAAAGTCCATTGTCCTAGATATGTTGTCCCATGTGGACTGACCTTTCCTCTGTGATCAGAGCAACAAAGATGCTCCCTCCTACAAGCTGAAAACTCACCTGTTTAACATTAACCCCGTGCTACACATACCAAACAAACACATCACATGGGATGAATTTGTACCACTAGCTGTTCTGAACCACTGAACTGCGAGCCTGCCATCCCAGTGAGAAACTGTGCAAATGAAGAGCAAGTGGCAAACACATCCTGACAGTGCCTCCTCAAAGGTTTTTTGTTTTGCACTCAATTATACATGAAAGAGGTTAATGTTGGAGATGATGGCTGAATTGCTTCTGAATTAGATGTCACTATAATCTCACTGTGTCGCCTAACACAAAGAGGATTCCTGGTTTGAAATCCAGCTGGGGCTTTTCTGTGTGGAGTTTGCATGTTCTCCCAGCGCATGCATGGGTTCTATCCGGGTATATGGATAGATAATATGCATGTTAGGTTAATTCGTGTTTCTAAATCAACTGTTGGAGTGGATGGTTGGCATCCTGTCCAGGGTGTACCCCATCTCTCGCCAGATAGCCATTAATTTAGATTGAATTTGGACTCAAAAATGTCCAGATGGACAAGAGATGTTGCCATTTCAATCAGGAACAAGAAATTACATAATTAGACTTACAGTTTGTTTTGGAACTTCCACATCAGAGAAAGCAATGAGGAGCTGTTTTAAGGGTGAATGACACGAGATTAAAAGATTAAAATTGAGAAGCTGGAAATAAACACTGGATCAACAGCCTGGATCAACTCTTAAAAGTATAAAGATTGAAATGTGATGGGCGGGTCTATACAAAATAGATGTGAATGAATGTGTTTATGTTCTTCGTCTCAAAAGGAAATTTCATTGAACGTTAAAAGTGAATATTTTCAAAACATCTAAGGCAGCCTATGTTAATTGAAAGGCCTTTGGTATACTGTGGTGTAAAACATAACTGATTCATTGGGTGTTTGAAGCAGCTGCATTGGTTTTCATTCTCAAAGGCACAAAACAGAGGGCTTTTGCCAAACTCTTTAAACATTCAGCTTTGCAAACAGGTGCAGAAGCTTTCCCACAGCAAATGAATACCAGCCAAGAATGTAAAGTCACCCATCAACAAGGACTGTGCCTCTGGCCTGGCAGAGCTCTATGAACAGCACAACTTTAAAAGGCAAACAGAGAACAAGGTGAGAAAAGACAGCCAAAACTGAGGCCGTCTGCAGAGATGGACAGAATTAATAATAAATTCACTGAAGAGGAGATGTGTTTCTCAAGATTGGTTTTATCAGGACAGGTTACACTTCAAGTAACAGGGGACCCTGCACTGTTTTCACCAGAAAACTGTCATATGGTCAGACAGGTGAATTTTCAAGCACTTTAAAACTTGCTGTACACGTATGTTATTTGACAAATGAGCTCTTCTTTGTTGATTTCCAATACTTTTGGGTATTTTCCTCCATTGGATATTTCCAGTGGAGAATAAAAGTAAACATGGGGAAGAGAGCGGGGTAATGAAATTAGCTAAATCACTTTGAATAGGAGTCAAGTCAGAGACCCGTTGTCAAACATGTAAATCACTGTCCATTGTCCGCTCTAAGCAGATAAGATGGAGAAAACATAACGTTGTTAGCATGCCCGCAAACCTAAGCAATTATGTAATAGCTTAATGTGACATGAATTTAAAAAATTGATATATTACAGTGTCTGGCTGAGCCAACAAGCTCTTTGTTTGTTACTGACTTGCTGTGGTAACCCCAAACCAGTCACTTGTTCTTTTACCTGTTTTTCAAACACAGTTCTATTTCAAAGCCTTCTTTCCCGATGGGCTTTCTGGAAATTTCCCGTGTGCTGATTGAAGCTAACTTGGAATTGCACAAAAAGGTTTACCAACAGTCTAAATAACATGCAGACCATTGTGGGCCCTTTCAGAAAAGAGATTATATTGACTGTGGATACAATAACTTTCTTGTTTCACAGTGTTTTCACCTTTTGTGCTTCAGTAACTGGTTGGACTTAGGAAATAATTTTCTTTTTTAGGTTTAATCAAGAAAACTTGTAATTGGTTAGGTTTAGAAACAAAACAAAACACTATTTGGTTCTATTTAGATACCAACAATACTTGGTCACGGTTAAGAAAATATGGATGGTTTTGCTCACCACCATGACAACCAACCAACACAACTTTTCTACAAATCAACAGAGTTGTACTACTAGCATGTCAAGTAATGTTGTATCCATTACAAAAACCCCACCAATTCTGTCCGTGAGACTAGCTGGTTTTAAAAATGTTGTGTTTTATGTGGTATCTTTTCCTAACCCCTAACCTAGTAGTTCTGGTGCTTAAACGTAATCAAACAATTACTGATTTTAAAAGAGTTGAAAAGAAAAAATACACCAGCAAAGGCTGCAACTTTTTACTTTACTTTTTACTAACAATGGCCACAATTTTAGACTTAGTGAGATCTAAATATTATTTTGCTTCAGCTGGTCTGAAAACTGTGTGTTAACCGTGTGGGAAGTTTTAGATAATTATGACCGTTTTATCCATTTAACCAACCGTGCGCCAGAAAAAAATTATTCACTCAGTAGTTGTTGAAAAGCCAAATGCAATCATGGATTTCCTCACCACACAAATTGTTTTCACAGGCCATGAGCTGATTTTAAGGATGCTTTGAGTTTTCCATTTGGCTCCTGCCGGTCTGGGGCTCAACCTCACTATCCAATTTAATTAATCCCCATCGCCTCTGGTTGCCTGATTATAACAAAGCAGCCTTGCGTTTCCTCATTTTCCAAGCACAAAGGGGTGCATCTGCCAGACAGGGGGGGTGCTCAGGAAGGTGCAATAAGTTCCTAAGTTTTACCACAGTCAGCCTACAGGAATGTTAAACTCTCACACACACACTGAATAATAAAGCCATGAAAGCATTGTTTTTAGAAGCACTTCCACTTGATATTCAGCTTATTTCCTTTAGATTTATCAAAATACTGAAACCCTGGGAAAAAAGCTCATCAATAACTACAATAACAGCATTTCCAAAAAATAAATTGCCAATCTACATATTAATATACATCTATCTTTCAGGTACTGTTTTCCCTTGGGTTTAATTAGATTATAACTTCCTGAGATGGATCTGCATCGCCTGAGATGAACAGTGGGAAATAAAACTAATTAGTAGAGAGAAGTGATATAACTTGACCTTAAGCACCCAAAGGATTTCCTACTCAAAATCCTACAGCAAACAGCAGCACTGACAGAGAAAGATAAGCTACATCAACATAGAACAATTGTTTGTTTCTTTATATACTTAGTTCAGAGCTCTATGATATTGTCAAAACTTTATGAACTGTTCTTGGGCATTAGAATGTTTCCATAAATCCATCGTAACTTCATTCTCAATCTTTTCAATTTGCTTAATTTGTTTGGAGCAGTTTCTGTATGATTAGGCAGAAACGTGACCAGATTCTCAACAACATATGGCTGGTGTTCAAGACGAAAATAAACAGCTGACTTCCATTGTGTTCATATGCCTGAGAGGATGAATGATATGCTGGGTTTCCTCTGATTGCCCTCCTCTGGATCCCTCTTGTTTGTGAAGAATGCAGTGTGTAAAAACAAAGGACTTACACCGTTAAATCCGCTTAATATGTCGCACAAACCGGGAATACAAGATTGACAAAAATAACATTTTAAGCATGCAAATGCAAATGCTTTTTCTTTTTTTTTTTTTTTAAAAAGCAACCTAAACAGTAATTAATTCTATCCACCAGAACCAATAACGCTTAACATCTGAAGTACATTGACCCATATTTCTATTGGAAACCATGTACCACAGTGTCTGATGTGATACTTGATCAAATGTCTGCATAAGCAAAGCAAGAATGGCCTCTGCACAGTCACCAAGAGGTTCTTACAGCTTTGCTAGATTATAGTGTCAGATCTAAATATAAAGAGAATGCAGCAAATTGCTATTTATATAACTCAAATAAAATACTATATTCTCAAACATTTTTATGCCTCAGAGGGTGACTTAAGGATTTCAATTAAATTACACTTAAGCACAAATTAAATCAGATCAAGACTTTTGTTTGATAATGTTCCATCCCTATAATCTTCAGCTGAATTGGGAGTTTTGTCCCTCCTGTCAAGCATCATAGAAAAACCTTAAATATAAAATGAACAAACAGAATCTCATGACAGTATGTACAATAAGTGTAATCCAAAGAAAAATATATAGCAATTTAACGATAAAGGATCGAGAACTGCACAGGAGCTACATTTCCTTTCCGAGGTTCTCTACTGGAAGCAGCTCTGGTGACACAACTGACGTCATTGCCACTCCTGTCAGAATGTGAGGACATTGATGCTTGCGACGTAATGATGTCTACAGTTGTCACTCCTGACACAAACACAAATGTCATGTTATAGGTTGGAGGACAGGTTGTTAGATGGCGTTAATACCCCGATCTTTAAGCAAGAAAGTCCCGTTTTGCATCTTTTTCTCACATCCTTTCCCTTTTCTACTAATGCTCTACTTTCGTGATTAATCACTTTACTTCGTGCCTCTCACCCGTTAATGGTTAAGATTAGAGGTCATGTCAATGGTTTGTGGTAGTGCTACGGTAAAGCATTTGCTATGAGACTAAATTGGAATCTTATTTGCATATCTTATATAAATAAATCTTATATAAATGTTCCATCCAATTATCCATTACATCATGTGGTACAATAAAGTCCTTCCTAGCTTCATTTTCACATGGATAATCATATCCTTGGATATGGGGGGGATCAGCTCTTACCAACACAGCAAGCGTAAAGCGACGGCAACACATAGAACAACTTTCCTCTATGTGTTCTTATTATATTAATTGAGCAAATATTTAATTCCAAAGCGACTCACAAATGAGGAATACAGAAGAGTAAAGTGGGGTTATTGCACTGAATCAGTTCGTAAAAGGCTTTTAGTTACAATTTGTTTGAATATATCTTGGGAATGATGATAATGACTGATTGCTACAAAGCTCAAATTCTGTCAGCAGAGAAATAAGATTCATCCATAATCTTTACTCATGGATATTAACATGCATGAGCCGTGCACATTGTATGAGTTCTGCACACCAATGTAACTTGTGCCAGATTTACAAATGACTATGAACACTTGAAATCTCAGCTGAAGTACATGTTATAGCAACAAAATTAAATAGAAGAATACGTTCTATAGATATTTAGGTGTGTGTGTGTGTATATATATAAATAACACAGCCATATACCATGTAATGGAAAAATGCCAGCACATATGGTCATTATAAAGGGTCACCTTGGCGCTTTGTTCCTGCATCACTGCTCCTGGTGCAGTGATTTCCACCACAGAGTCATGTCTGTTTTTCATGCAGTTCTGCCTGCCGGCTGAAGATATGACAGTTCAATATCTGCTTCATGCCTTGTCCGCTGCCTACAGAGATTTATTCTCTGAATCTTATTAACGATATATCCTAGATAATGAATTCCCAAAAGTCTGCAATGTTACACTGAGAAACATTTTTCTTTTATTGTTGAACAATTTTCACACAGTTTGCAAGTAATGAACACCTTATCCTTACACAACATGTACCAAAGTAATCCCTCTCACTCAAGAAACATGTCCCTCTTCTACTGGAAATTCCCTCGTTTCGTTCTATTGTGCTGTTCTGGATGTTTTTGGCCTGCAACAACAGGACAGATGGTGTGTAGACATCACACCATCCATGACATTGCATGGGTGTGAGGACCGTGAAAGCGCATCAATCAGAAAAAGTTATATTTAAAATCAGATGACAGTAACCTCTTGTGATGTTGTATAGAAATGTGCAGAGGTATTGATGTGTTTATTTGTGTTTCAGAATCTAATCATTGTGAAAAAAATAGACAGATTATGTTTCATTTCTTTGATTTATTGTGTTACGGGTCCCGAATATGGAACCTCGTTGCAAATAGAGTTGTCTGTGAAAACAGACAAAGTGAACGATAAATGAAGACACGTAGTGATGCCTATGTCGTCCAAATTGCGTCTGACGAGTGGGCGGAAGTTCACCCCTCAGACCACCCGGACAGCAACAGTTCCGGTCTCAAAGGTCCCACTTACGCATTTTTTTCTCTTAATGCCACAATATATATATATATGAAAAATGAAATGTGCATATCACATATAAACGAGGAATCACATCCAACCCGTAAAAATTAACAGAACGATTAATTTCGTTTTTTTCAAATTAATGTGGTGACACATTCTTGGGTTCACTACAATTGCTTTGTTCTATGACGGGCCACAAAGGACTGTTACTCTGCAGCAATGGCAGAGAGGGGCCAAGTCAGAAATGCTAGTACATTTAGAAACAGTAAAAGCTCAGTGTTGCCTTACATATAGTTTATATGGTTTACGACTTATCGTCCTATGTTTTTGTTTAAACTTCAAATTGTTTCCCATTTGTTTTGAAAACTGGATGTTCTTACCATTAATTTTAAATAAGGGTTATTTTTATTGAAGAGCTCTGGTGTGTCGAACAACGTAATAAAACAAAATCTGCCTTCAACTAATGCAACAAGCAAACAGAGGTGCTGTCATAAAGGTCAGCTGTAAATTCCTAATTACCGTCGACTTCTCAATCATCTGAAGCCATTAAGCTTCTATGAGTTAGACCTCCATAAAGCCTCTGATGTAAATCTCTGTTTTTATGAATGGGATATACAATGGACTGTGAACTGGTTTCAAAGGTCACACTAAAGCCACACCGCAGACCAAATCATACAAGCACAAATAGACCATTTAGCTTTTAAATCTATGTTGAGGCCTCAGCTGTCCTATCTAATGCTGAGTGTTACACCATTCTGTAGGGTTAAAATATTTGTACTACTTTAAAGAGTGTCACTTAATCTACAAGCCTTGAGTTCATTTATTTTGCACATCAGCAATGCATTGTAACCCTCATCTAAAAATATTAGTTAAATGGAAGAGGCAGAAGGCATCACAGCACTTTAAAATCTACTAATCCCTAAAGAGCAAACTTGGAAATACATCAACATGCGACAGGTCAACCTCTGAAAAAATTATGAATGTATGTCGCCAGCTTGTGTTTGTGAAATAGGCTTTCATTTCACTGTGCATATTGGTGGGGGTTCCTCTGACTGCTTAGAATAAATACTAATCCCTAAACATCATAGCACATGTATACATCAACGGATATCACAGATGCACAGCAACCAGGCTATATAAAGGGATTAGCTGTCAGCAACCATGAATGACTTTGTTTTGCTTCCAGTTTGTGATGAAATTCGTTGAGAATTTTCTCATAGGCACGTGACAGAAATATAGGTCTGTGGTCAAAGGCCTAACACACAAAAACAAATGTCATTTACATGTCACAGTTGGATTCAGTGCTCATGCTCACGCTTTTGAGTGTGCAGTTATGCTTTCATTTACTTTAGCTTCCTGATGTTGGGTCAACAATCTGCATTAGTTAGTTTTTCTTGTGTTTGTGTCACACCCAAACAGTGTTTTTCACGTTTTTTTTCCACGGTGACCGTAGTTTGGATCCAATCATAAATAGTGACGTAATAAATCCATTACGAGCGTTGGTGTAAATATAATAAAGCAAAAACTGTTACACTCACACAAATTAAGGGAAGATTGTAGGAACAGTGGAATACCAGTTCCAGCTGGCTCTTTGCAAAAAGAAAGTAATCTGTCAAGAACTGATCTGCCACTTTGTATTTCTTCACTTTTTATATGTGAAAAACAAACACAAGCCAAAGTTCCCAGTCAGTAATGCACTCATGTCATTCCAACACTTTTTGACAGTCATGTGTGTAGTTCTGCCACCCACCTAAAATTGACTCTACCTGCCAAAGGGCAGCCATTTAATGAAGCCCATGCATGAAGCTGCTGACCTTCCTACGTGGTTGCATCTCCAAAGATGTTTTGTGACTATTTCAGGAATGCAGTGACACTCCTTCAGGGCACTGAAAAAAAATAAAAAAAATAAAACAAAGCAAATATAACAGCATAAATCATATATATGGAAAAAATCTGTAGATATCGGGTTTTGTGAGTATTGTTAGAGATTGTGTTGTTCCCCATTCACTGCAAGCATACTGTAAATTGTACATACAGTAAATTGCTCAGCTATAGATCAAAAGCATCTGGAGAAAAACAGTAAAGTCTGTTTCCTTGGTCAAGGACAAACCTTTATGAAAAATACAATTATTATCTAAAATGAGAGGAGTTAGAAAAATGGGAATGAGGAGTAAAGGAAGTGGTAATTTACTTGTAGGGTTGATGGAAGCTCCACTTTTTCCATTGTACAGTAGATTTCAATTAATTGAAACAAGGGGCAGGCAATTGTCAGGTGAGGTGGTGTCGTGTCTGTAGGGATGCAGATGCTGTACCATTAAGTCATGATGAAGATAGAACTGAGCAGACGAAGCTGCCAATTTACAGTTCAATCTCCACTCCTACCCTCGCCTAGGGTCACGAGCTGTGGGTAGCAATGAAAAGAACACAAGTGACAAAAATAAGCTTGGTTCACCCTTAACCAGTGGTTATGCTTGACCCGTTTGTCATAGTGCTCACCAACTGTGATGATGACACGGTACAAAATACAGTCTATAACTGCAGTCTATAGAACTTGCTGCTGAGGGTAATACCCTGCTGGATTAGGGGCAGTAGAAGAGGTGATGAACAAAAAGTGCAAAGCAATTATTTAGATTATTCCTAGGTTTTCTGTAGAACTTCTTTTCTTGTCAAATTTACAGCAATCTGCCTTTAGGGAGTAAAGCTACTGCTCTTCTGAACTGACAGGAGACAATTTTTGTTTGTGTATCTGTCTAGGGTGTCTCAAAAGTGATATGTTTTAGGCATCACATGCTTGAGAGTGAATATATCTTGGCTGGAAGTAGAATACCATAGTGCCCCTAGCTGGCAGAGGTGGCTGGACAGGGGTCTATAGGCAGTCCTGTTCAATCTGCTGCCTCACTGACTTTGCTTTAGATAAATTTTAAAAAATGGACAGATGGGTGAATATTTTGTCATGTAAAATCATTTCCACTCAGTCTGTGCTGTCAGCATCCCTTACATTTAGATGCCATATCTGATCAATCTTTGTTGCTCAGTTATAATGCCTTGGTACCATATAGTTCTAGTACTCTATCTGAGCAAAACCTCCAACAGTGATGAAATGAGAATCTCTTTGCCGATGGACCTAACCTGGGAATTTTTTCATGACGCCTAGAATGCCAGAGTAAAGCTCCATGTGTGTCTTCTGCTTGTTTTCAGAGGGGGTATGATTTTTTTTATGCACCAGATTAAGCTGTGAATGTAGTAGCTTTGTGTGGTGGTTAGCACCGTCGCCTCACAGCAAGAAGGTTCCAGGTTCAACTCCCAGCTGGTGCATTTCTGTGTGGAGTTTGCATGTTCTCCCATGTATGCGTGGGTTCTCTCCGGGTACTCCGGCTTCTTCCCACTGTCCAAACACATGCATGTTAGGTTAATTGGTGTCTAAAATTGTACTTAGGAGTGAGTGTGAGCGTGTGTGTGGTTGTTTGTCTCGTTTGTCTCTGTGTGGCCCTGGCGACCTGTCCAGGGTCTACCCCGCCTCTCGCCCGATGACTGCTGGGATAGGCTCCAGCCCCCCACGACCCGACTGACGGATTAAGCAGGTATAGAAAATGGATGGATGGATGGATGTAGTAGCTTAACAATAACGTTTCTAAAAAAATTGTGAAAGTGTGATATTCTAATAGAAATATTACAATATCACATTGCTGACTGATATGCAACAGATCCAAAAATATTTTATTGGTTACTTCTGTTAGCTTTACCACTGCCTTGTCACACCTGGTTTCTGTCAGTGATTGCTCTCCTGTTGTTCATTTTGTAATTACAGTACATATTCATGGTGTTCCTTTGCTCCTTGTCGGGTCTTTCAATGTTGTTATTTACATGTTGTTTTCACTCATCTTTTCTTCATTGACAGTACCTTTGTCAGCCGGTTTTCTTGTCAGTCTGTTCATTAGTCCCTCTGTTATTCCTCTTTTGTTCCTTGTTACTTTGTGTAAATAAGTTAGCTTACCCTGCTTCAGTGGCACCTTTAGTTTTTCTAATAAAGACTGGATAGCCACTGCCTGGCTTCACTTCCTCCTTCAGTAGTCCTGCATTTGGGTCTGCTTTTTGCCAACTGCAATATGTCATTCAACAATGATTTCACTAAATGTTATGAGATCAATAATCATAGAAAAATAATCATTGAATCATGTTAAAAACACAGGCAAAATGTTGGCTCACACCCTGCACATTCACCTTGGGCTGTTGTTTTTTTTTGGAAATATTGTGACAGTAATGGTAATTTTATTTGAAATTACAAGCAAAACAAATACAAACCTGGAACATGGAATACATTTTTTTTTTTTAAGTGATAAAAACCATCACCAAAATCCAAAGACTATAACAAACAACATGGTTAAGTTTAGGAAAACAAAAAGGTCTGCATTTAGAAAAACAGTTTTAAAGTAGCCAGTTATCCTTTTCTTGGACTGGTGGCCCGCCTCTTTAACAGATAAAATGTGATCGTATGTTGAAAGTCATGCCATGTGGCGACGGAAGAAAAACAACTTTCTGTCCATCGATACAAAGATCGATTCTGTTTTGTGACTACCTCACGTTTTGCAGGCCAGACAGAGGTAGAGGAATATTAAGCTATATTAGAAGACTGATACATACAACTGAAAAAATAAAAGACTAGCTTGGAATGAATTTACATATGCATACTGTATGTATACCTTAGCCGGAAGCATTACTCACATCTGGCCCCTTTCAGGCACAGATCCATCGCCAGAAAGCTGAGAAAGCCACCCACACAGACAGACATGAGGTGAGCGAATTTTAAAAACGGCAACAGAAAGAAACAGACCATGTTACACATTAACATGCCACCTTATCAAAATGGCAACAGGACATGTATCATGCTTATCAAATAAAAGTGAAACCAAACACTGAAGCCATGGATCCATGAGTGATTCACAGATGAGTGTTGTGTGTACTTGAGTCAACACTCATATGCTCTTTTTTTCTGCTCTATATTTTTTTTCTTTCACAGTGAAACATGGATCTCCTCTTGGGTAATTCGTTTGACTCTACTTAACCTACTGAACACAGGCTGGTTGATTCAGCCTCATTTTGCATTCGACTCAAATTCTTAAAACTCTTGGAGCTCGTTATTGGTGGTGATATCACATCAATGGATGTCTTGGTTCAACTGAAGGAAGCCCTGATCCCAGTTTGTCTGAATATTATCACAAAGCTACAGAACTGGGTCACAGTTTTCCAAATATAGCATTCTGAAATGTGTCGCTTAATGCACTTTGCAGAGAAAGAGTCAAATGAAAAGATAAATGAAAAAATAAAAGATATTTCTGCCACACTGTCTTCATTTATTCATATTTATTTTTTAAACGGTTCAAATTTGATAGAATCTGTTTGTCTGAATGCGAGATTTCAAAATGCTAATTGCAGTCGAATCTACACATATGAACTGATCACGGGACACACACTGTTCTGATCAGAAATAATCAGATGTATGTGTTGAATTCACACTTAAAGCGGTTAGCTAAGGAGCACCTGACGTGAAAATTATTTTTTTTAATCGATAATCCGAGCTGCTACTATGCAACCATTTCTGCCTCCTCCTAAGCTGTAGAATTTCCTATTTTAGACTTCTTAGACAAAATCCTCCATCTGTTCCCTCTTTACGAACCATCCATCATTGGACCCCCGTCCCAGCTGGAGCATGGATTAAGCCCTTTTTTAAAAAATAAGGTCCAGCTCCAATTCACATCTTTGATCATCCTCATTCTGTTTTTTTAAATGTGGCCAATGTTCATCTGGAATAAATATGAACCGCCAAAAAGACCAATACCATGGAATAGATAAAACAGTAAAAATATAAAAGAGTCGAGAAAAACGTGTTCACCGGTAAGCTTGAATGTCACATCCAACATCATACAATTACTACTCATGAGGTATTATCATGAAGCCCCAGTGGCTCAAAGGTGGTTTATTATATCAAGTATATCTCAATTATTACATTCAATTGTCCCACTACTCCCAAAATCTATGTTTTTTTTCTTCTTCTTTAGCCTTACAGTGATAACTATTTCTGCCCTATTTACTTCTGAAAATACAATACAGTGTGAACAATATCGTAAATTCTGATAAGATGCACTTGTTGTGCACACTACCAACCACCAAGTGGCACCACTTTGACCTGACTTATACTTAAGCTACTTTTTAATAGGAAAGCTACTCATTCGAAAATGTCATTATATTGATCTAGTTTTATTTTGTGGTATACAAATACCTGATGTTGAATTGCTGACCACTAATAACTGATGCTTAACTTGGTGTTGTTTTGTGTTGCTCAGTCTACAGAACAAGATCGAATCTCTTAACTCATTCAACACTGCTCTCATCTTTCAAATCACTTAGAAATCAGCCCGTTATTCATAAATATCAAATTTTTTGGTCACTCGGAACACACAGGAGGCAGCCGGATAAGGAACAAATTACATTATTACTTACAATATGACTATATAATGTACATCAGTCATGTGAATATGTTCAGACAGACAAGAAATAGGGACAGTGGCTCAGACAAAAAAGCTTTGACCGTGATAAACACACATAATGTCCTAACCTCAACAAACTGAGCTTGGAATGAAAAAAAAGGCAACAAAGTTTAATCTGCTGGAATCAAAACAAGCCTTTAAAACCTCTTTGGTGTATGCTGCACTAATCTTTATACTGGTCAGGAAAAAATGTACAAGGTTCAGAACTCAGACTCTCTCATTCGATTGGCTTGGAGGCCTGATGTTTTTTAGTGTTTGCCCACAATTACTTTCTACAGACAAAATTGGAGTTACATAATCTGCCCCCAGGAGGAGTCATAAGGATGCATACAGAGAATAGGATGTCACTCAATTTCTTCTGCAGTACTTTACTGCTGTGTTTTGATATTATTGTAACGATTCCAGAGGGAAGTTGGCTTTGTAATAGCAGGAAGCTGATAGCCCGTGATGGTGTGAGTCAACGAGCTGATCATATGGCAAGAGCAGAGGATTCTGGGAGCAAAGATGTTTCCACATTGAGTTTTGTCAGCATGAGCTGAGATGAGAAACAATCCTAACAGTGGGGGAATGAAGGAAGACACAAGGAATTAAGAGTCAAACAGGGCCTCAGACAACGTTTCAGTGTTCATAAGAAAGAAAATCAATCACTACAATAAAGTGCTGGCGGCCAGTCCATACACTAGAGCACAAGTTCTGTGTGGTGTCATCAAAAACACTTAGGATAAAAGATGAAGACACTTGGATAGTACTAAGGAATATTAGATAATAAATCTACCTACACACACATACATTTACACAAAGGTCATGACCCTCTGCATGATGCCATTGTTTGCTGATGCTGTGAGGGAGGTTGGGTGCTGGATGACGGATCGATCAAGACAGTACCTTTCATTATCATTGTCTCATTATCTAAAGTGGGCAAAGAGCAATCGGGGGGAGGCTCTTACAGAAGCTTGAGATGCAGTGCCCAGCCCCTCTGAAAGCCAAGGAAGAGATGTTTAAAAAGAAAAAAAATGTTGCAGAGACAAACAGAGAGCTGTCAGTGATGAAAGCCAGTGCCTGGAGCTGCTCGTGTGCACTGCACTTAACACACCGAAGATCTTAGCACAACAGAGATCTCAGAACATGGCCATAGATTGCTGTTGACCTTGAGGAGCAGTGAAGCAGCAAACAGGAAATAGATGGACATGCATTTGAATTATATTTCCATCTAATCATGTTGCTGGAGGGGCTCACTGCATTTCCCTTCTATAAAGTATATAATAGCTGCATCACGAGACATACATTTTAAGAAAAAATGTTGAGAGGGTGCTTTCAAGGAAACATGAATTTCCATGTTGTACATCCTTACATCTGAAGCCCCTTGCTTTTGCAGAGGTTAAAGTAATGAAGCATAAAGACTTTGTTAATGGACTCAAGAGGAATTTTCAGGAATCTATTCAAAACAATGACAACCATCTGGTAAATGAAAACCAAAAACCAGTGAGTATGCTGGGTGAATTCTGAGAATACGGTATCTATGGCAGGAAAGGTCAAAGCTGAGAAGTTATTGACAGGAGGAAGCAAACATATGAAACAAAGCTAACAGAAATGAAAAAGGAATAACAAAGTTGAAAATAAGACAGGGGATAAAGCTAAGAAATACAGAAACAAAAGAGACCAGATCGCATAATAACACATAACAAAACCCTGAAACACTCAATCAACTTCGAGGTTTAATTTTAACCTTAAAAAGTCCTCATGAGGACGGAGGTGGGGCATTCGCATCAACAAACACCACACGGGGACCTTTCATGGAGAAGGACTGTTTCTAATGAAACTGACTGGGCAGGTCCGTGAATGCACCTACAACCTGTGTACTTAATTATATGTGAGTGGCTGTTTGATTACTGCAGATAAACAAGGACATCATCATTCCAAAAGTTGTTCAGTAACAGATCGTTTAGAGAGGAAAAAGCATTGAAAAGTATCATAACTCAGCCATACAGCATCACACAGACATCATTCAAAGTTTAAATGTGACAGAAAACACTCAGCTTTAACCGAACTAAAGGGTTTGTTGATATATTATACAGCTTTGACACAACGGCAGTTTACGTTTTAGGAAGACTAAAACTCGGATGACGTGCGTCTCCATCTCAATTCCTCACTCTAAATTCGATACTGCACCAATTCCTCGAACAAACCTGGACAAATTATGTCCAAAATATCTGCCTGATCTGGACAAATTTTACTTCAAAACTTAGGTATTTTTGTCCTCTTTCACCAGTCACTCATTAAGCTTGGCCTCACAGGTTTCTCACAAATCACCTCTGAGCCCAGAGGTCGGCACTCCAGCTCCATTACAAACAGGCCGCCTGATCAAAATAATGTGAAAACTTATTTTAAAACTGCCATTAAAAACGAGCCACACATAGAGCAGAATAAAAAATTACACCACTGGCTTCCGCCATCCCTTGTGGCGCTGACGGTGCAAGAATTATTTGGATACCACTTTTACTTTTCGAACAGCGACCATTTGTTCGAGGCAGTGCAATAAAAAAAAAAAAAAAATTGCCATTAAAAAAACCAGTTGGCTACTGAAAAGTTTTTTACAGCCAATTGGCTCTCTCTAACACGTCTCCCATAGCAACTAATTATAAGCCCAGAGCCAACAGGGCTGCTCTGTTGTAACACTGCTTATCAGGGCAGAGCCAAGATGGATGCCCTATTATAACGGCTTTATGCCAGAATATATGTGTACAATATAACATTACAGCCTCTGTCTCTGGGCGGACAGTAGCTTGGCACCCATCAAAATTTCTTCAGAAATTTTCTAGTTGTTCTTGTTCTAGTCACCTCGAGAAAATAAACAAATTGCTCTTCTCTTGAGGTGAGGAAAGGACACCAGCAGAGCGAGTGGGATCATTTGAACTTTTGCATTCAACATATGGGCCTGCAACGTTTATACTGAGCCGTACCGAACTTTGGAAGTGTGTGTGAGAGTGCGTGGGTGGGTCAGTTACGGACGAAAATGGTTTCCTGGTTAAAGTAACGAGGTTTTGAGGTGGACATTTATTATTAAAGAGACATAATATAGGCAATTAAAGACATGGTAGGTAATCCTGTTCAGAAACACATTTTGTAATACTGGGTGAAATGGTCCGTCTATCCTGAGAGAAATCTATACAAGATGTATTTAGAAAAAGGGACGAAAATAATCAGACCTCTGTGGCAGCTGCAGGACTGAGAAAAAGCTGACCAATCCGAGATCAGCGGGACGCTGATCTCGGATTGGTCGCCTACAAAAAAACAATCAGATGCCTCTGCTTTCTGCCTACGCCCCCCTCTGCCGGCTCCCTGCTCCATGTGCGCATGCGGTTCCACCGGCTTTGGATGAAGCACTGACGGAATGGGGAGGGGGGGGTGGAGCTTAGAGGAGTGGACACTTTCGAATCTTGCTAGCTCTCTTGCTAGCTCTCTAGGATTACCTACCATAGCTTTAACTAAGTAATAACTAAGCAACTAAAACGTCTGACTGATATCAGGGGTGTTGTTTCTATTTTGAGAACATTTACTTTAGTTAGAACCAATTTGTTTATAATATTTTTTTGCGATAGGGAAACGTGTAATTTTGTGTTTGAATATTTTATTTTTCCTTGATTTTATTATTAAAAGCCATTATTACCATTGAAGGTTGCCTGGGAAAATCTCTGTTAAATGAATGTGTAACTGTTTACTGCGGATATTTGGTCATCATCAGAGTGATAGTGATTCACTCATCAAAGCTAAACTGCGTTAGCCTGGGAATTCCCATGCTGCTTTGCGCTCGATTTCATTCTCACTGCAAAGTCAGCCTGGAAAGTGGAAACCACCGCCCTTATTTTTGCTAGAGTTTGGGAACCAATCACAGAACAGGGGGGGGGGCAGCAAGACGATGACAACGTCTATGCGCTACACCGAAGCTTGTAGAGCGGACACAACGTTACCGTTCAATGCAGCCTTAGAAAGTGTTTCGGAGTAGATTCACCCTAGGGTCATTTGAACCGTGACATCCAGCCAAGTAGCCCACCCGAAGTTTTTCCGATATTGGCTGAACATCAGCTGAGTTACTGAGTAATAGCTTAGTACAAGCGCTAACGGACCCTGGCAGTATCTCCAAAATTACCACACTAAAATCACATGTCATGACACCAAACTTCTACAGTTGTACAAATATGGTCTGTACTCACAAAACGATGCATTTGGAAGTTTGTACATAGTCCAGGAGTTTATTATTATCATCAACACAAGCCTGATAGCTTTTCTGCTGCTAAAGCTTCGTTGACGTCACTTCTGGGAGCTGGGAGCTTCAAAGTAAGATGAGGGTTGATCTACTACTGTAGACAACAAAGCAAGGCTGCTCAATTTCTCCATTATTAAAATAAATTCACAACTCTACAACATAAAAATTCATGTAGAATATAGCATATAGGCCTACTTTGTTGTCAGTTTAAGTAGCTTAGAGCGCAAGTTTACTTTTATTTTCCATTTTTTTCTTCTTCCTCGTCGAATTTCTGTCGTCATCTGGTATAAGTGATACAATTGGCTATGAATCGCGCGCAAAGCAGCATGGGAAGAACCTGACGTCATTTGATAGACATTCGTAGCGCCCAATAAACGGCTCTAGGCATTCGTAAACCACGCCTCAAATACGAGAAAATGCACACCTAGTTCCCAGACCACCATCTCATCGAGATCGTGGACGCGTCAGCCAGGCTAAAACTGCGTGGTATCCACCTGAAAACAATCTAACACTCATCTCAGCCTCATCATTACAGAGAATTAAAGGCAACATTTAGAATTGACTTGAACCCAAACCATACTTCAGGTTTACTTTGAAGGGACAGGCTGTTTCCTGCATTGGTTTGTTTTTATTTTTGCAAAGTCCAGCTAAGACGTTTGTGTCTGATAAAGCCCACAAATAATGTTTAAGATCAGAATAGGAATAAAGTCTATGTTTCAAATATTTTTTAGCAAGACATTTTTCAAGAAACAGTTCACAGTTCATGTTTTTAGACATGCCTCTCTAACTGATCACTAAACATTATCTGGTTTTGTGCTGTTTGAGTCCAGGTTTTGCCCTGCCTGAAAAAACTCCTCCCTAAACCTGGAGTTCCCATTAAACTTCCTTAAAATGCAGCAGATATAAACTCACCCACTGACAAACTGCGGCAGCAGACGAACACAGTCAGACTCCAAGAACTTCACCAAACTTTTTGGTCATAAGGTAAGTTTGTTTTGTGCTGATTTTCAGTTTTATTCCACTCATGCAAGCTCTTTGTCATCAAAAGGGGTTGTGTTAGAGTCAGATTTAATAAGTGTGAAATGTTGTTTTTTGTTCTAAAGGCTGAACAGCAAGAGTTACTAAACTGAACTAGAAATGATTAAAGAGTCATTTCATTGCAGGCACTGATTTCCCAGTGAAGACTGTGAGCTTGACTTTAAAGATTTCCACCCTTTGAGTTTTGGTTAAGATTAAGCTACGGCTACACAAAAACGTTTTTCACTGTAAACGATACTTTTTCTTATCGTTTGGCTGTCGCGGCCACACGGAGCCGGCGTTCCCACTACCCCAAAACGATAGTTTTTGAGAACGGGTTCCAGAGTGGGAAGATTTTGAAACGGTGTCGTTTCGTTTCCATTGTTACAGCGAAAACGTTTCTGCGTCAACGGTAGCCGTCGTTTTCGTACCCGTTTTAAAAAAAAACCTCGTTTCGTTTTCGTGTAGCCGTAGCCTAATTCATGGGTATATTCCCTAGCTAAGAAAGCAATTAGAGCTACGGCTACACGAAAACGAAACGAGGTTTTTTTTTTAAACGGGTACGAAAATTCTTGCGACCACACGGAAACGCGCTGCTGTCCAGACGAGAACGGATGAAAACGATGCAGTACACACGCCGCTGTGTCACGCCACGCTGTGAGACAATAGAGAAGTGTTAAAATTGGCTCACAGCGTCAACGTGTGACTGACGCAAAAACGTTTTAGCTGTAACAATGGAAACGAAACGAGGCCGTTTTCAAACTTTCCCACTCTGGAACCCGTTTTCAAAAACTATCGTTTTGGGGTAGTGGGAACGCCGGCTCCGTGTGGCCGCGACAGCGAAACGATAAGAAAAAGTATCGTTTACAGTGAAAAACGTTTCCGTGTAGCCGCAGCCTTAATAAGATTAGGATTAAAGAACGATTTTGACCCAGTTGCTGGGTTTTCTGGATGTATGACTCATACATCTGCAGAGCAGCACACACACATACTGTAAATTATTTGAGACTTTGCAATCACAAACAAAGCTTTCTATTAATTCACCATAAGGTGAAGTAATGTTGGGTGTAATCGATGTGCGTAGGAAGCAGAAAATGTAAAGCAGCACACTTTTAGCACACAGATTCTAAGTTTACTCAGCCAAAAGTAGAAACTAAAGTCAGTGGCTTTCCTGCAAACTGGACAAAACTGCATATCGGAAGCACATTGTAATAAGACACAAGTGGAGTCTTTATGAGTTGCAGACAAGATAAGATAAAAGACGTTTGTGGCTCTGTGAGTTTGACAAAGTGTGTACTTGGGAAATGTTTAAATATATGTTTGATAAGAAAGAAAACTTTACTGAAACATTTTGTTGGAGTTTGATCCTTCTTCTGGTACCTGGTAGTCATGTGCTTGGTATGCAGCCACTGAGAGGTAATGACCATTATCTTCAAAAACTGTAAAGAGAAAAAAAAAAAGGTGTTCTCTATTTTTTCAACAGTTTGATTTCTTGCTAAAAAGAAATGGACTCAGGCCAGAAGATATATGTTATGAGTCACTGGATGTTACGCAGATTTTCCCTCTAAAACAGATCAACAGAGATTTTCCTTTGAAATACAGCGTGGAACGTGTGTTTGCTTTCTGTTGCTCACAGACTCAAACATGGAGAACCAGGATGGAGCATCTCTGGATGAGCAGTGGAAACAATGGAAGATCAAGTTCAACAAAGAATACAAAAGCCCGGTAAGTAAGTATGAGCATGTCCAGGATTAGCTGGCACTGTACTGACCTCTGAAACCACAGACTACCATTTCTTAAAAACTTCTTTTCATACAAAACTGTTTTTTGTATTCTTTATAGTTTCATGACTAAAAATTTTCAACAGGAAAACGTTTGACTGTAAAGATAAAAACTTGTCTGACTGGTTACACACTTCAGTGAATGTGTGGGCCTTTATGGTGAAGCCTTGTGGTTTATCAACCTATTACATAATGAATCTGATGCCAAAACAGTTTGTAAAAAAATTGAATTCAAAGAAAGTCCTGAAATCATGATACACACTTCTACACTGTGTGGCCAATTACCAGAGATTACATCTTTTTTTTAATGGATTAATTATGGATTACCTCACAGTGGTCTTCCCCACCAAAGTTAGATTGATAAACAAAAATCCCTTTTCAAAACCAACTCCTTGTCGGAATAACAATTTTATTCTCTTTAGCTGGGTCCTCATGAACTCTAACTCAAGTCCATCAACTCATATGACCTTGAGCAAAAGGTCATTGAATATAAGTTGTTTATGACATTACGCAAAATACATAGGAGGATCCTCTTAATTTAAAACCATATAGGTGTCACTGAGTGTATCATTTCAGGGTGATATGATCATGTAAAGTGTTAGTCCCTCCTTTCATTCAGATGTGTGCTTCAAACAACAGAAGAAGTCAGAAGAGAGGCAGACTAAGAATCAATAGATTTGACTTTGAGACCACAAACAAGTTCAATGTCTACATCACCCTTACAATAACTCTGTGCTACAAACTCTGAGGGAAACAATGTCGGATGGAAAAACAAGAAATGTGAAGCCAGCACTGGTTGCTCTACTTTTGTGTTTTGGCCCGCAGTGGAACTGAAACAGATGGAGGCAAAAGTAAAGCAGGACACGCACAATGAGAATTTACTTTTTTCATGTCTCTCATCTCTTCCAAGTAATACATAAAAGCTAACATCCAACGCCTGTAGATCCGGACATTGTCACTTAGTTTACTTTAAGTTTTTATTTTTTAGACTTATTCGAACAAATACTTAATTTTCAGTCATTGGCTGAATGTTTAAAGTGGTGAGGGAAAAGTATCATCAGCCCATTTGCCATTTGTTTAGTTGTTGTCATTTAGCTTGTGTTTTGCTCTGATGGTGTATCTCTTGAGCTGACTCAGTATTGCCATGATGCTAAAATCCCTTGATCTGTTACAATCGTTCTTTTTAAGTTCCTGGCTATGAAGGGAATATAGTTTATAATGTACCTCTTGAATGCTCACTGAGCATCTGTCATCCCCTCCCGCTCTTCAACCCCGGTTTGAGGTCAGCTCTCCACAGCTGTGGAGTGTGTGCATTTGTGTCTGCACTATATGGGAACGTGTGCAGTTTGTCAATATGCCTCAATTCCTATCGAGAATATAAACCTGTGGGTTTTATGTTGCTTTATTTGCCACTTTTTAACAGCATTTAAATGCATGTATAAATCATAATGTGTTGTCTGTTTGTGTTTTCATGATGTAGTTTAACATATATTCATATTCTTGTTTAATAAGCATATTGCATACTTCTTTCTCTCGTTCAGATTTTAATTAGCATTCCTCAAACAATCCTCAGATTATAATAATAGGACACCGTCATCTAGGAGCCTTTGCAGTTTTTGTTGTTGAGATGGATATCAGTATTATTAAAGTTATGCTAATCATAGACTTTTCCAGTCAGCCCACCAAGTTCTTTGGCTGCATCTTCTTATCATATTTAGACTATAAGCTAAATGTGGAAACTGAACAAAAGCTGAAAGTGGTGAATGGTGGATACATTTTAATATTCACCTGTATCAGCTCTACAAGAGAGGGTAGTTGTGTGAATGTAGACTGGTTAAATTGGCCTGATTAATAAAATGGGGCAATAAAAGTTTTTTTTTTTTTTTTCAATTTGCTAATTATCATATAAATTTGACCTGTTTGCCCATATTTGTTTCAAATAGCCGCCAGGTGTTAATACAAACTATAAGGAATGAAGGTCATTGATTCTTTTTTCTTATGTTATGCTTCTTATGAAGTCGATTTGTGGCAGGAGAAATAAAATATCTGGTGAATTATGAAGAGATATTGATGAAATTTAGCTTTGTTTTTCACACACTAGAAGCCATGGCCATTTCTATGCATACTAATGCAAAAGAATGCTAACTGCATGTGGGTCTAACTCTGTCCCAACTGCACATATGAAGCAGCCTGATATGTCAGCTTTATTCGACAGTCACTAAGTACAAAATGGTTTTAGTTGGAAGCTTTTCATGTCAAAAAGATAAGTTATTATTCAATTAAGGAAAATGTAAGTGGAAAGCCAATCTGTACCATGTCAGTGTGACTGAGTCTTTGCTCTTTCAATTTAATATCTTAAATTGAACAGATTTTTTTTCACATACATTTTTGTCTAAATAACGTTTTCTTGCATTATCAAAATGCTCAAGATGAACTGAATTTCTGTTCATTCATTAAACAATGAGCAGGTATGCTGCGACGTATAGTTCAGTTGTTGAGAAATAATTTCAACATTCAACACATAATCAAAGTTCAGATGGGCTGATTTTCCTATTGTCGAAGTTTGTCAACAAGTTTATTTTCTTGAAAGTAAAACTAGAATGAAGAACACATTCAAACATTTCAAAGAACGTGGATTCCCTCTAAAGCTGTAAAGGAGTTTTGGAGTCCAGTTTTTGCTTTAGAACTGAAATCAAGACTTGAAATTTCTCTCTGTTTTCGTCAGGATGAAGAGGTGAAGCGCAGGGACATCTGGGAGGAGAATAAGCTTCGGGTTGAAGCTCACAACCGGGAAGCAGCGCAGGGCAAACATACCTACACCCAGGGGTTGAACCAATTTTCCGACATGGTGAGTCTGAGGCAACCCCGCATACTCAACACCACATTTCATCGTGTATCTCATTCTATGTAATACCAGAATAAAGTGATATCACACTGCTAATATCCCTGGATATGCAGCCCACATTCATGATGTCAACTGTTTTCTTTTATGTTTAAATCCATTCAATTAAAAAACAATCATGGTTAAGTCTAAAATGCATTATTTTCACAAAACAGCAATCACCATCATGGACATCATTCTTACCTGTAACATGCAGTTGCTCTCACCACCACTAGAGGTCACATATCTTTGAATTGAATTATTAGCCTGACCCAGTGCCTTACAGAAAGAGATTTAGGACACTCTTTAAACTAACAGACACACGGTCAAGTGGTTCCTGTAGCCCTCAAGAGTTCCAAACATCATATATGATGCACTGTCAATCGGTTTAAACGGGTTCTGGCTGGGCGCAGCGAAAAAACGACCATTTTACCCGCAATTTTCGGTAAATATTGACCAGTAATGTACAGTGATTACTACACCGACTATGTATTTTATCAAAGCATTTTTTTAGGAGATGTTTGTTTGTTTGTTTAGCCACTTAACACTGACCTAATCTTTCAAGCAGAAAAAAGGCCCCTAACTCAGGGGATGAATCAGTGTTGGGTCTTCACATAACAGATCACAAAGAAAATTACATTTCTAAAGAAATAAGGGGTGGCTCAAGCCTTCTACACAGTGCTGTACAAAAAACACAATTCAGATTACTTTGAATAATTGTTTCATCTGAGTTTTAGTGTTCAGTGTTGAGGGTGGAACAAGATAAAAGTTTATAGCCCAATTGTACATATCAGTATATGTTTGGTTTTGCACAAAATTGTATATATATACCAACAGTATCCACATTTATGCTGCTATCTCTGAAGCATTGTCTGTCAAAGGATGAATAACTTAATTAACCAGATCAAAAGCTAAACATGTTTTATAGTTGAGATAGTTCACTACCAGGTATCCAAATCAGACGTACCGATACAGTCTCCACCAAAGGGCAGATATTCAAAGCAAATCTTTACAAGCAAAAAAACTGTCTATAACTACAATAAATCCGAGATAAATCCACAAGCAACTGAGGTTCATGTAAAGTCTGTCTCATCTCTCTCCTATAGCAACATGATCACATTTTTGGCATTATAATGATCACAATACATACATAAATAACATATCAACTTTAGATTTTTTTTTTATTATAGAAATCCATTTGACCATAGTATATTACTCAGAAAGACATTAAATCCTAACTTTTCAGAAGCTTCAGCAAGAAAATGTGCTGCATTTCTTCAATAAGGTTGTTAATTTTCAACATAACTCAGGGAAATCCAGCTCCTACATGTCAGAGATCCACATTTTCCTTAGTAATTCTACCTTTTACGTGCTGTAGTCAGTTTTTGCTTCATTCATGCTTGTTGTAGCACAGTTAGGTTATGTGTATTGTCTTTAAATTAGCTATCGTAGAGCATGACTGTAGGTTGTTTTTACAATAAGACTTTCTTTATGCTTTTAGACTGAACTGTGCTGAAAGCAATGTGTTGATGGAAGATTTAAAATAAATAATTCTACTTCTTTCATCTTGCTGCAAATCTGTTAGTTAATTTAAATTCAATTCAGTTTAATTTATTCAGTGACCAATCACAACAAATGTCATCTCTAGGCACTTCAAAGATACAGCCCAGTCCAGTTATAGTCCAATCCAATGTATAATGCAATCACAATTCAATGTAATCAAATGAATTAGAATCCAAATTAGTCCAGTTCATAAAATGCAAAATTTAAAAAATGTTGCTAAACTAAGGCCATTTTTTCCATTCTCAGTTATTTTCTGGTGGTGATTCAATCCTTCCATTAATTCCTTTTGACATTTGTGCAATTAAAAATATTATATTTTTCAACCTGTCAGCTTGCTGAATCAAATGCCACCACTTCCATATTGTCTTTCACTTCTTGTTGTCATGAATGTAAAAATAAACCCTCTCTGTGTTCTTCTGTTCTTGTTCTAAAATATTGTTCCCTCATCTAATCTGTCTTATCTATTATCAGGATGGTACAGTACAACCTGTAAACCTTCCTTTCTGTGCATTTTGTTTCTTTTAAACATTTTTTACATATAAACTTGGTCTGCAGTTACATTCTTTAATTATGTGAATCAAACTTGATGTTAACCTCATCTCCTGTCATGCAGACGGAAGAGGAATGGTCCGAGAGGAGAGGCTTGGTCGTGCCAGAGTACCTCGAGCACAACTTCAGGAACTCTCCCGGATCTGCTGACTTCCACAAGAAAGACATGGGGATCCCGGTGAAGAATCAGGTGAGAAGAAAATGGATTTTATACTATAAATAAATCCTATTCATATATATCATTGATCTATCATCTTCTCATGGGACATACATTCCAGGCATTAACAGCATTAACACCATCTCTGGACTTGGAAATGCCTTTTGCAGCCAATGTTTATGTCACCATTCTTATCCATTGGGCACGCCATGGTGGTTGGTTCTCCAAAGCAGACATTATCAGAGCTTTCAAAGTCTTGCCTGTTCAACCAGATCTCTGGATTTTCTGAAAAGGATTAGTTCACTGTTAGTTCACTGTATGCCTCACCATGCCGCCCTAAGATCTTTGACTCTTTTCCTAAAACCTAAAGTTGGATCATCACCAACAGCTAACCTTTCTATTTATTTATTTTTATTTATTTATTTCAAGCATCTCTGCTTTAGAGAATATACAGTGCGTTACATTGTGACACTGCTTATTACCAACTACTTGCTTGCCAACAGATGTACAAAGCATCCCTTGAGGGCCATCTCAATTATGCATTCACGAGTCCCCAAAGAAATTCCTTCATAGAAATCACTTACCTAAAGCAGCTGCCATCCCCCCTCTCCACAACAGTCACTCTAGATCAAGCATGTAAAATGGAAATGCTTCTGGGTAAACAGACTCTTGGAAGAAGCCAAGAAGAAATTTCAGGATATTTAAGTGGAGGGTGTGGCCCATGTGAGCCTTTTGAAACAAGGCGGCCATTTTAGGTGAGTTGGCCTGTGTGGCCTTGTTTTTGCTGGCATTTTTAGTAATTGTAGGACTGTTTAGGTGAGTTTGTCTGCTGAATCTGCTAGTGTGTCTTGTCCTGCCTCCACCTCTTGCACCCTCTATACTTTCATTACCCCCTACCCGAATCAGGGTTTGTATCCCCACCCCGCTGTGACTGGTGTGCAGTTGGTGAGAGGCTGGGTAACTTGTGGTTGTAAAAAATAAATAAGGAAATAAATTTAAAAAAGATGGTTGTTGTGGTGTGAGGGGCAGTGTTGGCTGGCATTAGGGGGGTAACTCTGGGATGCCAGTGATCACTGTCTTGCCACCTGGAGGCGTCATGGGCCCAACTAGACGAAACACTGATGAAAGGAGGTTCCCACCTGATGACCCCAATGACATGTTGATCAGCACTGCTCACTGATCTATTTAGGGAATTATTCACTGAATCTGGTCCATTTTTTTCTTTAGCACAAGTTTCTTGTGTTTACCTTAAATCTTCCTTGAATGTAATTTCACTTTTCTACCATAACTGCATGACCCAGCCTGATGCTCAGCTTTACATCAACATTGCTGGTTCCACAGGTTTTGACAGTTATTACAGTGCAGATGGTTGCCATTCTTTGAGGGCATGAATTATCCAAGAGGTCTATTCTCTAATAACACAGCAGTGGTAGAAATCAATAATCAACGCCAAACTTATTCCTCAGAAATCAAATCATGCAGTTAATTTGCAGGCTCACAATAATCTCAGCCTGAGCCTGCTTGCAATTTCGTGCAGCTCATGTCCCTGGGCATCAAAACTGCATTGCTGGTTCACTGTCTCGCTTCTCCTTCCAGAAGTTTGAAATCTGGGGAAGTAGAAAATTTCAAATGCTTCACCAGTGGCCAACCTAACAGCCTAGCCCCATTCACTCTCTGTCTACCTGACTGTCTGGAGCTTTTTCTAGGCATATCATGCTGTTTACCAGCTGCCTTTTCCTTCACAAGACACCACTCCAATGTGCAGTTCCATCGCCCATACTCATTTCATTCTCAAAATACATCATGCAGTTGTACTTAACAGACATCAATTCTTTCTTAAAACTGTTCAAAGAGAACAACTGTCCCACTGTCTTTCAGTGCCATGTGTCTATACTTCTCAAAGGCTAAACAACAGCTGGCAGCCACCCCAAGTCTCTTGCCACTCACATCCCACCTTTTTAACCTCCACTCCAGCTATTCATTTCATTCTGTCAGCCTGACCTTAGAATTCTGTTACTGTCAGCCTTGTTTAGCTTCCTATGACGCCCTGAATTTGCTCCAGTAACACCAGCTTACAATCCCCATCTCCATACAAGTCTTTGCAACATTTCAATTCACACGCCTGACTCTTATATACACACTCATTAAAGTAGAACCAATCAACTGAAAGTCTCATTACCCACCTACATAGGAGTCCTATCTCAGCCCTTATGAGCCACTAACTAAATTTGTTTGTTATTCTTTTCACCTCATGACCCCCTGTTCATTAAAGAAAGTGGGAGGACACGCACAAAATTCAAGTTCGGAAAACATTTGTTTTCTGGCATATCTTCACAGAAGTATTCAATTAATTCCTTTCATATTGCTACTTACAACGCATCCAGAATCAGCATGGTCAGCCAAACTATTCAGAAGTATATCTCTCTCTTACATCTGCAGTAACCTTGGTTACATGACATCCCAGATGAATCACCAGTGAACACTCATATTCATCTATACTCTCATTCATATAGTCAAATAATCCGTATTAAACCAGTACACTCACATTGTTGTTTTGTGGTCATTGCTAGTTAAATAAACTTTAACCTTTTAAGTTAGGTTGAGGAGAAGAGTTGAGCATCAACCTCTCCTTTAACCTGTTTTTTAACCTGCACCTGTTTGTCTTGTTCTCTTGACCTCATCCTCCTTCTTCCCTGTGCCTTTTAGTCTCCATCACCCATTCACCTTTGCTTCCTCATCCCCATCATTCCAATCTCCCACCCAGCCCATCATTCATTTACTCTCCCTCATCCACTCATCATCCAGCATCCTCCTCATTGTCCATCCCTTATCTCATCTCCACCTTTTCTCATCCCTCTTTATATTATTCAACCTTTCATGCGGTTCCCTTCTCCCACTCTTCTTTTTCAGGTACCATTTGGGGAGCCCTAAATTTGCTCAGGGATTCACCTCCTGGGACGGAATGCACACTCTAAGTTTCCTCTTCAGCCATTAATTAACCGATGGGCCATCAGTTAACCTTTATATTCATCTATATTGTCATTTATATAACCAAATACTCAGCATTAAAAAAATGAAGTTACACTGCTGTGGTGTGGTCCTTGCTGGTGAATGAGCTTCATGTGACGGCATTCTGTCAGTGAAAAGGAGTCAGTCTTAAACTGGAGAGAATACCCAAACCGTGCATTTGGTAAAATACAAATTGTTATTTTAACAACAAAAGAATGTTCAAGTTGACCTGAATGTGGTTTGTGTGTGAAATCAATACATGTGCAACATCATGTGCATTGTATACAGTGCTATGTATTGCAACATTGCATTTTGAAAGGCTCCAAATTTTAAAATTTTGCTATGAAATTTGCTAAAACTGAGCAAACAACACTTATTTCCACTTTAGTCTAATTGAAACAGGGAAAGTGTTGCTTTGAAAGTAAACAGCCAGCACTGTTGCAGCTGAGAGGAGCTACTGCATGTTTATAGCTCAATCTAAGCATGCAATTGGACCACAGTCCTTGTTCCAGTATAGAAGCAAGGGAGGGTAGAGAAATATGAAGTATGTCTGATTGTGCAACAGGAGAAAAACAACCAAAAACTCAGGCACAACATGCCACTTCTAATTTTCTATGTAGGAGATCCTTGCACATGTAAGTATAACCGAATTAGTTACATACAGATGATGTCTATAATTTACTTGAATTGTGATTATTTTTTATTTTTTTCCAGATGCAGTCATGAAACTAACTAATGTGTATACATTTTAAAAGTCAGGTTGTTGTATGGGCAAACAATAATTTGTTCTTTCCAAGCGTCAACAAAAGTTACGTCATAAACTAAATCGGTGCGGAAAACGCTTCGTCTGGAATGAGTTTCTTAGAGTCATGCAAGTCCACCACCAAACCACTCAAGCCTCCTAATAGGGACAGTTTTTCTAGTTAAAACTAGAGATAAGTTGCCTCAAATGCAGTTATTTTCTACAGGGGGATTGTCATTGGATTTTAGTTTGCATAGAAAACAAAAACTTCTGTAAATACATATAATGTGTTTATCTGACTAATGGAGGAGAATATAAGCCACTGTTTGTGAGGAAGTTAAATATTTTGCTTAAGTGTTATGTTCACGACCTGAAATTGCAGGTTTAATTAGAAGAAGTGGGAATTGATGAAAGACAACTGCTTTAATCACAAATGCATGGATAAATGGATCATCTTCTGTCAGACTGGCAGGAAATATAAACTGACTCGGTTAATAAAAAAAACTAATTCACAAACGGGGAAGTTTAGGAGCCTACTGGCTAAATAAATTCAGGTGGGAGATTATCTTCACACCCTGGCATCATCAGCATAGATATTGCTAAGTTGGAATGGGGCAGAGAAGCTTTAGCAAAAGGAGGCACTTACACCACAGCTGATAATGCTATGATATGGCAAAAAAAAAAAAATATGGCTGTGGTAGTTTGTGATAGTCTTCTGGAGTGCCTGATAGTCATACACAGTAGGGAAACATTTGGGGTTTTGAAGGTGCTTCTCCGTTTGAGGAATAACAGTAAAAGTACTGGAGGCTGCTTTCAATCGGAAATGTTGTGGGAACCACAAACCCTGGTTCATTTTTGTGGGGAAACGTGACCGTTGCAGGCGGAATCCCAAATAATATCTGCCGGGAACGCACAAAGCACCTGTTAAGTGTGACAAATGCAAAAGTAACATTTTGTAAAGATTAAATAAGAAACTCTCATAAAGTTTAATGGGTTTGGTTAACTCTGCAACTTTAGCAATGTAAAAATGTTAAGAAATCTCACAAATGGTGAGTTTGGGAAGTCAACACCTGCAGATATTTTGCTTCACAGTGAAAGGTTGTATATTCATCGATATTTTGAAAAAATTATTTTTTCAGAAATCCTCGAATGCTTTAGTGACCCTACAGCGTCTGAGACTTAGAATATGTGATAAATAATTTATTTTATACGCATGAAAAAGTTAAGAAAAAGGAAATTCAATCAGGAACCCCAAACCACAACCTCCCATAACCCCTGAAATGTTGAGTAAAACACATTATCACAGACTGTAAAAATGTAACATGCTGGATGGAAAAGCTTGTTCTCACTGCTGATGGATTGTAAAAACAAAGGAGTGGCTGTGGTTATTAAATGTAATTAGTCATAATGAACATTCTGCCATTATTTATGTAAACAAGAGTTCAGGGGAACAGGAAGTAGGCTGCATAGATTGAAATGTGCATCTGCGATTTCTGCTCTCAGGCAGATTAGCAGCAAAACAACCTTATGTTATTCAGTGAACATCGGAGCTCACAGTGAAGCAATGAGCACTTAGCTGGGTGAATGTCATTGTTTTATTTCATTTTTGTCTCATTTTTAATGCTTTTGGTGACTCTATTCAGAGATGTACTATCTAGTTAAAAAACACTATACTCTGCAGGAGAAAAAAAAAATATTTCAACTGGTTTTAAAAGTAGATATGACTAATGATTAACATTTAAATCTTATTGTCCTTTTCACTGAAGTTTACAAATTCAAACTAACACACTCAGATAATGCAGTTAGGGGTCGAATTACTCCTGTATGAATATACTCAACTGTACTGAAACTGGCCGGGGCACTAAGTGCAAACAAAGAAGAAGGCTGTAACAGAGCACCCAGAAGGGATGATGTGTGCTTCTTTTTTGTAAAAACAGTCAATTATGCAGCACTTATAAAAATGGACAGGACTGTGAAGCTGTCCAATCTCCATTCAGCATCGTACTGATTTGCCGCCAGCTAAACTGTCATCTGTTTTGGTCTTTGACAAAATAGCTCAACCAGAAGAAGTCTAATACTAAAGAGCTTAAAGCTGCCTCATCATGTGACATTTTACATGGCTTTACAAGGCTTATATGTCTCATATGTTTATGACATATTTCTCAATATTTTGTTTGTTTCAGGTAAGTAAACATATCTCCAAGACAATTTTAAATAAAGTGTTTCATTTGTAGTTCTCTCTGTGAGGAGGAGCAACAGAGGTGTTCAAAATAAAGCAGGCTGGAGCTTAATTTTTAAATGGAGTTTTACTATTTCAGGGTTGATTTAGTTTGAACACAGTTGCCCTGTTCTTCATGAAATATGACAGAGTAGAATACAAGCCAAAATTCTCAGGGGTTACTGCCTTTCATCCAGCTAACTAAATGTCTTTATTTGTTAAAATTGTCAAAGTCTGCCCCCTGCTGTGCAGATGGGAGAATGCAATCATTGCGTTTTATTGCAACCAATACTATTTTCTGAATCTCTTTGATCTAATTTTCTTTAAGCGAACTTTAATATGTTGTTTTTAAAGACTCATTTAATCATGCTCTAATAAGAACGTAAATATCATTTTCACATTGTTGTCACATGAGCGGACTTTCGTTGAAATGGAAAACAGTAAGTTATAAGCGCATTAAAGTCTGGATCAATGTGACGAAGCCCCGTCACTACACACAGATGACGCATGGTAAAGCACCCTCACCCTTTCATACATGGTTCATATTTACATTGTTCTCCACTGGTTTGGTGGTGAGTGCACACACTCATAATATTTGTTGTCTCCAGTTTTCTTTATTTAATTATAGTTACCTGTGCTGCTGCGGCCACCTCCTGCTCCTCTGTGCCTGCCTGGGAGAGTGAAACAGAGCAGCAGAAGCAGCAGCATTTTATGGTATGGTTGGCTGCGGATTATACCATCTCCCCTCTAAGTGGAGGGGGAGAGTTCAGGGTCTGTTGATGTTTTCTGCTGTAATTGCTCAAATGGAGCGTGATTTATTATGGTGATGGTTTGTATATGTTATGTAATGTTAATGGGGTTATTGCAGAGCCTGTGTATGAAATGTGGTGGCCGGAAGTATTGTTTTCTCTTGTTTTAATTGGGTTTGATTGGTCTTGGGGCGGGTCTTGGGGCTATATAAGGCTCAGGCCGAGGCTGCCATTCTGTGAAGTAAGGGCTTGCTTTTTGTCCACATAACTGGCTTCGTTTTGTTTTTCTCACTCTAAATAAACTGCACAGCTTAAGCACTACCAGCGACTCCAGCCATTTTTTGTTTGCATCCTGAGTTTCCCACGATTTGTGACAATCAATAAATGGATTCACCCCACATTTCTATGTTTCTGGAACATAAATATTTTACTATTCATCTTGTTTTTGTGAACTTAAAACTCAGTTATCAGTTGTTTCCATACTGAAAGTTCAAATCTATCAACAAGACAATAAAATCATCGAAGCTGAATGAATATTGCACCAGAACATGGGTCGGCAGAGCACCAAGAAGGATGTTTTATGGTGGGGGTTTAATCAAAATATTGAGTTGAATGTATGGTACAACATTCTTTTCCTATGAACACCAAATATTTTAGGCCTAATTAGCAACCTACATGTTGTGAAGTCATAATGTCCTAACCTCAACAAACTGAGCTTGGAATAGAAAAAGGCAACAAAGTTTAATCTGCTGGAATCAAAAGAAGTTTTTAAAACCTCTTTGGTGTATGCCGCACTAATCTTTGTACTGGTTGGGAAAAAATGGATTCAGAAATGGATTTAAAACTCAGACTCTTATTCGATTGGCTTGGAGGCCTGATGTTTTTTAGTGTTTGCCCACAATTATTTTACACAGGGAACAAAAATTACAATTACATAATCTGCCCCCAGGGGGAGTTATATGGATGCATACAGAGAATTGGTTGTTTCCTCTGCAGCACCTCACTGCTGGGAAGTTGGCTTTGTAATAGCAGGAAGCTGATAGCCCGTGATGGTGTGAGTCAACGAGCTGATCATATGGCAAGAGCAGAGGATTCTGGGAGCAAAGATGTTTCCACATTGAGTTTTGTCAGCATGAGCTGAGATGAGAAACAGTCCTAACAGGAAGAAATTAACGAAGACACAAGGAATTAAGAGTCAAACAGGGCCTCAGAAAAGGTTTCAGTGTTCATAAGAAAGACTTAGATTAGAACAAAAAATCAATCACTACAATAAAGTGCTGGCTGCCAGTCCATACACCAGAGTCAAAACACTTTCACAGTAGAAATTCAGTCAGAGCATAAGTTCTGTGTGGTGTTATCAAAAACACTCAGGATAAAAGAGGAAGACACTTGGATATCTCTAAGGAATATCAGATAATAAATCTACCTACACACACATACATTTACACAAAGGTCATGATCTGCTGCATGATGCCATGTTTGCTGATGCTGTGAGGGAGGTTGGGTGCTGGATCGATCAAGACAGTACCTTTCATGAGTCTCATTATCTAAAGTGGGCAAAGAGCAACCTGAGGGGGGGGGGGAGTTCTTACAGGAGCTTGAGATGCAGTGTCCAGCCCCTCTGAAAGCCAAGGAAGAGATGTTTAAAAAGAAAAAAAAATGTTACAGAGAAAGACAGAGAGGAATCAGTGATGACAGCCAGTGCCTGGAGCTGCTCGTCTGCACTGCACTTAACACACCGAAGATCTTAGCACAACAGAGATCTCAGCTCCTTGAACTTCATGAGCAGCAAACAGGAAATAGCTGGAGATGCATTTGAATTATATTTTAATCTAATCATGTTGCTGGAGGAGAATTTGAAAATGACAGGATTCCAAATTTCATCTGCAAAGGTGCACTGGCTGACACATAATGTCCATGACGAGAAGAGTCAATTACTGGCAACATGTATGAAAGTTAACTAGACGACACTGAGGACAGAATAGATTTAGGTTCACGTATTTTTTCATCCATGACCTTATCTTAGTTAACTGTTCAAAGTTGATGTCTGCAAGACAAGATACATGGTTGTGATCTTTTGTCAAATTATATCAAATCAGGCTTTTTTGAGTTATCAAGATCATAGTGGTATGTTTTCCTCTTATTGTTTCCCCTGTGTCTCCACTCTGTGATGTAGTCAGCTGTAGTGTGGGACAAGACCTGCAGGTACTAACCTAAAGCCTCATATTGTGCTGGGAACATTAGAATTAGAATTACACTAAGTTGCCAGTACGGACAAGAAGTAAAAGCAACAGACAGAAAAACTGACACGAACCATAAGTTGACGACAGGTCCTCCATTTTTCCTCTGGGGGTGGACACTGCTAGCAGAACACAATTTGGTATGATTAAAACTAAGCCAAATGTGCAGTTTATCAAGAATGATGATGTGATAGTTACACTAAAACACACTGTCAAATCAAGAGAGACATTTAATCTACACAAATGCATGAGCTGTTAGTGAACGGTAGTATTTTCGTGGTTGTATAGCTGTTGCGTTTTTGAAGCCTCTCCATGTGAACTGATGTAACCGTCCATGGGGACATCATTACATGTCTGACATGTCTGCCAGTGGACATATGAGGCACACAGGAAGCTCTTATATTTAGAATAGTGACTACATGCTCTGTATGACTATAGGAGTCATACGACTTGTTCGTATATACACACATGACTGGCATGAGGAGGAAGTATTTAACCACCAGACAAAAAAAGCATGTATTACAAAAATGTAGTTTTCGTGATAATTCAAGTGATATATTAAGTCCGTTGACAAGTTCATGTATTATAATGCAAAAAGTTTCTCTAAATTCTTCTTCAAAAATGAGCGTCATGTTTGAAGTCAAAACCATGTCCAGGAGAAAATCCACATCACCATCTATGGTCTAAGCCAAGACAGGCCCCAGTCAAGGCTTGTCTGTACTCAACAATTAGTGGAATATCTGCATTTTCAGCGATCTACCTCAGCCTTTCTACTCTCGCTGATAAGACGCTCATGGATTTCAGTAACATCTATTTATGCGTGGTGGAGTTTCAGTAAAGAGATGTGAATAGATACTGAATATCAAGAAGGTATTTTACAGCAGTTTTTGTTTTTTTCCTCTGTGAGCAGTTGGAATGCAGCTTTTAATATTTTGACTTCATAAGACAAGATATCAGACAAGATAACAGTAACTTGGCTGCTTTCACAATCCAAGGGCCAGGGAGTATGCTGGGTGAATACTGAGGTGTCCATGGCAGGAACAGATCAAAGTAGAACTCATATGAGGAGGAAGAAAACATAGGAAACAAAGCTAACAGAAGTGCAAAAAGGAGAACTACTTTGAAAACAACACAGGGGATAAAGCTAACAAATACAGAAACAAAAGAGATTCAGAACTCATAACACATAACAAAACCGCCACACGCACAGATTCTTTTAGTAAAGCACAGGTTGTCGGTACATTCTAGGTCCAACTGAATCAGTTTTATTAAAGACTGTCCTTGAGGCGTTTGTTCGTGCAAATGGCCCATCCTCCTCCTTATGAGGAGTTTTTTGCATCTTATACGAAATACTTGAGAATGTTGTCTGCTCAGTAGAATCACTCATATGAGTCTATTTTCTAGTGCTTGTTGGTACAGGACACAAACATGACTGATTCAGTTGGAGAACTGTTTATGGATCCAACTTTAAAAACTCTATTTTCAGTAACTTCTACCTGAAAAATATCCTTGAATACAACATAGAGCAGCTCCTCCACTGTAAGATCAATCTGGATATCCTTGACTTCCATGTATAAGAGACATTTTGGAACTTTCTTTCTTCAGATCATCAGGTCAGAGTTTAGAAAAGATGTCTAAATATCAATCAAAGAGTAAAAACAGCTTTATAACAATAAGTTAATGAAAATAATTTTTTTATTGAAACTGTTCTGAAATCTCAGAACCGCAGAGAATTAAAAGCATCATTTAGAATAGACTTGAACCCAAAACATACTTCAAGTTTACTTTGAAGGCACAGGCTGTTTCCTGCATTGGTTTGCTTTTATTTTTCCTTTTAGCTAAGAGGTTCGAGACTACAATTAATGTTTAAGATCAGAATAGGAATAAAGTCTAGTTTTCCCATCATTTCGTTAAAGTCCAAAATATTTTTCATGGAACAGCTGCAGCAGTTCTCCCACATAAATGCCTCAGTAACCGGACACCAAACATCATCTGGATTTGTTCTGTTTGAGTCCAGGTTTTGCCCTGCCTGAAAAAACTCCTCCCCAAACCTGGAGTTTCCATTAAACTTCCTTAAAATGCAGCAGATATAAACTCACCCACTGACAAACTGCGGCAGCAGACGAACACACAGTCAGACTCCAAGAACTTCACCAAACGTTTTGATCATGAGGTAAGTTTGTTTTCTGCTGATTTTCAGTTTTATTCCACTCATGCAAGCTCTTTGTCATCAACAGGGCTTGTGTTAGAGTCAGATTTAATAAGTGTGAAATGTTGTTTTTTGTTCTAAAGGCTGAACAGCAAGAGTTACTAAACTGAGCTAGAGTCATTTCATTGCAGACGCTGATTTCCCAGTAAAGACTGTGAGCTTGACTTTAAAGATTTCCACCCTTTGAGTTTTGGTTGAGATAAATTCATGAGTATATTCCCCAGCTAAGAAAGCAATTAGACTTAATAAGATTAGGATTAGAGAATGATTTTGACCCAGTTGCTGGGTTTTCTGGAAGTGAAACTCATAAATCTGCAGAGCAGCACACACACGTACTGTAAATTATTTGAGACTTTGCAATCACAAACAAAGCTTTCTATTAATTCACCCAAAGGTGAAGTAATGTTGGGTGTAATCGATGTGCGTAGGAAGCAGAAAATGTAAAGCAGCACACTTTTAGCACACAGATTATAAGTTTACTCAGCCAAAAGTAGAAACTAAAGTCAGTGGCTGTCCTGCAAACTGGACAAAAATGCAAATTGTAATAAGACACCAGTGGAGTCTTTATGAGTTGCAGATGGCAGGAAGGTAGAGAGCTGCAAAGCAGAAAAGAAGTTTTTGGCTTTGTGAGTTTGACAAAGTATGTACTGGGGAAGTGTTTAAATACATGTTTGATAAGAAAGAAAACTTTACTGAAACATTTTGTTTGAGTTTGAGCCTTCTACTGGTACCTGGTAGTCATGTGCTTGGTATGCAGCCACTGAGAGATAATGACCATTATCTTAAAAAAAAAAAGGAGTTCTCTATTTTTCAACAGTTTGATTTCTTGCTCAGAGGAAACAGACTTCAGGCCAGAAGATACGTGTTATGAGTCACTGGATGTTATGCAGGTTTTCCCTCTAAAACAGATCAACAGATCTTTTCCTTTGAAATACAGCGTGGAACTGTCTCAGCCCTCTGCTGTACATGTCTAAGATCCAGATAATGATGTGATGATAAACCCCATGGGGAAAACAAAGATATGGTGATAAATTTAAAAAAAATGTATTCATAATGTAGAAGTAAACTTGTCCACAGTGCATTTAATTAATATTAATGCAACTATGGTCATTTCAGTCAGAGTTTGTTGCATAAAAGTAATGTTTTTTCTTTTATTTGTACTTTCAGGATGTTGCCGTGTGTGTGCTTGCTGGTGCTCATTGCCTCAGCTCTGGGGACCCAGGATGGAGCCTCTCTGGATGAGCAGTGGGAACAATGGAAGATCAAGTTCGAAAAACAGTACAATAGCCTGGTGAGTAACTCATAAACCATTTAAGTCAGGCTTTTGATGGCAGAGGTGAACATTATTTTTCCATAGCAAGGAAACTGTTGGAAAATAATGTCATGGAAGATTATTTTTGATGTTCAGCATCAGTAGCATAAATCTGTCGTCAATAGCCAACAGCAAAGTAGCTGAATATGATGTTGTGTTTCTTCTCATGATGTAGGAAAATTAGCAAGTTATCCCTGTGATCCCATGTTTCATTTTGCTCATGCATTAATTAACTATGCAGTAGAAAGATTGATAAATGTGTTAAAGTATTTCTTAAAATATAGCGCTTTCAGTTTGGTTGTGTTTATTCTGGTCTAGAGGTGTTTTATTCCTTTCAAATCAAACTAAAATTGTAAAAAATCATGAATAGTGACATTTGGAACCTGTCACAATAGAAGTTCCTTCACAAGCGAGTGCTGTGTGTGTGTTTTTGAAGTATTAACACAGCAGTGCAGGTAAAACTAAATGCTGACTCACTCTGCAGTGTCTTTCTTCATTAACTGTGTGTCTCATTACAAGTGCTGTTTAATCACACTTACAATAACTCTGTACTATAAACTCTGAGGGAAACAATGTCAGATGGAAAAATAAGAAATGTGAAGCCAGCACTGGTTGCTCTACTTTAATGTTTTGGCCCGCAGTGGAACTGAAACAGATGGAGGCAAAAGTAAAGCAGGACAAACACAATATTTCATGTCTGTCATCTTTTCCAAGCAATACATAAAAGCTAACTTCCAAATCCAGACATTGTCACTTAGTTTACTTTGAGTTTTTATTTTTTGGGACCTAATCTCACAAATACTTAATTTTCAGTCATTGGCTGAATGATTGAAATAGTGAGAGAAAAGTATCATCAGCCCATTTGCCATTTGTCTGGTTGCTAATTTAGGTCATGTTTTGCTCTGATGGTGTATCACTTGAGCAGGTGTCAGAAATTCCCAACGAGGGAAACTCCCTTCAAACATGACTCATTATTCCGCTGATGCTAAAATTTCCACTTCTACTCACAAATGGATGTGTGCAGGTCGATATGCTTAAATTCTTACACAGAATATAAACCTGAGGGTTCTTGTTACTTTATTTGCTGCTCTTTGTAAATGCATGTATAAATTATATGAGGGGAGCCTGTTTTCATGATGTAGTTTAACATATATTCATATTCTTGTTTAATAAGCATATTGCATATTTCTTTCTCTCGTGCAGATTTTAATTAGCATTCCTCAAACAATCCTCAGGTTATAATAATAATAATAGTAATAATAGGACACCGTCATTTAGCTGCCTTTGCAGTTTTCATTGCTGAAATGGATATCAGTATTATTACAGTTATGCTTATGGTTGCTGAAACCCTCTGTAGAGCATAGTTTGTTTTTCGGTTTGTCATCCAAGTTCTTTGGCTGCATCTTCTTATCATATTAAGACTAGAAGCTAAATGTGGAAACTGAACAAAAGCTGAAAGTGGTGAATGGTGGATACATTTTAATATTCACATGTATCAGCTCTACAAGGGAGGATAGTTGTGTGAATGTAGACTGGTTAAATTGGCCTGATTAATAAAATGGGGCAATAAAAGTTTTTGTTTTTTTTCCAATTTGCTAATTATCATAGAAATTTGACCTGTTTGCCCATATTTGTTTCAAATAGCCGCCAGGTGTTAATACAAACTATAAGGAATGAAGGTCATTGATTCTTTTTTCTTATGTTAGGCTTCTTATGAAGTCGATTTGTGGCAGGAAAAATAAAATATCTGGTGAATTATGAAAAGATATTGATGGAATTTAGCTTTGTTTTTCACACACTAGAAGCCGCGGCCATTTCTATGGTTACTAATGCAAAAGAATGCTAACTGCATGTGGGTCTAACTCTGTCCCAACTGCACATATGAAGCAGCCTGATATGTCAGCTTTATTCGACAGTCACTAAGTACAAAATGGTTTTAGTTGGAAGCTTTTCATGTCAAAAAGATAAGTTATTATTCAATTAAGGAAAATGTAAGTGGAAAGCCAATCTGTACCATGTCAGTGTGACTGAGTCTTTGCTCTTTCAATTTAATATCTTAAATTGAACAGATTTTTTTTCACATACGTTTTTGTCTAAATAACGTTTTCCTGCATCATCAAAATACTCAAGATGAACTGAATTTCTGTTCATTCATTAAACAATGAGCAGGTATGCTGTGACGTATAGTTCAGTTGTTGAGATATAATTTCAACATTCAACACATAATCTAAGTTCAGATGGGCTGATTTTCCTTTTGTCGAAGTTTGTCAACAAGTTTATTTTCTTGAAAGTAAAGCGAGAATGAAGAACACATTCAAACATTTCAAAGAACGTGGATTCCCTCTCAAGCTGTAAAGGAGTTGTGGAGTCCAGTTTTTGCTTTAGAACTGAAATCAAGACTTGAAATTTCTCTCTGTTTTCGTCAGGATGAAGAGGTGATGCGCAGGGCCATCTGGGAGGAGAAAAAGCTTCGGGTTGAAGCTCACAACCGGGAAGCAGCGCAGGGCAAACATACCTACATCCAGGGGTTGAACCAGTTTACCGACATGGTGAGTCTGAGGCAACCCCGCATACTCAACACCACATTTCATCGTGTATCTCATTCTATGTAATACCAGAATAAAGTGATATCACACTGCTAATATCCCAGGATATGCAGCCCACATTCATGATGTCAACTCTTTTCTTTTGTGTTTTTATTTCATTCAATGCATGACAAAGATGAGTGTCTCAGCTTTTCTTCTTTCATGTCTTCCCCTTTTACCTGATCTGTGTTGTGCACTTTATTATGCATTTCTGCTCCCAGAGAAAACAAGTCCTCCACTTAAAACAGTCATATCAGTAATTTGTTCATATCCTTCAACACTGCTCATACTGCTCATCATCAAAGCTGGACGTCACATATTCTTTAAACAAAATCATCAGCCTTACCTGTTATGGAGAGGACAGTTTAAAAAATCCACAAGCAACTATAGGCTGATGTTGCACATGAAGTCTGTGTAATCTCTCACCTGTAGCATATACACTTTTTTGGCAATATGATCATCACAATGCAGACATAAATATCATGTCCTCAGTTCTGAGCATAGCCTATCAGCCTTTGCAATTGTAGATTTTTTTCCAAACAAGGATCCATTTGACCATGTTACTCAGAAACATATCGTGAAACATAACAGCCTGGAGCCTTTCCCTGCTGTCAATGGGCCATTTTCAACATAACTCAGTGAAATCCAGCTCTAAACTGTCAGAGATCCATTAATTCATGCATGTTGCAGCACAGTTAGGCTATGTGTATTGTCTTTAAATTAGCCATAGTCAGTCTCATATTACAGTAAGACTGATGGTTGTTTTTGCATTGTTACATCACTCTGTATCCTCAGTGGTTTTGTAGTGCAGTGCTAAAGTCTTTGGATGGTGCATGGGCTTTATTGTTCTAATTGGTTTCATAAGCTGCACCAGCAAATGAGTGCATAAAGCATACGTGGTGTGGCCTGGTGTCACCACTACTGCTGCTGACAGTGTGTGTTGAAAGTTACTCCTGGCTGTGTTTTAACTATGCACAAAAGGAAAACTTATGTTCAGTCTCCCCTTTATGTTGCGGCCCAGTGAGCCATGTCATAACAGCATTAAGATGCCAGCTGTGAATAAAAACTGTTGGAGGGCAGGCTTCATAAAGTGCAGCATTGCAGAGCTTCAGCTTATTTATTAGAGACAGAACATGTGCACACATCTAAATTCTAAATTATTGGCCAGTTTTGTGTCGGAACAACTGGTTGTCTTTGAAAGATGCCTTTCCATTTTCTTTTTGTTTGGAAGCAGCAGATAGTCTGTTGTCCTTCCTTTAATGTTCTTTATGCTTTTAGACTGAATAATGCTGAAAACAATGTGTGATAGAAGATTTTTTTTAAAAAGTCATTTTCAAATGTTAATAACCAGCAGTTCATTGTGACAGAAAAAAGTCATGCTTCATCAATCATTTATTTCATTTTCTGCTGATCTTCGTATCCATTTTTTGACTTCTTCTTCTTTCATCTTACTGTAAATCTTGTAGTTTCTTGTATTCATTTCAATTTAATTCAGTTTAATTTATACGGTTGCAAATCACAACAAATGTCATCTCTAGGCACTTCAAATATCCCAGCACAGTTCAAGCCAATTATAGTCCAAATTATTGTATAATACAATCATAATTAAATGCAATCAAATGAATCACAAATTTGTCCAATTCCTACAAGGCAAATTTTGTCATTCTAAGTCTTTTCTGCTGTGATTCAATCCTTCCGTTAATTCCTTTAGACATTTGTGCAATGAAAAATTATTTTTCACTTTGGAGTAAATTGTGTTAAAACCATCCCCTCAGGAGATACTTTTCAATCTGCTTGCTGAATCAAATCTCACCACTTCCATATTGCCTTTCACTTGTTCTTGTCATAAATGTAAAAATACACCCTCTCTGTGTTCTTCTGTTCTTGTTCTAAAATATTTTTCCCTCATCTAATCTGTCTTATCTATTGTCAGGATGGGACAGTACAACCTGTAAACCATCCTTTCTGCACATTTTGTTTCTTTTAAACATTTTTTTACGTATAAACTTGGTCTGCAGTTGCATTCTTTAATTATGTGAATCAAACTTGATGTTAACCTCATCTCTTGTCATGCAGACGGAAGAGGAATGGTCCGAGAGGAGAGGCTTGGTCGTGCCAGAGTACCTCGAGCGCAACTTCAACCACGCCCTGAGTGACAAGGGGTTCAAGCTTCCCAGAACTCTGGATTACCGCAAGAAAGGCATGGTGACCCCAGTGAAGAATCAGGTCAGAGGAAAAAGCACTTATACTATAAATCATATTTATATTTATAAATATATTTGATATTTGTTTAATCTTGGAGGGTTTGCCACAAAATGGCAAAAAAACAACAACATATGAGGTTGAGCAGTTAACTAAGGTTTGGTTGCAAGGCCACACGTCACCACTCCTGTAATCACAACATGTGCGAGCCCTCTTACACCTGGCTCAGACTGTGATCCTATGCCGAAGATCATTCAAAGGTGAGTCCTCCCTGGTCATCACATTCTTTCATTGTTCACACCACAGCGAAGCCTCTCAGCACAGCTGCCTATGCTCCCACATTCCTGCCCTCATAACAAGACCTCTCCACCTCCATCCTTATAGGCTGTCTGTCCTTCAGCCCTGAGGACCAGGACCTCAGACACAGAACTGAGTTGAATGATACTTAATATATACCCAGAAGGAAATCATGTTGTTGCAGCGGACATTATTGAGAACAAATAACTTAATGAATAGAATAACAAAGTAAAAAGAAATAGAACGGTTGAAATCCCCATGATTGCAATGGGGTTATGTATCTGCAGCTTGGCAACACTTGAGCTGATGATGATAAATACATTTCATTATTTTAGGTAACAGTCTTAGTAACATGTCCAGGATTACTGAATTATCTGTCGTTGAAAAGCCCTGAAATTCCTCCACCTTTACCGTTACCAGCCTGTCTGCAGTCTGCTGCTCTCTGTTTAATCTAAGCCCAAAACAGGGAGATTCTAAATGCCATGTTCCTGCAGCCATATCTCATTTCATCATGTATTCCGAATGCACCTGATGGGTACTTGTCAAACGTGTTCACTTCATCGACCTGTCATCTCACATTCCCCATAACAGTCCAGGAAGAAATTGTTTGAATATCTTCTAAATCCTCATGTGCCTGCTCCCTCTATGTCTGAGCTTTCTGGGCTCATTTTCTCCTTCTCATTCCTGTTGTTTGTTGGCTACACAAACACCCTTTCAATGCTCCATTCATTCCTCTACCTTTCCTTGAGCCGATCTGTACTTTCAACGTTTTAAAACAAGCAAAAATCTGTATCAGCCAACAGCTGATACATAGACAAACCAAATTCTCAGGGGTTACTGCCTTTCATTTCTTTCAATTTCTTCATTTGTTAAAGTTGTCAAAGTCTGCCCCCTGGTGTGCATTTGGGAGAATGCAATGATTGCTTGTTATTATTATTTTAAAGACTCTTTTCATCAAGCAGTTATGCTCTAATAAGATGCAAATATCTTTCTCACATTTTCCTTGAACTGGAAAACCGTCAGTTACAAGAGCATTACAGTCTGGATCAATAAATGGATTTACCCCACATTTCTCTATAATCTATAATCAGAACTACTGTTCAATGCTTTTTTTTTCAGAACTTCCTCTTGCTGTTATCAGCCACAACACAGCATCAATCAGTATTCCTCACTCCCCTGTCTTTCAATCACTCCTTAGGGTTCCTGTGGCTCCTGCTGGGCTTTCAGCTCTGCTGGGGCCCTTGAGGGCCAGTTGGCCAAGAAGACAGGGCAGCTCATGGACCTCAGTCCACAAAACCTGGTGGACTGCGTCACAGAGAACGACGGCTGTGGAGGTGGATACATGACCAATGCCTTCAAGTATGTGCGAGAAAATGGTGGCATTGACTCCGAGGCAGCCTATCCATATATAGGAGAGGTGAGAAACTCACACATTTGATTAGCTTCAGCAGCTTTTATTAACTCAGAAGTGCCTTCATAATCCAGATTTTATGGGTAGCATTGTAGAAAAGCACATGTTCTGTTAGTGAATTTTTAAGGTTAATTTTAAAGGTCTATTCTTTTCTTTCCTGAAATGTGTTTCACACATACTGTTGCAGGTTATGTCTTGTTCTGTGGCCAAAAGCCACAACTAAATAACTATATTACTTTAGTATCACCAGGATGTTTGGCATAAACATGAATGCAAAAGCTGTTCCACTATAAATTTATATTAATTACAATGTCTTAGGAATAAGTTAGATGATTTGTGAGTCATAATAACATTTATAGATGTCTTTATTTTAGCAACCCACCTGAAACCAAATTAATTCGATAACAGTAAAACATTGATGCTAAGCAGCTCGAAAAGGTGCAATTAACTTTAAAACACAAAGAAGTCATATGGCAAATGTTTCAATAATTTAAATTTGGTAAGTGTTTGTCCACAAACATTTCTAATGTTACAGTAGCATAATGCAATCAGTGTTTTACTTCATATACAATGGTTTGTATGTTATGTTTGAATAATGATGTTCTGTTTTGAGAACGTTCATTCCCCCAAAAAATAAGCACCTGAGCTCACTAACAAACACCTTGAATTTATTTTGCTTGAATCTCTTTAAAAACCAAAACGTAAAAGATTCTGTTGCTGGATTTTCTTAACTTTAGACACAACCTACTTTCATTTAGTTGTTGAACTAACTGGCCCAGGAAAAAAGGAAACAAAGAAAGTCCTGAAAACTTCCAGAAATCAGCATTCCGCTGCAGACACAGACTGAAACGGGTCTACAGTTGCTTACTGACAGTAACGATGTCAAGAAACCACCCATTTCTCAATTTTAACCATATAATATTTCATGAACTGCACGTGTTTTGGCTTTTTTGGGAAGTGATGAGGTGGTAACCGTCCCATACATAGAACAGAGTTTCCTGTTTGGTCTGTTTGGTTTAGAAGGAAGTACATCTGCACAGTAATGATTAAAGGCTGCACCCATTGTTTGCATACCAGCAATGTGATCAGCCATGTCATGTGCTAAGGCCATGTGACTTTTAAATGACAAGATGTGGTGCATAAAGGTCTAACAAGCAATTTTTGACGATACATTTCTGGAATACAGTTATTGATATCTATTATTGATAGAACCTTATTCAAAGTTAACTTGGTTTACAAACCTCAGTTCAATCTACTAGAATGTAAGAAAAGAAAAACCCTGTCCATTTACCCGTTTCTCAAGCCTAGAGTTGATGCTCTTTGTTTCTTTTTTTTAGTTCTACACTAACTCTGTACCAAGCATCTAGACATTTCTAATCCTCAGTATATAAACATTGAAAGGATGGGTGTAGTTCCCTCAAATTTTAATGACTGAACTTGTCCTGTCTGTAGGACGAGCCGTGCCACTACAATTCATCAGCCACGGCTGCCCAATGCAAGGGCTTTAAGGAGATACCGATCGGGGACGAGCATGCACTGGCTGTCGCACTCTACAAAATGGGTCCAGTGTCCGTGGGTATCGACGCCGAGCAGAGCAGCTTCCAGTCCTACCAGCGAGGTCAGTGACATTGACTCATCCTTTAATCGTGTCAAATTACAACACTTGATAGTGTTATAATTTCAATAAAAAGAAGAGAGTCTTTAAATTCTAAACACAGCCATAAAGGCCTTTAATACCTTTCCATGTTTCCAGTTTTTGCATTGTTAGAATTTATGATTAAAAGGTCACATTTTAAACTTTTGCTCTGCTATTTTAATCCAAAAGTTGTGTTGTTCTTATCTTACAGTGAGGTCCCAAGCTGCACAATCTAAAAAACAAGATAGATAATGTAATTCTAGGAATGTCTCTGAGCTCACAGTTTGCCTCCTGACCTCTCGTCTGTCGTGTGCCCAGGTGTTTACTACGACCCCAACTGTGACAAAGACAACATCAATCATGCTGTGCTTCTCGTTGGCTACGGAGTGAGCACCAAGGGAAAGAAGTACTGGATCGTGAAGAACAGGTGGGGCTCATCACCTGTATAACGGCATCAGGTGGCTCTGAAGGCCACCGAATGAAATGACTGTCGTTTGATGGTGTTCCGTTGATTTGATGTTTGACAGTTTGCACTTGCTTGTGACAAACTGATAAACTGAAATGCTGTGTGACTCCTGGCGATATCTCACATCTTTGTCACCACATTTTGTCTCTTCCTGACAGCTGGAGCGAGCAATGGGGCAAGAAGGGCTATATCCTGATGGCACGTAACCGTGGCAACCTCTGCGGCATCGCAAACCTCGCCAGCTACCCCGTCATGTGAATAGAAGAGAGCTCAGAAGAAGATCAGAGATGACAAAGAGGCTGCGCTTAGACTACTGAAAACAAACAACTACACTTGCAAATGTTCTCAAATTTCACTAAAACATGTCGGTAACCACGGCAACAAAATATCACATCGCTTGCACTTTTTTTTAAATTGCTAAACAATAATAAAACATTCAGATTGAACCTGTTTTTCATTTGGGGAAAAAAACTCATCTAGTGAGGAAAAGGGTTGAGTCTAGGATTTGAATGTTCTCAAAAATATGTGACTTTTGACTTGGATGTTTGGTTCTATATGAAGCACTTTTAATTCTTGAGGTCTTTGCTTTACTCTCAAAAGCAACATACCTCAACAATCATCAGCTCCATTTCAGTGTCTTGTATTTCCAGACCATGTTATTGTTTGGTGTTGGTAACCCTACCCAGGAATTCTGCAGGATTCTAGTTAAATTACAAAAAAACCCCACAAAATCTGCACAATGGAAAGAAATACTTCAGTGTTTGTAATGTAGTCAGTGATAGTTTCAGTCTCTAGTTTTAATCACATGTAGTGTGAAGTAAGGACACATTGCTGGGCAATGTGAGCTCCCATTTCTGGCAGTTTGAGAGTCCATTTCCTAAAAATGTTAAAAAGTTTTTGTTGTTTTTTTTTTGTCTCAATCGTGTGTGGTTTTTTGTTGTTCTTGTTCTGTTCAGCACTTTTTTAACAATTAAACCGTAAATTGCTGTTTTCTATGATATTGAATAAAGGCTTTTAAAGTTGAATAAATCATTTGGAGTTTTCAATGCTTGGCCAAGGAAAATCAGCACATAGCCAGCACCAAAAATGTTGAGATGAGTTGAATTCCTATTAATTATATGATAGTAGCAATTCCTTCACTTTAACTGATTCGGTATTCTCTTGGAGGTGTTAAACTGAGTTATACTTTGAGGAATGATAACACATAACATTGTTAGGGTTTAAGCAACTTAAACAACCACGTAGCTTGCTTATACCCACAGTGACATGTGATCTAAGTCTGAAACAAATGTTTCCACTTTTAAATAGTTACTTCTGTTAAAAGTGTCAGTATTACAACAGAAGTGCATCTACAAAAAGAGGTATTCAGCAGTTGTCCTGAATCACGCTAGTACAGAGCACGTTAGGTGACAAGTCAGCTAATTTCAATACATCTGGGTTCAAAAAGCATACTTGCAAATATCGATATTATGTTACAACCTGCTGACGCTTGAGAAAAAGATGTTGTGATGTCATCCGTAAGCTGTTACCTTCATACCAAGTAATGCTGCACGAACAGGCAGGATCTAAACACAGATACACATTGGATCGCTTACAATGTCCATTTTAACACTCAAACCTTCCACAGAAACCCAGTTCATTCTCTGAGGTTGTGTAAAATCTGCCATCATCTTAGTAAATAATCATACACATTCATAACTCAAGTTATGTTGAAATTGTTGTAGTTTTTGAGATATATATATATATATATATATATATGCATATGTATGTGTGTGTGTGTGTGTGTGTGTGTGTGTGTGTATAGAACACTGATTTATTGTGTGGTTAAAAGGGAGATAAAAACAGACATGGCTTTTGTGTTTGTAGAATATTAAACTTGAAACTTTTAACATCATTCTGTAAGCTTACCTTAACATAAACTTTGAAACAAAGGGAAGTGTACTCAGTTGATAGAGAAATGAGTCATCAATTTTTCTTTCCTGAATCTCTGTGACTTTTTACTTTCAATCTCACTCATTGCCGCTTTTGGTTTTTATAGCCCCTTTCACACTGCCGAATAACCCGCGTTTAATTCGCGAATTTAGCGTGTCCGCTGTTGTGTTCACACTGCCGACCCGGGCTGCCGCGTCAACTCGACTCGCCTTTCGACCCGCGTCGGACCCTAGTCTTTTTGCCGAGCCGAGTTTGGTGTGAACGCAATCGACGCGGGTTGGACGTGGGCGTGGCGTGACGTGAGGAGTTTAAAAGACAGAATGGACAGCTGATTCAGAACAACAGCGACAGGTGAGGACAAGTTTCACTCTGTTTTAGCCTACATCAAGTTCGAGACATTTTTTAATATGGCCAACTGGGGAGACAAGGAGGTCCGCGAGCTCCTCAGCCTCCGAGCAGAGGACGTTATTTACCGCCACATGTCGGGGACGGTGAAGGATGGACCTCTGCTGGAAGGGCTGGCGAGAAAGATGGGAGAGCGCGGTTTCCCACGCAGCAAGATGCACCGTAAAGTAACATCTCCATGAACTGCATATACAATTGCAAAAACAAGTTCTCAAGGTGTCCCGCCATCGTTTGTTTGAAAATTTTGATGCAGACAGGTGTATTTCACCCTACCTCCGACGCATGGCTTGTGCCTTCGTCATTGTACACGCCCAGCATTTTATGTGTTTCGTGTGACGCTCTGCCACTAGGCAACGGCCCCTGAACTCGGCTTCAGGCGACACGGGTCACCAACACTAGCCTGGGTGCCAGCCGAACTTAGCCCCGCCCATAAAAGTTTTGGTCGGGAAGTTCGGTCTGGCTCTGCTCAGTTGGGAAATCATTATGCCCGACCAAGAATTGGTCGGACCAATCAGATTGCCAGGGCGGGCTTTATACGATGATGGACAGATGATCAACAGGGACATTATCGAGTACGTCACTAAAGAGCTGAACATGGCTGCCGCTGGAGAGCTAGGGTGTGTAGATTCTGCCATCGAGTCTGTTCTACAGGATCTCCACATTGCATTCATTTTGAAAGACGAACAGAGGAACGTGATAAAGGCTTTTATCGATAGAAAATATGTTTTTGCCGTCCTTCCTACAACAAGTGTGTGTTGCTTAATCTACGTCACATACTACGTTGCTCTGATTGGTTGTAGGTCTATCCAATTGAGCGAAGAGGCATTTTTTCTCCTGGTTCTGTTGAAACACGCCACATACTCAAATCTCTATTGAGCAGTATCAGACTCACATTCTGACTAGAATCGTGAGTATTACGTAGTCAGGCTACACCAACACGCCAAGCGTTCACATTGCTCGACGCGGGTCGAAGGTGCAATTTGGACCCGCTAAGGTAGCGGGTCGCAGTGTGAAAGGGGCTTATGCCATGAGAACCTGCTCAATGTTAGTGATTTGTGTTGAAATATACCGTTTCACAACATTTCACATAAAACAAAATTCAAAAACGAAGTGAAAAGGAACGCAGTGAATTGCTGTTAAAGGACAGCTGGTTCTAAAGTCTAAAGTGAGACCAACCTCAGAAATGCTTCAGTTACACATATGTCAAACACACAGTGCCATTTCAATATGGTGACGAATCTGTTTGAATCTTGCTTGCCTCTCCCAAAAGCAATAAAATCTGCAGTACCTACTATCTCTAAGGCTTCTTTCGGTTAATTAGTACTGAATATTTAGGATGCTAAGCCTAAACGAGTTGCTAACATTTAAATACATTAGGGTTGTTTTTTTTTACCCATAAATATTGGATTAAAGGGTTCAGATGTTGTATGAAATTGGTCAAATTGGAAAAAGTGTCTCTGGTTTACTTCAGAAAGTCCGACGATAATATCACGACAGAAATACTATGACTGATTTTTACATTCATAGCTTGTTGCCACATAGTGTCAGCCTTTAATGTATGTGTTTATGAAACCCAACAAGAAATAAGTATGATTAAAACATTTCATCAATGTTGAATTCCCAAGCAGACCTTTCACCCAGAGCCCCTCACAGGTCAGATATGCCTCTTGACCTTCACTTGGAACTATACTGACTGGACATCCAAGATCGTTGCAGTGCTCGCCAGGTCATCTGTAGCAACCTCCCTGACCTTTTCTATTCCACCAAAATTTCTCTTCTTCTCAGCAAAGAATAAGAGCTGGCTGCCAAAAGAATAATTCTGCTCACAGGAGAGAAAGGGATGCTATCTGATTCCATTCTTTCCAGCCACTAAGTTTAATCACCTTTCGCTCTACCTGCTGAGTACCTGCAGTTTTAGGTTATCATCTCATCTTCAAGATTAATAATGAAATTCTGATATACATTTTGTTTTTCTGTTGTTTCTTTTTTAGTGTTTTAGTCTTTCAGGTTGCTACCCTAAAAAAAAACAAAAAAACTTCCTGGTAAAGTCTCTCTCGCGCACTGAACTTGAGGTGGTTACCAAACACATCAGCGCGAGGCAGCTTTCTGTTTCAAAAGAGGAAGAAGTGCAATATACCATGTGACCCTTTCTTTCATAAATACCAACCAGCAAAATACTGTACAGGCAGAGGAAGTTCAGCGAATAAGACGCGATGAGTCCGACTGAAAAAGGCAAGTGGAACGATATTCTAACCGCTTTAATCAAACCTGTTAAAGTTGTTTAAGTCGAGGTGAGCCGTGAAGAAATAGATTTGAAGCGAGTTTTCTTTTCTTTTCTTTTCTTTTAGTTTCGTTTTTAGTGTTTTCCAGTAGCTTCTTTTGTGTCCAGGCTGCAGGTGGTTTTGTTTATCGAGGCTATGGAAAAAGATCGATAATGTCGTTATAACATAGTCAAACTGAGGTAAAGTGGTTAGTAATGACGTTAGGACGATAGAATCGTTCAAATATAACTTTAGCACATTTAGTACACTTGTTAGAAGCTCTGGGCTTTTATACTCTTTCAGTTAAAACGTTAGAAATATATAATTTTCTTAGAACACTCCTTTCGTATTTAAGGAACTGAAAATTGGATAAATAAATGAGCCAATCGAGCTTTTTCTTTTTAAAGTCCAGCAGCTTGCTCATTGGCCACACACTTAACTAATATAGGCCCCCTTTAAGTGACTGAAAAAATCCACTCACCTGACTTTCAAACTGGTGAAAATCCACACATAAACATTGATAGATTTGGAACACTCGTGGAGCTTTAGTACTGAGTCGAGGACATTTTTACAAAGGCATTATCAGGCTGCAAATTAGCGTTAATGGGCCCCCTGCTTCACAGAGATTTCAGTGTGGATACGTGGACTCAACAAACAGTCTACATTTGATTCTCTCTTTATGAATCTGTTAGGTTCAGCATCATCTTCCAGTATATCAGGTGTAACTAGTTGGCCTTAATAATAGCAGGTGACACCACTATATTTCCTGCTTGCTCATTAGTTTCAGCTCTGGTCATAAGACCAGTCTGTTGCCTCATTTGTGGATGCATATCAATCATATTTAATTTTGCAGAAGTGATACTGAAGACTGCTGCCTTTGGACTGCCTCAAAATCAACACAGACATACGATAAGATGCTTGAAAAAAGTTAAAAGTATTTTGTTACCTTTAACTTTGTGTGGGGTTGTTGACTGACAGTTATATGAACACTGTGATTTATACTTCTCATTGTTGTCTTGTGTTTTATAAACTGAAAAATCAGCAAAATAACCGACTCATAATTTGATATCGAATCTAGTTAAAACACAGTGAACACATCAGGGAAACCGTTGATACTCAAACCAAATGCATACTATGTCTATTTATCTGTTTGTTTGTTTAAGTTGACAATAAAATTGCTTCTTGCCAACTAAAGATGACGTTGGCAGTCAATGTTTTTTTAAAAGTTTTTTTCAGAATTTTGAATTGATGGAAACATAAAGGTAATTGTCAGTTATTCTGGTTTGTTATGGCACACAGCCAGACTTGTCAACAACAACAGGATGTGTACAGGTATCTGGTACCACCGACATTCCTGTTATGTCAAAACATTTCCAGTGAAAACCACACGAGGGTATAAGACCTGCTCGCACGCTTTTTACTGAAGCGATGAAGTTTGTTTCAGCACTGGAAAATACTTCATAGTGTATGAAATAAAAAGTTTATCCTAAATGTTAGCATATAAACTCTGAATCATTCTCAGTAGAATTCACTGGAACTCACTTTGCAAACTTTCATATGATTCAGTTCAGTCTCTGCAGTTTATTTGGTGAGTATTTGCTCTCATTGGAAAAGTGAAGATTCACAAAATGATCCTCCAAACTTCCCTCTCCAGTAATGACGTAAATATCCTATTTGTTATTTTATTTTGGGGCTGTTATCTGCTTTCTTTTACACGGTGCAACTGTAATGACAATTCCAAGATCATTTAATTGATGCAAAAACACCCAAAATGTTTGACTGTTCTCCCTTTAAAAACCGGGAAAAAGCCAATGAACATAAAAGTGAAATAAATTGCAAATAGTTGACACAAACTCTGACTTACAATCGTTCTTTTTTGTTAATTTACACATGGCAATTATGATGACCCACAATCTCACTTTGTGGTTGTTAAAAGTAGTGCTAGGTATGACTCATAGGTGCAGTCGCTCTTTTATTACTTAACCGACAGGCAGAGGTTCACTTACATAAAAGAAAAAAGAAAAAAATCTTCTTCTTGATAAAGTGACACTTGATAACTAAACAGAGAGAAGTTGCTCAACAACTGCTCGTTAAGAAAAGAGATTGGAACTCTGAAGAGCTGATGCCACTCTGAAAATGTTTTGTCGTGTCTGACCTGGAGTCACTGAGAAGTTGATTCTCCATATGTGGGTTTCTGTGAAGTGAAAACTATTCTTCTGTTTCTGCCTCGAGGCTTGATCTCTGCCAGACGGATTGGCTTCGCGCCGGGTGAGCCTGCATCCATCTCATCAAAGGTCAGATGACATCCTGTGTTCTCTGCTTGTCTGCAGGCCTGGTGTTGGGGAGCCTGCTGCTCGTCTCCATGTGTGTGGGAGCAGCAGCCATGTTTGAGAGCAGGCTGGATGCCCACTGGGACCTGTGGAAGAAGACACATGGAAAGATGTACCAAACTGAGGTACGGGATTAAAGAAGGACGGTAGCAAATATATAGTTTGTAAGCACACATTCCATATGTAAAGTTATCATTCACTTATACGGTATTTGGCGTTGTGTGCTCTTTCTCTATGACCACGTTAAGGAGGAGGATGTGCGCCGCAGGGACTTGTGGGAGAAGAACTTGATGCTTATTACCTTGCACAACCTGGAAGCTTCAATGGGGCTTCATACCTACGATCTGAGCATGAACTTCATGGGAGACATGGTGAGACACTCTCCTGTTCTGTGACTTTTGTTGAAGTACATCATTTTTATTCATTAATAACCACGGTAGTAATGATACCGAAAGGTTACCAGGGTGGCTAGAATCTGCATAGAAATGATGGTATCAACAACACGACAGACAGGCTGGATGAAATACAGTGAGTTCACAGATAATCTGTCCAATCAAAGCAAATCAATTCAAGAGGCAACCAAAAAGGCTACGTATTGGGGAAGACATTAACCCTAGCAACATTGTCAGATAAGGTTTAGATTAAGGCAATAGTTATTTAACAAGTTTACGAGGTGAAAACACAAGAAAAGTCAACTGGAACGCGTGTAGAGCTATGAGGATATGGCACTGGCAGTAAGAAGAGTGCAGCTTATATACTAATTGACCACCGGTACACACAGTATTGCAGTCAGGGGAGTATGGGCGCATTTATGCCTGCAGAGTGAAATAATTCAGTCCCTCAGATTTAAAGATTTAGGATATTTTGTCAACATAGAGGGACTTGATATAATGAGATAATGCGACAAGTAGGTTGAATGTGGACTGGTTGAAAGTTAGCACAAGCCAGGAGTAGGTGACAACAGCAAATTTTGTAACAGAGAGGACAAAGTGCCAAAAACAAAAGAGCAAAGACAACAGGTGAAAAGTTCACATAACAAGACATTACAGCAGATCGTTGTCCGCTTTGATTTCTGTTGTTTCCGCAGCAACCAAATCTAAAGGACCAATAACAGTACCAACACAACCAGGAGCAGCTCCTTTTATTCCGCATACTTCTGACTGCCCCCATGTGCCAGAATAATGTTATAAGATGAAGACATGCTTGTGAAGCCCATATACAGAGAGGTTGCAGAAGTCTGGTGGAAGAGGAGAGCGAGAGGCTGTTGTACTCCCGTTTAAATGTTAAATGCCACCTGCCAAACAGAAGAAGAAAAAGAGGATTAGAAAGAAAGAAAGAGAGGATGAAACTCAGACTGTGTTCCAGGATGTCAAATAGATAACACTAGACTAGAATGAAGAATGGTTTTGTGTATTTTTAGGCTAGCAAACCTCACATTGTAGAGAGCAGCTGGACCTCCAAGGTTTCCTAAAGGCTTTGTGTTAGCAGTCTGCCTCAACGTTTGTTGTAATATAACTAGAAATATAGACTAGAATATGTAGAGCTTAAAGCACAGGACTAATCATAAATACTCACTGTTACAGCCACAGTGTTTAATGTTCATCTTAAAACCCCAGTGCCAAGTTCTTTTTTTAAAACACTGACCTTTTAAGATGGAAAATTAAATCTGGGCACAGCAGCCAATATTTCTTGGCGGATAACTGGAAAACATATATTTAGGTTTCCTGTTCCAAGTGTCTTCTTTTGATCAATGCAGATGAATTTAAAAGGATGCTTCTTGGAATACAAATAGAAATCAGAATACCTCTGATACCAGTCTCGCCCCTTGCCCGCAGACCCCAAATGTTGTGTCACTGTGTACAGAGTTTGAAAATGTAGGGAAAAAATTACACATTTGAGTTACAAGCTGCCTTTTTTTGCTTGCAGAGCCATTTATTCATCTTTATTCAGTTGTTAACTGTAATTTGAAATTTGAGAGGATCAAAGTGTAGCTAAACATAGTTGAAGTGTTTTAAAACTTTACATATAGTGAGAAAATAAATTACAGTGTCTTTGGTTTAACCCCATGCAGAATGTAAATAAGAAACTTTTGCTGCTGAGCTCTGGGCTTTATCCTTTACCGTTTTGTTCTTATTTCCTTATATTTCCTGAGAGGCTGCAGTTTCTTGACTCTGGCCTTTGAGACCCAACAAAAGTAATGAAATGATTCCTGTTCTCAGCTTGACCACTGATCAATCCCTCTAGGATGCATTCGAATCACGTGAAGCCTACAGTGTATTCTGGTCTAACTTAATGATTGACTACAGCACTCAGGCAGCACACTGGAATATTAAAAGAAGCGGTATCTGGTCTGTGCCCTTTAACCTGCCTCTCCTCAGTCTGTGTTGGAGATAGTTTTGTAATGCTCAGACAAAATCGTTGTCCACCCTTTTGGTTTATTGACTTCATCTGCACTATAAGAATATAGCAGATTTCTCAGACTAAAGAACAAGTAAACAGAGCTCACATTGAGCTCAGATGGCTTAAAGGTAATGAAATAATAAAAAAAAGAATCATGTTTATCTGGCTGACCTCATTGCCTTTACTCTTTGTACTGTGATGAATTTTACCAGAGGCATTAAAGTATATCCTGCCAGCCTGAGATAGCAGTTGTTGATTTATACTGATCAGCCACAGGAATAAAGACTTAAATACAGCTGTTATCTTTTGGTTGTTAACAATGAAAAAGTGTCCTGAACAGGAACATTAAGAGTGAGCTGATCATTATTATATCTCGTTTATATGTGGTTGGAGAAAATGTCAGTACATTTTAAATTCAAACATTCATTAATTCATTCAAATTCATGTTTTAGTTCAGCGGGGCATGTAAATGTCTTACAGTAAAGGTCAGAAAACACATATCTATACATTCTCTCTACCGTTCATTGAGTTTTTGGCCATCTGATTAATCATTTCTAAATGTTTCTCCATTTTTATTCTATTATTTTTTTCTTTGTTTTATGATTATTGCTCAAAATTAGTCAGACGAGAGCAGTAAAATTGAAAGAAAAGTAGAAAAATTAATGGCTGAAAGATGCTAAAATGATCTCAGGAGCTAAAACACACTAGAATTAACTGGAAAAAGGTGAAATACTATTTCAAAGTTAAGGGAAGTATTACAAAAAGCATTTGAAAGAATTTAAAAAGAACAAAAAAAGATTTAAAAAATATTTGCCAGCTATGGGTAGACTCTCAGTCATCCAGGTCATGATAATTCTCAGAGCTTGAAAAAGGGCAACTGGACTTCTTTTTCTTGGGTCTTAAAAAAACCTTTTTCAAGCTTTAGGATTTACCACATAATGTTTTAAAAGTATTAAATGGAACCTTAAAATGAAAGGCAACATTTAAAAAAACAGAAACACATTTCCCTCGAAAAATAGAAATGAAATTAAGGAAAATGTATGTAGTTACAACCAAATAAAAGTTATTTCCTACCATTCTTAAACATAACCTGATTTGCCCTTCTCCTTAATGTCAATAGACAGAAGAGGAGATCCTGAAGTCGTTTGCTACGCTCCGTCCTCCCACTGACATCCAGAGGGCGCCATCTCCCTTCGCAGGGGCCTCTGGCTCTGATGTACCAGACACTGTAGACTGGAGACAGAAGGGCTATGTGACAAAAGTTAAGATGCAGGTAAAGAAATGGAAAAAGCATTTTAACATATAACCCATGGTCTAATAATCATGCATTGGTGCCATTGGTCAAAGCAGAAGCTCATCGTGACTCAGTCAAGTTGTCCTTCCTTGTGTCATTTCCCACATTCATCCCGTTCCCTGTTCTTTCAGTCTGCTTTACCACAGAAACTCAAACCCATAACTGCTAATTCAGCAAGTTTTTCACCACATCCACTTTTAGAAGGGGGTGCATAAAAGGTGTGAAATCACTGTTTCGCATGCTTTAAAACCTCAGACTTACCTTTGACCAGCAGTACATTTGAAATATTATAAAATATTCTCATCAACATTTTCAAAAGAAAAACTTTCAGGATCTTCCACTTTTTTTATTATTTGTATTTTTTTTTATTATCAAAGAATAGAGGAATCATTCCCACATCTCTTACAAAATTTTGAAATTCTTTATGATCTTTTTTTTATTTAGATTTTCTGGCCCAGTGTATTACAAACTGCTCAGATGAGTATTGTTCAGTCAGAGACTCTCAAGTATTGATTCTGGCATTCCTTCTCGTCTTTGCAAAATGTTGAATATATCCCATTTAATTGACGAACAGAACATTTTCTCTGGCAGTCAGTAGAATTTTTTAACCTCTTAAACCATACTGGACTCTCTGCTGGCTTTTGTCTTTGCAAACTCAAACGTTGTGCAGCCAAACATGGAAATGTGCATAAAACGAAGAGCAAGACTATTAGACAATTTCCATTTTAATATGGCGGTGGCAGAAAGGCCGCCGTATTAAAATACCATAGGGTTTATTGATTAAATAGTGTTTTTTTTAGCGTTGTAGAGATTCCTGTCACAGAATCACACATTTAAAGTGCATTTAAAGACATTTACTGTCACATTTCTGTGTATCATCCGATGTTTTCTATCAGGATTCATTTATGTGATGCTGTGTCTCAGTATGAAAAGCTGTGAATATGTTTTGCTGTTGGATTGTGCATATGATTCAAGTAATTGGCTCTATATGAACGAATTGGATTATTTTATGAATAATTATGATTACAATTAATTGAATTCCAATTAGCTTGAATTGGACTTTATTATTTAAGTGCCTTGAGATGACATTTGTTGTATTTGGCGCTATATAAATAAAAATGAATTGAATTGAATTGAAGTAACAACAATCTTTCAAATCCAGGGGGCCTGCGGCTCCTGCTGGGCTTTTAGTGCTGCAGGGGCCCTGGAGGGCCAGTTAGCCAAGACAACAGGAAAGCTGGTGGATCTCAGTCCCCAAAATCTGGTGGATTGTTCCGGCAGATATGGAAACCACGGCTGCAATGGGGGCTACATGCACAAGGCCTTCCAATACGTCATCGACAACCAGGGCATCGATTCTGACGCGTCATACCCATATGCTGGAAGGGTGAGTAAATTCCAGATATTTTGGTTTTCTGATATGTGGTTGTGTGAGGTATTTATGAGTACACAGTAACTTACCAGCAACAGGAAGTAGTCAATGCGCTCTTAGTTTAAAAAAGAAGAAATGTTTCCTGATAGACGAGTCAAGCTAAAAGCTACGCTGAAGAAGGGCATGAGAAGAGCTCATTTTTCACCGTCTGAAAAAACCAAAACTTCAAAAACTTCACAGCGGTTCAAGTGAGCGCTACGTTGTGAATTGTTACACCGCGTCTCTTCTGCCTCAGGCAGTTACACATACTGGGTACGCGCAACACGGCCCATGTTGCCACATGATGTTGCAATCCCAGATGTTTTGCAAAAGACAGCAGAACATGTTGCAACACGGACATTCTGCTTTTAACAAAATAAAGAACTGTCTGATGCATAAGTGATGCAGTGTGATTAGTCACAGTATTGTTCTCAGGTTTGAGTTGTTTTAGAGGGCAAGAAATCTAGCTTGCAGTAGCTTGTAGCTTAGCGCACACATCAGGATTCATTTTCAAATGCTGTGTTCAAATAAAACACTGATTTCTCATGAATACTACACAGAACCCCACGCTTTATGGTGATTAGAAGTAAGAAAACATAAAAACACCACTTGTGTCTTGCCAAAGACACTTATCAAAACGCTCAACTAATTTTTAGAACTTTTCAGGTTTTGTATGACAACGCATTCACAAGTCTAAAAACCTACAAAAATCATAACTTGCTGGCCTCAGTTTCATTAGAAAACTACAGAGTGGACACAGAGATGCAAAGATGTGTAGGGAAGATATGTTTTGCAACAGGTGCTGACAGTAATTGACTTACTACGAGCCAGTTTAGGTGCCATAGATAATGCCAGTGGGGACCCTTTTAACTGCATTTTTTACATGTTTCTACATACATGTACTGTTACTCAGTAATTATACTGACGTCAGAGTCACTACAGAATTCTCTGCCACATAATCCAGCACATGCGGCCAACGTCGCCCATTTTTGACAAGACTCAATCGAACAACTTTGAGAGTAAAGTTGTTAACTCCTTTGGAAGTTAAGACAGCTACGACGAGATTACCTGTTGGTGCTGCACAGCGAAGTGTTGAGAAGAGATAACAAATTATATTGAATGTCTTTGGATTGTCATTAAAAAAACATTTGGACAAGTGTTAGTTGCAGCCCGAGACACTGCAACGTTTAAAATGTGTTAATCCCTCACAGTGTTATTTCATAAAAAAAAAGAAAAACAATACGGCACCATATAATCTATATACAGTAAGTCAGTGCTCTCCAAACATACATTAGCTTGAGGACAGAGTGTTAATTTAGTATTTTTGGTTTACTCATATTCAAGTTTCAGTGGGAATAGGTAAGAATCCAGTGCAAAGTCAGTGTTTCAGTTCACAAATTCCTGTATGAGACAACAATGTGGGTGTTTGAACAGTAACACAAAGTTAAGTCTGACCCTTCAGGCTGTAGACAGCAACACTCTTTTCACTTGTCTGTGGTCTGCTGTTAATGTCTCTTTGGAGCAACAATAAATTAATCAGAGCGGACAACATGTTTGTCCTGCAGGCTTCTGCCGGTTCGCTGCTGTTGTGTGGAGGAGGAAAGCATTTCTGTTCCGGCCTCGCGGAGGTGTCGTGGTTTTAGTTCAACCAAAAATAGATTTTAAAAAAAACTATCTGTGATGTAAAATGACACAATTTAACTTTTAAAAAATTAGCAAAACAGGTTTTGAAACTAATTTTAGGTTCATTTTTATCATAAAGAAATAATTAAGTGTCATTTGCATTATCTAAACAATCAGGAATTTAGGACTCAACTTTGCTCCATCATTTTGCTCCATTTAGGATAAAATAATATCCAGTAAAGAACTTCTTGTTCGACTAATAGAGCCAACATCCCAAACAATGCTTATACGCAGTAATTAGATACTTAGATTTCTTTGATCATATTAGTTATATCTGATGCTTCAATCATTTTTTTCAGTTTTTTAAATTTAGTTTTTCATCTCACTTCAGGATCAGCAGTGCCGTTACAACCCCTCATACCGAGCAGCCAACTGCTCCCGATACAGCTTTCTGCCAGAGGGGGATGAGTTGGCTCTGAAGCAGGCGATTGCCACCATTGGACCAATTTCAGTGGGTATTGATGCCACACGGCCCCGATTTGCTTTCTACAGGAGCGGTAAGTTATACACCATCAGCTCCACAGGCTGTCTTTATTTTTATGTTTAACTTCAGATATTAAAAATCCTGATATTTTATGTGTGGATGTGAACTAGAAGGTTGGAAGATTTATTTGTTTATTGCATTTACTAATAACAAAGTTCAAGTTATTACCAATTATAATTGTGATTATCAATCTTACTTGAACAAGTTTTACCCTAATAAAAAAATGATTTTCTAACCCTTTACCTGTTCAGGAGTATACAATGACCCATCCTGCTCCCAGAATGTGAACCACGCTGTGTTAGCCGTGGGCTACGGCACCTTGAACGGGGAAGACTATTGGCTGGTAAAGAACAGGTGAGACATTATCTCTTTAATCTTCAATGGAACCACTTCCACCATGGTTTTTCTTGCTTGTTGCATTTTTCGCTGCTGTAGAAAAAGCAAGAAGTGAAACTGGGAAGCCCGAGCTGTGCAGGAAGTTAATGTTATCAACAAGCAGCTCAGTTGTTTTGCTGTGCTCAGACTTTGGGTATTTTGCTGACATGGGAATATTGACTTAAAATTCCACAAATTTCTCAAACGGATAAACACCGGCTGCCTTGCTGGCTTGTGTCAGGCGGTTTATTTATATTCCAAAATATAAAATATAAAGATTCCAGACATTACCTGCTCAGTTGGTTCATAGAAATAGCAAGAGCACACTGTGTTTCTTATATTTGAGCCCCTGAAAAACTGGTTTCAATAAACTAAATAGCTGTAATTCCTAAATGCTTCCTGAAATTTGTGGAACATATGCTGTATCTAACTGTATGACGATGACTGATTCTGTATCCCAGAAATCTTGCTATTCACGTTTTGTTTTCTCCTCTCCACATCCAGCTGGGGAGCTACTTTCGGAGACCAGGGCTACATCCGGATGTCACGCAACAAGAAAGACCAGTGTGGCATCGCTCTCTTTGCCTGCTACCCCATCATGTAGCTGTAGCTGGAAAACTGCTGGAAAATTAATAGTAAATCATTTGTTCTTTTTTCTACAACACTTCAAATACTAAAGTGTAAAATCACCAACTTTTGTGCTTTTTTGTGGAGATTACGTCTTTTCTCAATGCACACAATCGCTGACCATATTTTTAGTCTGTATATTTTTTTGCTTTCGAATGGGAGTGGGTTTTTTGTTCTTGTTTGGTTTATGATAAAGTGACAGATGCGCTCCTTGCTCAGACTCAGTCACAACACAGCATGTCTGTGTTCATCGGTTTACAACATCCAGCCGACAGTCCAGCCTTTAGTAGTTACAACATCTGCGTCCTGTGTTGTGGCTGGACTGATGCTGAAGTCTCGGCTTTGTGTGTTAAAGCTGCCATAAAAACTGTCTGAAAGGTTTCCATTGACCCTTTGGAATATTGACTTGTTGGTCAGTTGTTACGACAGAAGGAAGAATAAAATCAATACCTGTCTCCCTGGTAAATATCCTGTAAACATGTTGATAGAAAGACATACTATATGCAAGCTGCCTGTTGGCAACTGATGCTATCGTTTGGTTTGTTTATATTTTGTACGGACTCTTTTATCAAACTAAACCTACTTTTATGAAAATCTTAAAAGGTCCTTCAATAAACAGTCAAGATTCTGTTGGTTTTTTTGTTGTTTTTCTTTAAGGAAAAGATAGAAATTTGCAGCTAGCAATTAGCTTGTAAAACTTAGTATTTACCGCATTGGCAGGGAAGCCTGCTCAAGGTGAAAAGAAAAATAAATGAATAAATCTCAAGAAGAACTTGTAATTTGATAGGAAGTTAAGTACTGGGTTGTTTCTGGAATATTGAATAAGTGATTAAAGGAATGTTTGGAAATCATGCTGAATCAGGGTTTTTTTTGTTAAATCAGGCTTATTTAAGATGTGAACGGGTCCACTGGTGGTCCGTCATTATAAACCTGCCTGAAATAAATGCCTGAAACATTACAAAAATAGCCAACATATGAAATTATGAATAAAATATCTAAAATATAAGTCATCATTTAAAGAAGTACCTAACCTTTGAATTAGGCAAACTGCGTTTGTACGGGTGATTTCCTACATTTTTGTTGAACAATTAAATCTAGTTGAAGACTACAGAGTAAAAGATAAAAGCATTTCCAGAAAACCATGCTGTCAGCGTGGCCTTTAAAAACTGAGAGGGCCTCTCTGCTTGCACCTCCAACAAGGTCAGAATTAAGATGACAGAGCACAGCGTTGGGTTACAAATGAGTCATTTTTATTTTTTTAGTGCAACATCACAACAAACAATTTTCACATGAGGTATTCAAAGGGATTTTCTTTAGTTGTTGATACAAAATGTCCCACCATGATTGACGTTTAAAGTGTTGTGTATCTTTTTTTTTTAAAGCCTTTGGTTGGTTAGCCACATTCATTAGTAAGTCTAACACATGGACAAGAATGGCACGGTAAAGCATGGTGGGTCGAGTCCAAGCTGAGGAAACTCAGACTCAGTCAAACAGTTCCATCAGCTCTTCCCCGTTTAAAGCTTTCTGTATGGATTTCATTAATTCCTACTTACAACAGTGGGATCAAACAGTATTTCAACTACACTAAACATTTGGAAATAACAGGGGTGGGAGAGGGGTGGCTTACAAATGTGGAAAAATAGCTTCTGTCTCCTTTGACCTTTTTATTTTGAGATGATTCTTGAGCTTTTTCTATGACAGCAAGTCGAATAATTCTACTTTTTTTCGGAAAACAAGGAATAGGCAACGTTGATTACAGCAAGAACCTCCTTGCTTGGATTGTCACCTCCTTCTTTTTTTGGTCTTGAGAATGATTTCATATATATACAGAACGTGGATCAAATGGACACCAACATACTGGACTTCAGCTTTGGCTGGACGGGGGCCTTGTTTGGCTCCTGTTATGGATTGATTCCAGCACATTTGGTTCGGAGTAAAAGGCATGAAGAAGAGACGGATGGACAGACAAGATAGACAGATAGACAGACACCCTGACAGGATGGATTCTTTGGTTAAGGAATATCTTTGCCACACAACATCTCACACAGTTGAGGTAGATGGGTAAAGTTTTCATGTACACACAGGGGAGAGGGCAGGGACAGACACAGAGACACCGGGGTAAACAGAGTCAATTAGAAGACACTGCCTCATGTCAGTTTCTCAGTTCCAGCTCAACATAATACTGTTTTATGCAACATAAATAATCAGCACACGGAACCCCACTGGTGCTTTTTGAATCCTCTGAGTGCTACGTCAGCTCTGATGGAAAACTGCTAAAAACTACCTATGTTACATCATGATTCAGCAGTTACCCATCAATCTTTGGTTGTCTTCTTTTTTTTTTTTTTTTTTACGTTTTTTTTCTTTAACATTATCAACAAAAAAAAAGGTTGTTTTTTTTTGTCCTTTTACATTTTTATTCTGAAAGTATAGATCAGCTTTCAGTTCCGCTATGTCAATGTTTATGCGCTCCTCAGACTCTTGCTCCGCAATGGCCTCGGCTGCCAGGCTTGTCTCAGGGTCAAGTTTCTAGAAAAGTCACTAGGGGGTGCCACAGGCTAAAATGGCAATGCGGATCGCCTGCGTCAGCCAACTGTATTCACTCCTCCCTCCCGCCTCCTCTCTGCACAGAGAGGGAAGAGCTTTCCTCCTTGACACGGAGCAGAAGGTGGCTCAATACAAAAAGCTCTGTCTCCATTTTAGGCTCCCATCAGAGAGACAAAGAGAAACCTGAAAGGTGTCACCTCAGCTTTGATACAATGACAGCAGCGAGCAGGGGTCGGCAGAGGAGCCTTCAAGCTCTTTTATTTTTAATTTTTTTCACCCCTGTACAGATTCAACCACTCCCCCTCACCACTGCCCCCCTTTGCTCTCAGCATGCTGACAATTGTTACTCATTAAAGTTTAATTCAGCTCCATGCCCCACTACTCCAACACCTCCTGTTCCTCAGACAACCCCCCCCTACTTTTTCTACACATACACACTCTACCACCATCCTCATTCTGGACGATTCAGCCTCCTCTCTGATCTCTTCCCGCCCCCTTTGAATACCCCCTAAAGCCCACAGGTCTGGCCAACAGCGGACCCCAGACCAGATACCCAGAGAGGAGATGGGATAAAAAAAAAAAACTCCCCTTTGAAGTCCACGAAAAAGTCGATGGCCTCTTTCATGACCACCAGTCTTTCAAGTGCATGCTGTGAAGGGGGCTGTAGCAGTCCGCCCCTTCTAACATTAACGTCAGAGAAAGAGAGAGAAAACGAGACAGAGTGTGAGGGTAGAAAACAGCCAAGTTAGCCTCCCCACACTTTGGCAGCATTTACGCAGGGATCAGAGAGTACGATCTTGGGAGACTTTCCCCCGTTTTACACTTTGACCACCCAAAACACTGGAAAAATGAAATCATTTGTGCTATGCAAGATTTTCACGGAACCTTAGAGAACCACGAAACACAGAAGAACTCCAAGAAACCCCAAATCATCAGGAATGGACTTTAAAGCTTTAGTAGGGTGAGGGATGTTATCCTACAAGTCAAGAATTCCAACAAATCGAGGAACCAGATCCTCGGCCCCAAAAAGCCAAAGAACATAGGCCCCAAACCTCCGACACCTGAAGATAAGAAACTAAGAGAAGAAGCCCAGAAGAACCTAGGAAGCCATGGCTGATCCTTAAGACCTTCAGAATCCTGGGTATGAAAATCCAATATTCCAAGAAGATAAGTAACACACAGAAAGAACAATATAAGTTCAAGAACAGACTCAAAAACCTCCAGAACCCAGCAGTAGAAGAGTAGACGTGAACCCTAAGAACCCACTTGGAACTGAGACAACTGGCAGGAGGGCTTGGCATGTGGAGGACAGTGAAGTCACACTGAATTGGACATAGACAAGAGTGTCTGCACTGCACTGAGGAGGAGCTTACGTGAGGAAGATGGTGGTCACAACCATGCATATTTAGCCAGTCAGACACACAGTACGCATGTTTACATGTGACCCTGAAGGACTCCCACTTCACTCCAGACATCAATTTAAGTGGGTCCCCAGACATTTTATGCACTCTGGTCTGAACACAACTTAAAAAGCAACCTGTGAACCCATGAGATGCCACATCATCTTCATCATTACTGTTATCATTTATAGTATTATCAATTATAAATATTATCACAACATTCAAACAAGCTTTGGCCTTGGCATTAAGAGCTGACAGCAGAGACATTTGCAAGAGTAAAGAATTCCCCATTATTCTACAAAAACAAAAAAAAAAGGATCAAAATAAAAAGGCCAGGCCTATAAGATAGAGAGATACGCAACATCACTGGGTGGATTGGGCTGGATTGGGTTGGGATCAGGTATTAGGTTTAGGGATTCAGGCCGTACATTCAGGGAGGCAACGTTAATCTTTGGTATTACGATGGGATTCTACAGCTAAAAGTGCCCATCAGAAAAAGTTTTCAGTTTCACAGACATACAGAGCATTGTTAAATAAATACTTACAGTTTATAGATAGCATAAATAAATTACCAAATAAATAGCGAGAGAAAAAAGGGAAAACAATAAATACACAAATGCAGTAATAAATACGATGATCAGATCAGTAATTGCATTTGAAACTTTCTTGCTTGATTGAATTATTGGCTATAAGGAGGCACGTTAAAGCCTTTCCTTTGTGGACCAAAAAATGACCTTGTATGTCAGCAGGGCTGAAATAAACTGCCCCACACTTTCAACATGTTTCTATAAATAGAGCGATGTGCTTGAAATCTGTACAAAAAGGGCAGAAAGAATCACATTCCTCCATTTTCTGGACTAAGAAAGGAAAAAAAAAACATTTCAGAGTGGAGCAGAGGTGTGTAGAGTTATTTGGAAATGAGTTGAAAAAAATATTACAATGTCACTATACACTGACATGTCAGGTGCACCTCTTCTCCATGGAGCTTTTGTGTTCAAAAGTTGATTTTCACTTTTTTTGGCTTGATTTTGAGTTAAAAAAAAAAAAAATGGCTGTGGTGCTTTTATTTCCAAGCTCAGTAAGAGTCTTAAAGCTAAACTGTTTAACCAACAAGTCTGTGTCTGCGCCCTTCTTGTGTTTATTGATTCTGTCCTGGCATACCTTGAGATGCACTGCAGTCCCTCCTTGAAACCTCTGATTCATTCAAGGCAGGACCATTTTGACAAAATGCAGGAAATGCTCCTGTTGATGGTTAATGATTGACAGCTGGGATTCGCAGACGCTACAGAACTCTCTTGATTATTCCAGGGTCCAAACTTGGAACAGCGCCATACAGTCCTGGGAACCATCACCATGGAAACACATGCTAAGGAAGGGAAGATTGGGTTCTTCACAAAAAAATAAAAGAGAATCGAAAAAAAAAATCTTTTCTTCCTCTGTCACCTTGATTCTTGAGGAAAAATCAGAGTATAAGAACATTGGGAGAGGATTAACGTCTTTGGGTGATGAACACTTTTGATTAAAAAGTTACACAATGGGGCTCTCCAGGTGTGAGCAAACGGCACCTCTTGATTCTTCACGTTTGGAGAGATGAGCATAAATTTGAAGGTACATCAAAATACACTTCCTCCTGATTTGTAATACCCTCATTATCTCTAATCTACATAATCAAAATAACGCAATGAGATGATGTCTATGTAAGGGTGTGACTCTTCTTTGAGTCGAATCATCTTCGCACCCTTGACTATACAAGCAGGACCTCCCATCCTGCAATCATATCCCTCTACGCATTGCCCCCTTCCATTTCAAGGAGGCAATCAACTTTGGTTTGGGAAAATGCTTCGTGGTCATAAAATCATCTATAACAGCTGGCTCCGTCGCTCCTTCTGATAACGAGGAGGACATTTGTTACGGCTGATCTCTGCTTAGACCAGTCTATTTGCCCCCTTGCCCCCTCAGCGCCCTCCCCAACGCACCTCCTGGACGGTACGTCATCACGCAGTGCTGCAGGACACAGCGGAGGAGGACACGCTGGAGCCTGAGGAGCCAGTGGAAGAGGGGCGACCCTCATCTGCCCACTTGTTGAGGTTGCGTCGGCGGGCGTTCATGAAGAAGTTGCTGACAGTTGAGAGCTCCAGGCCCAGCTGTTGGGAAATGGTGATCTGCAGCTCTTTGGTTGGGCGGTGGTTCTCCCTGAAGATGGCCAGGAGTGTGCGCCGCTGCAGATCTGTGAAGACCAGCCGGGTGCGCTTCGGTCCCTGGTTGCGCTCCAGCTTACTCTGCTCCTGTTCCTTGCGCTTGCAGGCTGCAGGCACATGGATAAAAGATAAATTAGAGAGCGGAGAGGGGAAACAGGTTAGCTAACAGACTGGCTGGCTAACTAGGACAAATGGATTAAGCTGAGGGAAAGTGGATTTGTTGAAAGAAAACAGATTAGCTAAGCAACTTTGATTAGTTAAAAGAGATGAATCAGCAACTTGTTTCATTGTGCAGTAAAGGAATCAAGATGTTCAGCCTCTCACATCTTGTTGCCAGTAAGCTGCTGTAGGCTGCTGGGGATAAAAAGACAAGATTCAGGCCAAAGCTCTGAAGTTTTCATCATGGTGTTGCTATGCCCTTTGCCCTCTTCTTTGAAAATATTTTTAAAAATTTAGATAAACCCAGTCTTCAAACTATGTCTTCCAAAAAGAAAATAAGCATAAAAAGACAATCACCTTATTCTGCATAAGGTCCAATATAATCACTAGGAATAATTTTCCACTGGAATTATTATTTTCTTTATGTAACAGTGGAATTAGTGACTTTTTTTTAATATGCCCACAACTTCCAGTGGCTTTTACTAGATGGCAACCAATATTCTCAGGTTCTATTATATATATATTCTCAGACAAAAACATTAAAGTAATACATTCCTTATTGGTTAATCAGAAATATAAACTGTGCAAATGAAAAGGAAAATGCCCACTTTTAGTCAGACACCCTCAGTTGATGTTTATACATTTCTGGATCTGTGGTTCACAGATATAAATGTTCAGAATTTCCTTAAATGTTCTGATTGTTGGTATTTAAACTATCTAAGTGGCGACAGAGATGAAAGAGTCCTCTGGTAATTTTTCCTTTTTTTTATTAAGTCAGTCTTGCATACATCAAGCACACAATAAAAACTCCGGGTCTGGGTTAAACACCACTGTAGCTGTGGCAGACTGCCCAATTATATAATCAATATTTGCTCACGAAAAAGTCTGAAATCTGAAAAATGAAAAATTACCCTGCAAAATGGGCTGGTTTTGTTCAGCAAGAAAGCAGCAGCCTGAAGTGTGTGGGCTGAGCTCAGATCCATTTTGAGAATCAGACGTGCATTTTGAATTCAGGCTGCATGTTCCTCTGCATATCCATCGCTGAACCTTTCACCTCTAACACGCTGTAATTCTGTATTTACAGGAAACACAACACCAACCTCTGCCTTTTTGTGCCAAGCCAAGCCAAGCCAACCCCCCACCCTACCCCCCAAACCACCTCACCCAACACCACACACACCCCTTCCTCTCATCCTACCCTCCCCTCTATTTCTCCATCCATCTCACTCCACTTCCTCTCTTTCCCTTTTCCCTTAGTGGACACTTCAACATCATTAGTTTCTCATAAAAGTCATTTACATGTGGCGGCAGTGAGTGAGTAATAATCACTTTAGGTGGAACTAATTTATTTTCTATTTAGGGCGGGTTACGTCAGGGGTGAGTGAAACAAGCAGAGTCTGCATTGCCGAGGGTGTTTAGAAGCCTTAAGTGGACTAAAACATATTTGAGGAAGTCACGCAATTACCTAAATGCACACTTTTAAGAGGTTTCAATCAGCTCTGCACGGTTGTTGGGTGACTGTTTTGCTGATGGTATCAGATGCATTTCTAGGTGTAAGCACTGGTGCATGTGTGCACAGCACAGCACGACGCACACATGCACACCACCACACAAATGAACAGGATGACTGCGTATACAGGACTTTCATATTCATTCCCTTTTTGATGTTCTACATCAACATCAAAACACATTTTTAAATTAGTATGGTTTTTAAATTCGAATGTGCAGTGGTATTTGGCATTAATATTACTGTTTCGGAGACTCAGAAGAAGTAAAAATATCATAGCAACACAAGATTCTGGAGGGTTTTGAGCATAAGTTGAGCCTCCGCTACACACAATTATTATTTTTCTATACAAGTTTTGTTTGCTCACTTCAGCTCAATTAATGTGGTCTATTTTTTAAACAATAGTGTAAGAAAAATTGCAAAAATCCTGAGAAATAAGGCTGAAATCAATGGGGCGAGGAGGTTGCCTCTGTTAAAAGAATGCACAAAAAAAATGTGACAAGCTCTGGTTTTCACAAAAACAATTAATAATGCTGAAAGCCCACATTTCCATCTCTAAGATGCAGACTCAATCCAATTCAAATATGCATTTTATAAACCACTGATGCTGCCTTTTGCTCTCACATAGCTCCTACGTGTTCAATTGATTGGCTTACAGCTTCCCATTGAGAAACACCTTAGAGCTGCTGTTGGTGTTTACTGTATGACCGCCTCTTCACTCCTCAAACTCACACCGGCAATTTTCTCTCATTAGCAGAGTGCTTGAGAAATAACTGTGACCTTACTGCAGCCTGTCCCATTTTCCACATGCCATCACAACATCACAACAGAAGCATCAGAGCCCCAACTCGTCACCTCCAGACTTTGATTGCTTTGACATCCAGCAGAGTTTCTAAAACTTAAGTACCCAAGTGGACATGAATAAATCTCGCCATGAATTCCCTGTGAACATTCTCCTCTACAATCATTATCTGAAGGAAATGTTTTGACTCTGGGATGCACTCATGTCAACTTGAGATTACAGGGGCCTGTTAGCTTTTAGGGCATCCAGAGCTCGTTTGCATTTCTGAGAGTTATCGAACCAAGTCTCATTAAAATCTGAGCAGGCCAAGATGTCAGCGGCATGTCAATAACACCACAAGTGAAATAATTTTTTTTTTCCAAATGCTACATTTTTCACAGGCGTTACACCATCCTTGCCATCAATATTTCTGGGTTGGGGGTTGGGATGTGGGCTGTAGCTATGGAAGGTGTATATAGTGCTGCACTCTCAGCTCATGTAGTAATGAAAGGAATGACATGATAGCGCCGGCTAGCTTGCTCGTAGCGTGGATTTATGGCTCGTTGGAGGAGTCGTTGTGTCCTGCTGCTCTCCTCCTCCTCCTCGACTCCATCCCATCCTAGGCTCTCGCTTCCTGACGATCATAACGTCGACCATTAAGTAAATGCTTCCTTATGCTGTAATCATGTGTAAAAGGCTCACAATTACCATGCTATAAATCCCTTGCACTGGGGCTACTCCTGGAGACATAAATATTCCCCTATAGGCTTCTTATGATCGTGGGAACAGCCCCTAATCATGATGTATGCCCCTGTCTCGTGTTGCTGAAACGTGATCGAAAGCCCTTTCCCTACCCCCCGGCGTCTAAAGCTACACCCCACCTCCGAGCCAGAGCCCCCCCAACCAACACACCTCCCTCCCTCCCTGTCCTCTCCCTTCAGCCCCCCACCCCATCCCCAGCCCACCCCCCGCTGATTTCTTGGACCAGGGGCTGATAGAAATTATTGATTAAATCTGTGCAGCTCAGACTCCTCGACCCACAGAGGCTGGTTAACCCCTTCAGCGCTGCAGCGGGGGAGATGCAAGAGTCAGTTTAAAAAAAAACAACAACAACAAAAACAGCAACCTGGTTTGCTTGATGTTGCAGCGCTAAGGCGATGTCGGCCTCTTTACGATTCCCAGTATGCAGATGGAATCAGCTTTGACCTTTGAGCCTCACTCGCCAAATGTGAACTGTACATAGCGAGATGTGGACGAGGCTTTGTGGCTTTCATTACTGTGGGGGTGGTGCAGGCACTGGAGCCGACACGTAAACCGCATTGACCTTTCTTTTTCATTTAGACCTTTAGTCAAGGGCTTCGGCCATCATCTTTAAAGTTATAGTCTCTGATCCCCTCCTCCTCGACTTTAAGTGTCGGGCACGGCTGTGTGGTCTTTATCCAGCCTTCTTCTCCAACTAAATCCTGATTGCCTCCTTCACAGCCTGAAGATGGACTGGAGATGCATCTCATATACAGTACAGTAATCCATAAAGTATATACACATACACACAAACTAGATACTGCAGATAAATCCAAGGGATCACCTCCTCCATGTTTAGCAAAGTGTCTCTGCAAAACGACAGTTATTTGAAAAGACAAAATGGCAGCAAGCGCATTTCATAATTACTGAGCATTGAGCTTTGAAGAGCACTCTGTAGCTCTCTATCGAAGAGACATGTTTATGGAAAATGCATAACACTTCTGGCTAACTCTAAAGGGCCTTATATGTATTTAAGCGAGTGCCGCATTAAGGAGGACCATCTTAAAACTCGAGGCGTGAAGCAGAGAGCACTTGAGCTATCTTCAGACTGGGGAGCACAGGGCACCGCGCATTCTAATTCCAGTCTCGATTTGCCGATGCGGCCGAGGTGTGTGTGGGCAAAGCGTGCTGCTCTTTCCCATGGAAATCAATAGAGGCTTGTAATTAAACAAAAGGGGGTTGGCCAGGGGGGGAAAAAAACAACAACCCCCTTCGGAAAGTAGGTTATGTAGAAAAGTGCCGAGCTGTCTAAATTGTGGCTTTGCCAAGAACTAAATATGCAATTACAGAGTGTGTGAGAGCAGAGAGAGAGGAGCATTGTCAAACATTAGCACACTTCTCTGTGTAGGCTTTAATTTTTTATGAGTCTGATTGATTGGCTGTTTAGACTAGGCGCACTTAGTTGCTGAAATAATGTTTGTCTTTGTAAAGATGAAAAAACAGATGCTGTAAATAAAGACGAGCGGTCGGTGCTGGATTTCAGCTCTGAAGACAATGGGCTGTTTTATAATGATGAGTAAGGGAAATGTAGTTTGCATACAAAGTCTTCACACAACTCAGGATTAGATTAATCAAACCACATTTTGGCCAAATTACAGAAGAAACCCTGAGGTAACTCATCTTTAGATAAGAGCCGTGGTCGTGATTGCTGTGACGTTTTACTGAATGGAGGATGTACACATGTGCTCTTAGAGTTGAACAATCAAAGATCAATAATTGTGAAGGGATTGCAAGAGTGCACAATCATTACCTATGAACCCTATTGTGTTGTTGGGCTTAATCAGTCGAGCTGCTGACAGAGAGCGAAAAGCAGTGATCAACTGGGCACGCTCACACACACGTACGGCTCACAGACCCCCGCAGTGAGCAAACCACTTGCAGATACACACACACACGAGAACACACTCGTCTTTGCTCATCTCATCTTACTGTGTTCACTTGGATTTCTTTCTGTGCTCCGTTTATCAGATGGGCCCTCAGTCCCTGCGGAGGGACAACACTGTAACACAGCACTGTACAGCGTGCTGTCGTGTCTTCAATCCACATCCCCAAAGAATATTAAATGTCAAGCAGCAGATTACAATGTGCCTTTCAAAGAAAAAAAAATCTTTACTCTGTGAATTCTGTGTAAGCAGCAAATGATTTCTTGAGAACAGAATTTTTTTTTCCAATCCTGAAATTTGTGGAATGTAATAGAATGCAAAAGCAGAGTTGAAATTGCTTATTTTGTCTGATCAACAGTCGAAAAAGTCCAAATATGGGATGGGTTATTAAGGAGTGAATTTAATCTATTTATCTGTTTGTGATCTAAAAAAATTATTATCAATTAATTGAAATAATAATCAATTTAGCACAAAAAAATGCATGCACTTGCAGTTAAGTAGTAACCTCTTCTTTTCCAAATCCCCCAAACCTGCAAGATGCTGCCTGTAAGCTGAACATTTGTATTTAGCCTCACAGTAATTGCCTCAGTGACGACGTTGATAAAAGACGTCTGGCAAAAGCTCAAGGCTAATTTGCATCAGGTTCCTTGCCAACTCAACTTCAAGCAGGCGCTGAGCAGATATAAATCACCGCTCAAATTAATCAATCGCTCCAGAATGGCATATCTGTGCAAATTATTTTGTGCGATCAAAAGCGATTAAATTGCCAACCGCTGTGCACGCTGATCTTCATGGTTCATTTAAGAGGAGGGCAAATGTCTGTGGCTTTTTTATTGTAGCTACTGTACAAATCAATAGGAGATGTTTGGGAGCAAAGTAAACAAAGGAAGAGTGCATATGGCCCCTCTCGCTCGAACTGCCCCTCAATGTGTTGCTAAGTTCGTATTATCAATAGCTGATGAGGCTACAGACAAACCAGTGGTACATTCACAGTTGAGAAAAAGGAGAAACATCCATATGATGCTTTTGCTTCTCCCCATGTTTCAACCTGAGCTGCATACTGAGCACTGGAGAGGAGAATTTTTTTTTGGAAGACATGGAGAAGGGAGGCGTTTGGGGAAAACAGGGGGAAAGAGTGTGTCGGTGTTTGTTGAGTTTTCTGTGTGAGGGTGAAGGTGTGTGTGAGGCAAGCAGAGAGCAAAGCTAAATCTTACCCTCTAGTCGGAGTGAGGCCATCCTTTGAAACTCAGGTTCCTGGAGCCAGCGGGACATCCTCTTAAAGGTCTCGCGGCCAGACTTGAGCTTGCCCCAGGGCTTGGGGTTCCTCAGGAGGTCAGATAGCGTGCCCTGTGACCTACACAGAACCCTCTCTGCGAAGATGGCCTGGGGGATGCTGTACCTCTTCAGCTCAGTGATGATCCTCTGGGCCACATCCCGGGTGTTGATCTCTTCGCCGCCGCTGCCTCCACCGCCCTGTGAGCCCGGCAACATGCCCTCACCGGGCGAGGACGCAATGGATGATGAGGAGAGCAGGTGATCGCCCATCTTGGTAGCTTGCTGGCTTGGGTGATGGTGGGGCTGGTAGTGCTGACTGTAGAGGTGAGGGTGGTGGCTGGGAGTGTGCTGGTGAGCCTCCATTTTATTCAGCTGATGCCCCACTGACACATCGCCTCCTCCCAGGCTTGGTGGGGACATTTCTCGTCCAAAATCCGATGTCCTGCAGAAGAGGCTCCCTCCATGGACATCATAACCACTGTGGAGCATCTGACCACCATTGCCATTGGGGGTATTACCCAGACTGCCATAGCCATGCATGGAGGAGCCCAGGCCTGAACCAGTGGAGGGGGGCGACAGGCTTTGGGTCATGGCCAGCTCCTTGCCATAAGGGTTGTAGAAGTTGGCACTGAGGCCTCGATCCTCACGCATAAGGGTGAAGCTGCCAATAACATTGCTTACAGGGAGGCAGGGGTGATGGTGATGGTGGTGGTGGAACTTGTCATCAAAGGGCTGCAGGGGGGTCAGGGTAGTGTAGGTGCTGCCGGAGCTGGACGGGGAGTCGCCGCTGTAGCCCAGTGCTGACATGGAGTGGTCAAAGCCTGGTGGACGGGGCTCGGGTTCCAGTGACATGGAGGAGCCCCCGAGGGAAGGCCTGGGGAAAGCAGCTGAAAGGTCCCGTGAGTGCAGCATGGCCCTGCCGTCCTGGCTGTGAGCCAGCTCAGAGTGGCTGTGGAGGGACATCTCCCCTAGACCGCCATCCATCTTCTATTTCAACAAATAAATGTGTATTTCTTGCCTCTGTGCTGTTGCTATTCTCTTGTTATTGTTGTTCAACAGCCAGGCTAACAGTCTGGAAGGTCTCTTGTTACACCAGACTATGGATTTATTGATTTGTGAATTAATTGATTTCCGGGCTTATGGGGTGTCTAATTAATTATCTGATAACGTTAAGTACTGTCTTCAAACTCCCTCAAACTCCCAGAAAACGAGTTTGCAACAGCACCAGGAGCCTTAGCTGTTATTTTATTCTCACTTGTGCTTCGGCACCCTGTTTATGTCTTTGGTGCTCAGCTGTGTTCTTCGGCAGAAGCCTTGCTTTTGTGCCTGCGTGAGACAAGACAGGCGTTGTATTTAAACTTTAATCGTTACAGAAACGGAAATCAGCCGCATAACGTTTGTCTCCTCAGTCTTAGATACTAATTTACACGCATCCATTGTAAACAAAAACAATGAAAGGAGCACTTTAATACACACAACCCGCAGAACAGACGAGAAAACACCGAAATCAAGGTTTTATTCAATTAAAGCTCATCTCAATTTTAAACATAAATGTAAGGAGGATTTATTTATTTTTTTGCTGTTATGCGAAGTTATAGATACAGAATAGCGCGTATGCGAAGCGCTACAAATTAACAGTGCTTTTTTTTTTTAACTCTACATAGCCTATATGATGCTCTAACGAGGAAGCATTACATTCGCAGATTACTCAGAGACACAGGCAGCCAACGTGCTATGGTTTTAACAAGATCCAAAATCCTACCTTTATTATCCACTTCTCAGAGCGCGTCCGCGGCTGTTGTCCGTCCTGTGCATATCTCCGACTGTGTCGCCGAACAGCCCTGCAGATTCATACAATTGGTCCGCTGCGCCCCGGGGTGCTACATTCACCGAAACCAGAGTGCAAAAACAGGCAAACCTCTCCGACTCTCCTTTTTCCTCTTATTTTTCTCAGTCTTTTGTCTCACACTCCAAAAAAAAATCTCCTGGTCTGTAGCCTCGTGTTTCTGCTCTGTACTAGCAGCTCTCCTCTTTTTCTTTCATTATCTCGTGAGATTTTCCTCCTCCTCCTCTTCCCTCTGCCTGCCACTTCATCGATCTCACCACCAACTCTTTCTCCCTCTTCTCCTCCTCCTCCTCCCCCTTGCTCACATCGACTCCCTGCTTTCAGTGCGTCACGACCTTAAAAATCTGACAGATGTGCGATGAAATTCCTACTCCAATTAACCCTTTCTCTCCGGGGGGGAGGTGTGGAGGTGGAGATGCTCCTTTTCTCATAACCCCACAGGTTAAGCCTCCTTCAGCTGATTGCATACACAATTTATGAATTATGTGCGGACATCCTGGTCATTCTGCTGTGCTCGGCTGTTTATCGTGTCTGATCAATGGATTTTACAGGCTGCATAATGTTGTTTTGTCCTTTTATGTAACAAGTGATACTGTTGCTGCTTCTGTCACTGTGCAATATTATGTGTCATTTAGATGGGGAAGGATTCGGATGTGATAGCATTATCGCCACATTCTTGAAAAAATATTTCTCGTTTTTAATGATTCAGAGAGAGATCTTAGATGAAACTGAACATGTAAAAAAACGACAATTGATGGGGAATATGTAGTTATGTGAATCGAATTACTAACTCATTGACTCCAAAAACAAAATGTAAAAAATCTATCTACACTTTAGTGTGCCACATCTTCACACCCCACCAGGCATAGTCGTTTTTGTTTTTTTTCCCTTTCAGAAATATATAATCTTGAAGATCTTGTACTGGTTTAAAACTAATGTTAATCCCACCTTTCAGTATAAATGCTGTCAAGTGATGCCCTTGTTTTGCTCAGCTTTTAATCAGCACTCAGCACGCGGCTCCATTCACTCCATTCTGCAAAGTCCCTCAACAAGATCAATGCGACCCCCCCACCACCCATTTTTTTCCAGAGGACCCACGACCTGCTGCTGTTGCAAATGGCCCGGGCGCATGCACGTGTGCGCACGTGCAAAAGTTTCTTCTGAAAGCTACTAAGTACGAATTTGACGTGCGTAAAAGTAGGCTACACATTTTTGAAGGCATAACAACGTCTCCAATGTTCAGACTCTGGGGCCTACCACGTGCAAGTGGCTGAAACCTTAAGAATCTGTGTAAACGCGCGTTAGCGTGCGCGCGCGGGCGGGCCTGTGCTTCTGAGCTTCTGCTTGAGTGCGTGCGTGCCTGCATAGCCGTGTATTTACATGCGGCTAGTGTGCATTTATGTGTAGATCAGATGCATGGATGTACATATTGACCGCATGGATAGGCCTGTGCGTGCGTGTTCGCGCGCACGCCGGCCTCAGAGAGAAACACAGAGACAGACTGAAGCAAGGAGCCCGAGCGCATACTAATCATATCTGTCTGTCAGTTTAATTTTCAGAGATGAGCAGTTCTGGCGTTTGGAAACAGCGAAGCGGTGCACGGTATGGGACCGCCGGCTTCCCGGAGCAGATGCTGCCCTATCGATCCGCCCCGCGCGCAGCCAGCACGAAGGGATGAGAGTATGGATGGCGAGTTGCTGGAGGTAAAAATGGTCAACGGCTACAAGCGAAAAAAGAAAGGTCCCTTGGAGGTCGGGGTGAAAGTTCGTCTTCCGTGGCTGGAAAATCCAAGAAGGCAGGAGAACGCAGGAGCTGCAACTTTTTACACTGTGGGCCCAGAATGCTAAACACCCGGCGGGATGTTCAGGAAGTGTTTTGGCAACAATGAGTTCAGTGTTCAGACACACGGGGCCATTATGATATGGAAGAAACATATTTCTGTTCTGATATAATTTACTCCCTTTGAAATCTGTGCACCTTTCAGAAGCTCACCTCCATTTATAGCATTTAACTGATGTTCTCTGTCCTTCCTGAGGGCAGTACCCGCATCGGCAACATCACTGCCACCACATTTACATTTCAGCCATTTAGCTGATGCTCTCAAAGGGAGGTCAGTGGGAGCTTCAGGTTCTCTATTACCACATACGTGTAATTATACGGAGGAAAACTCACAATGCAGCCATTTAGCTGCAGCTCCTATCCAAAGCAACTTTGGATATGGTGGGTGTAATCTGAAGCTCACACTGAGCGTGTTTGGGTTGGAACCATTTAGCGGATTCTGTCATCCTAAGGGACACCAAGAGCTGCATCACATATACATCACCAATATTACAAGCTGCCGATAGCAGGGGGGTCAAGGGTCAGAGAAACTGCCCCGACCTTACAATGACCAGCACGAGCTAGAAAATAAACAGAATCAGCCAAAGAAGAGGCAGAGGGGTGTGTGTACCTATTTGTTTTTGTTGTGCTGTTGCTCTGATTAAGGAGCGAGAAAGCCAAATAACTCCTCCCTGAGCAGATGAGTTTCCAGCCGGTGGCTTGTCAAGATTCATAAATTCATGTTTTATTATAGAGAGAGAAAAAAAAATGAGAAGGAGCAGAAAGTGTTTTCTGCAGCCACGGACGTGCTGTGAATGCTGGAGCTGAAGGCCCGCAAACAACCCCGACACCGGGCTCCAGCAGCAACAGGATGGAGGAAGGAAACAGTGACATTTTCTCCCCGCGCCCCCAAATCTTCCGTCTAATTACCGAGTAAACGTGATCACTTATTGGTATATTATAATAGAAAGAGCATGCGCGTGGGGGAGGGGCGGTTTGAATGAGATATTGACTTCCTGGGGAAAGGAAAGGGGAGAAAAAAACATTTAAATGATTATTTTTTTGAAGCACTGTGCACGTGGGAAAAAGAATGTAATGCACAGGATTAAGAAAAGCAAAAGCAGCATCCTTCCTTCTGTTGACACCTAAGAAGTACATTTTACATAATATTCATTTATGATATCCCAATATGTTGATGATAGCTCATATTAATTTAAAAAAACGGATAGAAGACAACGTGGCTGCTGCAGAGATTTGATTCTGACTGTGTACACACCCACTGCGCCATCACTGAATCATGCACACACACTCACACTAATGACTGCTCATCTCATCTCACTTCACCTTTTCTTTTTCTGCAGCGAGCGGAAACAGTCCAGATGTTACCGCAAACACACACACACACACACACACACACACACATCCAGGACAGATCATAATGAATGCACAACACGAGTTGATTTTCCAGATGATTTATTATGATATGTGGTAACACGCACACATAAAAAAATACTGTAAGTGTGGAGCAGTCACAAACTCTTTTTTTAAAGGAAAACACCCAACAAAGTTTAACAAGAACTCAGCTGTAAAAGTCTAATAAAAATACATTTGAAATAAATATATCAGGTGGGAAAGTTTCTACAGTGACGACAGTTATAAAGAGGAGAACAAACAGAAATCGTTCACCATCTCCCGCTCTGTTGGTGTTCTTCTTTTTAATTTTACAGCCGCAACATTACCTGATGCAGCTTCCAGCCCCTGGATATGCTGAGGCGTTAAACAGTGCCACAGCAACACAGCTGGAGCGCGATCATTTTCACTTTTACACCTATTTTAAACAGAATCCGATCCGAACCTTTCTTTAAGAATCATGTGGAAGTGGGAGCTTCCTTTGATGCAAAACATTACAGGAAGTCAACAGTAATACACCCAAAACATGAATGGATACATTGATAGAGACGTTATTGTTACATACACACACATATATTTGTTTTAGGTGCAAAATTGAAAAAAAAAAAACAACTGTGAAATAATAAAATCATTAAACTGCAACAAAAAAATATGTATTTTTGTTACATATTTTATCACTCATGTATGGAAGTAAATGATGCAGCTTCAAAATCCTGTGAAGTCATCGGTACATCTGAAAATACATCAGCCTAATGATTTCGACTTTAAAGTTTGTGGTGTACTTGCGCTTTGTTGTTCAGTGTCTGACGGAAGGAACATATTTACCATAGAAAATGCAAACTTTGCAGTGAATGTTTAAAGAAAAAAACATCTGTGGTATTTCTGTTGAAACCCCGACTGAGCAGCTCCATATTGTAATGTCGGCAGATCAATAAAATAATTAGGGGTTTGTTGTCTCTTCTTCTGTCGAAAAGTGTTCAGTCTGACTTCATAAATCTACATTTCACTGCTGAGAAGCTGAATTCCTTATCTGTTAGTTTCTGATGGGTCTATGGATTTAAAAGATAGATTTCAAAATTTGCTGTGATATTTAAATATAATAAATAGACACAACAGAGACGATGGAATATGAAGATATTTTTTTAAATAAATGTTTAATTTCTAAACATTTCGATAAGAAAGATTTTCTAACAGTTCATTTCTGATTTCATGGACATCCACAGTGTTCTCATTTGAAACGAAAACTCTCTGCAGCGACTTCCTGTTACTGTGACACTGTTTTCTCTTCCTTTTTCCTTGTTGTCAACTCTTTTTTTTATTTCCCTCCCATCTCTAAGTAATGGATATAACCAATAATTATCTCGAGACCTGGCCTTACACAGATCACACTGTGAATAATCAATAACTGAATTAATTTTAGCAGATTAGATCTGAAAGGGACGGGGAAAAAATGGAGGAAATATTAATGATGGTAATGATGAGAGAAATGAGCATCGATGAAAAAAAACCTCCACCATATTGACTTATTAAGTATCAGGTAACCTGTGTGACGCGCACATCAACCAGCAGGACTGATTTTGTGTTAACCCACATAAATATAAATATGGATGATAATGAGTTTAGAGCGATATTTGATCTGAGTCATCTGGTCTGTTACGCAACGTGAAAATCACAAGGATTAGCATGATGCAGAATGCTCTTTTTCATGCGCCTCTTCTTCCTTTAAAAGCTTGGAATAAATACGAGTAACCCGCAGGCGAGTGTTTGCTGATGCAGGCCTACAGTTTATCTGCATTAACAGCGTGTGGCCTCCTGCAAACACACACATTGCTACCTGAATGTTACCATAACATTTCACACTGCACATAATAGCCAAATAAATCAAGAGAGGCCCAATTTTGGCTGATCGTTTTTTAATAATTCAAGAAATGACAGATTATTTTCTCACCACACCCAGAGTGATGAGATTGTCCTGTAATTCTTAACTGAGGCTCTTTATTTCCTTTTATGAAAGTATAAGAGATCAAATGAAATCAACATTTACTTTTTTTGACTCTCGTGGAGCCCACCTGCCTCCACCAGGTCGAAGATGTAAAACAATGGCGCTGCTGCTGGAGAGGTCCAGCAAATGAATGAATGATAATCACATTATTTTCCTTCTATCATTTGCAGACTTAGTTGCAGTAATGATCGTGTACGCTGTGGTGTGGAACTTGACTTCGCAGCGTGAATAATGTTGTTATCGATCATATGTGGATTAATGCAAATTCACTCGTTTAATTCACTGGGTTCGGCTCGTGTGCACACCAGCCAATAACCCACTGAAGAGTGAGAAGGGAGAAAAAATGACTGAAAACTGGTCTTACTGAGAAAAAAAACAAACACCAAGAGCAGAGATCAGTTTGAATATGAGGCTAAAATTAATGTCAACATTCATTTCAAATACTTGTTTAATTTGTTAGATATTTAATCGAGTTTTTGAATTATTACAGCTTGGATAAATGCTCCTGTAGAAGTGAAAAAGATTGTGAAGTTCTTCATTTGTAAATTGAGGGGTAAGCTTGTGTGTGTGTTTCTTAGTGTGTGTGCGCGCTTCCTGCATGAGCGCGCATCAGCTTGTATCGATCCATGCATTTTAAGCAGCCTCCCATTTGCCCTACAACTATTTTTCATATAAAATGTAAATATCTCCCTGTGTAATTGGATCTGCATTCTTTATGTAAATGAAATTATCTGGTGGCCCGAGCCGCGAGGGGAGAAAGGAAAAGTGTTTAATTTATGCACAACGGAGCTGGAGTGGGTGCAAAGGTCGGTAAGTTGGAACTTGTCTTAGTTTCTTTCTTTTCCTTTCTTTTTTGGAGTCAGAGCTCAGCACAAGTTTTGAAAACTTTAACAATTAGTGGTTTCCAGTCAGGCAGCAGGGGAAGCACCACACTTACATGTCATGCAGGCTGAAGAAGTTTTTAAAGAGGATTTAATGTGCTGCTGTAGAAAGGGTGCTCCAGGTTATTCATCTCATGCTGAGCTTGTGTTAAATTCTGATTTTTGATTTGGATCATATTATTGTCGTTTATGTGCTTCAAAGATTTTGTTGGAAGTGCAGTGATTCAGTTCAACTGATCTGATTTAAAGGCCTATTTGGGGAGAGGGGGCAGGTGTTAGGTGAAAGATTACAACAAACTAGATAAAGGAGGAAACAAAAGTATAATTAAAGCTGTTTCAAAATGTAATACACTTAAAATCACAGATAGGAAGTCAATAAATAGGTGTATGAATTAATGCAGTAAATCATTTTATAATTTCAGAGAATTGTGTTTGGTTGTTGTGGCTGTAAAATGGGAGCAGGTTCACACATCTTTTTAGCCAATTTCACACAAAAAGGTAGCTCAACACACAGATCACACACTCTAAAGAAAAAGAACACATGCACAACACAAGGCCTGTGATACACACATGCAGTCCCCAGTCTGCAGCTGCCTTAACAACCACATTGAACACAGCAGGCGTCACTGTAGCTGATGTTAAATCACAGCAAAGCGTTTGAGCTGTTTTCCTCAACAAGACCTCATGCAAATGTTCGTTTCTGATCAGATGCTGTTTCCTGGGTAATCTCCAAGCAACAGCATCACCGCGTTAACGTGCACAAACACGGACACACTCAAATGCTTCGACACAAACGTATCAACACGAATAAGTCTGCAGCTCCCTGTGACCCTGGAATGAAATAAGTAGGTACAGAAAATGGATGGATGGATGGAAGTCTGCATCCTCTGCATCCCTTCCCACTCTTCCTCCCTCCATCTTGCCCTCCACACCTTCCGGTAACCTCTCAGAATAAAGAACACCTTTCTCAGAAATCCTTGGCGTGCATCTTAAGAAATCACACCGCATGCAGGGAAACACTCGCTGATGAAAATGCCATTTAAAAAGCATCTGTATATTGATCACACAAACACTCAGAGTTATTTTTATGCCACAATAATGCATGCTTTTGCCCAGGCCTCTCAGTCTAAGAGGGTGTGTAGTTGTGTGTGTGTGTGTGTGGGGGTAAAATGTGTTTGTCTCACAGCAGAAAAGTGTGTGTCAGTCTCTCCAGCCAGCCAGCCGATGTAACTCGGTGGGGGATCAAAGGCAGCAGGGTTTCTCTCTTTCTCCATCCTTGGATTTCCACTCAGGTCGGCCCCACCTTTGTATCCACTCCTCCCCTACTCCCCCCACCTCTTCCTTCCTCCACCTCCTCCTCTTCACTTGCATCCCTCTCTCCTCCTCTTCCCAATTATTCTCAGATTTTCCTTCCCTTCTCGGCTGTTAAATCCACTCTGCATCCTTTTCATTTTCTCTGCGGCGGCTGCTGCTTCCTCTTCGTCCGTCCGAGGTGAAGCGAGGAGTGTGCATATGTGCAGCTTCATCCGCCTCTCCCTCTCCCTCTCTCTCCCTCTGCCTTCTCCCTTTAATCAGCATGTTAATAAGAAAGGTAACTAATCAATACATTCAATGGCCTGGCTTGGCGATTGATACGATCTCCATTCACCTCCCCCTTGCGCCGTGCTGCTAAACGCAGACACGGAGTAACACACACACACACACACACACACACACACACACACACACACACACACAAATACACAACTGCAAGACTGACTTTGGTTAAGAGGCCCTGAGTGATTATACAATCTTTTCACTTCATTCAAAACCAGCTGGAGTTGCCCATGAAATGTTACTTCCCGTGCATGATCGAGCAGGATGGATTATGACAAAGAGTGACACGTGAAAAGGAGTAAAAATGTCTTGGAAGCAGAACCCCAAATCATCAATATACAGGGGGATATCAAGAGAAAAGCCTTTCCCCAGTTGAGAAGTCTCAATTGCATATTTTTTAGCAGCAAATGCCAAAAAAAGATGTAACCACACACAGGCATCTTTGCATGAATACCGTGCCTACGTGCAGATGTTGAAATCAGAAATGTATCTGTGAACCAGCTAAACCAGAGAGGGAGCAATTATGGGAGCATTGGTGGGTCAAAACATGACTTTTGGAGTGTGTTCATAGCCAGTCTCCTGACACTGTTTTGATTATCATCAGTCTTTCTTGTTAACTTTCATCCATTTGTTTTTCTTCCTCACCTGAGGTTGATGCCACATACACACGTATATTTACTCATCACTTTCCAACATCTCTGTAAAAATGATATTCTCCTGGGAGTAATGAGGTCGAAGCCAAGATTAGAAACTCTGACTATGTGTGAATCAACATTTCAAAGTGACTAAGCGGATCAGACAACAGTGCGTTTGATTCATTTTCATGGCGGTTGGCTTTACGCGGCTCAGACTAAAGTTGCTCTCAGCAGGAAACACATATATATATTTTTCACTTTGAGGAATCATGATAGGCCCTATTTTATGATTCAATTTCATTTTCCCCGGTGGAACATCAATTAACTACAGGTAACAGGGATTCCCCATAAACAGAGAAAACAAAATAAGAAGCAATGTGTTAGAATTAGTTCGATGTAGCCCTGAAAGCGGCAAAAAAGGAAGTTGGAGTATTGTTTTCTTGTTGGTAAGAAACCAGGTAAAACAAGATGGAATTACATAGCTGGACATTAAGGTGAATATAACTTTCTTCAGATTGTGGTGCAAGAAGAAAAAAAATGATGAGGCAGATGTTTTGTATCATTTCTCAAAAATGGGATGACTGAGAATACCAGCACACTTGTAAGGCTTTTTGAAGTCTTATGGGTGTAAAACAACAATCCCTGATAATAATATCCCCAAACGCCTGGCACACAACTTTTGTTCTTTTCCTTTTCTCCCACTTCTACTCTTTCTCCAACCAGCAAAGCCCTGCATCTCCCCGTTTAGAAAAAAAGATAGAAAAAAACGAAAATGATCAGTTGCCAGTTGCTGTTAAAGGTATGCGGATATTTGGCCAGGGAGGTCCGTGCAGCCCTTTAGGGCAAAAGATAGTTTAAAATCACCGGGGAAGGGAATATTTAAAAGCAGAATGCTTGGACAGCTTAGGGCTGCAAACAGAGAAAAGTCTTGCCTTGTACCAAAGCAAACATCAACTTCTATCACCATGTCTCTCTCCCCAATATTATTAATAGATAGAAGGGAGAAAAATACACAAGCATACAGAAACACATAAGTCCTCCCTCCTCAGGATATGGAACTCCAACAGACATGAAAACGTTCAGGCTCCTTCTGAGGAGGATATAAGAGACATGGCACAGGATGAAGGGAAATCCTTCATACAGGAACAACACAGGCAACAGCCGCAGTGCAAGGTGGCCTTTCAGGGCCGACTGAATGGGTTTCTCCCCATGACCCTCAACCCAACACACAACCCTCCCACCCCCTTCTGTGCTGCTTTTTTGCCTTCTGGTAACTCCTATCTTTCAGTGCAGAGCTTACAGTGTGATGTAGATCCTTTTACATTTGTCTCCCAGTTTAAATCCACCACCCCTCCCTCCCTCCCTCCCTCCTGTTTTCCTCCACCTCCTCCTCCTGACTCCTCTTCTTCTTTTCTTTTTCCCTCCGTATCATTTTTCACTCGCACAGTGAAACAATCGATATGTAGAAAAGCGCTACGGTATCATGTATCATTGTGGAATATGTGATATAGATTAAGGCCAGTTCATGTTTACAGTATTTTTCTTTTGTACCGTTCACTCTTTGCGCCCTCACTGAGGATTTATTCTGCTATTAGACTGAAATGTTCATTGATTGATTATTTAAAACTGAATACGGTATACATAACAATATGTTCTGTGAGCAGATGCCTCATCAGATGTTACACTGGAAGGAAAAGCTGTAAAAAAAAACTTGTTGTAGAAAAAAAGCACATTTTTACACAAGGTCTTAACCTTTTATGAAAACACAAAAAAATATTGTGCTCCTTGATATGCACCTCAACGCTACATATGAATGTTGACAAGACTTTATGGGTCCTGAAGAGCGGTCTAGTAAAATGTACAATTCTGTAAATTGCTTGGATCTCGCAATAAGAACAGTTCCCTTTTTTCACTGTGATATAGAAAAATAAAAGACAATATCCACCATCCTCAAGTTTAGGCAATATGTTTTGGACAATGACTATTTGAATGGCTCTTTGTTTGTCAAATCAATATTTTCATACAGGGTCAATGGCCCTTTTGGAATCACATGGGTGCCGTAAATATTTTTCATGGAATTTACTTTTTGTGGAAGATTCTATGATGTGAAATCTGTGAAACCCTCACATAAAAACAGACCTTGAAGCTGCTTTCCAATTTTATTTTCTTGTAAGGTATGTCATAAACATATATATACTGTAGCTACACAATTCGCCGACAGTGCATTGATCACAACCGTGTAGAGTAAAAATGGTGGACAGCACTCCCCTCTCTGATATTGCCCTTCTGTGTTTCTGCTTTGCCTGTTCCTCGCTGCGAGCTGAGGTCCAGTTTCATTGCATTATCTGCATGTCCGGAGCGTCCCAGAGGGGCTGCAGAATGACCAGTGGCCCTGCTGACCCTCAGAGCTGCTGTCACCCTTCATCACCCCTCTCTCCATCTTGGATGGTGTGGTCACCTAGCAACTGGGGCCAGGGTTCGCCTCTCATGGACCAGAGGCTATTGGGAAATCAATCGATACGCCTCAGCCCAACCTAGAGAGCTGCCTGCCTGGCTGGCTCGCTGACTTCCCCTCCCCTCTCGTCCCCCCCCTCCTCCCTTTCTCCCTTGTTATGGCCAAATGAAGACGATGCAGTTCTCACTTTTCCACACCTCGCTGTATGTGGATATCCTGTTACAGGATAAGAAATGCCTCTGCTTGCCAGGGGCTTGCAGCTCTCGTGGCTGATGTATTTGTCCTGTCAACTGGCCTCCATTTCCACCAATGTTTGGATTGAGAGGCGGAGAGACAGCAATTAATCAAATTTCAGAAGAGGATTTTTTTTTCCTATCACAGTATTGGCCATGAAGAAGTGCTGACCACAGATTACGCTGGTGCACGATTGCAGCCCACCCCACTCCTCCACCATATTTATGAATTTCTTTCAACACACTGGAGGACTCCAGTGTTCTTGAGAGCAATAACTCAACCTCTCTAATCATCCCTTTGCTCAAAATTTGGATTATTTCCACACGGGTCTATGGAAATCTAATTAGAAACCTATCAGACATGAACGCAAAGATCACTTTCATAAGCAGAACAATGATGAATGTTCTGAGGATTACCGGATCTGCAAAAAAAAGGAAAAAAGGGATTTCTTTTAAGCTCATAGAAACATCTAGAAGGTCAGATTTGTTTAGCAGGACGACTATTTATTATGAGGGGTTCCTCACTACATCAGGGTGGGGTCAGCAACCTTTGATCCTCTTACACTACCGTGGGAGGATGGGCCAAATTCGATCACCTTAAACAGTTTAAGACTGAAGGTCTCTGGAAGAAGAAGAAGAAGATGATGAAAGGATGGGGGGAAACAGAGGGAAGAAGTAGAAGAAAGAAGGAGTGGAGGAGGAGAAGGATGGGTGAGGTCAGAACTGAAAACAAACTGCTGCTAATCTGTTTTCAGACCAGAGTCATCAAACTGAAAAGCTCAGCTTATAGAGAACGTGGTGGTCCATCTGGGCTCATTGACTGTTGTGTACTTGTCTGCACTTTAGAGGAGGAATTCTATCTAAAAAAAAATTAAATTAAATAAATATCTTTTAATGTCTGCCTTAGCAGTAAAGTCCCCCAAAAAATACCTTAACTAGATTTATTGTTTTATCTATTCATTTTCATTTTCAGTCAGATTATCAATTGCAAAACATAGTAGTAGTTTCTCTCTACCTTTGTTCCTTTTCTGTTTTAAATCAGTGAAAATTACTATCGTTGCAAGCTGCACAGTTGGACAGTTCAAAGATATTTGGTTCTAGAAAATTTTGATGGAATTCTTCCTTGTCTGCTAACTTTTTTGAGTAAATTAATACAGAAAATAACACTGGGAGTAGTAATCAGCAACAGGCCAAACTTGAGGGAAAGAAAGAGTACATTTGCAGTTAAAGGGATCAGACAGCTTGTGAGGTGCAAACACTGACCCTATCACATGAAAGAGTCGGTGTGCAGCTGCAGGGCCCCCTCCCACTTCTCTCCAGATTACACTGACAGATTTTCTTGACTTTTGTTGTTGTTCATGCCTGCAACTAAGAAGGTGATTCTACTTCTGTTAAGGGGTTTGCCAGATCCCCAGATGGTCATCCAGCACGTGGCCAGAGGTGGGCTGTAAAGTGACCTCCCAGCTGGACACTGTGGCCAGGTCACTGATCTCTCAGCCTCCACTGACCCCCCTGCTCCATCTCTTTTTTAGGGACAGCTGCCATCGCCACAGTTCTATCCTAATGGTGTTGGATTGCCTCTCTCTACAGCCCCACCATCAGTGAGTAGTCGGGCCACAGGGAGTGTCCAGCTGCCTTCTTCTCCTCCCCTCCCTGAATCCACTGGCCTTTCACTGGACACAGGAGAGCCCTGAGGGGTGGCGGCAGTGTAAAAGGATGGGCTGGTCTGAGCCCTCGCTTCCCCCAGTAAATGAGAGCAATAGCCACGAGGATGAGCCATTGCCACATAGGCATGACATTGACACGGACGAAAGAAAAGAACCTTTTAACTATAAAAGTGGAATAGTCGCCTCTGGAAATCAGAGGCGACAGTAAATGCATTTGTGAGTGCCAGGGTGTCTCTCTCATTGTCCCCATTACATGTCTCATGGTGTTCAGGAGAGAGGAGAGGGGGACAGGGTGAAGCTAGATGGGCAGAGAGGGGGGTTTAAAAGCATTCTCAGTGACATACGCACACATGCATCCACACAAAAATACTGTTTGGCTGTGTGCAGCTAATGCGCCGCTGCTTCCAGAGACTGGTACAGTTGGATGACTTGGCATGGGCCCACCCGGAACAGGAGGGGGTATGCCTCTGCTTGGCTGGAGCCTGGCTGCCTACTGAGAGAGGGGGCTTCTGGGTTCGCTTGCCTGGAGTAATGTCGATAAATCAATAGGACACACGTCACTGCAGGCCCAGAGAAGCCACATGAAACTGTCATTGATCGGCATAAGGTGGAGTGTGTGTGGGGCAGGAGGGGGTAAGGGAAGGGGGGAGGGATGGATGGTGTTGGAATGGGAGGGGTGAGGCTGTGGGGGAGGGAAAACCCAAACGCATTGGAGCCCAAGGGTCATCCATCTCCTCTCTGCTCCCTCGTCCTCCTGCTCCTGTCGTCCTCCTCCCCTAACAATGAAGGCCATTGCATGGATGGGGTGTCAAAGGTCACAGCAGTGGCCAGTGGCCCCTGAACAACATTGTAGAGCCACGTGCCTGTCAATAGCTCTCTGTCACAGCTCACAAAACATAGAATGCCTCTGGTGCTGGAGGACAGACCGTGTAGTTCACAGTGTGGCAGCTTGCCACTTGCCAAAGTGCTGTGTTCATGCTGGAGTTTCACTCTACTGTCACTCAAGTAAATCCACTGCGATTTGTCATTTCTGACTGGTACAGGAAAGACGGAAATATCATCAAAGAAATGCATGTACGCTGGATGTGGTGCTCTTTTGGTGTACAATACACACAGAAACCACTGTTTCCTCTTCTGAACAAATGTTGGCAACCACAGTAGCCTAGTACAAGGGCACTGACCGTAGCAAGAAGGCATAGCTGATTGCCTTCCCTCCCACTCTTTTTCTTGCTCTCTCATTCCCAATCCTGCCTTTTCAGCAGTTGTTTCGATTGGCGATCAATAAGGCACATGATCAACACGGGTCCCAGATCATGATATCTATCCCCTTCACTTAGGGGGAACCAAGGCTCTGGAGCCTACTAGCCTCTGGTTCAAAGGGGTTTGGAAGTTCAATGCCCATCGTGGTCAGACAGACAGAGATTCAGTGATAGTCTGGGTGTCAAGTTCTCCTGGTAGTCTGTCTGGCTCAGCCTGCTGAGTTTTGATCTGAAGAAAGCTTGGGCTAACCTCAACCACAACTCCACTCCCACCCTACTGCTGGGTTTCCCTCCTGAAAGTGTCTTCCCTATTATACGCTATTTCTCTGCTTTTGTGCTGCAGTTGTTCACGATGAGCTAATGGCCAGTACATTGATCATACTTGCTCGACCCCCAAATTGGGGTCAACCAGAAAAGAGGCCCCGTCTCAATGTCAGGAAACAACTGCTGATGTCATCTTGCTGCGTCTTTATGAATAATAATGGAGAATCCAAGGCATACAGATTTGTACCCAACTTGCGGCAACTGATTTTTGCCTCCGAGCGTCCTTCAACCCATATCGAGAAGAGGAGGAGGTCACCAAAATCCCCCTGGCACCCCCTGCCCTTGCCCCCATTTTTTACAACTGATTTCCAGCAAGCTATTAACCTTTATGTAATTCCCTAAATCGTGAAAGTTGATGCTGGGCTAGAGCCCCACGTCACCTTTGCATCTTTTCCCTGACACTTTCATTATCACAATAGGTATATGAAATAGACAGGTGCAAAATGCATGGCAGCCCTCTGTCCTTGCTCGACCGGTTGCCATGGAAACGGCTGATAGAGTAGGTTATCGATCGCTGTGTCCAGTCCCCCTCCGTTCCCCCACCCCCTGTGCCGACGTTTTTTCTGCAGTGATGGGCGTGGATCAATAGCCTGTATATTGTATGCTTTTCTCGCCATTCGTTCCCCCATGATAGCAAATAAGAGGGGGAGAATTGTAAAAATGTAAGTGATACTATTTAACTGGAGTCTAATGATGTGTAAATACTGTACAGTTTTTTTTAAGCATTGGACATCCATTCCATTTCGTGGTTAATGATAAAGAGAAATTAAAAGAGAGAAAGAAAAAAGAGGAAAAAAGAAAGAAAGAGGCTGCACGGGCCCCAAGCAAATGTTCTGCCTTCCTGTCACAGTCACTTCAAAACCTATCTTTTTCTTCTCTCTGTCACCTGTTAACGCATACATGTCACGGCACATTTACCCACATATGTAAGTTTTTATTTCAGTTCATCCAAATCGTCTCTTTTTATTCAAATTCAACCATCAGAGAGGGTCAATTCATCCCTTAAAAAACGTGACAATGAATAGAAGAGCCGCCATGGACCTGGGGGAGCTCGTTTAAATCTCGCCTGAGGGATCCCTCAAGCGAGGGGTCATGGTTGAAGTCATGGAGCAGCAGGTTTAAAGGTGGGCGCTCCTCAAGGTATCTCTGTCGCCCCGAGGCACGGTCATCACAATTCCAAGAGAGGTGGAAATAAAAGTGCATTTGGAACACAAAGGCTTTTGGGCACTTCTGGAGAAATTAGACGGTCAGCTCACTGATGGTCAAGAACCTTGGTTTACTTACAAATGGGCCCATATCACCCCGGTTTACCCTTCTAAACGACTTCATCCCATACATCACAGTTCATTTCACCATTTCTCTGAACAGTATTGATATTACACTGACAAATGAATATTTACCTGTAATGGTTTGAGAGAAGTAATCTAAAAAGGAGGCGAATGAAACCTACAAAGTTCTTCATGCCTGTAACATCTAATTTCTCAAATTCTCAGGCCTTATCACCAAAACTACAAAGACGTATACCGAGACACAGCGTATATACAGTGTCACATTGTCCATTTTTGTCCTCTGGCACCCGACTGATATTATATACAGTCTCTCCCCCTACACATATGTCAATATGTTTGGTCTTCACTGGGAGGAATGTGCCCTGAGGCTCCCATATAAAATTGGTGGACCATTCCCATGTTGGCTCCCTTTCATGCCCCCACTTGTAAAGCGGCCGACCCCACAGTATCAATAATTCAGCCACAATTTAGTTGTAGTTGGGCCACATGTTTCGGGTCAGTTGTAACGAGTGCTGTTGCCGTTGAATGCCTGATCGGTCTGATGGCCTTGTTTGAGGTTTGTGTCCAAATGGCTTGAATGACCTACCACTGTAGTTTGACTGATGTAGATCTGCATGTGAGCCTGCCGACCTCTGCTAAGAGCTTCTGGGAGTAACTCAGGTCACAGGGAATGTTTAGGTCGAACGTCAGTAGTTTTTCTTTGTTTAAAGGGTCCTTTTTGTAGCAACAGTACATGTGTTCCTAATACTGTTAATATCAAATGATTAAGAAATAGTTTGTCATTCAAATTCAAGACACTGCTTGTTAGTTGTGAAAATACATCTCTCTGAAGAAATAGTCCCCAGTAAGACTTATCCATACCAACATAGGACTTTGATTTTGGGAAAACATGCTGCTAATAAAACTCTCAACATATAAATTTTCACTGCTTTGTGCATCACAAATCAAACTGGTTCACTTCCACAGTATAAGAATAGAGGCAGAAACTTCAAATCAGGATAACTTGAAAGGAAAGGAAGTAAAATAGACTTCTAATAGTTTTCTAATGTGAATGTATAGTACTAATATGGGAGCTGGCCCACAGGAGGGAGGAGGCAACACGAAGAATTTTTTGAAAAATTTATTACATAATTATAACCTCTAAAGCAAGAACTTTAATCTTTAAATGAGCCATTAGTTTAAGAGCCTTAACTCCATCAATACAAAAAGTGCACATTGTGGATTGATTTATTATCAACAATTAAAAACTGAACTAATGTTTTTTTTTTTTTTATGGAAAGAGAGGATACCCCCCTGAGATCAAACTGCACTCACTGGTATAACACTTTAATGCACAGATGCAGCCAATTAGAATGGCTGGCAGTGTCGTACATAGACAGTTAACTTCCTAGCTAATTCTCTGCCAGGTTATGCCACAATTTGGCTAGAAACTGCCTGAACATTTGGGAGAGGCAATTCTAAGTGGCTGCATTTGTATCTATTTCCAGTGCAAGCGCACAGCGAACAATATGTGAGGCCCTTGAGTTGACAACAAATTGACACCTCACAACACAGCTCATCCTGAACTACCACATGTGTGTTTTGAGGATTCATCCATGAAATCCGCAGCGGTCTCAGACAAGTCTTAGGGGATCTTCTCCCCCACATGCATCCCACCAACGCTGCTAGTTGTCTGCCCTCCTGTCTTAAGCCAGCCTTGGGGTGGAGGAGCTGCTAATCTCGAGCTATAGCTGAATTGGAAATCCTTAAGTCTATGTGCATGCTGAATGGGAGGAAGGGACTGGGAAAGAGAAGAGAAGTAGTTGCCCCTTGCACCTTGGCTAGATGAAAAACCCTCAGCCTGGAGAGGACAACACTGGCAGGGCAGAAGTCAAACTCCCAAGGCCGTAAAACGAAGTGAGAGAAACAAAGAGAAAGGAAAAAAGTAGCAAACTTTTTATTTTTCTGGCAGATTGTGGTCAAAAAGTGGACCTGGAATGAAAACTAAGTTTTTGTATATGACATTTACATTCAGTCTAATGGGAAACCTGTGAGTGGCTGCCGGGCTGCAGTGGCTTGATTGTTGGGAGTTGTATCTACTCGCCTACAGTATTGGATCATGTCGTACTCTTTTATTTAAGTTGAGCAGATTATGTAATGGGTTATGCGTCTGTTTTGTATTCAGAATCTGTTTGGGCCAAAACAAACTGGCAGTGAATACAAGATCTTGAAATGACATGACTTGCACAATGTATCACAAGATTTAATCATTTCAAGCAACTGTTTCACCATAGAGGTAATTCTTTTATCTGCACTGTGTTGTAAGACCGACATTTTTACAACACATCACATGACTGGTGCAATGGAAGAGCCAAGTTGAACTGTATGAACACAAGATATTTCATGTTTTGTTTATGTTGATATACATAATTTTTTTTCTCACTTTATAATGTTGGTGTTCCTTCTCACTTGGGGAAGTGTTTCAGGTGTTGTTTTCTTCCATTCTTCCGGCAAACACTGTGGGATTACCGCTGTCACATTGTTTGTTTCATCGTTCTCTACACATTTTTTATTGGGGACAGGTCAGGACTGAGGTCAGGTCAGGCCAGTCCAGCACCAACATCCTCTTCTCGCCTTTGTAATGTGTACAGAATGTGGTTTCGAATTGTCTCGTTGAAAAATGTATGGAAGTCCCTGGAAGAAAAGATGTGGTACATACATACATTCTGCAGTAAGGGACATTTGTTGACAAACTGGCGATCCTCGGCCCATCTTTACCCAAAGACACTGCTTTTGTACCAAACAGTGATTATAATCACCTGTTGACATCGCCTCTTTGAAATAACAGTCTCATTCTCCTCCACTTTTTTTCTGGAATGTGTTGCATTGATGTGCATTACCATATCAAGTTGGCAAAAAAGAAATATGAAATATCTTGAGTTGAGCTGAGCTGAAGTTGAGTTGAAAAGTAGTTTAGTGATGCCAAAGATAACTGAACTGTTGCTGTGTATTATTTAGATTTATAACTAGAAACAAAAAAATGAGGCAGATAGATCTTAGACATTTTTCCAACTTTTTCTGATTTGGGGTTGAGGTACCCATCATGGTGTTCGCTTATTGCTGCAACATGAGATCACAGTGTCCACAAAGTGTACAATCTGATCCACAGTTTGATCAAACAGCACCCATGTAACACTAATTACGTTTATTCCAGAGTTAAGCTATTATTCTTTTACAACTGACAAACAACTATGGGTTATTTAATGATAATTACTGTACTGGTACTTTAAGTTTCTACATATCTAAAAATATGTGTTTTCCTTATAACTTGTCATTTTTTGTCTTTTGTCTGTCCAGAGTGTATCTTGCTGTATTTAATACAAGTGTCCACACAAATCTATTTCTTTTTTTGCAGTTTTGAAAGTATGACACTATCAGATTGACCGGACCGTCCTGTTTTAGTATGACTAAAACGTTAATGCTTAATTTCTTCTTGGATAAATTTGGTAGAGCTGCAGTTGAATATTTTTTAGATCCATTTCAATAACATCAGTATGACTGAGTCATTGTAACAGGTCTGTTATTCTTTCCCGAATTCCTCCAACAAGACGAGGCAAAGGTACGTGATCGTTGCTGTTTATCTATTGAACTACTAAAATCAATTTCATTCAAATCTTTTGAAGAGCTGGACCTTTGACAAAGGAAGAAGAAAAGATTCATTCTTAAAATAGATTGGCATGAATTATGTTAAAAATGTGAAAATAAACATGGAGTTTTTGTGGAGGATGTACTCAGACCACTTTTGTTTTACATTTTGAAAAGGCCTAAATCAAGATGATTTGATTAAATCTCATTGATACTTAATAACGAAATAAAGATTCTCGTTCTGTATCAAAAGTTTCTGCTTTTCATCATGAGATGATTCATCCTCTGCTCACCTTTAAGTTCAGTGGGACACATCCATAAATCAGCAGGCTTTTATGACAGCATGAAATTTACACAGGTACGGTGAGTAAACGTGAAGCTATAAATGCACATAAACACTGAGAAGGTGACATGGATTTAAGGAGAGAAGGTATGCTTTTTAAATATCCTAAAACATGTTTGGTGGAGATCCTTGGAGAGAGATTCTTGGTTTTTGAGGAGCTTTTGCTCTAAAACAACTTCCAGGTTTCGGTGTGGTAGAAAGCATTTCATTCGGTGCCTGAGTATCAGTACCAATACGACAGATGAAGTCATCCAAAAGCTAAAACCCTTGGCTTGCACATTGTACATACTTTTCAAATTTTATTTTAACTTCTCAAGTCACGTCGGTGGATATGAAGAGAAGATTAATTTTACATCTTTTGGGACTTGTTTTTCCTTTTTTTTCCCAGTAATGCCTGTTAAAGAATGAAAAAATGTACAGTTCTAGTACAAATGCTCTCTTATTGGTAAGTTCCTACGCCTTTCAAGAACTGCGTCTCAATTTGGTGTCAAAATAAATGACCTCATTTAAAGTTTTTTTTTCAAATGCACATAGCAGCTTTAACTTTGTAATGTTTTGGGTTTAATTCCAGGGACTGTCTGCTAAAAATACATCATGTTAACGCTCCGGCTGTAAAAGAAGCGGCTAAAATAAAGACAGATTCCCTATGGACACATAACAAAAAAACGACTTGACTTTATGGTGTTTGTTCCTAACCCCTCCAATAAATGACCTCACCATTCGTTTGTTTGCCTTACTGTTAAAAACCTACATTTCATAACCACAGGTCTGGCAATGTTGACCATGATAATTTCTTTGTCCATGTAGGGTGTTTTTCAGATACTACAGTAAATCCACTCATTTAAAACAATCAATACAGAGGGGGGGGGGGGTGTCCACTGCAGATGCCTGAACAGCTGATGCTAGAGGTTAAGTGTTCTAGAGTACACATAGAGGTATGTGTGCTAAAAAAAATGGGGAAAAAAAAGAAAGGCGCAAAGCTTCGAAGTGATGTATGTCCTTAAGCACCTCTGTGTGCTTTGCTGGCGCTGGTGATGAGTAGTCGCTATGAATGGGTGGAAAAACAAGTCTAAGTGATGTGGCCCTCCAGTCACCTGACCATCAGCACTGCCATTGTGGGCCCGTAGCTGGCTCGCGTCTGCATGGCACGGCGACATATTGCGCCGGTATAAGGCAGTCAGTAGTTATTCATCATCCATAATGTTAACGATTACAGCATGTCGATAACAAACCCAGGAGTTAAATGAGTTTGTGCACTCAGCTACGCCTGCGCCGCGGCGGTTCAAGGTCACTCCCTCCCGTCCCTGACAGGAGGGATGATTCCCGGGCCATACTGCGAGCACACTCGTCTTCCTACAAGGTCAAGTGTGCCACTATTTAGAACAAATAGATACATAAAACACTCAGTCTTGTGGGTGGGTAAAGTATGAGGCAAGACCTTGGGCTGGGATAAAGTTGGCCAGCAGCTCGTATATTTCGTCCTGTACTTGTATTTCAGCTTGACACTTTGTCAACCCCCCCCCCCCCCCCACCTCATCCCCCCTCTAGTCGCTTTAACGTTTTCAAGTCCTTTTTATGTGACTGAACGCAAAAAGTTAGCATTGATTTTTGTCATGTAAGAGCTCACTGGAGTGCAATGCGAACGGATCTTGATCATCTCAAGATGACAAACTGTGTTTATCACTCAGCTTGGTGGCCAGCTGAATTTAGGCTCTGCAGTCTCCTTTAAGCTTATCTGTCAAACACACCATGACCAAAGCTTCTATTCACCTATGGGTGGTTGAAAAAATGAAAATCCAGAGGGCCTTTGTGTTTGAGCAGGAGCAGGACAAGGCTAGGGTGCGTGGTGAGAGGATACACTTGATTTGGAGTCAGTTAGCAGCTCATGCCTATCGTTATGGACAATAGGGTAAGGGCAAGTGTCTCCCTCCCCTCAGCTTTCCTCTCTTCGTCACCCTGTCTTCTTGGCGTGCTTCCCCCAAGAGACACGAGCCAGGGGCTGAGCACTCTGATGGCCAAGCGTGACATTTAAACCCCTGCCCTGCGGTAGTTTTAGGGGGGCTTTGTGGAGGAGATGGGGGGTGCAGAGAGGTCCATCTGAGCACTGAGAAAGAAAAAAGGGGGTACGGACAGAGGCTCACCCTATAAACTCCCTATTACACGATGAACACGCGCTGCTCACCCCCCACCCCACTCCCCTGCAGAAATCCTTAGTGTGTCACTGCGGCGGGGGCCCCATTGTGCTCGGGCCTGCCGCTAAAGAAAAGGGCCCTTTGGTGGTAAACAATTCAGCTGTCCACTCTGATCACAATGGGGGCACATCCCATTGCTTTGAGCATCTGTTTGGAGTAGGTATTGGTCCCCTCTCTGCTCAGCAGCGCTGTCCATACATAGACGGTGTGCAACTAAATCCCTGAATCTGCTGGCCCACTACCACCTGCTCTCTGCCTCCCCTCCTTTCATCATTCTGTATTCGGATCAATACTGTGGACTCCACTGCAGTATCTCTCAAAAGACAGCCTTGTGTTGGCTGTTCAGTGGGAACACATGCATTTTAGAATTATGTACAGTGTGGAGGCCAACTATATGAGCTGATTAAGGCATGCATGAGAAAGAAGAAGCTTTTTGGAACAAGGCACCAGGAGTTACAAGAGCCACAGCCATGAGTGCTTGTTTGTGGCTACTCATCGCCACCTTGTGGTTGTTAAATATATTTCAACCTGCTGGTAAATGAATCCACTGTTACCGTTTGGTTGTTTTATTCTATGGTTTTCTAATCTAATCAGCTGCAAAATATTTTTAATCGAGGCTTATGAACTTTACACCTCTGTCCTCTTCCAAATGACTTAGAGTTTCTTTTTGTTTAAAGTGGTATTAACACTAAATAGTTTTGCCCTATATCAGCAAAATGTTTATCTACATCAAAGGTAAAAGTACTCCTCATGCAGTGTAGACCATTTTGGAATATTATAATGTTATATATTACAATATAATGTTTGATTCATGTTACTGATGTGTTAGCAACAAGACTTTAATTTTCAAGCTAAAGTATTTTTGTTGCAGTGGGCCACTTGTAATTTTTTGACAGTGTGAAAAATCTGAACAAGAGCGTTCATAAGTTTGGCTGAATTTAGTGATAATGCTTGTTATGACCATACAGAACGCTTCTTAATTTAGTTTTCTAACTTTTTTTCCAAGATACGATCTGACTGGCATATTCTATGGATTTCCTCCAACGCTCACCCGACTATCTGATTCCAAAGGGTTAACAGCGAGCGGGGTACTCTGCTGGGGAAGCGCTAATCAGCTCGGAAACATTTGCTGCCCTTCTGGCAAGGTCAGAGGGGGTCACGGTCTCTGTGCTGGATGTCCACTCTGTTCTTCGCTCCTCCCCCTCCTCCTGTAGAGCCCAGCCCCCCCCGGGGGCCTATAGACCCTGCAGGCACAATCACCGAACCTCAACTATAGGCTCACAGAAGCTAGCTTTAATCTATATGGAGCCCTGGGATGGACTGCGGCTGTCTGTCCATCAGCCTGTCAGTGTGTCTTGCCTTGAACGCACACAGGCGGCCCCGGACCGACTCTATCGACTTAGAAAGTCCGAACCCAGATCTGTGATTGGTCTACAGAGGTGTCTGGCGGGCCCCTCCTCCTGTTTGACCAGCTGATTGATCTGTTAACACTGGCCGCTGGACGTGTGTCCCTGAATTTAATTTCAGAATTCATTTCTGGGAGACGTGTGTGTACAGAAATGATGAAGAGTCCCAGGATCTGGGTGAAGGATTGAGGGCAGAGATGAAGAATAAACGCAATTTAGATTTATTTTCTTTCAAAAAGTGTTGGATATTTGGAACGTGCTTGAAGAGCACACTGGTCGAGTGTTCGAACCTTTAGGTTGTCTTACTTAACTCATTTCTTTTTACTCCTCCAGCTCATTAATATATTGTCATTTGGGATCTATTTCTTAACTAATTTCTGTGATATGACATGACTCAACCTGCAAAAGAGCTTCGACCAGCAGTGCATTTCAGCATGTATCAATACTCTCTGAACCTTCAGCTGTTAAATTAATAGAAAGGGTTGAAAAATGCCACAGGAGTCAGGCTGTGAGGTTAGGTAACCCTAATTCATTTCACAGCTCATAAAGAGCATCAATACACCGCTGAGTGGGGATTGTCCACCGTGGACTTCCCAGACCATTCTGCTTTATGCCTCTGTCTTATCTGAAATGGCCATAAAAAACACAGACTATGAAATAAATGTGATGACCAACACAACTGCTGTTAGGAAGTGAACACTGATTTGATGGAGTCTCTCTTTCTCTGCCCCCTCTGGCCTGCTGCAGACGTGGGGAGGGCTGCTTGGATATGCATCACAAAGGCTTCCTGCAGTATTGATCTGCAGTGGGTTAAGGCAGTCTATCAGCAAATGTCCCTCTCTCTGGGAAAAACAATAGAAGATTAAAAACACACAGCTTGCCAGGCGGGAGGCTGCTGATGGGCCCTTATCTGGGCCCAAAGGTCACTGTGTGCAGATATAATCCACTTTCACTTAACAGCTTCATTTAAGGCACCTCACATGCAAATGGAGGTAGGAGACAGGCTGGTTTTTGACATTTTTTTCGCCCCTCGAGACCATTTTTACAGACAGGAACCTGAAACTAGCAGACGTCTGCATTTTCTTTTTCGAAATCAGGAAATCAGCCCAGGCGTCTTTCAGTTATCTGCATTGCCTCAAGTGCGACATTTGCTCAATCCAAGACAAAGGGCCCAAAAAAACGCTTTAAATTAAATCATCATGCAGTTTAAAATATCTAAACAGACGCTTACAAGAGAGATGTCATGCTTACTGTGTGCAACTGGTAAGGAAACTGTCCACCTTCTCTTCTACAACAAGGTTTACAAACATTGTCTTGAAATTGCAGATTAAACTTTAGTCGTTTTTTTTATTTTACTGAAATTTGCAGAACAGCAATTACACATAAGTAACTCACAATGGCAATAAGAAAGCACACATAACCAGTAAAAAATAACTGCTGCACAGTTTTGTTGAGTATTCCAGTAAAAAAGATGAATGATATGAACATATCTGTGGTCTGTATGTCATTCAATTCAACTAAACCAAACACAACTACCTTAGAGTGTCTATAAAGACCGACCCTTCACATGTTACTGAAACAAAGTGGGATTTCCTTTGAAAAAAGAAACACAAACTGTATAACTGTTGTTAAAAAATGAGAAATATAAGTTGAAACCAACACTGCTGTCTGCCGTGGGGTCAGTAGTGGTCTTTAGGCTCGCTGAACTTGCGCTTCTTCTTAGTCGTGGAGGCAGCTGACGATTCCTGGCTGCTCAGAACGTCATACTGAGAAACCTGAGAACAGCAGAAGAATCAATGCTGCTGACATTCAGTAAACCACAATATTTCATGTGTCTATCAGGCAACATCCCACTCTGAAAACCCATAGTTATCAGGGCTGACTCATCTGCAAAACAAACAGGTTTCCTACGCATTTTCCGCTTCAAAATTCAGCTTAAATCTGCGCTGCACATCTTTTTCTGTCCACCTTCAGCTGTTTCACTATAAATCAAATGTTGAGCTTTTTCCAATCTGAGTTGTGGTTCGTGTGTGGTTCGTGTTTCCACCAACATCTGAACAGATTTAACGACTTTCTACACTTGTTAAACATAAAAAGTGTTCATTAAATAGCTCACAAGCTTGTATGAGTGCACATGCAAAGAGAGTCATCATGTAGAGCTTTCATTTTTACGAGAAGCTTGTGCAAACTCATCATCATATCAAACAATTTGTCTCAGGTTACAGTTAACAAATGCTGTAGGGAGGTTATCACCATTTTTTCCTTCGCTGCTGCCGGCTGCTTGCTCTTCACAGTCACGTTTGTCTCCTGCCCACACACACAGACACACATGCACTTATGAGAAGCTTAAGAACATGAACTTAGAAATCACATTCCTAAAAATACATATGTAGTGTTTTACATATACACCGAACAGCCTCAACATTAAAGCCACTGACAGATGGAGTGAGTAACGTCTTATCACAGCGCAGGATTCTGCTGGGAATTTGTGGGTTCTTTGTGTGAATTCACGTGCTGCTCAACATTATTTGAGACCTCGTGGCACCTGTGCCTCTGCAAACAACGCTGCTGAAAAATACTCAGAACAAGATCTTACACCAGATGGTCTGAAACATACCAGATTCATGGAAATCCACCTACAGGACATCTGCATATGTCCGCATCTATTTAGGCAAGGCAAGGCATCTTTATTTATATAGCGCATTTCATACCACAGGCAACTCAATGTGCTTAAGTGGCACGAGGAAGCTCCAGAATACAGTACTGCACAGGTGGTCTTAATGTTGTGGCTCGTTGTTATTGTAAAATAATCATATTTATATGGGTGATTTAACTGTAAAATGGCTCAGGTAAGGGTAAATTAAATGAAAGGAGTTGCCTTAAGGAAACATGTAACTTTAATTAGGTTTAGACACTGCAAACTCTAAGGAAGTGGATGGATTCAGTGTCAGTAACTCACACATGTGAAGGCATAGACAGCATTTTAGGCTGAGGCTGTTTTATAGTGGCTCGCTGAAATAAAGAGTACAAAGAGACCTGGACGCTGCTGAGTTTTGAGTGCATGACTAACCGTTACGGACTTGATTATCCGTCCACTTCTGGTCCTCTTCAAGCCGACCTCCATGTCAGAGGTTTCCTTCACAAGAGTGTCCATCTGACAGGGGAGAGACGACCGTAATGCAAGCCACCTTTAAGTGCACTCAAAGCGACTTTTTGCTTCCTGTCTGAACAGAGCTTTAAGCCATTCTTCACATCTGAACTGCGAAGAGGCCCTTCGTTTATTTGAATTCACAATCACATCCCCAAGTGATCCCTTTTGTCAAAACCTAATAACATAGATGTTTTTCTTTATATTTTGAGGTGGGACAGCTTTTTATCCATGAGGAACATCTAGTTGCCACTGATTAGGAAGAACTTATATTCTTAAATCTCAACACCAGTTTTCACTCGACAAGAATCAAAATACACCCAGCTACTCTCTATATAACTGGATTCTAGCTCTTTTTTCAATGTGGAAGTCTTGCCTACTGCAGCTTTCAAACGTTTTATGTGCAACATGCTCATCATCTGTTAAAGTAGGTTTAGTTTGGTCATACACACCTCTGTGGTTTCCTGACAAGTCTCGATCTTCTCATGACAGCTCAGCTGGATCTCTTGAACCATGAAAAATAGATACAAAAATAGTTCCAGTCACATGTGATATCAGAAATCAGATTTAAAAGCTCTTTAAGGAAAAGATATGCACATATTTCTTAGTTTAATAACTGGAAGATAATTAAAATGACAATGAATGGCTAAATTAACATGTAAAATCAACATTAAGAACCTCCTCAGCTGAATTTCACACTTTATGGCACAGCCCTGCTTATTCTTATGATGTTTGCAGTGATGCAGTCATGTTTGACAGGTCAAACTTTCTTAGTTCACAGACAAGACCAGACTGAACCCCGTAGACGTAATCATATATCAATTACCGTTGCTGTCCAGCTCTGTGTTCTCATTGTGAGGCTCCTCCACTTCTTTGGAGACATGACTCTAAAGGTTAAAACATGTTATCTGAACACCACAATCAGAAAATGCCAACACACTTGCCACAACAACAGAAGGCTGATCTCATCACTCTGACTTGCAACCTTCCTTTAGGCAGTTCCCTATCAATGCTAGTCACTGGGCTGCGTAATGCTCTGTATACTGATCCATATAATAGCTTTTACTCAAAAAATGTGACCCTGACAATGAAAAGCTTTCACTAGAGAACAATTGATACAGTAAGAAATAACAGCTGTCCTTCAGATCAGAAGTGGACAGCTGTGATGTTGTTTTTCCATTACGAAGTACAGTATAACACTGTACTGTACTGTTTATCTATTTCTTGGAGGCTTCTATTGTAGGTAGTACCATATAGCTAATACTAACTTGTACTTTTTTGGTACTAGGTCTGAGCTACCCAAGCTGGTATCATACGGTGACTTGGAAACACTGCAGACTGCAGATTGATAAGAGAGGGTCATCGCCTGTGTGCACATACTGACAGACTTCCGTGCTCTATGCAGTCACATAAAGTCTGGCACACAATTTACAATAAATCAGTGATATCTCATTTGTGCGCACTGATTGCATATTATGTGCACAAGAAATGAATAGATGGCACTGTTTGGAAAAAAGAAGCATGAGTGCAGAGGTCCCTACTGCCCATGGCCAATTTTAGAGAATGAAGTCATTTAAGGATTTTGCTGCCGCTGCTGTAAAAACTTGTTAAAAGCCAGATTAAATCAACAGGCCTTCAGACCTAAACAGATCAACTTGCCGTCATCGCAAAAAGGTGGCATTAGCAAAAGAATGAGAGCGTCGAGTCTCTGCAAGCAGCTTCTATTTGAACTATGTTGAAGATAACCTGTGTAACAAGGCTGCCGGCTCTCATGCTAATGACATATTTCACATGCTCTCACATCTCACGTGTATTTTCTCAAGAAGCAAACAAATTCCTAACTGATAACGAGGAATCTCAATGCATGGAGAGACATGCAGGCAGAGCAGGCAGCACCAAGCACTGCGTCTTAGTATGAATCGTTTATTATTTGCCCAGTTGAATTCTCAAGGATCCAAACCGGGATATTTATAACAATTAAATTGCAAGTACCGTAGTGATAGGAATTTACACAATCCCTCAATGTTGTTTTGCAATGATCCCTTTACCCTGCAGCCTGTAAAAAAACCTTAATGTCCGAGTTGTGCTGTGACCTGTGTTAAGATGCTTTCTTCCTCCATTTGTAGAGCCCACGTCTCCCTCACAGGAACACTCTCGTCCACCTGCAGACATTAAGCGGCATGCATGAGCTCCTATAAGTGTCGTCTGCAGGAAAACTTGCTGATTACAGTCTGCATATATGGCCGTGCTTATATAGCACCTTTCCAACCTTACTAAGGCTCTATAAAGCATTTTTCTCTTACAGCTATTCACAAACACACTCATACAGCACTTTTTTTTATACATATTTGAAGTCCATATATGCATTTTTAAAATGTTTTTATTCATTTTCAACAATCATACTCTGATAAACATGTCTGAGCAACGTGGGGTTTTTATTGTCTTGCCCAAGGACACTTCAGTACACTGACGGAACAACCACGGTTTGCAACTTGTGCAGCTTTCAATTTGCAGATGGTAATTTGTAAACTGAGCACGCCAAAAACAAGTCATGCAAACAGAGATGTAATTTAGCCTTTTATATCCTGCTATCTTACGATTCTGTTAACTCACCTGCTCCAACCTCTGTTTCTCTGTGGCCATGTCAAACTTCACACAGTGGAAAGGGGTGACAACTTCGCCCATGGTCAGCTTGATCGGCTCCAGCTCAAACCGTATCGTCTCCCCGTCTGCCTCCCTGAAGCCTGGCGGCTGGTATTCCTGAGGAGTGACTTGAGAAAAGGCAAAAAGACGAGGAAACATACAGACAAGGACGCAGATTCATAGTCCCGAGAACTACGACCACATGCTATAGGAACAGCTTTGTCCCTGCTGCTGTCTCTCTTTTAAATAAAACCTAAAGTCTATTTTACAATTTATTTATTTACTTAATTCTATTTATTAGCAACCCTGACCCTGGTTTTAACCTGTATTTATTGTTCCTTGCCTTGAGGGCAATATCTACTTTTATCCTGTTCAGTGAGCATTGTGAGTACCTGCCATGTCTGTCTTTGTACTGTCTTGACCTGTCCTCTGGATCTGTCTTTAATACCTGCTTTAATCCTGATTTATTCTTTTCATCAGAATATGCACCAACAAATGCTAACACATATGACAGGAAACAGTCTAATATTTATGATCCTTCTACATGTAGTTATTTTTCTGAAGACCAGTTTAACTCTTTCACTGCATCTTGTAAAGAGTCCAAAACCTTTTCTTCTCTCCATTTGAACATAAGAAGTCTCCCAAAGAACTACGATAAATTTTTCCATTATCTTTCATCACTGAACCACATTTTCTCTATAATTGCATTGACCGAAACTTGGCTTAATGATGAAATCCATTCACTATTTAAATTCGATGGTTACACAGCCATTCACCAATATAGAGGAAGTAGAGGTGGAGGAGTCTCTCTCTATGTTCAAAAGGATCATGAATTCAAACAGAGATCTGACTTTGAAATGAAGTTTCATGGGTGTAATACTGAATGTGTTTTTCTTGAGGTGCAATCTGAGAAAAGAAAATTGATTGTAGGATGTATATATCGTCCTCCTAATACAGATATCAACAACTTTAATGAATGTCTTCTAGATGTCTTGGAACTTGTTGATAAAGAGGGTAAACTGTGCTATTTATTAGGTGACTTTAATGTTAATCTTTTAGACAAGAACAAACAGCACATAGATGACCTTATAAATATATTGTCTTCAAATTATTTTTATCCCCTTATCTGTAAGCCCACAAGAATAACTAGCCAATCCTCTACACTGATAGACAATATTTTTACTAATGCTTTGACTGATGTCATAAAATCTGGTATCCTTTATACAGATATTTCTGATCATCTTCCTGTTTTTCAGTTTTCTTCTATACTCAACAAACAGCTTACAAAGAAATCAAAGAGAACTTGTTTTAGAAATTTCAATGAAAATAACAATAACAACTTCTCAAGTATATTAGCAAAGATGTCCTGGGAAACAGTGTATAAAGTTTCTGATGTGAATATGGCTTATAATAATTTTTATGCAAAATTTTATTCTGTTTTTGATAAATGTTTTCCTCTTATTTCTAAAGGCAAAGGAAACCCTGCACACCTTAACAAACCATGGTTCACTGTAGAACTTAGGAAATCTGCTTTAAAGAAAAACAAGCTATATAAAAGGTATTTGCAAAGCCCTAGTCCTCTAAATTGCGCTACATACAAAAAGTATAGGAATAAATACAATCACCTTATTAGAAACGCTAAACGTAATTACTATAGTGATTTATTTACCCAATCATCAAATAATTCAAAATCTACATGGGATATTTTAAAAGAATTACTCAACAAGAAAAACTCCTCTACTCCATCCCAGGCTACATTTCAGGATGGCACATTAATGATAACAGAGCCTACACAAATTGCTAATAAATTTAATAATTTCTTCATAAATGTGGGTCCACGTCTTGCAAAGCATATTGAAAATGTTCATGATTCTCCTTCTAACTTTATAAATGAAGGTTATCCTTCCTTAAAAAATTTTGAACCAATAAAGCCGTCAGAAATACTTGAAATCATTAAGAATCTTAAAAACTCCTCTGCTGGCCATGACGAAATTACAGCCTATCTGATCAAAAAAGTTGCACCCACAATTATTGTTCCTTTAACATTTATTTTTTCTTTATCACTTGAATCTGGTATTATTCCACAAGATTTAAAACTTGCCAAGGTCATTCCACTGTTTAAAGCCGATGATCCATCTGTATTTTCGAATTATCGCCCTATATCAATTCTCCCTTGCTTTTCTAAGATACTTGAGAAGTTGGTATATGCTAGAATTTTGAAGCATCTGGATGCCAATAATATTTTGTATGAGCACCAATATGGTTTTAGAAAGAATTGTTCTACATATATGGCTCTATTGCATCTTAGAGAAAAGATTTCAACTGCTTTCGAGAAAAATGAATACGCTCTAGGAATTTTCTTAGACTTATCAAAAGCTTTTGACACTGTGAATTATAAAATTTTGTTATCAAAAATGTCTTGTTATGGTTTTAAAAATAAGGTTCTGCAATGGGTTGAAAATTATTTACACAACAGAGAGCAATATGTCATTTTTAATGATGAACTGTCACAGCGGGATGTTCTGAAATGTGGAGTTCCACAAGGGTCCATTTTGGGTCCGCTGTTGTTTTTGATATACATTAATGATTTACCAAAAGCGTAGAGTATTTTGTCACCCATCTTATTTGCTGATGACACCATTCTCTTTGCTACTGACAGTAATATTGACTCACTTATTGATAAGGCAAATTCTGGGCTCATTCAATTTGCTCAGTGGTTTCAGTTAAATAAATTATCACTTAATGTCAAAAAATCTAGTTTCATTATCTTTAAGAACAAGAATAAGAATTACAATCCAGAAAAAACTAAAATTTATATTAATAACAATTTACTTTCCAATGTTTCATCAGCAAAGTTTTTAGGTGTCAATATTGATGAGAAACTTTGTTTTAAGAATCATTGTGAATATGTGTGCAAGAAGGTCTCAAAATCCTTAGGTATCATAAAAAAGGTTAAACCCTATTTAAAAATAAGTACTTTATTAACCTTATACTACAGCTTAATTTATCCTCATATCTCTTATTGCAATTTAATCTGGGCTAGCACTTATCCTTCTTACTTACAACCAATTCATAGACTCCAAAAATCCTTTGTAAGAATTGCCACTAACTCTCTATATTTAGCTCTATCCACACCTCTGTTTAAAAAATTACAAATACTAACAATCTATGATGTGAATAAGTTTCAAACAGGAATCTTGATGTACAAAGTCATATGTTTTCCATTTTCTTTACCCAAGCATTTTCATAATTATTTTGAGTTTAATTCTTATTATCATTCTTATTTCACAAGAAGGAGGAATGATTTGCATATCCCCTTCTGTAGAACTGCTGTTGTAAAATTTTCATTTATCTATCAAGGTGTTGTGCTGTGGAATGGTTTAAAACATCTAAGTGAAACATGCTCAACATTATCTGCATTTAAAAGAAGGTTGAAGCAAAGTTTATAGATTTTTTAACTCATTTGTGTTTTTCGTTTTATTTTTATTTCATTCAAATATATCTTTGGATTATTTAATTGTATTCTGAGGTATCATATGTTTTTGAGATATCATTTATTGCATTTATTTGAGTGTGTGTGTGTGTGTATAAGCACAGACGTAAGCCTATGTCCAAAGCTTATATAGTTTTGTAATAGTTATTTGTTAGGAGGGGGGGCCGCTCGTAAGCCCATTCGGGTTTTTTATGACCTCTCCTGCACATCTTGTCTTATTTTCTTTTTGATCTGTGTAATGTTATTTTTTTTTTTTTATAAGTGCAAATAAACAATCAAACAATCAAACAAATTAATGTCTGTTAATAAGGTGTGTGAGATGCCTTCTCCTATTTTCTGCAGAACAAATCTACCTACGGGTACTAATAAAGTCAACTTGAACTTGAACTTAAACTTGAAGACAAAGAAGCCAACAGTCAAACAGAAACAAACTAAATATGAAAAAGACACACCGAGGACACATTTGGTCATTTCAAATTCCAATGGTTGACAAATCTCAACCATGTACACACACGTTGTCTGATAACCGGGGTGCCTTTACAAAAAAAAGTATTCGTAAGAGCACCTTTGTTCCTGTGGCCTGAGTGTTAATGTACAAGATTGCTGATGCTGCATTAAAGATCCAGTGTATGGGATGTAGTGACATCTCGTGGTGAAGTTAAAGATTGCTACCAAATGAATACACCCCCACGTCACCCTCCTCTGGAGGCCACTAAAGGCCAGCTCTTTAATAGCTAAAATACTGCCACAGCTCAGGGTTCAAGTATTTGTAGCTACACACAAAAAAACGTTTACAACATTGTTCATTTAGACAGAGTAACTAATTACAGCTAAAACATGTTGTTGTTCACATAATTTCACTATGATACATCTGTAATTTAATATATTTATACACATTTAATATTTTATGGCAATTAATCTTATGCTGGACTGGAAAAGGTCTTTGTTGTTATTATTACTTTTTGTTTGTGTCTTACCATCGTCATAGTAAGCCAGCTTCATGTTGAGGCAGACATTTTCCGGCAGAGGACCCAGATTCTGCATCAAAGTGTAGAGCTTCCTCACCAGCAGGATGCTGGCTTTCTTAGTGTTTCCACACGACATTGTGGACACATTTTGGTTATTCTTGCTGATGAGAGACACGGGCAGAGTGAGAAATTAAACCATCAAGTCAGGGAGCTTAAACGTGCCTGTCATTTCACTTGCTGTTCAAGGTTTCCACGACAAGTCAAATATAATTTGACTCTTCTGAAGTGAGTTCTGAGGTGAAACAGCTACTGTACATGTTGGGTTACAATGTCAAGTCACATCTTACAGGTGCTCAGCTGACATTTTATTCGACTTCAATGACTTGATGTTAACAAGGTTAACTGAAGCATCAACTTAATAATAATAATCAGACATAAAATGTAGTGGCTTCTTTTTATGTCAGTGTAAGCAAACCATCGAGCATGACAACACCTTTCAAAATCCATTTGTGCTCCTCTTGCAGTGTACTGGATCCTAAACTGGTAATACTCAGTCACTTTCTGAAAGAGCGAACAAGATGGTTGCTGCATATTAGATTTAAACTAATTATCATGACAAGCAGATTGATCTACAATGGCATAAAGACAAGCTGAACACTACCTGGGGGTCCTCTGGGTCCGTATAAATCTAAAATAAAAAGAAACAAATTGAAAAATACAAGCATTAGAACACTGTAAAACATAATCTTAAAACTCAAGATGACATATGAAATGTTAAAGATTAGCATAATAACACTCACAGACATAATAACTTTCCGCAGCTGGTGGAGGACAAAAAACAACAACAAAAGAAATGACTACATTAGCTACTGTATTACACAGCAATAAAGCAAAAAAAGTGAGTAAATTAAGTTTGTAAAGCTCACCTAGGTGCACTTTACAAACCTGCGTATGGATGGAAAAAGGCTGAATGTGACTTACATATTTCTTCTGGATGGCATCAAAGCACCCCTGCATCCTAGAAGAATTAGAAAATAATTTACATATTTACTGCCAACGCGTTTTTATATTCAGTGATTAAGCCCTGAATCATCATCACATATACAGCCAAGAATTATTGCACAACACAAGTGAAAAACAGAGTTATTACAGCTATTCCATCTAAGAAAATACCCTTAAGATTCAAGTGTCAATAGAATTAAAGCTGAACTTAACTGCGAACTGTACATGTTACAATATACACAAATTTAACAATAATTACTGGTAGTATTTTTGTGTACCTCACCTTCAAATCATTCAAAATGTTAGACAGTTTTAGAAAACTTTAGACATACAGGCTGTTATTGATTTCTAATCAATCCTCCTGCTCTCCTTTTCTATTTTAAATCCAATAATAGCTCAGTATAACATCACCGATCTAAAGTGCTAGAAATGTAGTGATCAATAACAACAATACAATAAGAATAACTCATATATTGTGCTTACGCCATCATGTTTGTTTATAGCCTGTGAATGTCTTCTTACACTTTCAGTACTATAATGTTGAAGTGTTTAGCCCCAATAAGTGTGCCACCCTAGTCTGTCAAGTCTGACTAAATCTATTTTTACTTATAACCTCTCTTTCGACTGAAATTATGTCCATAAAGATGAAGGGCATTATGATCAACAGCTCTGGCTAACAAGTGACAAGCCAGTGTAATTTACCACTGAAGTATCTGAGAAGCACCGGGACAGTCCCGCTCCCCTTTTAGGATCATCACTTGCTGATCTGTGAGAAAAAGGGAGGTAAGAATTTTCTTTGTATGTACCGGTATTTGCAAATAATAAATGGAACAGGTAACAGACAAAAAGGTTCCATATGTAATCAAACCTTCTACATATTTGCTCCCATAGGCTCTCGCTGGGAATATCCCCCTGAGGTATGTGATGCCCGAGACCGCGATGGCCAGCAGCTTCTTTACAACAACAACGGACTGCTGCTCAGACACAACCTCGTTAGGTAACAGCTGATTATCCTGCGGGAGTGAGACAAAGCAATGCTTACTTGTCTTAGATAAAGAACCCACATTCTGCTTATTTACAAGTTAAAAAAAAATTATGTTATTTCTCACACTATATTAGCATTTCTATTCACACGCTGCCTGAAATGCTCTGCTTTAGCACCACTCTTTTCCCTTTTCTTCTCTTCTTTCCATGAAAAGTTCAATATGCTGACTGTTCAGAAATGGATCAGTAATTTTTTGGAATGGAGGCTAGCTTCCTGCTCATCAGCAGCAAAGCTAAGATCCTCAACACCACCATCATGAGATTCAAATACTTTGACTTTGCCCTCTGACATTCACACTCCATATCTTTTTTCTTGTTTGTTGTTACCTGCATTGTGACTAAGCCTTTATTGTAATTACAGTCATGCAAAGAGTCACTTTGAGTAATACTATCTTGATCTCTTTTCTCCTCTGCTCTGTCAATCTCAGAGAAATAGTCAAAAGAGCCGACGATAGGAGAGTAACTGAAGCAACATTAAATATCAGCAGCTATGATTCTTACAGTGAGCTAAAAAGAAACAAGTACAGCTCATGTAGTTAAATAAATAATATTCATATTATTTATTATGTTCTTTCGGAAAAGGGGAAGCTGCTCTGGGGCTCCCAAATGCAAATGGTTGGTTTGTTGATTTCTAAACAAATGGATATAGAGCATTTATCTTGCAATGAAAAAAATATTATTCTGACTTTTCAGAGGTTTTTCATTGGCCACTTAGCAGGTTACACGGTTGAAGGGATGAAATGTACCTGACAAGTCCTATTATAACCAAAAACCGAAGGGCCTCAAATGCTTTACAGATATTATGCAGTTTGACTGTCTAATGTGTCTAATTGGGACATATAAATCAATTAGGTGAAGCACAGATATAATGTAAACACGATAACGAATATTCACACAAAAAAAATGTTGTTCAAAGGACATATTTTCAGTCTAGTTACATTTACTACTGTAAGAGTGTAAATATGTTTACTCCTATGTAGTCAAAAAGCTAACTGCGCTTGTAGTATCACAAACTTAAGTTAGATGAACTTTACCTGTCTCACTCGTTGCGCACATGCCATTGCTTTGGTGGATAAAAATTATAAATCTGCAAAGAATAGATCGAAATTATAAGAGAAGGGACGACTTATAAAACATATTTTAACAATGTATAACCATGATGCTGCTGTAAAATATAAATAGCTAATTGCAATTTAAGCTAGCTACTTGTACTAAAAAGCATAAAACGACTTTCTGAGACTAAATAGAGGCTGGCTCAAAATTTAACAGGTAATAATAAAAATATTTTGAAAACCAATACAGTAAAATGGTGTTTCATAAAAGATCTGAGCGCTAAACTATATGTGGTAGCTTTATGAACTGTTACCGTAAAAAAATTCACCTCAATGCATTGTCGTTAATTGTTTGATTGACGGGCAATAAACGGCTCACCGGGAAGAAGCCAATCAGAAAGCGGGAGAGTGACTTGAGGCAAAGGCAGAAATAAGAACACTAAATGGCTGCTGATCTTCTCAATAAAAGTAAAATTATTATGTTCATTCATCTAAGTGACGCAATCAAACCAAATTGAAAACCAAATAGTTTCACTGATTTAATATATTTCGTGTTGTTTAGCTAATTTGGGTTGATGCAGTGCTGCGTAGCCCCTGAATCTTTTTGGAAATCTATTGGTCGATGGGGTGTCAATCACGTAGAGCGGCGCGATAAACTGTATTCCATTGGCTCAATTTAAAGCAGTACCACTCTCCTATTGGTTACTGTATTTGTCAATTACAAACGTAACCGCCCCCTCTTATGATGATGTCACATCTAGTTACGCCATTTTTGTTGGGGAGCAGTCGTGTTCAGAAAAGCAGGATTAGGTCCAGTGCAGGTACGTCTAACGGTACCTCGTTTAAGCAAGCCTTTTAGTTGTCGGGCAAACAGGACACCTGCTTATCCAACACATTCAGAAAATGTCGTCAGAAAACCTCGACTCGGACACACAAGTGGACTACGAGGAGGAAAAACAGGTGGGTTGCTGATTGCTAACCGCCGAACATGCTAGCTAGAAGTAGCTAATAAGAGTTAGCACAAGTAAAATGTTTGCAATAAGCTCAGTGCAGCACCAAGCAAAGGACAGCTCTTCGAAAACACGAATAGCTGTTTGTTGTATAGTGAAAATTATATTTGCTGTAACTGTCATTCGATTCAGTGGATCCAGCCTGTGTGTCACTTTGTTTTGTCACTTGCTTTTGCCACTTACCTTGTGTCATTGGTTGGCGAGTCAACAGCAGCTTGGGCCTCATTGGTCTGTACTGGGGATCTCGAAGCGTGCCCTGGGCAGCCTGCAACATCTAAATAATACATAACTTTATGTTTTAACTTAGTTCACTACGAGTAGTGACGATATTTTCATTTTGCAATTGCACAGAACACTGCCTAAAAGGCTCACGATTTCTAGATTCCCGATGACAATGACAAACAGCTGCAGTGTGTTTCCGCATCTGCATATAGTGCCACTACATACACAACATTATTTGGACAAGGACACCGCCAAATATCAGTTTGACATATGCATAGGTCAGATTTTTGTATTTACTTAATTCAAATGAGATGTTTGGCAACTTGTCCCAAACGAAACTGAATTTGGGCCTGAAAATATCAAAACAAACACAGAACTGTCACGAGAGATGTTATTTAGTTACATAATTATTTAGTAACATAATTACACATGACAGATGTTGATATTGGCTGGCCATTACAAGCACCTGATTTGAGCAGGCTGGAAAGTTTAGAAATCGGATTTCTGTTGTCAAACTTCTTTTACAATTGTAGTGCATTGAATTTATCTATGTTCCTTTGACAAATAATGCATTTTATGACTGTTAAAGAATTTGAATTATATAACTCTTTCTGAAATCTTTGTCAAGAAGTCTCAATCAACAGCTGAATCATAACACAGCCCAAACCATTATAAATTTGCTTTGATTTTCACCAAATGTTGAGATATATGTTACAGACGTGTCATTAAAACGTGTGTGAAACAATGCATGTACACAGTCAACTTTGTGTTGGAGTTGATTAGCGATGTGAGATACAGCCTCATTGAGTTGCAGGAACAAGCGGATACTGTACCACTAAGTCTATGAAATCAAATCGTGTTGCACTATCAAATCCAATTGGGAAGCTTGCGGAGATCATTTTTTTCAGTTCTGCACATATCAGTTTGAAGCTGTAATAGTGAGCCCCCAGAATGTGATGTTGGATATTGCAGTTTCCCTGCATTGAAACTGAATATAGTAACTCATAAATTTCTTGCCATGGACCCAAGTGAATCAGCACACTCAGTGCCACACGTTCCCCCTCCTCCTGAGGGAATCTGTTCATCAGCTTCAGCTTTACAGACTAAGAGCCCTATCTCGTCTGTATAGGCGAAGTAGGTATATACCTTGTGCTGTCCGCTCTAGGTATATTTGTAAGGAGTGCATAAATGGCTTTTGGAGTTTGTCCTATGTAGTCTTGTGTGCATTTCACAACTTCGTGTTGTTTGTTAGGTTCAACATGCAGTCGAAACACTTGACTCCCAGTAGGGAGTGGCCCAAATGGGTGGCTTCAGTATTTACCTGAAAAGGACGTGGATGGCTGATGTTTTACCAGTTTGGCTGGAATTAGACAGCAGAAGCAACACCAACACTGGCATTGTGTAAATAAATTGCTTCATCAGGCTTCTGCAACCTCCACCCAGTTTTGTACCGGACTCCACCTTTAAGTTCAAAGTTTCTTGACCTTAAATCCAAGATTTAAAAAAAAACAAAAAAACACCAGAAACATAGAGTAAATCATATGATTTATAGACTATTTGTACCGGAGTCCACCTTTAAGTTTAAAGTGATGTTATAACAGGAAAGGGTTCCTGAAAGTAAGAAAAACATTTTTTGTTCATGGTGTTAACTAAAGATAACAATTAGTAATGATTTTGTAATCTTAGGTGATTTAGCAGTTAAAAACACTGACTGTTCGTCATGCTTAAAAAATTGAATTATATGCACAATGTACTTCAATATCTTCATTTCTGTGCAGTAATTGTTTAACATAATCAGATTTACTGAAAAAGCACATGAGGATCAGAAATGATTCTTTTGCAAGAAATATCATGTAATATAATAACTCAAGAAAGTAGTTGTTCTCATGTATGAATCTTTATAAACACAAATTGTAAACAGGGAATTGTTTGTCCTCTAAAGATCCTTTTTTTTCTATATTCATGTGTGAATAAAGAGAACACCTGAAGTGTTCTTCTTCAGCTGCTTCCTCGCAGACGTGGCGGTGATGATATAAGAGACTTCTACGGGGAAACATTCATGCTGTGACTCATGCTATCATAAAATATAATATAACTCCCCACAAGTCATTGTCATGCAGTTAATCCCAGCTCACAGAAGGGCGGTAAAGTTTTCACTTTAAGCGAAGTGGTCCTATGCTACACAGTAGATTTCATTATATGAACTGTAGTTTTTTTGTAGAGGTGCCAGTAACTGGGATGATAATGAATGAGTGTCTATCACATTACCAGCTGTTCCATTTATGCTTAAATTTTCCTTAGGCCATATCAGCTGACACTCTGAAGGATCGCTGTTTCCTGCAAAACAGGTTTTTTTTAAGTCCATTTTCGTCTTGTCTCCACAGGACTCTCAGGAGAAGAATGCAAACCCAGTGAAGGCAGAGGAGGCCAAGCTAAAGGCCAAGTACCCCAGTCTGGGCCAGAAGCCGGGTGGCTCAGACTTCCTGATGAAGAGACTACAAAAAGGGGTGAGGGACTCGGGTTTGTCCACGATAAAATGAGTTACAGGATTGTGTTTCATCTAAAACTCCTCAAATATTTGATGTCTGAAGAAGTAAAAAATTAACTCGACCTAAAGAATATTCAGAAAGATTGCAGCTGACTGGTCTAGCTGAGACGTGTAATCCAATCAGTCAAACCCCTATGCTAAAACATTCATTTAAAAATCGTTTTTTAAAAAGCAGGGACAGACAGTGTATCATGCACTTATCTCAACATTTCATCTTAAACATAACCGAGAATGGTTACGTGTTCCTTATGAAACTAAAAAGAAAGCAAATTCATCAAAGCAAGAGAGAAATATTTCTCTCCTGACCAAACCTTCGTAGACTGGAGTGCACAACTGCTACATTAACAGCATTTGAAATGCACCCCACTTTTAATTTGTATTTTGAACAGCAGAGCAGAGCATCTCTCCCTTCTCACTTTTCCATGACTGGAAAAGCTGTAGCTCTCTCCACCTCCACATACTATACATGCTGTAGAGAACTTGCACCTCTGGAGGTTGCTGAAAGTCATTCTGGAAGATGTGGGAAATCGCTGGCTCGGAGTGGGAGTAGATGAGGCAGGGTGAGGGAGAGGGTAAAAAGAAATTGCAGTATTTCATCACAGGATTACAAGCCTCATCAGAGAATGATTTGGTAGTTGCATTGCTTCAAAGTAAAATTAATTTCACTTTGAACATAAAGATATGGTGATCCCTGTGGCAACCCATGCACATTCTGTTATTGATGTGTGAGCACTGTCCAAAACAGTTACTGTGTATTAGTTTATCAAAGTGGCTCAAAGCTGAACAAGTTTTTTTTATTTTTTTTTTATTCTATTTTATTGTATTCAAATATACCGACTGCTATATAACGACCTAATTTACCTTCGGGGATGAATAAAGTCATCTATCCATCTATCTATCTATCTATCTATCTATCTGAGAGTATTGTTTGTCTTTCGTCTTTAACAGCAAAAGTATTTTGACTCGGGCGATTACAACATGGCCAAGGCCAAGATGAAGAACAAGCAGCTTCCTGTGGCAGGACCTGACAAGAACCTGGTGACTGGTGATCACATCCCTACGCCGCAGGATCTACCGCAGAGGAAGTCGTCCTTGGTGACCAGCAAACTAGCTGGCTAGCCTTCATCATCTCAGAGGCACCCTTGATCCCCCTGGGACTCCAGGGAAATGTCCCTCCTCCACCTCACCTGTGTTCCAAATATGTCCACCACCCCCCCTCCTTTCGCTTCCCTTTTCATCCCTAGGCACCACTGGCTTTAACATATCGGGCAGAGTTGTATAAGTTAAAACTTCATTTGCTTGTATGTGGGCAGAGTGGGGTGGGAGAGATGAAGGTTTAGGTGGCTACAAGGCCGCAGCTCTCTGCCTTTCCACCACGCGCAGCACCGTCCCCTCTGCGCACTCTGCTCAACCGCCTCCCTCATATCTTGGTTTCAGTGTTCCAAGATGCATTACAATAGGTGTGTGTCATCAGGCAGGGTTGGATGGGGTGAGTTAATGCACTTTGTATTCTGTATAGTATGTATTGTTTTTTTGTTTTTGCATCCTGAATGACACCAAAATAATGAGTGTAAGGGAGTTAAGAACCATGGTTGCAACTTGTTCTTTCATTTTCACGCTCCTTTTCTTTTGCTGGTGGCTGGCTTCGGGGAGGTGTTGGAAAGAGTATGTGAATAATACCAAATCAATGGGGGGTAGCTGTTTAGTGTAAGAGTGATTTAGCATTCACTGAACCTCTGTTGGGGAAAATAATGAAGCATACTTTGTAACTCACACTTTGGTCATGTTTTGTCGATTATAACCTGAGGTCAACTGCTGCAGCTCAGCCAAATGTGGATTTAAAACACTTTTTTAGTCTCTCCCCGCTGATGATGTCTTACTCCCTTTGCTCCTGTCCTCTCTAAATATGCTGCATGATTGTAACATGTAACAAAAAAAAAAGAACATGTTTTTTAACAGCAATGGGGCATCTGCTTAGTGAACAAAAAAACCCACACAAAGCCCATATTTGTTCACCGTCACACTTTGTTCCTGACAATCCATTTACATGCGCTCGTGTTCGCAGCCCATGGAAGGGCCAGCTGAGTTTATCCTTGACTTATTTTTGAAGCCTGAGAGGCCAGTCGGCCTCTGAGCTCAGTCTCCTTCCAGTTGCTGTTAAGTTGCATCAAGGTGTGTGTTTACTATGGGCCTAAAAGGTTTGTGAGGGATAGAAGCACCCTCCATAGAGTTCATGCTTCTGGAAATGATACTCATACAAGCATGTTATTGGTGACCAGCTTGGCGCTTTGAGGAGTTTGCATGGCTTAGAGATGCGGTTGTGCTAAAGCAACTCACATCGGATTACATACTTTGGTTTCAGGCTTGGAAACTCTTTGCATTAACAACTGAGCCAAAATTCCACACCGCACCTATCAGGCCAAAAGTCTTTGGATACACGTTCAATGTTACTGTTGCTATGTAATCATGTGGATGACATTGCGTTGTGATGAGGCAGACTGCAGCCTGAGATGATCCGATGGAAGATAGTGACTATCCACAAAGGTTTTCTCCCTGCCACCTTTGAAACAGGGATCCAAACACTGCTATTAGCTTGCTGTGTCCAGCCATAAAAGTCCCATTGAGATAACAAAAATTACCAGTCATTGCCTTCATAGTTGTGATTGGCTACAGCTCATGTGTTGTAAGACTCTTTTGCAGTTATTCTGAAATGTTGGAGATCGTTTTCTGCGTGTTTAGAAAAATGTTAAATATATCATGTTCAGAGATGGTGGTTCCTTTTGACATTCTACCCTCTTTCATAGCAATTCATAGTCTTAGACACTATACAAAAGAAATCAAATCCATTTTTCTTCTGTATAACCACTGCTGGGAAATAGATTTACCTCTACTACCAGCTTGTAGAATAATTTTTACTGACGCACTACACGGACTGATCTTTGATCTCAGGGGTGTCAGAAGGTAAACAGCAGGCAACCTGATAAGAGCGGCTTCGTAGAGCATCACAGGCTTAAAGTGGGACGCTGCATGTCTGCAGGAGCACACTTACCAAAGCAGAAAGAGATTTTATAACACATGGTGAGGGGGCAAAGTGTGAGTATGTACGATATGCAAAAGTCCCACCTGTTACTGTGATTCAACCTCTGAAACTGCTCAAAGGAGTGATCACCACATCTCCAGACTTCACACATTCAAGAATCTGATCTGGATGACGGCACTCACTGAGAACCCATGTATATAACTGTTTCAGGGAACCTTCCCAAACTTGCACTCCACCAAGTGGGCTAGCTGATGGGGCACATGCACCACTGCATTCACAACCTCACTTCAACACGTGGCAAATTAGCAGCGGGTGAAAGAGAACTGACCTGTACATACATGCTTGTTCTGGTGCTGTATGAATGCAATGCTTTTATTCGTGTCAGCTGTTGTAAATGGACCTCGACAAAAATGTTTGGTTTCTCACCTGCTTTTCGCTCTTTTTCGTTGCTTGAGCTGTTTCTGATTCGATGGTTCCTCACTCCTTTGTGATTAACACTACTTCTGCTGTATTTTAATGTATTGCAGAGGCTATGTGAATCTGTATCATATGAAAATATTTTTAAATGCTGCTGATTCAAAGACAAATCTGAGATGATACCCTGTAAAGAACACCTGTCCTGATTCTGACTCAAGCATCTCAATTTCAGAATTGTATAGCTACTGTGGCAAAACCTGCTTGCTTTCAAACTCTGTTTAATGTAATGTATAAAATTACATTTTAGAAATGTATTGTTGGATTTGACTCTTTTTCTGTGGTTTGGCTAGCACTCAAAATGTGAATCTTACATTCTTTATGTATTTTTGATTGTCAAGAACAGACTATTTAGCATTATTTGGCTTACAAGAATAGATTTTCTTGCTTTCAAAATGAAAGTTTGCTAAAAGAAATAGATTAAAATGCTAAACATGTTCGAGGAAACAGTGGACAGGGGTTCTTTAGTGCTTCTTGATATTTGGCTTTGCACGGAGCAGTTTAACGAGAGGAATTGGCGGGTTATGCTTCAGACCCAACACAGGGTGTCTCGTTCAGATATAATATGTGCCAGAATGTATAAAGAAATTACAGGCTGTGTGCTCTGAAGTACTTATGTGCTGCTTTTACCTTCTGTTTTTTTTTTGTTGTTGTTTTGCAAGTAATTGTTTGGATTTTTTTTGTTTCTTTTTTTTTCCTTTTTCTTGTGTTCTCTTAATGCATAATTGGTGTATTTCATCCTGGCCTAAGACAACTGCAGGGAAATCAGAAGCACCCTTATTTCCAAGATGAAAATGAATAAGAATATGGTTTACATGATAAATAGGATGACTGGGGAATACAGGAATGATTTTAAGACTTCAGAAAGTACTGGGGTACTTGGATTGTTTCAGTTGTGTGGGAGATGGTGAGAGGATTTTTGTCAGTATTTGAAATAAACTTTTACATTAAAAATACTTCATTTTTGTTTTTCGTCTGTGTCAGGTCGCTGTCCCTGGTTCTTAGGTAAAATATGCATTTTATGGACATTTGCGTGCACCCTCAGAAGAAAAGATCCTACTCTGACGTGTCTCAGAGTGAGTGAAAATGACGACGAACTCATATTTGGCCACTAGGGGGAAGCACTACCATGTGTAACATGACGCTGATGGAAACAGAAAGTTCGAGTCATTTCCAACATTCCCTTTAAATAAATTATATCAGTTTTGGTTGTAAAGAGAACAAACTGATTAAAATATCTCACTGAAAGATATGGGAAGAGACGTGCTGCTTATAATATGAAGCAAATATGTTAGTACAGTCTTAAAGTGATGCAGTTACCGTTATGTGCCCTATAACATAGCCTATGACAGGAAAGGTTGCATGTTTTAAAGTGGAATTTGTGATTAAGTTAAATTAAAGAACTAGCAATGGCACTATATGTAGAACACAACAGTGCTTACAATTGAATAAATATGGTGTTGAGGAAAAAATTTAAAAAAATTGTATTTAAACATGCAGATTTAACTATAATTAGTGTAACTATGACCTTTGTAATGTTGTCTTTCGTGTGATGTTTGGGTAACATTTGAGTGTTAATAAGGAAATCCCACTTCCTTACACACATTTTCAGTTTTGATGTAATGGAAAAACACAGAACTCACTAATTCAGTCTCAGCCTTTGACAGTGTATATTCCGAGCCATAGAATCACAACGACTTTGGATGGCCAGACATTTGTTTCCTTCTTACTTAAAAAAAATAGCCAAAACGACGCAAACTAAATGGAAATTTTTAGGTTTTAAAAACCCTGCTTTCCGCAAGAGTGCTTTTTACGTAAGAATAAATCGTGCGTCTTGACGTCACGTTGACGTGTCTATATATATCCATGACAGACACTCCACCATCTCTTCACAGTACGCAACTCGAGAAGAATGACTGTGTTGTAAGCAAAAAGCTAGCTCATTATTTCAAATAGGCTGGGATCGGAATTTGAGAACTTAATTCTCCAGTTCCCAAATCGAGGATACTTTGTAAGCAAATTATCAAAATTAACATGTATCCCATCATGTCAAATCGGAGCCTCGGCTGTCTTATTGTTCCTCAAAATGGAGTCTCGGATGTACAAATGCTCCTCAGACCAGGACATGCCTACATGCAGGTCGCCGTAGACTCCTCGTCGGATCCCCACAACGTGATCGACGGGTCTGTCGATATCCCGAAACGACCGACGAACCTCGGGGTGGTTTCGTCAAAAGGATATCCAGCTAAAAGCTTTCGGGAGGTCTGCGACGACGCTGATAGCGGCTCTTTGCCTTGCACACCGGAGCTGCACTCGGACAGTGAAATAGACGTTTCCAACGGTCACGCCGGGGATGAAGTCTTGGATAATGTCACCAGGCAACTAATAACCAGCTTCCTTAGAGACTTTAATGGACTTCCAACATCGAAATGGAGTGAAACCAAGGCACTATCGACAATGAGAAGAGTCGTGGAGAAGGTTTTGGACAAACACAAATTCGCGTACAATGGTAAGTAAGCCACCATTGTGTGAGGATTTTAACAGAGAGAGAGCTCATAGCCTTTGCCTGCGTCAGCCACGCTGTTTATTCGACACAGACGCCATTCTTTGGGGAAATGCTGGCAAGTGGAAGCCATTTTAACCCCTAAGTAAATGAACAAGGAAGTGATACGTGATTAACATGACTCATTCAACCATTTGTGGAACGGCTGCAGTTCAGGGTACAAAGCAGTCTCCTATCAATTGGAGGGTCAGCGGTTCGATTCCCGGCGCCCCCGGACTGATGTGTGAATGTGTGCGACAGAGAGAGAAACGGCAGTGTTCAGCCTGTGACACGGTTCAGATGAGACGTGCTGTGTGAGTGAACGAGTGAATGTGGTTTGTAGTGTTAAAAGCGCTTTGAATGGGCGGAAGTACACTAGTCTGACTGCTTATGTAAATCGATCTGTTGGTCTCACTCACATATTACCATTTAATGTGCGTCCAAAGCAGATTTCTGATGTATTATGTATTTAATTTTCCAGGTATGATCAACAAACTGTCTCTGGACAACACGGGAGACGATATGAAGTTTGTTGGGGTAGTCGCCCAGAGCCTCTTTGAGGACAGGATCACCAACTGGGGTCGCATCGCCAGCCTGGTGGCCTTTGGGGCGGTGGTGAGTCAGCACCTGAAGGAGAGGGGCAGGGAGAACTGTGTGGACCTGGTGGGCCAGGAAATCTCCACGTACCTCCTGTCTAACCAACGGGACTGGCTGGTCAAAAACAACTCATGGGTGAGTTATGGCTTTTGGCTGAATGACAGGATGTTGCAAAAGCCTGTGTCCTGTGAGCATTCGTTTTAAACGCTAGACCTAATCTTGTACTCCTTTTTATTTTGTTTTCAGGATGGCTTTGTGGAATTCTTTCAAGTAGCAGACCCTGAGTCAAAAGTCAGGAACACACTTATGGCCTTTGCAGGAGTTGCCGGGATTGGGGCCACGCTGGCCCTGCTGATCAGGTGAATTTGTTGGACTATCAGAGACTTTCTTTTGGATGCTTCTTCTTTTACCAACTTCGACTTGTGTTTGGACTTTGGAAGATGGAAATAGAAGTTTGAAACTGGTGAAGGCATTGAAACGCCAGTGTCCCCCTCCCACATCTGTAAATGACGTTCCGCAGCCAACTTTGGATGAATGATAACGTATTTAATATAAATAAATTTTATTTTTCTAATAAATGTAAAATGCGTTTCTATACAAATCTTAAATGATTATGGGATTCAGTTCACTTGATTTTCTTTTTTCTTTCCTCACGAGAATCTAATCCTGATTTGTTTACTCATTCACATATATCACAATTCTAGTAGCATCACTAGGCCAAAACGGAGAGCTTTATTTTCTCATGTCGTGCAGTCATGAAACCAATTTCCCTACAGTCCATCCGACCCTTTGTATGGACATTTCAATCAAGTAATAGGTAGATGGAGTGGATTTGCATGAGTGTAATACTTCCTCATTATGATTGGATCCATACAAGGATGCAAGACCATCTACATCCTGGACTTTTGGCTTAAATGATCCTGGACAGCTTGAAGTCTGTTGGAAAAGACTTGACAAGGATTTAGCAAGGACTGGAAGTATGCAGATTGTGCTGATCTGTTTCAAAGTTGTAAGTCTTTTGGAAAGGATTTTCTTGAGACAGACGATGATGGTTCAGATCCAGGTGTAAACTAGCGGGGAAAAAGTATCATTTTCATAGTTTTAACCTGTGACATTACAGCCACACACTGTTGTGATTAAAAAGAACAACGTTATCACACCCATGCACTTGTTAACCTCTGTTTATTCACTACCACAACCCAAAGACGGCAGTGGCTGTTGTTTCCTAGAAATTTGAAGCTGTGGCAGCACCGAGTGCTCTGCTGCATCCGCAGTTGTTGCAGTGCTAGCATGTAGATATCTGCAGAGCTGTTGCACCAGCAAGACTGAACGGGGGTGAAAGCAGTTCATAACAACCTCAGACTTGCATAACAGCGTCTACTTCCTGAGTTTGCAAGCATCAGCTATCTAGAAACGGGTGATTTAATCAACTATCCTTTATGTAATTGGATGCATGTTTCAGGTTTGTTTTTTATCTTTAACACAAAATGACTTCATGTATTTAGGTTCTACTATCCACAAGCCTGTAGTTCACCCTCCTCTGCTCTCCTGTTGCACTGTTCACATATAAGTACACAGCTGTTTTTACACTTGCTGTTGGAAACACGAAATCTTGCGCAGACCCTATCGAGCCTCGAGCAGGAGGATCCTTCACGTGTGGCTTCACCCTTGTTTGTTCAGATTCTGCTGTTGTCTCGGGTTACAGTGCAAACACGGCTCTCATCAAGGTCTTTTGAGGAAATGGAGAGCAGCCTCGCCATGGTGATGATCCGCAGCAGGCTTTCTTAGTCAACGCCTGAAGTTAATGATGTTGGCCACCACCTAGGTTACTCATGTATGGTTCATTGTGAAAAAGAACCCGGTACACAATGGGGACTTGGGGCTGAGGCAATTTCATAGAGCAATTTGCATCATCCAGAGTGGCTTTGGGTGCAGAAGGCGCACAGCGTTACAGTGCCGGGAGGCTGAGTATGCAAAGGGTAGTAGTTTAAAAGCCTTGCTGTTGAGAACTACATTGTGTGTACATACAAGTCCTCAATCTGTATGAGGTGGTTTTTACAGCCTATCCATCATATCCTGGTATGTTGAAATAAGAGCAGAAGGTTAATAACTTGCATACACTTACAAAAACTTAAGCTGTGTCATTGCTTACAATACCTTTTATTCTTAGGCCTAAATAATAAACTCCAAAATGAGAACTAAAGGACTTAAACAGCTGTAGATTACTTTCCTAAGACAGTCATTTACAGCTGTTTAGTTTAAAAGTAGGAGGGGGAAAAAAACGGTTGTGGTTGAGCAAACTTTTCAAATGTAATCGTGCAGCTTCTTCACCATCAGAGCAGTGCAGCTGCAGACTGGAAGACCTGTAGAAACCCTGCAACACGTGAAAACATTCCTCTCGTGGGATCGTTCTCAAGGAGTGGTTAAGACTATTGTGTGCCCGCACATTTAAGGGAAGAGTGTTTCTCACATTCAGCATTCATCGTGTTTTGAACTCCACAGCTCAGGATTAAACCTAAACTCAGACACACTATTGGGAGTTCCTGGACATCAAGTGAAAAAAGTACTGGTTCCCTGCTGCTTCTGGAGATATTAGCTTCCTGGTGGTTCTGATAAGGAAGACTTATAGCGCACATAAGACAAAGTTCAAATAAGTTTCAAACATAGATAACATTTCACCATCTCATTGCTCAAATGTGTCTTTTCTCTGTAATTTCCTGTGAAACTGACCTTAGGTAGTTTAGTAACTTGAGCTTAGAGGAACTGCTTTTCTGACAGGGCATTGGTTGGATGTCTCTACTTCTCCGTAGCAACAACCCGCCCCTAAGTTTTTAAAAAAAACGCAACAGTTTCTGGGAAGTCAGCTGACGCATGAGTTAATCTTTGAACCAGAGTAGTCTGCCTGCGCTTGCTCGTCAGAGGCTCCGAATACTCAGAATTCTGGCCCTGATGTGTAAAGATAGGTTCAGTTCTCACAGTTTGCAGCATCACTGTGCAAAAGGGAGACAGACTTGGTTAGATTAAAAAGTTGAGCACACAAAAAAGAAGAGTTTCTGGAGCCGTTTCTGTGGCGCAGAATTCAAAACTTGCCTGCTTACTTTGAGCTTCATAAAGAGTCTTTAATAAAGTTTTGTCTTACAGTTTTTGAGTATATAGAACATGTTTACATAACTGCACAGCATCATGAGGGGAACTGCTTAAGCCTTTCCAATCAGTAGAAGGACCTTTTAGTACAACATGTTTAAATATGTCTCAGGGGATTGGTGTAAATTAGCATTAGATCCTCTGTTTCGTGTCATTGTGTCTCTGGTAGGTGTCACAGTATTGGTTTCTATGCGTTACAGCACTTTTCCAGACTTGCATTTCACGCTGTACGACTCCCTTGACTCGTATCTTTCTGCGCAACTGGGGCCCCATCCACATCTTTATCTATGTTAACCCAAACTTCTTTGGAATTGGCAATTAGAAACCACAGTTTCCTGTCTGCGTTGAGCATTTTCTCTGAAAACACAAGCCCAGTGCAGTAGATAAGTGTTGACAGAAACCTCCGCAAACATTGTGTTCCTTGTTATGGGTGCCTTTCTTAAATTGTACACAAGCCTTCGACTCATTCGTACAGTTATTTCTGAATAAATGTCGACACATTCTCAGACGGATTGCGTCCTTGGCCCTGGTAATGTCCTGTAGTTCTGCCAAAGCAGCACGAGAACGGATCAACCGTGAGCCCAAATAACTGATGGCAGAGGAGCTCCAACTGCTGATGCGATGTTAGTAACGTACAGATTCTACTGTACACGTCAAAAGTTACTGTTTTAATAACTATTCTTGTCAGCCACTTACGTTACAAGAATAAAAAAGCACTTGTTTTTCATTTTTATTTTATAATTACAGTAGATAGTTTAGTTTTTTTGGCCATTTTACAAACCAGAAAATAGCCAAAAGTAAAATATTTCTGCTGAAATTTTGGGGCAACTTCTTTTCCCCTGTTTTAACAGTATCGCATCGCTCTCATAAACCGTTCCCTCGTGTTCCCATTTCACCGTCCATTTCCACAGCTGTCATGATCTCACTGTTGTTGAACAGTGCGGGGAATTGTTAAGACGTCCACGGTAAGAATAAAACAAAAGTTTGAGAAGAAGTTTAAAAGATAATTGGAGATCAGAGGTCAAATGGCTCTGATTCATCTGCCTGCACTTTAGAACATTAATCTCTTCTCGGTGAGTTGATTCTTATCTGAGATCAAGTTCTGTCATCTGGGTGATGTGTCATGTTCCTTTAAGTGTAGTTACTTTATTCTCTGAATGACTGATGGCCATTGTGCGATATTAACATGTTCATCCATGCTGGCAGTTGTGACGCGCAGGCTGATCACTATAACCTTGGAACAGCATGAGATCTCTATGTGATAATCTCTCTGTGTGATCTATGATTATACGTATTACTCAAGTCTTATTGGATGGATCATGACTTTTCTTTCACTGGACATTGAAGTTTAGCACCATCTCTGGAAGCTCATCATAGCTCGGCATGCTACATACGAGCAGTGTTAGGAATGTTTTAAGTTGGGTGGATCTTATATGCAAAGATAAATTCAAACTACAGGAAAACAAGCAACGTCTATTTGCAGACTGACATACCAAAGGGGAAAGAATTCAAAATTTACCCGAGCTGGGAACTTCCTTTTACTCTTTTACTAAAGGACTATTGTCAAGCTTTATGTAAAAGTCAAAGGTGGCAGTAAGCCACTGTTTTTATTGACTCAATGTGTGGGTTGTGGATGGTTTTCACAAAGCTTCACAGTTTAGCGAAAAAGTGTCAGAAGTCCTGAAAACAACGCAACAAATCCATAAAATGGTGAATGGACCCACTCTGCCAAATAATTCTAAAGGTTATAAGTTATCAGCCCACGAAATCACTTATAAGACCAAGTTTTGATTGAGTTGATATATCTCGATGATTGTACAATTTGTTCAGTCCGAAATGAAAACATCAGGATATTCCACAGTTGTTTTTAGCTGTCTTTAAAACAATGTGGTGATTTTCGTTCACTTTTTTCTTTATTCCGTCTTTTCTGTGAGGCTGCAGGTGTTTTAAACTTTAATTTCATGGCAGTGCTGTCCTATACTGTAGTTGTGTTAATGAACATTCAGATGGGTGTTGCAGTATTCTCTCATATCAGTCTTGCAGCTTTGCTGTAACCATCTTCTCTCAGCACACAGTGTTCTCTGCAGAAGGTTGTTGATCCCGCTTTTGGTCTTTGGAGGCTTTCCATGTTTTGTTTTATTCAGTTTAGCAACAAGGCCAGCATTCTCTCTGGAAGGGGCAGGATGTTCCCAGCAAAATTCCCAGCTCGTTACCAACCGGAAGGAAGTAACAGGACATTTGCTCTAAGAATAAACACTGAGCCCCAGCAGTGTACACAGTGCGTGGCACTCCTTAACTCGCACATGTTTCCTTATTTTCTTTCATCACAACTCAACATGTCAATGTTTTTCTTCATTTTTTATTTCTGTTCTGTCTCGTTCTTTTTATTCCAGAGCAAATAGGACTTGCCTCTCTTCTGAATTTACTGTACGGAGACTTAACCCTCCCGTTGTCTTGCGGGTCAAAAGTGACCCACTACCATGTTTAGCTGTAGAAAAAATACCTTAAACTATCTTTTTCCAACTTGAAATTTCATGACTTTTCCTAAAAGGACCCCATCATTAGAAAAAGTCATACTTTATTTTTGTTTATGTTTCCATGTGGGCTGTACACCACTAGGGTACAAAGATTGTCTTATGGGTCATTTTTGACCCGCGAATTATAAAAACATTTAAACACCAGAAAAAAATTAACTGTTTTTTTAACTGTTTTTTTTTTTTTCACTGTCTTTCAATATAATTCATTCAGAAGTAATTACTTCAAATTTATATAATAACAATAATAAACCTTTATTATGTAAAAGAAAAGTGAGAAAACAAGAAAACTGTTGGTCCAACAGTTGGTTTGTGGTTAAAAAAAAAAAGTGTAATCCTGAAAACTGGTGATTGTCTTTTTGTATTGTGTAACAAAAAATACATGATAAAAAATGTATTGAATTGAGTTGAATAGATAAATAACAGGTGGTTTCATCATACAAAATAGATTTTGGATTTAAAATTCAATTAAGTTGCTTTATTTTGGGGCTTTGGTAGGGCGGGTCATTTTTGGCCTTGTTTAGCCTGGTTTATAGTCGGTAACGCAAGACGCAACGCAAGCCCTTGCGCGGTTGCAAGCCCCCCCCTTGCGTGCTTGCGTGTGTCACCTCAATTTTCTAAACTTCACGCAAGACGCAAGCGCAAGCCACTGGCTGTGGTCGAAATCGCCTACTACTTGATCGATCTGACAGTACAGTATGCAGAGCCATTAACATACGCGCAAGACGCAAGCGCAAGGGCAGTTAAAAGAAGTATAACTCAGCCTTTATACTTCTTTTAACTGCCCTTGCGCTTGCGTCTTGCGCTTGTGTTAATGGATCGAGACGTTTATGCTTCATTTAGCTTTGCCGGTGCTTGCGTGTGCTGCGTGGTGATTCATCGCCAGGACAGTAGGTGGAGTAGCGGGTTTTTTCAATGACAAGCCTACTACGATGAAAGGAAATTACCACCAGGACCTCTTCGGCAAGTCTCTCTTCGAGTGGATTCATCATAGACATAATATATTATATATATTATGTCTATGGGATTCATGCTTCTTCTTCTTCTTCTTCGCTTTCTACCTTGGCGTTTGAAAACAGCGGTCTTTTATTAGGGGATGAAACCGTAAGATGAACACGCCACCGGATGTGATGTAGACAGTGGCTTGTGCTTGCATCCAGAGTGGCTACCAGAGAGTCTCTATTATGAGGAGAGGGAAAACTGGCGGCTATTTCCGGGTGGTACTGCACTCTGAACTCTATGGTGGTACTATGAAATCCACCTTAGATGCAGCCATTGCTTTTGATAGAATTTTTTATATTTTTTCATTTTAATTTTCCTAAAGGCAGGATAAATTATCCTTTCAAACGGCACTTGGTTTGATGTTTTAGACTCACTAGATTTGTTTAAAATACACATTTATTGTCAGTATTGCATCCCGAGTGACGTCACGCATGTGGCATCACTTTACGGCATGGTCATTCCTAGCGCTGAGCTAGCAGAGAGGTGTTAGCTCAAATAGTTACAGATTTCAGCACAGCCCTTTTACATACTCTCTGACTAGCCTCTGGTTTAGCTTTGGTTGTTGTTAGCGACACCAGGTTAGCACTCTGGCACAGTGGACGAGTGCCATAAAGCAGCCGGTCGTAATCAGCCGTGCGTTCTTCAGATTCCGTTAGCTAGATGCTAGCGGATACTGACTCGCAAATGCCAGACCTGTAAGAAAACAGAAAGCTATAACTCCCAGGTTATTGTACTTTTGATATAAATCCACATCCCTCTGTCAGAAATCACAGTATTATTTTCAGGTTTCAGCCGCTAGCGGGGACATTTTTTGAGTTATTAGCGCCAGCCCTATGGAAAATGGTCATTCTGCACTCGCTCGCCAGCGCCCCCAGAGAAAATCAACTGAACTGCAGCCAAATTTTTTATAATGGGGCGAATAGGAAGTGGAACGGCTGTCTGTAAAAGGGCTGTGGTGGCTACTCTATAGCTCTGCTCGCATCTTGTGTGAAGTTTAGAAAATTGAGGTGACACACGCAAGAAGCACGCAAGGGGGGGCTTGCAACCGCGCAAGGGCTTGCGTTGCGTCTTGCGTTGCGTCTTGCGTTGCGTCTTGCGTTGCGTCTTGCGTCACCGACTATAAACCACAGAATGTTAAGACCGCACAAGGGTTAAAAGTGTACAAGGGAACAAGGAAAAACATCTTTCTAGATGCCAAAAAGAAGAGACAGTGCCTGAGATGGTTTAGCAAGCCAGTGTGAGAATATACATCTAAATAACCACATTCTGTTTTTAAATAGAGGTGGGATGTACCTGTTGCCCTGGGGATAGAAAACACAGTCGGGGCCCTCACTTGTGCAATGTACTGTTCCCCGTTGTCAGAACAACCAGCATTATGTTGGAATTTGTCTTTGTTGGTGGTAATTCGATGAACTAAATTTAGAAAGGTGTACAGTGTGGCCAAACACAGGCCGTTATTAACCCTGTCGAAAGGACACGGACACCAAATTATGTGATAATCCATGAGGACAAAAAAGTAAATGCTCAAAAGCAACAGGCCTGCAGGGAACTTTGGGCCCCAGAACAGTTTCAGCCGAGTTTCACCAAACATTTGATACGTGTTTTTCCACACGCTGAAGCAAAATGTGAAGTTGTAACCATATAGTTGATATCATATAAACTTAAGAAGAGATTTCTTACTAATAACCTGTTGTTACTAAATGAACTCCAGTGAGCTGGAGGTGGAAAGTGGAGATGTTGAGCATTGACATGCCGATGAATTAAAACTTGAGCTTTAGGTGTCAAGTTGTGCATTTCTATGGTCTAAGACATGGGAAATGAAACGGTAACAGCAGAGTGATGGGTTTCATCATCACAGGTCAGAATAAAAGTGAAATCAAAAGTAGAAAATCAGAGGGACCAATTCAAATGAAAATTTATTTAAAAAAAGAGATTCAACTTCTCAGGTTGGAACATGTTTCCTTTACAGTTCAAGTATCCTCACTTTTGTAAAAAACAAAAAAAAGCCTGGACTCTACCAATAGATTATTTTCCCTAATAGCAAACAGCTTCTTCTTTGGCTTCTTTGTGGGTCAAACACTTCTAAAACAACAAGACCACCAGTGTAGCGATGCTGATTCCAAACTTTTTGCAGCTTGGTGCGCAGTTAGGGAGCAATGAACCTGTAAAACTGCATGACAAACATCTGAGAAGTAGGTCACTCATTTCCTCTGTAGTCACTTAACCCATGAACGGTGACAGCAGATGCATTTGTACTCGGGGCCCCTGCATTGTGCTCGAAAAGCATTGCGACTTAACTGCAAGAAGCTCTCTGGCAACTCTTTCTATTGACTTGTTGTATTTCAGGGTCAAACTCTGACAGGCCCAGGCTTGTTCGGCCTGAGTGCTGAGGTGTGATGTTATTATGTCTGGATGAGCCATCAGGTGGATGGAGGGTCAAATGGTCAACGTTCATTACAGCTTGTTGGCCCCCTCCACCCCTTCACCTTTTGTTTGGATGGTTGTTTGTTGACGTCTGTTGCCTACAATATTCCACACAGCAATCTGTGGAGCTCAGTGGTTCAAAAGCCGTTGAACTCATGAATAGGATGCATTGTGTCTAAAAAAACCCCCATCAACAATGCTGTTGATAGTCATCCGTTTATGTGGTCATCTGGAAAAGCTCAGTGTATGGCTGCACGTAATTCATATGACCGATTATCTTTCCGCCACAGCAAACGAGGAATCATGCTTCTTTGGGTCACATGCTTTATGCTTTAGCATTGCCTGAAGAGATGAGTGTGTTGAAATCCTTATTTCAGCTAGAAGCTGACTCCAGGAGAAGTCCAAAAGATGATCTCATTGTCAGCAGGATAATTGCACGGCCCCCTTTTTCCTTAATCTAAAGCTGTGATCAGCACTTGGTCAGCAAAAGCTGAAAACAGAACCCTGGAGAATGAATCATGGCTGTTGCAGTCTGGGATCACAAAGTTACCTCCAAATTACAAAACCACAAATTTTAAGGTGTACAAGCAAATATCTGTGCTGCAGCTGAGACAAACAGGATGTGTCATACCCCAGTAATGTCATGTGGCAAGCAGGACTGAGGCTGAGTCATTCGGTCTTCTGGATAGATCCGGTCCTGTGGTGCAGAGAGCTCTAAAAATAAAAGAAAAAAGATTTAGCAGTAGATATGAAATGCAAATGGAGGTAAAAATATTTCGTATTTTTCACAGCAACAACTAATTGTCATTGTAAAGTTCTGATCGTAACAAAATACTGTACTGTTGTTTACAAATTCATATATCTGTTACTCAGATTCAATAACCAGCATTTTATTGTTTTCCCAGGGCCTTCCAGGGTCTTTTTTTTGTACAAACGTATACAAAAATTGGCGTCTCTGAGTGATTGTTAGGGCTTTTCTGAGCATCAGATAGAGAATCCAAAACTTAATTGAAAACAGAGAAAGATAAATTCCTTACTGATGTTCTCTGATCTGAAAGAAACCCTGAAGCCAGATCATCCAAAAATGAAGAAAAAAAAAAGTATCCCCTGATAATATAGACAGAATAGTATATGGAAATAATCTGCTAAATGGTAATATCACGAAAGAACAACATGTACTGTTCAATTCAAGCCAATTTAGGATCCAATTCATTGTGATACAATCATAATACAATTCAATAAATTACTAATTATTCCAAAGCATACATACAGAGCCAATTAAAAGAAAGTAGCGTAGCTAAGGAAGCCAACAGATTTCACAGAAACTTTACTTTGATCCAAATCCCCCATCCTGAGCGCGCACAAGGCGACTGTGGAAAGAAAAAACTCCATTTTAACCGGAAGAAACCTCCATTAGAAACAGACTCTGGGAGGGTGGCCATCCGCCTCGACCAGCTGGGGTTTGAGAGGACAGGAAAGAGGGGACAACTAACACCGTAACACCAGACCAGGGATACCTGCTGAGAAAGAGAGACACAAGCTGATGACAACAATAATGTTTGTATGCACATAGAGATAAAGAGAAGAGAGTGAGAAAAGGTGTATGATGGGAGGTCCACGGCAGTCTGGGCCAACAGCAGCATAACTATCGGATGGTTCTGGGTCACCTGAGCCAGCCCAACTATAAGCTCTATCAAAAAGGAAAGTTTTAAGCCTAATCTTAAAGGTAGAGAGGGTGTCTTCTTCCTGAACCCAAACTGGCATCTGGTTCCACAGTGAGGGGCCTGATAACTGAAGGCTCTGCCTCCCATTCTACTTTTAGAAACTCTGGGAACCACAAGTAGACCTGCAGTCTGAGAGCGAAGTGCTCTGTTGGGAAAATATCTAACTATGAGATTTTTAAGATATGATAGAGCTTGGTCATTAAGAGCTTTATATGTGTGGAGAAGAATTTTAAATTCTATTCTGAGTTTGACAGGGAGCCAATGAAGAGAAGCTAAAACTGGAGAAATATGATCTCATTTTGGACAGTCCAATAATAAAGAATTAACATGGTGTCAATTTACATCAAATACAAACCAGAACATATCTGAAGTACCTGGTAGAGCAAAAGGAACCAAACAAATCCAAAACAGCATCTGAATATATGCCTCCTCTGTTTAAAATATAGTCAAAACCCTTCTTCTCTCTGACCTGGCAGAAGCCTGACTTTTTAAATGTTTTTCCATGCGCTTCATATATCACATTTATGTCTGCTAACTTGATCTCAGTAAAGGAAAAGGTCGATATTTTGAATTCTAATAAACAAGCTGTTAAACCACAGAGGAAAATATGGCAAATATGGTGTAATCACACCTATGGTTTGTTTAGTTTGATCCAAGCCAGAATTGAAAGATTAATTTTGTTCCATTAATTATTTTCGTTTCACAAGTACTAAGCAGCAGGAAATCCTTTTTTTGTGAACACGGTATGAAAAATACCCCTCCCTGTGTTGTTTTTATGCTTATTGTTGGAATGGAAAAAAAGGTCAATGCAGTTTGAGATTTTGATTTTAACATTAAATCAAATGCCTCTTTGCAAGTTTAGACACCTTCTCTAGCTGCTTTTTCCACTGAAAGTCCACAATGGTGCCACACAGATTTAAGATTTAAGCTCTTTTTTTGGTTTCTTGACTCATCTGATTGAGGCCATTTGGCTTTCAACAGCTACTTTTCTTTGTTTGTGAGCCAAACTAGGCTGAACACCTAAAGCTCTTTTCATATTGGCATACTGGTTCAAGGGGGAACTAATTGCACATCCAACCACCATCAAAGGTTCTAGGTAAAGCACCTAAATTATCCTAGGGTTCATTTAGAGTCACCAGTCAACCCAAAACGCATGTTTTTGGGCGGTGGGAGGTAGCCGAAGTAACCGGAGAGAACCAGAAAAGCCCCAACGCTCTTGCTGTGGGGCGACGGTACAAACCACCACCACCATGCAGCCCTGAATTGTGCCATGCAGATTCATTTTCCATGCCTCGCCTCACAACGGCGGGGGTGCAGCATTGTTTTGCCTTTCAGCTGCCACCAAATGTGATCAACACAGAATCAACATGTGAATGTAACAGTTTGAACACTCTCACCAACTATGCTGTTGTCTCTCAGCGGACTGTTAGGTTGGAGATTCGAGTGGTTTGTGTCCTCTGAAGCTGTTGGCCTAAAATAGTAAGGAGCAGATAACTAACTCACCTTAAATTTCTTTCATTTTCAAACTTTAATGTTCAGACCAAACAAATGCTGACTCAAGACACATCACTTGACAATTATGTGATGCCTGCTGAGCCACAACAGACTTAACACATTTTCCACTTATCCAGAAGTGCCTGCTCAGCTGCCTGCTCAATGTTGGGAGTTCAGCTGAAATGCAACTTCAAGGCGTTGTGTCATCAGAGAGGTGTCGGTGAGATCACATTGGAGAGAGGCTGAAATTAACAAAAGCAGAAGTCCTTATGAGTACCAATTGTTGTTGTATAATAACTGAATAAGAAGAGTTATTCCTGAATTCCTTTGGATTGTGTTTTTTTCTTTAGTTTCCTTTTGATAGTGTTACATTATAAGTAATATCTGAACTGTAGGATGTCAGTACCATTATTCTTTTAACCTTGAAGTTCCTTTTCAGAGGTACAAGCTTCAGTTAGAAACAGTGAGACATCTAATGATGTCTTTGATGCAAACATTTGAACTTTCCAAGCCTTAATTATTTCTTATCCCAAGCTAATGCTGCAGAAACATGTTAATAAAGCACAACTATTATTTTTCTTAAAGACCGAAAAACTCTGAAAAAGGAGGGCATGGTGGCAAGCAACTATGACAAACCACAATAATATTAGAAGGAGGGTTCTGATTTCTTTCAACACAAGATGTTCAACCAAGAAATCGTGGATGATATACTGAATTTCCCCATTTTTCAATGATTCTTTGGGTTCTTTAGTTTTAAGTCATTGTTTAGTAAGATTTAAGTGCATTGCTTTTACTTTTGCTTTCTGATAGGATAAGAAAAAGGGACTCGGTCCAACTAAGGCTTCAAAATGACTTGATTAAGGTTGAAAATATATGGTTTGGATGGCTTAACATTATCTCAAAATGACAGTACAGCTGGGAACCTGTTATTCTCTGACTACACAAATCTCAGGCTCCTTCACGAAGTTATCACGTCATCACCACAGCTTTTGTCGGGACTTGTAACCCGCATATCCAAGTGGATTTGTCTAACAGACAAATGTGAAATGAGTAAAATTTCCTCACACGCTGAAGTCCATATAGAAGAAGCTGATTGCTTCTTTAGGATTTTAGCCTGTTTAAGAACAAATTGCAGTTAAGTGTCTTGTTTAGGGGCTCCATTGCAGTTGATAGTAAAAAGGATAAGCTCCATTCTGTCAGTTTCCCGACCAGATTTTATCTTCCAGCTCCAGATTGGGACTTGCTTCATTTCCCTGAAGTTGAACATCTTCTTCCAACTGTGTAATCTACAGCCAATGTCCTAGTGTCAAAATGATAGATGTTACGCAGGCTCTGATAAATGCTTTCCCAAGCAAATGAAATTATTGTTTTCAGTGCGTTGTTCCCCAGAGTAACTACACACCTATAAAAAAAGATAATTAGGGGCTTTTCTATAAGAGTTGCTATTGTTTTGTCTCAGGGTCTGTCTGTGAATTTAGGTCAAGGCTGAAAAGTCTTTCATCCTCCCCCATACATGACGATATGAGGGATTACCACAAAGACAAAATAAGAGCTCAGCTGATAACCAAAGACACAAAAGTGGCCTGCCAGCTCACGCCTGTTGCCTTCATGTAAGCAGAAAGAAAGCTGTTCTGTAAAGTGTTGATCCCTGCGTCGTTAGGCTTTCATTTCATGGAGACAAAGAAAAGGTTGTTCATTGTTTTGCAGAAAACACAATTTGAAAAAGATAATCCACTCAAATTCTGCCCTGAATGCTGATCAGCTGGATTTTAGACTTTTATAAATATTTGTGATATTTTACACAGCCTAGCAATGGATTAATCCAGTGCTTTATTATCTTAATGCGACAGTGGTGGGATTCAACCAAAGCTCCTTTAAAGCAGGAAAGAGGTTTAGCTGTTTAGAAACAGATCAGACGTGTCCATAAACATCCATGTGTCCTCTTTAAAGAGTCTGCGACCAACTTCCTAGAGAATAAGGCTGCTGATGTTCCCCTAAGTGCTAACAAAGCCTACAATAATATATAGGATCCCATTTATAGCCACTTTATTCATTTTATTTATCTTTGCCATCGACTTATATTGACTTATGTTGACTGATATTCAGAAAGACTCTGCTGATGTGAGCCACACAGATGAAATGTTTCTTCACTACCACAAACACACACTGTAGTTTATCTTAACTCAATCCCTTCTAAGTACCACATGTGTGAGTTAATCCACAGCTGAAAATAAGCTCTGTTTACTCATGTTTCACTTGTATTTGCTCAAATCTACAGTTTCAAACATTCTAAGAAAATTACTGTGCCCTTTTCTTTCTTTTTTTAAAATCTAAACAGTCAGTTTCTGAATCTCTTTTAAAGAGTTTTTCAGGGTAAAACTTGAAGAGGACATGAAACTGAAGTTACTGCATATACATGGACGGACACAAATTGTGCTTCTTTTTTTCCTTTTCTTTTTACAACAAGCACAACATTCAAAGTTTTGACTCTCAGCGGAAGGTTTCTATTGAGTTTGCACTATATTTGTGTATTTTGTAGATGGGGTGAGACTTGTCCCCTGATGAGTCAGAATAACAATAATTCATATTTGTAACACCTAACAAACAACATTTTTCCTGGAAGGATCATTTCAAGGCAAACTGTTGTTTTCCTGAACCTAACCATGTAGTTTTTATACCTAAACCTAACCAAACAGCAAGTGAAAGTGAAAGTAAACAGCAGCTGAAAATTAAAGTGGGGTTCAAAATGAAGGAAAGTTGAGAAAGCATTGACCGGAAGGAGAGATGAATCACCTCGTAAAGTGGACTCATTCACCTGAGATCAAACAGGTTTCTATGAGGGACTTTCCAGATCATTCTGTGTAACAAACCACGAGGTCTTTCAGAGTAGGAGATGAGTTTAGGTGTCTTGGATGGATGAAAACAATCAGCCATGTTGTTCTTCTGCTCCTTGGTTACTTAGTCTAATATATAGTTATTTTGACTGGAGACTGATCCAGAAGCACGCGCGGGTCGGCCTTAGAGCGACCCAGTGGGCCCTGATGAGTACACCGATGAGGATGATGGATTTTTGGAACCTCACGTGGAAACCGTGGGTTGCCTTTATCTCCACTGCCACACGCTCCAGTTTCCTAATGTTAACTTTATCTATTAAAACTTCCATAACAGTGTCACAAAATGCCCCGAGACTGTATTCCCATATGTGATTACTTTTGTGTCCACATAGATAAACAAACACATTATGTGACAGTTTTGCAAGAGTGTCCTTAAAAGTGTGGGAAAAAAGAAACCATCAGTCACTCAAACTCATAAAATTATTGTTGTTTGGTTTTTGTGTCATTTGGTGGCAAGATAATGAGAAATAATGTGCTGAACCCTGAATGATGATTAGATTTTCCAGATTGACTGTAACTTATGTTTTAATAAGTGTTTACAAAATAACACTGACAGCTATTTTTGTCATTGGAGGACAACATAGAAAGAATTGATTGTTTATTTGGCTGTTAATTTCCTCATACTCAGAGAAGATGTTACGATAAACTGAACTCTTGATTCACTGGCAACCCACAGCCAGTCAGGAATGAAAAGACTGCTACCAGAATTCTGTTTGTTGTCCCATAAAATATTCAAACTAACTGTGGAAACATACCATTTTTTCTAAGGTGTATTAACATTTGCATTATTAAACCGTGACATCACTGTCACACCCAAGTAGAGACACAAAAGAGATTTCTAGATAAATCCACTAGTCATGATCTGTAAAATCTTACTAAGCTGAGGCTTATCAAGGCTTATCAGATCAAAAACAAGTGTGGGATCAAACTTCCCTGGTAATGACTGCGTGGGCAGTTAGTTTATCATTATGTTTTGTAAATGTGCAGCAATGATGATGTATCAATATCAATTGACTAGATCGTTGCTATGCTTCCAAGATTAGTGTTTTTCTTGGATATTTTACACTTTGCTTTCCATAAAAAAGATCTCTTCCTTTTATGGTGAAACCCACCAATGATGGCAAAACTAATCTAACACTGAAACATGAATATTCATGATTGTCTTTACCCATAAGTGGTGGTGACAGATGCAGAACCCAAGGAGACTGTTTGTCATTTTCAGGAAAGCAAAGTCAGTGCAGATCTTGCCTTGGATTGGATGAGGAAATAAACCCAAGTGCACCTGTGCTGTGTGTTTTCAAAAGGACAGTCACACCCGATCAGATCATTTAATTTGATACCAAACGAACAATGATTATGGTGTATGTGTGTGTGTTTGTGGTGTGAGGCACTTCCAGGTGCTGTACTGTGCACAGCAGCATGAAAAAGGAGCATGTTAAGAGTGTATACTCCTTTTGCCATGGGCTATAATGTACAGTATGTCATCTGATCAGGGCGTTTTTGCAGGAGCAGTTGTTTGCGCTCCTGTATTTGCCTGTTCCAACAATGAGCTCATGTGTGTTCAGTTGATGGGACAGGAGGATTTTTATACACTCAAGCCCTTTGAGGCACATCACAAACACAGTCATGTGAAAAAGAAAGCACACCCTCTTTCAATTCAAAGAGTAATTCAGGTTTATGCACAGAACTGAATGTACTCAGAAGTACTGAATGACTGAAAGGGCAAAGTGCGTCCCTGGGACAGTGTCCTCTTTGATAATATTAAAGACGCTGATCTGGATCTGAATCTGATCACACTGGAACCATCCTCCAATTAGTGGATTCTTCTTTTTCACACATTCTGCTATAGATCTGCAGCTGTGTTTGGGATCATTGTCCTGTTGATGAGCCAGTTTCAGCCCAGCTTTAGCCGTCGGACAGATGGCCTCACATTTGACTCTAGAACACTTTGGTGTACAGAAGAGTTTATGATGGACTCAATGACTGCAAGGTGTCCAGGTCCTGTGGCTGCAGAACAAAACCTTTTAGTTATTCACTATTTCTGAATGGATTGTGTTTTGCACATAAAGCTGAATTACCCTGACAGCCGATGCATTTGTTAGATAAATCTGGAGATTTCCTGTTGGAACTAGGAACTAGGAAGTCTAGAAAATCAAATTGAGATATCTCAGAGAGGTGACTCATAATTCCTGCTCAGAAAAAACCCATTGCTGAGAATAGAGCTGTTAAAAATGGAAAAAAATATTAATTTCCCCTTAGTTTTGAAGCATCCTGTATAAGATGTGGAAAACAAGACAAATTCTATACACATTCCTCAAATTAAAATAGGAAATAAAACAAAGCAGAAAGCAACAAGTATGCTAACAGATCACTTTAACACCTCATTTAGCTAAAATGTGTTGTTATACAGACTGTAGGGTAGTGGTTTAAGGGGAGAAAACACAATATAAAAGAACAAATTACAAGCTTGGTCTTGAATTCACCTTTTTTCTCCTTCTGTTAGTTGTATCTGACACTAGGCGCCTAACAGTTTTTCCCTTGTCATTTTAAACACCTGCTAAATTTGACTAGCAATGGCGGTGCTCCTCAATTGATGGCTTCCTGGGTGACTACGGTATAAGGCCTATTGGAGGATCCGGCAACGTTGAAAAATATCTACTTCAGGGTCTGTGCCATGAATTAAAATTTCTTTTGATTAGATACTTCTCTGACCCTCTCCTCTACGTGCCGGATGGTATTTCTATTTACAGTCAAGGATCTGCCATAATGGATCGTCATTATATCAGTCTTTAAAATTGAAGAAAAATCAAGGAAGATGTGTCAGAACCTTACACTTTTCATCCTGTTTTAAATAATGGCTAAATTGAATAAGTTTTTTGGGAATCTCTTCCTTGTTGGCAGTGAAATGAGTGCATTTGACTGCCAACAAGGGAGTGGTGGCAGTGAAATGATGGTTGATTAACTTTGCACAAAGACAACTCAACTCTTATACCTACTGAATACAAGACAAAGTAACATAACATAGCAAATTATATAACAACATTCATGAGTTTGTGGAACATTCCTGACTAAAATAACTACAGTTTGAAACAGGAAGCACAAAACAGTGAACCAGTATACCAGCTCCATGGTGCTGGATGGAGACAGAAAGATTAATCACATGTTCTTAAAGCAATTGGTCATTTTGAAACAGCTCACTAACTGAAACGTTTTTCCATGTTTGTGTAATTCGCGTTTGTTTTAAGTGCCAACCAAATGCCAGTTTCACACTGTTGAACTTGATGAATTACACGCAACCATTTGCAGCTCAATCTGCACCAGAAAAAATGCATGTTTTCTCACTTCTTCATTTTGTAGTTGACACTTTTTTTTACTTTTGTTACTTTGTTTGTCCTATTTCTTATTGTAAATGCTCTTATTCAAACCATGGCAGCATATTTTCAAAGTCTCTCTAAGTCTGATACATATATGAGTGGTCTTATATAAAAAGCAACCACCTACATGACACTGACACAGGAAGCTGTTGCTATATTTACTTTGAATGTATTGCCGGAAATAAGCTATAGACTACATCTTCCTGCCCATGACTGCATGTGAGCTGGGTACTTGTGCCCCCAACCCCCTACAAGGGAGTGATGTCATTCCTCCAGTTACACTACAACAGTTCAGTATAATGATCTTTGGGTTCATGTTGTGTGCAAGCTGCATTTAGTCGTTCAGTTACTGCTGACTGGAAGCATATTCTTCTGATAAATCTTTGTTATGATATCCAACCTCTGTGAGAACAGACCAACGCTTTCAATGTGTTTGATCTTGAAATTGCTGTGTGCAGCATTTTACATCTTTGAATTGAAACCACAGTTCCGATGAGCACATCTGATCGTCCCTGTACAAAAGTTGTTGATGCTTATAAAAGCAGCCAGTTAGAGCCAAGCACAGCTGAAATGCATCTAATGAGTGAGTTCATTTGTGTGTGTAACATTGAAACTGTGAGAGGCTAATCCATTCGAAAAAAAGCACAAATGTTGTGTTTTGTTCTATGTTGAGCTCAACTCTTCAGTTTCCTTTACAAAATTCAAGCAAAATCGAGCTATTTTGAAAGTGTCCCTCTGTGTTTGTGGTTAGAAACCAGCAGGTCAACAAGCACCCAGGTTGGAGAGTGTGTGCAATGCATGGACTTGAAGCTGCTTCGTGTTCTGGGAATGAAACATGATAGGCGTGAGACCGGGAAGACCCGGTCTTGAATGAACATTCCCACGAGAAGATAAGACACAACGTGCAGTGATAAATAATGGAGATAGCGTTCTCAGGTCAGTGACTACATGTGATCAAAGACAGCCAAGCAACGTCAACGAGAAACACTTTGGAACGTCTCCTTTATTTTTCATGAGGACATAACAATCATGTCTCCCAACAGTACTTCAGATTATGTACATGTTAGCACAATAGCTACCAACAGCCTCACATCGGTAAAATACAGTTAGTTCCATCTATGTTTTCTGCTTTACATTTCTTTGTTCAGTTTATTGTAATGTTGGACCCAAAGTTTATTGCAGCGATATGTTTCTGCAGACATTTTCTTCCCCTTCAGAAAGCCTTTAAGTGCACAGGCCCTGCAGATATGCTTACCAGTCAGAGATCTATGTGGATTTTGACCCGGTCAAGCTCAGGTGGTCACATGCAGGCTGCTTGAAGTGCACATGAGCTGGGTTGCTTTACCTCAGTGATGCAAGGCTCTTTCAGGCTTCACTTACGTGCAGAATTTTCCTCTCATCCCAGAAAAACAAGAGCTTAGTGCAAAGGAATGCGGAGAGCCCTTCAGTGGACCCCGAGGAGGCTCCACAGCAGAAACACTGTTGCACTTCCCTGCTTGATTTACTGTTTGCAGTTTCAGTCCTTCTTTTTATGTAGGAAGCTCTCTGGTTATTGGTGAATCTTTGTTTAAGAATTATGGAAGTTGCATGATACTTGTTATTGTGGTTAAAGGAATGAAAAAACAAGACAGTAAGTGTTTTTATTTTTTTTATTTACTCACTGGTTGCTCATGACTGCATCACACATTTCATACGCTGTGCAGTTTTAGGTCTGTCTAATTCCATCCGCAGGCTTTGGTTTGTGCCCACTGATAACGTTTTGTGGAAAAGGAACTCGTCCCAGACTAATTTGCATTTTTTTGCATCAAACATCCGGCTGCATCCAAGCGATGTCTCAAGCATATATCATACATCTAAGGCTACCAACATGTAAATGTTTTTTTTCCCTCTTGCCTGAACACAGCTCGTCTCTCTGTGGTTTCATGTTCATCGGCCAGTCATGTATTTGTCATATAGTTTCAAGTTATGACTGGAAGGGTGTGTTTTTCTAACAGCTTTATCAGCCCCCACAGAATAATTTCCCTGCTTCACCTGAAAGAAAGCTGCTATCTTAAGTGTTTTGTGTGAAATATTTGCCAATTTCTTCACCCCACACTCGTGTATTTGGCTTAATTAAAGGTCCCGACTCTGGAGTCTGTGAGCTGGGGAAGTACACGTCTCTGTTCTGTAACTGTGAGACTGGCTTTCTTCACATTCTTTCGCCCACGCTCTCAGCAAAGTCCTTCGGTTTCACATTACAGCTCTACAGAACAACACTCCCACACAAGTTTCAGTCTTTGCCTTTGGTGATAAGAGCAGCTGCAAAAAAAAGAAAGAAACATTATATCCGCCACTAATCCATAATTTTAACGTGGAAGACATCCACTGTGGGCTTGAAAAGTCACAGTGAAAAATACATGTTTAGTTTCATCATAAACAAACAGAGTGTGATCAAAAATGCCTGGAAGCTTTCAGATTGGGATGGAATAGCTTCGCAAGTGTCAGCAGACCATTAAATCTTTGTTCCCATTCCATTTGGGTCCATTTAGATGAACTACAGAGTTTAAACTCAGTTTAATCATTCCCAGGTGAGCTGGTCCCTTTTTAAAATCAAAATATGAGAGTGTTGTCTTCAGGTAATCAACAATCACTTACATGTCTTCTGTAGGTGGCACCAAATGATACATGCTGATCTAAGCGAGAAGAGTCATCATGCCTGCTGAGTATTGACTCTGGCTTGTTGTTTTTGAGAAATGTCTATTGCAAACGGTCACCTTCCCTATAAACAAAACATCAGTCTCTAAGCTATTACTTGCCATCATCTGATCACATTTCTCTCAAGTTCAGCTTACTCGGTAAAAAAGTCATGTCATTTTTATGATCATTCTATATCTGTCTAAGGCTAACAACATTGACCAGTCTGTGATGAAACAGGCTCAATCAAAAAATATGGGAAACAATGTTTACAAAAACCAAACATTGTGACCAAAATATGCCAAAAAAATCAATGGGTTTTGGCTTAAACTTGGATTTTTTTTCTATACTTTTTTGATTTGCAAAATAATCCGATGGATGGGCCAATCAGATCTGAGATATGAATCCGAAGATAAAGTACCGTGGAGTTCAAGTCACAGGATAGTCTCCAAAATATCAGTATCTAATAATTTCTGTGCAACGTCCTCAGAGGTAAAGTAAGAAGTGCTCTGCATGGTCTGGTTCACAGAACTATGCTCCCAACAGAAGTAACTAACTTTACCAACTTTACCAATTATCTGTTTTTTTTTTTCTTTATAAAAAGGTCCAAAATATACCACTTTCGGGTAAACAAATGAGTTGTAATGCAATAAATACCTGCTGGAGTGGAATTTTAAGCGATGGACAGCAGGTACGTATTGCACTAGATGACGCCTATAAAATAAAAATGTTAACAACAATATCAGCAGTTTGTTCCTTCTGATGAGTTTCTGTCATTTTGACAATATTCCCATCTTTAAGAAAGATACATATTTTTATCCATGGAAATTTCAATTGCTATTTGAGTTTCACCCTCTTTTCCAGATATAATCACTTCATAATTTGCATTTTTTTGCATTAAACATCCGGCTGAATCCAAGCCATGTCTCAAGCGTATGTCACACATCTAAGGCTACCAACATGTAAATGTTTTGCCTGAACACAGCTCGTCTCTCTGTGGTTTCATGTTCATAGGCCAGTCATGTATTTGTCATAGTTTCAAGTTATGCCTGGAAGAGCGTGTTTTTCTAACAGCTTTATCAGCCCCCACAGAATAGATTCACTCCTTCACCTGAAAAGAAAGCTGCTATCTTAAGTGTTTTGTGTGAAATATTTGCCAATTTCTTCACCCCACACTCGTGTATTTGGCTTAATTAAAGGTCCCGACTCTGGAGTCTGTGAGTTGGGGAAGTAGATATAATCCAGATAAAATCCCTTCATGCCATGGCTTCAGTACAGCAGTCCACACATACCTAAAAGATATTTGTTCATACCTTTAAGGTGTATCAGCTGTGTGGTTGCATTTTTGTTCTGTTTAAGGTGTTTCTTTTCCTTGTTCTAAGCACAAATTAAGCTGCTTAAAAGCTGACTCATCTGCTGGGTTTAATTTCTCTTCCTTATTCTGTTGAGCTCTAATGAAGGAAATGAATGAATGTAGGATCCTAATGTTATGATTTTGGCTTAATTTTTCCAGGTGTTTACTCCCTACTGTCATGATCATCTGCTTTTCGTAGCCCACAAGAGTTTAAACTTTGGACCACATAAAAGTTGATGACCTGTTCCTGCCCTTTGTATTTATCCTCTGTTTAATGTATAAACAAAAAAGATCAGGGTGCCATGTACAGCATTTCAGTCCTCTGCCAGGCTTTCCTCTGTACGCTTACTCTCTCCATCTTCTTTTCCCAGTTCGTCTGTCAGCTGACTCTTTAAAATATAATGTATGTTTTTAATATACAGTCCAAGTTCAGAAGTCTTAAGAAAACATGACCGCACTTCTCAATAGATTTTATCATTCCTAATCAGTTTATGGAATCATCTGGTAATTTTGGGTATTCTTCAATACAGCATTTTTCTCATTTAGTAAATTATGGTCCCATGTAGAGTAGAACGTGTGCTAGATTGCTTCAAACAACACTAATCGGAAGGGAAAGTGTCAGTCAGATCCAGACTTTGTCTCAAGCAGTTTCACAAAAACCAAGATGGCACTGAACAAAATGTCAAAGCAGTGGGTTGTTTTACAGAGGCTCTGTACATCTCTGTAACCAGAAGCTCCTGGCTTCTTGTTGCTCTTTCCTCACTGTTTTATGTACAAGCACAATAAGCCAGTAAGTTACGCACAACAGAGTAGATCATAACAATGGAAGTGAACGATGGTGTCTTTGTAATGCATACAAACCAGTTCACGCATAGTTGAACAGTGCACAGCTGGTTTTGTAAAGTTGATTGTAGACTTTTGTAACGCCACAACATTTTTTAGAGTGAGATAAAATTCGTTTTCCATCCCACACAAAGCAATGCTGTCTGTGCTGTTAAATGTTCTTTTTCTTACATTGCTTTAAGGCACTCTCGTGATTCTCTGACTTGACATGAGTCAGGTGGTGTCTATGTGAACTGTAACCTACTTACACTGATTAAAATTCCTGTAGTGTCATCAGGTTGTTCGGTTGGATTATTTTGATGTTGGAGTCACTGAACATTGTCCAGCCTTTTTCCCCCCTCCTTTGCTGTATGTTAGATCAGCCAATGACAACGAATCCTGCAAAATCATTCTGCCACCCAGTCTAAACAGGAAATGTCTGAATGATATTCGCTCATATCCTTAAGTTTTATCAGTTGTGTGGTTTCTGTTTTAGGTTCTTTTTTGGCAACGCACAAGCATCTGCTGAGTTTAATTTCTCCTCCATCTTTCTGTCCAGCTCTGGTCTCACTAATCTTTCATAAAGGAAAAAATTAATGTAGTGCCCTGTCATTATTATTTGATTTTAGCTTACTTTTTTCAGATAGACAGAAGGGCATAAACTTTGGACCTAATGAAAGCTAATGGCCTGTTTCTGCCTTTGGATTTATGTGTGTAAACAGATAATACCAGGATGTCATGCACAGTATTTCACTCATCTGCCAGCCTTTCCTCTAAAGTATGTTTACTCTCTCTGTATTTTTTTCCCCAGCTCGTCTGTCAGCTGATTGCGTTTGCTTCCTCCTCCAGCAAATTTACTCTGTAATGCTTTCGAAAGCCAAGTAACAAGAGCAGGCTTGTCTTTGGGGAAGTTGTATACCTGCTAATGCATGTCAGCCAACAGCTTGCCCTTTCATTTCTGTCTGTTTCATCTTTACATGCTAAAAGCAGCACTTTTTTAAAATGCTCTTTGGCTTTCTTTCTTAAAAAAATTGACCTTGTTGGTCACAACGTCAGCTGCAAAACTTGACCAAAATGATGAGGAATGGAGCTGTTTGTCACTGTGTCTCAAAGGAATGACTGGAATGAGGACATGGACACAAAGAGGGACAAGCAGGCATCAGTTGAGACAGCCAGGGAGGGGTAGAAAAATCTTGGGAACACTGTGTACTAGTTTAAGTCAACGCACTAGGGTGTGTGTTACACAGCATTTGGATTCTGAGGTTATAACAGAAAGCCAGATTGTGTGTTTGTTCAGAAGCTGTTTGAGCCCTGGAGAGTTAAATAGGAACAGTGAGGGCTTCTTATTTAATTTGTTATTCAGCAAAGCTTTTCAGCCTTGGCCTTTGTCCGTGCTTTGAATAGCAAGCACTGGAAAACACAACTGAAAGTAAACCAACTAACAAATGACAATGCAACTGTCGCAAGCTTTTTTTTTCATTAATCAAGAGCCAACCTGCTTTTCTCATTAGAACCAGTTTCATATTTTTGTTTTGTGTACACAGGAAGGCGTGTGTGTTTGATAAATGCAATGAAACAGGAGGTAACAGCAGGCTAAATGCTAGGTTCCAGTGAACAGTCTCCCACGAATTTCGCTGGATCAAAAGCCTATAAATAACTGAGTCAACACCACGTAGATACCATGTGAAATAAACAACAGAGAACACCCCCTGCCTACATGCACAGAACCCACATCAGCCAGAGCCTGCACTCATGCTCACATGTCATTGCATACTGAAGAAGTCAGGGTACAGTAGTTGGTTGCATAATTGCAAACAGGTAGTGGAAGAATTTAGCTTCATTTATATGACAGTGAATTTACCTTGTGCTGTGCCTACATTCACTTTTAAGTTCAGAGTCAGAGGTTTATTATTGATGCAGGCGCTGTGGTTTGTACTCTACACTTGGAGACTTGTTCACCAACATTTGCTTATTTACATATTCAGCAGATCTAGGGAAACATTCATTTAGATTTTGCATAGCACCTGTCCAATTTTTGTGCTACACCCGTTCCTGGGGAAAATATCTGCTTCATTTGCTGATAAATGCTCTTTTGTGTTTGTCAGTTGGTGGCTAACAGTGTTTGTTTACTGTTTTAGTGCTGATTAGGTCCACAGTGTGTTTAAAGTCTGACCCAGCAATTATTAACCCCCGTAAAACTCATTTGTGTTCCTTAATGTTGCATATTTCCATTTTTGTTACATTTTTCCCACGAAAAACTCTCCCTCGGTTGGATATGACTGCACCTTTTTCCTAATTCCGTGAAGGGGATATAATGAATATGTTATTCTGGCTAAGCCCACCAACAGTGCTTTGGATCCAGTTCCTTGACTGTGCCAAGTCCTGGCAGTAGAGGTTACTACCTGGTCACTTGTCTTGGCCAAGAGTGACATGCAGTAACCTTTGTTTTTGGCCATCAGGCAGTACAGTCACATGCACAGTTGAGCTGAACTATGATTAGAGTTCAACCTGGCCCGTGTGCACGCATGGAAGAGGAATCTAGTTATTGACCAAAGTATCTTTAACACCAAGACGCTGTGGATTGTGTGTAAAAATGTTAGTAATCTGGCAAAAGTAGCTCAAAAATATGTGAATGACAGCACCTCTATTGAGAAGTTTGCTATATTAATAACGCTTTACTGTTGTTTCAAGAAGAAACAAAAAGATGAAAATTAAGAGGGGACTGGATAGTGTAGTGGTGAGATTAAGATTATTAGTGGTAAGAGCATTTGAATCAAATCACTCAGGTTGGGAATCACAAATGGGGTCATTGCTTCCTTGCCACATAATTCAGTGTTTTTGGTTTTAGTTGTTGCGAAACATGAATAAATAATGACGTCAATATAAGGAGATTGGCGGTTAGGTGGTGGGAAGTCACAAGACTCATCAGGCTCATAGGTTTTCATGAATTTCACACCAGTTTTCGACAATTGCTATTTCTCACTTCCTTGTTTTCCATTTCCCACTTTTCATTCACGATTAACTGTCAGATCCATGGTGAACAATTTCCTAGTTGGGTTTAACCACTAAGACTACCCAGTTAAGTTTAGGAAATGAAAATGTTTTTGCTTTAAAATGCTTTAAAATGCTTTGAATATGCTTACATCACAACAATCTTGATGAAGAGACAGAATTTTGACTCTTTGTGTGCCTCCATCATATACTACATAGCTATACATGTTGAAAGCTTGTGTCAATTCCATGTTTTCATTTGAGACCACACTTCTGGAAGATTAAGTTTTAAGTGATCATAATTCTGCAGGATTATCGCTGTAAATCAGTGTTATTTATTCCATCGTTCAGTAAAAAAAAATTAGGTATTTTAACAACAAGAATTACTGTGAAGGAGGGCTTTAAAACTCTATCTGTACTAGCTAAGGAGCTGGGGACGGTTATATTACCGTAAACATGCACACGTGCAGGGGCGGTCCTAGGGGCGGGCCGTCAGTTATTATAAGCATTTTTTGCCGATTTTTTTTTTTTTTACCGGGGGCGGAGCGTCGGAGGGGGCGTCGCCCGGGGGGCGCAATTCATTGTAGGACCGCCACTGCACACGTGCAACGTGCTTTCACCTACAGCAACCTGTGTGTGTTACAATGCTGATGGGAACAATGTTGACATCTGTGTTGTTATTTTTTTAATCAGAGTTAATCAGGGAGTGGCCCAGATTTCGACATCTCAACAACATTGTCTTGGCATTACTCAGTAAATTCAGTTAGCCATTACAAAACAACTGATTACATATCCATGCCATTCCTGTGCCAAATCAGGAATGGCATGAATCATGTCTTCATAGGAAACTGAACTCTTTTTCAGGAAACTGAACTCTTTTTTAGGAAACTGAACTCTTTTTCAGGAAACTGAACTCTTTTTCTCAGTCAGAACATCTTGTTGACTTTCTATTACTCATTCATTGAGAGTGTTTTGGCTTTCTCCATATGCATCTGGTATCACTCCATTACTGTACAGGATAGGAACCGCCTGCATAACATTGTCAAGGTGTGTTCCAAGATTATTGGACTTTCTGTTCACCATCTGAACACTGTGTACGAGCAGCAGGCTAGCAGCCTGGCTCGTCGAATTCTCAAGGACCCGACTCATGCTCTGTTTCCGGCATTTGAGAAGCTGCCATCTGGTCGCAGGTTCCACTGTCCGGCCTGTAAGACCCAAAGGAGGAGAGCAACCTTTGTTCCCAGTGTCATTCTCCTCTTGAACTCTAAGAAGTCTGAGACAGTGACTCTAACTATAACTTAGATCTTCTGTACAATACTGTAGTGCAATATCTGATGTGCAAACTACAATATCACCTCGACACTTTAACCACAATGTCACTTTCATTTTTTATTGTCACTTTAATTACATCGTCATTTTAATATATTCAACGCCTTATTTATTTATTTGCTAAATATTTTATTTAATTTTATTTTTATTTTTCATAATTTATTTTTTTGTCACCCCCTTCTGTGTTTTATTTTCTTTATGATTCCATTTTCTTGTTCTTCTTTTAATGGACCGCTCTTCGCCCTTCTAATTGCCCTGCGGGGATAAATAAAGTTTTTTCTGATTCTGATTCTGATTCATTAAGTCAATGAAGAAAGGATCCAATTTACTTAAAACATTACTTTCCCACGGCATCATATTAGCTATGTCAACATGTCATGAAACTCATGTTGGTTATTTCAAAGCAGTCAATGGAAATAGTGATTCTCACCTTGAGCAGCACTGTGAGCATTCAGCAGTGATGCACCTATAAGATGTGACATTTTTAACTTTAGTGAAAGAAATCTGAGACAAAGAGCTGTAAACCTTTAGTATGATTACTGTAGAGGCCAAGCCAAAGCTTTAAGCCACTGAAGGGATGCGCCGGGGTAATTGACGCGCTGATTTAACCTCGTTCGGTGTCTTTAAAGAAGGAGTCGGAATTACTACTTAAACGCTTTGTCCATTTATTCCCTCTGGCTTCTCGTAAACATACAAACATCAACATGTATCCATCTATCGCTTCAGCGGTCACAGAATGTTTTCCCCTTCCGGGTGAAACACTAGACAAGGAAGGTTCCTACCTTATATACCCATGACCGCTGATTACCCAGTGAGACCTGACTCAATAGCCTACAGTATATGGCTCAATGATTATAGTGTTAGATCCCACCATTCATGGCAACAAACTGACTGAAAACATTTTTTTTTTTAACTCGTTTCATGGCTTTTGACTGCTCACGTTGATATCTTTAAATCCTTTTTTATACAGGATACATACAGGTTTACATCCATATTTTATTGCTCTATTTTACATCTTATTGAGGATTAGAGTGCGATCAGACATGAAAGTGAGGGCTTCTCCTTCAGATTCAATGAGTACAACACTTGCATCACTGCTGACGTGGCTTCATGCAAGTCTTAATGTCCTCTTTTGGGAAATTCTGCATCTTCAGTGATGACATTTGGCTGCTCCTTTGGGTGTAACTTAACAGTTTAACCAGTAAAGCGTGGTCACCAGTAGGTGATCACAGTTCCACTCCAACATCATGAGTAATTCTGTTTTAAAAAGTAGTCAGCATTGTAAAAGTGCGATTCTCCAGGTCAAAGACTTACGACAGGCTGAGAGGGTGAATGAATGAAAATGATAACGTAAAGATGTGTCTGTGAACTCAAAATTAGTTTAAAGTGAATTCAAATCAGACTTATTTTCACTTAAAATGATGCACAAACTCCCTGCCAACCCTTCAGTGAATGCTGAAGGTCACAGGTCAGTGAAGTTAACACAGCTACATCATCAGCAAATGTAGGAATGCAATACTGCAGCATTTACTCTTTGACTGTGTCAACAACAAAACTAGTGACTTGGGACACCCATAACTGAGGCCCACACATACGGAGAATTTGTTTAACTTTTGAATATGGAGACCCAGGGGATATGGTAAACACTGGATGACACATGAGCAGCCCGTTATGCCACCATCATCCTCTGACATTAAGCCACAGAAAACACCCAAGGGGACTTTGTTCATAGCACTCTTCAAACTTAGAAACCACATCTAGATTTATGAGATCTATTCAGTTTTTTTTTTTTTTTTTGTAAGAGTAAAGAACTGCTTCCAAGTGTGCCAGCCTTCATAGAAATCATTATCACAATGAAGAAAAGTATTTGAAATGACAAAAAACAGCGCTAGGGTGGAGTGCCTTGCTGGTTAGTGGCCCGCATCTGATGGTGTTTTTTTTGGTGGAGAGGAAAGTACCTAAATGTTAGCGTCAGTTACAGAAACCTGTAAGCGGAAAAGTGCAACCAAGTCAAAATTGTTATGACCTTGCTGTTCTGATAAATTTGAATCCAGCTGAGAATAATGCAGCTGTGGACTAAAAGACTTGGTCGTTTTACAGCCTGTTATTATCAGAGGTGTGTCTCTTCCTGGAAGTCAATTAAACTGAATAAAGAAAAAGAAAGGAGGGCAGAGCTGTAAAACCTGTGTTTATTATCATGAAAGGCTTCAAAACACAGCTTTGGGTTCCTGTGTTTAGTCTTAATGTTTGATGCTATGTGATCAGAGAGTCGTACTGTAACATGTAGTCTTCTGCTAAAGGGGTCTGGTAAAAAATATCCAACTTAAAAGTCCTATTTTCCTGTGTATCACCAGATTTCCCCTTTTTCATAACTACAATTCCACAGTCCAAAATCCCCTGCACGGTCTGTCAGAGGGTCATCAACAGTATGAATTCAGAGCTGTTTCTAATGAAAAATTACCCCAAAGAATAGAATTTAGGGAAAGAAAAAATCTACAGAATCTGGTAAAAGATGCGTTCGCGCAAGTAAAATACAAAAAAGCACTACATGTAATATATATGCAAAAGGTTTTACATGCAAAACTCAATCATGCAAAATGCCATAATGCAGTGTGAAAATCTAGATTTAGCTTCTTGTTTTGACATAGATCTTAGTGACTAGCACATGTTGATAGATCTGAATATGTGAAATAACTCTTCAGTGTCTTCCTTAAACCTTTATTTGTATCCAGAATCATTTTATGTTCTTATAAGAGCCTGTCTGAGGACACAAGGCTTACTGAAGTAGGTAATGATGATTACTCACATTCCTGTTCCCTGTGGTTAACCCGTACGTTTGTTAGAACCAGTTTTTAAATTGCCCTAGTGTGTCACTCCAGCTGTTTCTGCAGCAGAGCCCAACAGCTGAGACAGGATCAAGGCTCTAAAGAGCTGGATGACAACATGCACTCTATATAAAAGGCTCCCATCATGAGTAATTGGGATTGCACAAGAAGTTAAAGACCACTGGTATGAAAAATTACCCATCATCTCATATCCCCATAACCTATATTTAGACGTGGAAGGGTTTCATTGAGCCTGCCTGCTTCTCTCTGGCATTTTTTTTTCTATTTGTGTTTAGTACACACATATATTGTTGCTGGCCATAAGGAAGTTTATTTTTGAGCAAACAAACAAGTAAACAAACAAGTCTAAACAAGCCTGTGTGATGGCTTCTTTGATGCCAACACTAACACGCTAACATGCACTCAATTACAGATGCTTTTTAACATGCAAGTTTAGTACGAAGCTTTTCATTTTACAAATGAAAAGCAGAGAATGAGCAGAGTTAGGTCCATACATTCTCCACAGGCTCCTGTTTACAAATGCACTTTACTGCAGTAGATAATCCGCATGAGATGCATTCTCACCGCTGGAAATGCTTGGGTAGAGCGCACTGAAGGCAGCACGTGATGCAAAAAGTATGCTGTGGAATTTGTGGTGTTTTGTTTACAGCACATATGGAATGAAGACTGAAGGTCCCTACGTATTTGTAATGACGTAATGATTTTTGTCTTGTGTTTGATACTGGATGCATTTGGATTTATCTGCAACATATAAGCCAACAGTAACTGTTGTAAGGACTCACGCAAGCCATCCCTACTCTGGAGAATTACCAGGTGTATGCCAATGGGCTGTCTTTGTCACTTTTCCTAGATATTATTTAGGACCTGGTAGGGAAAACGTTGCAGGAAGTCTGGACCAGATGTTACAGATATTTACGTTCTCACATGCATCCCCTTCGGAACATGTCCAGAAGATTTCAGGTCTGCAGTGCATGTGTAAAAAACGGTTATGTTAGCAGAAAAGCAGAAAACAAAAGTACAGCTCAGGCTGCTGGCAGTGTCAGTAAAGCTGTTGACACGTGAAATTTGTTTTAAGAATATGCACAGAGTTTAGTGCAAGTTTTTTCCGCAGTTGTGTAGTGTATTCTTTGCCAAGATTAGGTTTTACAGCTAGAAATGCAGATTGGGACTAGAGCGCAGAAGACATAATGTGAAATGTAACGTTGTGGAATCGTTGTTTTGTTTACAGCACATTTAGAATGGCAGATGACCCTGCTTGAAGACTGATTTTGTGTTGATATTAACACTACAAACTGTTGAGCATATGTTCAACATTGTTAAGGAAATGGACAGAAACATATAGGTGAAAAGAAAAGAGTATGAAGTAGTAACTCTTACCACCATGCATACTCTATGGTCTGGAAGATTAAGAGCTAGATTCGAACATCAGGGATCTTGCAGGGATTTTACTTGGGAGCCGACTGGAAGATCTCTACAATCCCTGTCTGTTCAATGTTGCAGAGGTTCTTACAATGTCAATCCTCTGGAAATTGAATGGCTGCAGGACTTGTGTGAGGACAATTTAATTTCATGAAATTGCCAGATTATTGATCATAAAGTCAGCCAAGTGACTTGGCCAAGAGATATGACAGATAAAAGGTTAAATGTTGGACAAAAAATAGTATTATCTTTGTAAAATATGTCAGGAATTACAAAATTCCTTGACTCTAGTGATCTTATCCATGTTGACTGACTCTTGTCACATGACCCACTCTTATTGATAATTGGCTTGTTACCGCTTGCTGGGATGAAGTATTTTTTCAGAGAGCAAGCAAACCAAATGCAAAGTAACATACATTATAGAAAGATGACACAGCTACTCTTAAAGTGTTACCAAAAACGTCATGTGTTACTTTGTGGTTTCTTGTCTTACCGTTCTCGTTGCCTGCTGCTGTAGAACTGATGCACATGCAAATGCACACAGTTACTGCCGCTGTTTTGTGCACTGATTAATGTTCATATGTGCTGCAAAATGTCATCCCCAGGTTTTTTTGTTTTTTTTTTCTTATGTGTGTATGAAGTGCAACATCTGTTTATGTTTTCTTTGAGTTCCGTTTTCTTCAGCTTATTGTTTGGATCAGCCTGCACACCCAGGCTAGAATGAGAAACTAACAAAAATATGTTTCAGATATGGAGTGTTTACGATCAGGGCTGCAGCACGGGCAGAGGTTTACACGCCTGTGCTGGGTGACAACCGATTGGCATGGCTGCACCAAGTGAATGCCAGTGTGTAAAATGAAAGCACATTTGAAGTTTTATCATTTTAGGCACATGCTTGATGAATCTGTTTTTCAGTTCTTGTAGATATAAACTTGGTGTGGATGGAGGCTTCAAATGCATGACTGGTTTCTTTTTTTGGGGGGGGGGGCATTTGTGCCTTTAATGGATAGGAAAGTTCAGAGAGACAGGAAGCAAGGGGCAGAGACAGGGGGAACGACATGCAGCACAGGGCTGTCTGATGCGGGACTCAAACCGGGACCAGCTGCAGCGAGGACTATAGCCTCTTGTACATGGGGCGCCTGCTTAACCAACTACACCACGGACCATCCCGACTGGTTTCTTACCATCACAGCTCACTGCACATATAAAATGAAAGCATGAATATAAAATCTGCCATTTTGCCTACCCCGAATAATGTCAAGTTTAGCAAGTGCTCAGGCTAATAGATTACAGATTTGCAATATTTTATTTGTTTGTTTATTTCAAGGATATCCCCTTGAGATGCGTCATCTCATTTTCGAGGGGATCCTTACAAAAACATAGATATAATCGTCAGTAGTATGAGATCATAATTGAAGGTAAGTCCAAAACAAGATACAAAACATTTAAACACAAAAATACCCATACTACACACACACACACACACACACACACACACACACACACACAATCACTCACACTTAATGCTCCCCCACGCCTAGCCATCCACCAACCAGTACCTATGCACACACGTACATAAATATTCTTACATACACTACAGTACATACACACATTGTGTACACAACATCAAGGCATAAAGTAAAGCACAGTAGAGAAATCTAAATATAAGGTACTCTAGCACAAGAAGCAGGCGAGTAGGTCCAGACAGACTGAGCAACAGAAAAACGAAAATCAAAAACAAGAGCATGATGTTTGACAATGAGTAAATAAAGATGATTTAAAGATATGAAAAGAAGTAATAGACCTGAGTGATTGCGGTAGTTTGTTCCAGTCTAATGGAGCTTTAAACTTAAATGTGCAGCGACCAATTTCTTTCCTGATTCTTGGTGTATAGAAAAATAAATGATCAGCATGCCTTAGGCTGTACTGTGAACAGAAAGGTATAGGTTATTGTTTTAAATACTGAGGTAAATTAAAATAAATACACTTAAAAGTAAATAAAGACCAGTGAAATTTCCTTCTTGCCTTGGGAGCCAGCCAATTCAAGGACTCATACATACATATTTGCAGAGTAATAATGCAATAATCTCTGTTTTTGGTCTTTTGCAGGTCATATCTTTTCTGATCAATAATCTTCGGATAAAATTGAATTGTGGCCTGGAAGGTTCCTCAGCCTGATAAACTCTGCAAATGCATGAGAGTTACGGTGCAGCTCTTCGGCACCAGCATCTTCACTCCACTGCTGTCGTTATTTTTACGCTTCATATCCACCTGACTGATCGGTGAAGTTTCCTCTCGCTTGTATAAAGTGCAGTTTTAGTTTTATTTGTGTGGGTTTGTGTGAGTTTTCGGATTCCATCACACGTCAGTGGAATTAGTTGTCACTTTGATCGGGGTGCTCCTTGTTGTGAAAATGTGTCATCAAAACATTTAGCAGCAGGTGCAAGAAGCAGCTTTGTCAGATTACTCTGAATAACACACAGACTGTTCTATGAAGAAAACATGGAGCCAAATAAAAAAGCTCCAAAATAAGTTTACACCATCCATGAACCGATTGCTGTTTGCAGAAATATGTGCTGCTAAGATTATCTTTATTGTTTTATTTCTTTTATTTTTTATAAACCATGTGTTGCAACTAAATATTAGGAGGCAGATGTTCCATAGGCATATATATCAAAGCCTCAGAATATAAAACTGTGCAGATTCATATTGGGATCCATTCTTAGATTCCTCTTGTACTTTGTTCATTTGTTCAGACGCATTTAGTTTGGGTGCACCTCAGTACTTCAATCGTGACATTAGGAGGAACTCCTGCAACTTAGTATGAGACATTTGTGGAAGACCACTCAAAACCATTGAACCAAATTTAAAGCCACCAACTATTAATGAAATGAGTGAAAAAAAACTGTGAAATATGTAGAAGATGATGATATGTGTTTGATTGAACATCCCTGTGTGCTCTTACGATAACAAAGACAAACAATAAGCGTTTAGACTTCAACTCAAAACGGAATATGCTTTCAGTACGTATCACTGAATGTAAATGCTTTCCTGTTTGCACTTTTCAGGGTATTGTACTTTTTTTTTTGCCATAACATCGTTTTTTTCCAAAAAAAGGAACAAAAAGACAAACTATTTCACAATTTACAAAAGTGAAATGAGTGCTTGTATTAATAATGAGATGTCACTGTTTCATTTGCCTCGATACTGAGGAACCTGTTTATTATAACACATTCTCATGTGATACCCTCAGACGAAGGCTATGAAACATTTGTGTCAAATCTTTACTTTCACATCTGTGTGGGTTGATGTCTTGTTCTGCAGTAAAACTCCTCAACTCTTTGTTATTGTGAATGTGTCTATGCAAATGCAAATATTCTCCCTTTAACACCATCCAACATGTTGTTGTGCACTTCTTACAAACATTCACCTCTTTTAATCCTTCCTTATATCCTTAAGCTATGATTTTGGAATCAGATGTGTTGCCCAAATGCTTTATTTTGTTTGTTTTTTTGCATCCACAAATGCTTTCAATGCAACCAAAAGCCTGTGGGCGGGCGTGTTACCCCCCACCCCCTCTACATTAGCGGAATGTCTCTGGGGTGTCTGCTGGATTATGTAGGGGATTTCTATTGGATTTCAGGGAAATAAAGAGAACTGTTCGCAGAGTGTTGCATCAACCAGTCTCAAAGTCAGTATACTTGACAACCCTTAAGTGTTGTTTACATGCATCTTTTAGCAGTAGTCTTCTAAGACTGTAAGCTGTGTACAATAGAGGATTGCATCATTTAGGTGGAACCAGAATGTCTGAGAGAGAATAAGCCTTTTAAAATAGCACTGGCCTACTTTGTTGTCAAAATGAACACTATTGCACAACCTATAAAGCATTCTTGTCTATGATTAGATCTCCTGTAAGAGGCGGATAATGCCACCAACTGACGACTACATGACAAGATGGTACTTGAGACTGATGTAAAGGGCAAGTGACAATATTTCTAAATCACGTAAAAACAGCAGCCTTGCTATAAAACAGTAACAATATAGTTCCAATCATTATTTTTATGTAGTTTTAAATACAGCATGATATTCATATGAAGGATTATAGTTACAACTGAAATAAAAGAGATTGAATTCATTTCAATTTGATAAAACTTTATTTATCCCCAGGGGAATGTTATATTGCTGCAATATTAATAATTATCAAAGATATGCTATTGTTATAGGTAGATATAAAGAAATTAAAAATCAGTTGAAAAACATTTAGAAAGTTGAGGTGTGGCACAAAGAGGTGTAATAGAAATCTTCAGAGATGGATAGGTGTGTTGTTTTGGTAGCTCGGCAACAGTATAGTCGATGATGTCACGCCCAGCTCTTTCTCAGTGAAATGTCCAGGATTGCACCATCCGTAATCCCCCCTTCTTCTATGTTACCACTCTGTCTGCAGTCTCTGTCTGCCCATACAGTCTGAAAGCTAAGTAGAGATGTAGGAAACAATTAGTATTGCCTTCCTGATGTTCAGCAGCATAGTTGCCAAGTGCTCCAAGCTCATCCAACTTATCTGCCAGTGATCTCACACTTCTCACGATGATGAAGAGAAATTACTTTTCCACTCATTTTTTCTCTTTTTTTTTCCTGCTCTGCGTTCATGATGTGAATCCTCTTCAACTCATCTTATCTGGACATTTCTTGGGTTTTGGAAAGCTCAATCAGCTGCTCCCTCATGCGAACACTTTCCCGTTGCCATGGTTATATCTAATGACAGATGTGAAAAAGTGTCAGAGTTACCAGCAGAAAACCTCCAAACCAGCTCAGAAAATCCCTCTGGGAACCACTCAAACAATAGTGAAGTCCTTCAGAGGGATACTCCTGTGTTCACAAAACTGGAGCTGTATCCAGAAACTCCTGTTTTATCAATTAGTCGATCAGACTTTATTCATACTGCACTTGTTATACGACCTGAATGTCTGAAGTTTCTTAACAGACTGTGAAAGCAAAGAATAGTGGAAACAATAAGAAGGAGCATTTAAAACTGTACTTCCCAGTCCCCCCGCCCTCCCTACCCTACCCCAGTCCCAACCCACTTCCCAAGGGCATTAATGAGCTGTTTTATGAACTCAATAGATGAATAAACACAAGAGACCAAAGATCTGAGGATCTGATGAAAGATGATAATAATTAGATCTCATATTTACAATAAGAAAACAATAGAGACAGATAAAAGAATGGCAAAATTGTTCTGTTCTAACATCCTAAAAAGGATACCAACTATTGAAGCATAAACATAAATGTAATGAAATTAAATTAAATAAAAATTATCTTTCATTTACAGGCCCCATCAGAGATAAGATTTACAGATACACCTGATGAAAAGAATTTAAGCTATTGCATAAAAAGTTAAAGCCAAGACAAAAAGTTGTTTACAAAAAGATTAATAAATAAAAGATAAAATAAAGATAAATGTGGCTGCCAAGAAGTAAACCAGCTAAAAATAATTGATAAATAGACAAATAAATAACTCAAATTTAGCTAAACCATGCATATATGTGGTTATTCCTTTTATTTATTTGTAAAATTCTCATGACTTTTGTCAGCAACTCAGACAGCTTCACATGATCTCATTTGATTGAGGGTGAAGTAAACATGGTGCACTTCTACACTACATGCCAGTTATGCCTGAATATAGATATCAGAATGACAGCTATGTGCCACATAGGGAAAATGATGAGACATCAGTTTCTGTGCCACCCCTGTGGAAATAATGGTCTAAATTTGCCCTGTTTTCTGACGTTACCACTGGATGAAGACATTGTAGCCTGACTGCTTATGTGTTCCTGTAAAAGTCCTGGGTGGAGACGTGCAGAGCTGCTGGTTGTTTTGCTGCTGCCTGACATTCCACACGGAGGCTGAGTCAGTGGTTGGGAACAACTTGTCCTGAAATGTGGTGCCAAGAAAAATTCCTGTGCTGAACTGAAATTACATGTCTGGACTAGTGTGAGCCTTACATAAGGGCTGGATGTAATCCCGTCAGACGTGACGGGACCTTACAATAACATGGGAGATACACATGAGATGAAGAGGTCAGCCCACACTCCCAGTGAGAACAGTGCATAAAGTGCTGCAGGACAGCTTAATGTAAAACACTTTGCTTTAGTTAAACTGCATCATTATATATAATGATGTTTATAACTGTATCTTTTCATTTATCTGGACTGTTGCTCGTTTTTAAATTCATTTAAATTATTTTGATTGTTTCTCTTTATATTCTTTTATGTATTTTTAATGCTTCTTCCACTCCCTGCTGCAATGCTTTTATTTCATGTGAAGCACTTTAAATTGTTTTGTACATAAAAAATGTGCTATACAAATAGATTTGATTTGATTTGATTTGATTTGATAAAAAGATCTACTTTATGTCTTCTGCTGTGGATTTTTACACAACTCAGCATAGTCACTCTCAGGGTGCGCCACCTATTGATTTCTCTTTACATAATGCAAATTCTCATACAGTGACAGGGCAATATTTACCTGATGTGCAGCATGAGCGAGACTATTTTTAATTTCTTTGTTTGTAATGTCTTTTATATTAAATACATAAAATATCAGTATATCAGTGTAAGATCTAAAATCCTCTTAATTGTTTTATATTTTTCTTTTTCCCCTCTTCTTTGATTGCTTTTAACTGTGTGTTTTAATTTTTATTCTATTTTTTTATTCTCATTAAATTGTTTGTTTTTATGCTGCTTTATGCTGTTCTTTTGAATGCCTTGTCTTTATGTAAAGCACATTGAGTTGCCTGTGGTATGAAATGCGCTATATAAATAAAGATACCTTGCCTTGCCTTGCCTTGCCTTGCCTAAAAGCCCTCTGAGTATCAGTCCATCTTGTGCCTGCACCAAAGCTGTAGAAACAATGTCTGCAACAATGCAGGAATGTTTTAGGTAATTGCGTCACCCTGGGAGAGGTCTTTGTGCCTCATCAGTGAGTTATTCATGAGCACTGTTTCCCAGACTGTGAGAGCATTGTATGGGTCTGTTTAATGCAGTGACACAGCTCAGGGCATGGACAGTATGTTCGGCTTGTGTCATCATGCTTTTATTTACATGGCTTTGGTTGTTAGGTGTTGCCAAAACAAGATTTTATAGTGGCTTCAGTCATAGAAGTGAATGTAATTTATACATATATATTTTTTTTTTGTAGAGGATTTCTTTAAGGATGTGAGATAATCCTTTATCTACCTATTGAATTATCTGAAGTGGACTCATCTTCATCGAATGTAGGCTTTGTTGTTCCCCTTCTTCCACTTTCATTATGATTCTGTCTGCTTTGCCTAATCTGGCATAAACTATACTCACTGTGTCAGCTGTAAAAAGTCCCTTAGGGCTTTTAGATTTGATATTAGTCCATCTGTCACCTGTATTGGTGGGATTCCCCAGTTGATTGCCTGGACTATCTGGGTACTTCTACCCAGATAGTCTTTACTGTATCTACCATAGATCCAAGCATAGATGTGTTCTTAGCTCACATTTTAAAAGTTATATTTTAACCACCAAATCCAGCAATAATGACAGAAAGCCTGTGCACACATTACATTACTCTTTTGTTTTCAAAGAGTAGCACAGTGAAGCACACTTTTCCTAAATTTGATCATATGTGCTTTGATTTGTTTCGGTCCGGCTGATCCTCACTACCTGTCTGAACTAGTAAACTTTTTAATGAAGTTTTGGATTAAAAGTAATGATAATAATTATCATCCCTGAACCAACTTTTATTTAGCATTCACTTAAACATAGGTTTACATCAAGTGAAGTCACGGCAAACTTCTGTTGCCTCTTATGGATCATTTAATCTCAAACCATCCATTAAACTATGTCCGTTTTTCCTCAGTGCTCATGTTGCCAGTTCCCTCAGACCCCTATACCCGGGCCCCTTGCTCCCTCCCAGGCTGCGTGTGTGGCATGTGGTTTGGATTCCTGCCCATGGTCTATTCAGAGTGGGAGAACAAGGCCCCCCAGTGTGCTCTGTTTTCCACATTCCTCGGCCCTGACATCAGCCTGGCTGCAGGAAGAACGCTGCCTCAATAGCAAAATGGCTGTGTGCAGGAAGGGGCCCCCTTGACCCAAGCAGTCTGGCTGGCGGACCCTGTCAGGGTGGGGGCCCCGCCCACCCTAACGGCAGAAGCCCCCACAACAATACAATCAAAGGGATGCTTTACATACCACATGTTGTTTTGCTGTATAAATTAGAAGGAGATGCCCAGTGATTGTTAAGATGGATTACCCCCCCTAGAATGGACCATATGGAAATTTAGGTCACATGGTGAATGTAAATATTATGCTTTGCAAAACTGCAGCCTGCAGCCAACCGAACACTGATGGCTTGTTCAGAGTTTCATTTTCATTTCTTAACTGATTTTAACAAGCACTATTGACCTGCAACACAGTAATAAGCTGTTGCTATGGACCAAAGACAAATCCTGACCTAAAACAGCTTGATATTTACTTAAATGGTGAGTGCCAACATAAAGTATTAATCCTTGAACATACAATCTCATTTGAATGTTAACTACCTCTGATGGTAATATCCTTGAGACGAATTTAGATGCAAAGTTTTTGATGATTTATTAGACTGCGTAAAAGGTGGAAAGAAAATATATTTTAACATTTGTGCAGTTTTAAGGTATCAACGTGTTTTTTTCTGTTTATTGTAACATATTTAGAATTTAAACTAAACATGCATATCTTTCATGTAACTCTTCAGACCAGCAGTTTCCTCATTTCCTCTGCCAGTATCCTGCAGATAAAACAATGGCTGAGACAATACTTTCCATGAATTCAGGCAAAGGTCCATATGGGCTGCATTTGCTGGTTATCTAAGAGGAGAGGAACTTGGAATCACCACTAATGAAAAAAAAAAAAAAAAAACCTTGCATCTGTTAAAGAGGCTGTATTTTCTTTGTTGGATTTTCCCCTCTTTTGTGCATTTTTTTCCTAACTTTTAGAGCTATAAAAATGCCTGCAGGATTACAAAGCTCAAAGTTATTCTCTCCCAGAGAGAATGCTTCTCCAAAACTGTTTTTGGTCCCAGTTCTTCCTCCTTTAATTCAATGACATCATCAACTAAGACAGGTGCAAAATAAACGCTTGGTGGCTGATTGAAAATGTCTGCAAATGAATGAATGTGGGTCTGCAGTAGTAAAACTAAATATGTCTAAAAAATATTCCACAAAAAGTGCATTAAGTACTTTCTTATCACATCGTTTCACGGAGGCAGCTTCTCCTTCACTACATTAACAGCAACATCTTCATCAATTCCCATGGAGGAGCAGCTTCAGCCGAGTTGAAAGCTCGCCGCTGATGTTTCTTTGTTGCTGACAGACTCTTATTATAACCCAGTCACAATACACATTTTACCGTGACTGCTTTTGTCATTTTTCCCTCACAAATTCAAAATAATGGGAGATCTTCCACACAAGTGCATTGACATGTGCAGGACTGGCTGCCTGCTGAGCAGAAAAGAGAGCAGCACAGATTAATTTTTACAGATTATTTTTCTTTGTTTTTCAAAATAGGATAAAACATCAGCTATAATGGATTTCTTACTTCAGAAAGTGATAAACAACATGTTGGTTGAATTGCAAAACTAATGCCCACTGTTACAAGTTACCACCAAAAATTATGTATATCATGAATGTTTGAAAAGTGTAAGACAATGACACAAAAGTGAAAAACATCCTCCTATTCTCTTATGAATCCCAGTTAGTACGACTATATGAACATGTAGTTTAGCTTCGAAGGCTGTAAGGAGCTGTGGGAATTGCAGTTGTTTTTCTAACGACCACACAAATTTCTCCCATTCTCTCATTGTGATTTTTGAATATTAAAACACATAAACTTGTTCCTGTAAACTAGCCCATCGTGGCCTCTTCCACAGCATACACTGATGACGTTCTAACATCACCATCTGCCCTTGTTTGTCCTGCACTTCCCCCTTTTTCTCTAAAAAAAACATTCTGAGCAGGTTTCCAGTCAAAGAAAAGATAACATCAATCCCATCATTGCCAAAGATAAAGAAGAACTAAATGAGAACTCAAGGTTGTTTATTTTCATTATCTCCTCTACCAAACTGCATGCTTGAGCAAAGTGTGTCATGGTCAAAAAGAAATATCTTGTTCCATTCCATTTAGATTTGAAACACAACAAATGTTGGAGATGAGCTGCTATTAAAAGGATATCTCTTTGAGTGGAATGCTTTTATTTCTGGACACAAAGCCTGTGGCGTCTTCAGTTTTGGCTTCTGGCCTGTTCAACATTTAATCTTAAACGTTTTCCACATGCGCTCATACGATGAGGTATTCAGGCTCATGGCCAGCTACCGCAACCAGATGCTCCCCTGTGTCAGGTTTCCCGTCAGCAGAAGGCAAATGTGTGTGTGTGTGTGTGTGTGTGTGTGTGTGTTTGTGTGTGTTTGTGTGTCTGGGTGGGAGGGCGAGTGGGTGCCTGAAAAGGGAGAAGGCTTGGAAGCGTGGGAGGAGGAGACATCAAAGACAGGGGAAATCGGATCCCCTCTTTCCACAAAGCAGGCCATACGGTTCAGAGACAAAGGAAATGCGATCCGCCATGTGACCATGAACGCCATGGATTCCTCCTCCCGTCTGGCTCCATTCAGCTTTTCACTCATTCAACTTTATCAGTGCCACAGCAAGCACTCGGGACAAACTGGAGTTGTTGTTCTTAGTACCGGCACAAAGTACTTTCTGTTTTTTTTTTGTCTTTTTACTCATGTTGAGGGTGAATAAATTATACTGTTGTACTGTCACACTGTGGGCTCTTTCCTCCATTTTGAGGACAAGCGAGTCCTAATATGTGAATATTAATCATTTTTTGGCTGCAGCTTTGATTTAATCCCCTTTCATTCATTGATTTATACCTCTATCCAGGTGGATCACTTTAGGTCACAGAGTGACTCACTCAGCTCCACTCTGTCCCTCTCTTCCTCAGGCTGAGCATCTTTTGAGATCTGATGAACTCAATAATCCTTAGAGGACATTGTTACGGTTTGATAGAGCACACAGTGAAAAACCTGAGAGCTCAGACCACACACAACTGATGGAAAAATGCTTGCCTTGCAGTTTTATTCTCACATACTTACATTGACTCTTTCTGCATTCGGACTATGGACAGCTGGTGGGCTACTGATCCCTCTTTCAGACAGAATCTCATCATGACTTATCTGTTGAACTTTCTCAAGTCCTTAAAACACTGAACATAAAGGCTGCTAATAACTGTCAGTGTCACTCCATTCTTATGTGTTGGGTTGTTCGTGTGGGAAATATTTCCCTGATGTTTTGTAATTAGAAGTCTCTTGCCCCTGTGGGTATATCAGATATGAAACTTTTTTTAAATGAGTTTTGTGAAAATAAAGTTTGTTTTAACCTTCGTCTTGTGTTAGGGTCGGCACCCTCCCGTTTTTGAGGTTTTAAATGCATAAAATAACCATATAAATTTGTTTACTGCATCAAGGCTTTATGACTTTGTCAGGAACCTCTATTTCAACCAAATAAAACAAAAAAAAATTGTTTTCACTAAATAATAAAATGCTCTAGTTGAAATTAAGACCTTTGTGTTGTTAGGGTCGGTTTCGACCCAGTTATAAAAATAAGATTATAAAGCAATAATTAGAGCCAAAACTGAAATCACAAGTTCACTGTCAGCCAACAGCCAGCTCCTCTCCCAATCATGTGAGCTTTAGGGGATTCTCATTTTGCCTTGTTTTTGCCTAACCCTAACCCTTTTTTTTAATTGAAATTAACGGGTATAATGACAAAAACAAGGCCCAGGGGCCCACACCAAAAATACTAAAACCAATATTTTCATGGTTAAGGAAGCCTAACAAGGTAACCAAGAGATGAGAAACAAATTGGATGATAGATCATTGTTTTTGGTGTATTTTACAACTAAATTAAAACACGGGTCAAAACCGACCCGTTAACACAAGAGATGGTAACAGGAAACTAACACAGGACGAAGGTTAAAGGGATTGTTTTCCCATATTCTAGAACAAATTGACCGCCGGCACAGCACTTGCAACAAGATCTTAAAAACTTTGAGATTGTTACAATATTGCACAACAAGTGCTTTGTGACCACAGGAAAAACGAGAAGCTCCTTTGAATGAAACTTCTTTGATGACGGTGCTGGTACATGCTGCACCTTCTGGTGCATTCCATTTAGCTAAGAAGGCACATATCAGAGCTGGGAATGGAGTTTCATCCATGCAAGACCACATTCCAGTCACTTAGTTGGAATATGACATTACAAGTAACTAAGGTTCGTAATAAAAGCCCTGACACTATGTTCACACAAAGCAAAGGGAGCTGAATTCAGAGTGAATTCAAGTTGAGTGAGATTTACATGTCAGGGTGCTGTTAGATTTCTTGGATCGTGACATCTCAAAGCAGGACAGAGGTGAAAGCGGAGGTGACTTCAGGGTCACTGTTGACGTTCAGGTGGATGACAAAGGAAAAAATAAAGTAAATGTTCTGCCTCAACAACGGTGTTTTTCCATGTTTTTACCACTTTAGCATTCCTTGCTCACACCCATACCAGAGGCACTGATGTGTTTACAGGGGCTGGAGTACTGCAAACATTTCCACCACTTATCACTGAATGTCAGGTGGTTCCTACTGTCTGTTCTCTCGCAGTCATTACTCTCAACTTTCAAAACAGCCTGAGACATAACACTGGGTTATCAATCCCTATGCATGCATAGTTATTTATGTCTTTATCCTTCTATTTGTGTTAGTTCACTTTGTCAATAATGAGAGATGGCAAAACAGGATGCTAGTTCCTCAACAGGAACAAACAGGAAAGGACGGCAGCGTGCAGGGAGGAATATCCTTGGATGAAACACAGGTGTGGAGCAATTAGACCAGCAAACAAAGGTGGGAAAAAAGAACAGGAAAGTGAAGACAATTATTTTGCACAAACACAGAAGGTTTCAGAATAAAGGAGGAAGTGGCGAAAACTAAGATACAGATCATCTCAAAACGAAAACGCACAAACTTTGAGACAAAGTCCAGACAAAAGAAACGCAGCCGAACCACAGACCTCAATGCATTTAGGTGACTTGAGTTCATGTCATTTGAATTTCACAGTTAAACAAAACTTCTCGAACCAGCTTTACAGCATAACTCACTTATCCTTTTGTCCACCTTGATGATGCTCTCGGTGTTTTTGTCCAAAACATGCAAAAATACATATGTCACCCAAACTGTTTATTCTGTGAGGACAGACAGAAGGAAAACTGTGGTTTTTTTTGTGAAACTGAGCATGTGGGTCATCAGGAAGGTATTTCCTGCCATGGAACAGTTTCATTATTCATCCACTGAGGTAACAGCTAAGGCAGATCTATTTGAGAAAAGTAGCCTTGGCATTTTGGCGGCTTTAACACTCTCTGACAGCTTTTGTGGGAATTTGTTGGCATGGGGCTGAGGTTGAAAACAGCAGCTCTCGTCTCTTTTTATCTCATCTTATCTTTGTCTCGTTATCATAAAACAATGTACCAAAGTCAAATGTGTGCAGTAGAGGTCTGAGGAAGGAAAATGTAGCTATTTTACAATCTTTAAACCTTTTCTGTGGAGCAATGTATGTATTTTACAGTTTGCATTGTTATATCTGTGATATGTTCAGAGAATATAAACCCAGCAGAGCTCTTAGATCCAAGGACTCAGGTCAGCTGGTCCAGTCCAGAGTCCAGACTAAACATGGAGAAGCAGCATTTAGCTGTTATGCTGCTAACAAGTGGAACAAACTGCCAGTGGAGATTAAACTTTCACCAAATGTAGACATTTTTAAATCCAGGTTAAAAACATTTCTGTTCTCATGTGTCTATGCATGAAATCTGCACGATATCTTTTAACTTATTTAGACTGCTGCTTGTTTTTAATCACTTCAATTAATTTTAATGATTTCATTTGTTTCTCTTTATTCTTTTATGCATTTTTAATGCTTCTTCCACTCCCCGCTGCAATGCTTTTATTTTATGTAAAGCACTTTGAATTGCTTTGTACATGAAATGTGCTATTCAAATAAATTTGACTTGACTTGACTTGACTTGACTATTATATGAATTCTGACAGGAGTAACCTCTGACCCTACATTCCAGGCCACACCTTCTCAGGATCCTAGGTGTGTTCAGAATAGGCTTTACCTTACTGGGAGGAGCACAGATCTTGTAAAGAGGTGTAAAGAGTAAAGGTCTAGTCAGGTCACTCAAACAATACTTTTCCTTTTTGGTTCCAGAGCAGGTTTGGCCTCAAGGAAACATTTATGACGAGTAGACAATAATGTGAACTTAATTTACTTGGGGTTGCACTTTTTTCCTTTTTTTATGTAATGCACTCTTTAAAATCAGTCATGCAGTTACAGTGTGCTTCCTCTAAACCCTGCATTCCTCTCAGGAACAGGACCTGGCACTTCAGAACTGTTCATATTTCTGGTTCCACATGGTGGAAGGATCTGCCTTATGCTTTATGCAATCAGCGCAGGGCGTCTCTTTATATGCCTTCATGAATTCTACCTTTAACACATCTGACTCACACTCACGTTGCACTTTTTTTCGTGTTCTACCTGTTGTAGTCTGCACTCTGAAATAGATTCAGTACTGAATACTCATAAATGTTCCTTACATTACAGAGGCATAGATGTTCCTAACTTGTCCGTCACTTTGAATTATAGTCTACAAAATGGCTAATCGTAAATACACTGACAGCAAACAACTGCCTTAGATCTACATCACACAGGACCATTGCACCGTCAGTCAAGGAGATAACAATTGTTTGTTTCACACCCTTGCACGACAAGTTCAGTCAGAGTGAGCTGGCAACTTTCCTTATCAATCCGGATGGACTTATATAGAAGTTCCGGGGCTGTAAACTAGTTCCCAACCTGTTAAACTCAACTCTGATCTCACAGTATCAAAGTCTCATGAGAAAACAATCCTTCCACTTTTGGTGCGACATTTTCGCTTCTTCATTTCTCTTCAGTGGGACAACCTAACCAGCAAACCTGAAATTGCATACTTCTACATTGTGATAATTCACCTGTACATACAAAGATGATGCGATAAGCAAGCAGAGGCAAGAATGAGAGTAAATTTAGCTTTCATACTGAGACATTTATTTTTCTGTTCACCCTCCATAAAACATTTGGGCTCATTAAAAATCTTACATTGACAGATAGATAGATAGATAGATAGATAGATAGATAATAATTACACAGACTAGATAGACAAATAATTCCCCTTGTTTTCTTGTGAATTTTCCCATCATAAAGATTTATTTTGCATCTCAAAGGAGCAAAAGGTAGATTCTATGTGGAATGTACCTAATGTCTTGGGAGTGTCCCCTTGATCACTCTGCAACCACAAGGTCACTAATCAAATCATAACATTCACTCTGGCCTATCCTGCATTCGCTTCCTCAGCAGTTGCCGCACCTTCCCCTGATATCTCATCATAAACCAACCTATACTATAAAGTTTAACCTTTATCGCATTTAAGTTTCCTTCGAATTGCTTTATAACTTTATACTGGGATGAGTCCATGATATGTCATCACTTTAGATTGTTCAAACTACTGTAATTGCTCCTACATTTAACTGCATCCATTGTTAAGTCATTTAAATATGGATGAGTATGCTGACCACTTCATCTCACAGGTGACTCTGCAGCAAAGCCTTCTTGTGACCTCTTGAGCTGACAGACTGAATGCAGGCTTTGCTAAACCAAACTCACCACAGGATTCCCTGACTCGCAGGTCTGGGCAAGCTCTAATCAGTCTTTTATATTATTCATCCCAGTGGAATGTTTTTCATGTGGTTTGTTGGGCAGTTCTCCATATCTCCAAACCCTTCAAACAAAACAAGGAAAGATGAAAGCATCTGCAAAAAAAAAAAAGGCAGAAATAAAGATGGACAAATTCAATGTCGCAAAAATGAGAAAAGCAGCGGTAAAATTAAGTGTTCAGAGTAGTTTCCAAGGCATGAAATAACTGCAAGTTTAAAAAACACCCAGTATGTGGGGACATGCAGGACAAACGGAGAAAGATACAGTTGGTGCAGAGCATGAGTACAACGTAGCCCACGTCCCAGTGCTGTGATCACGCTGTGCACGTAACACACACACACGAAGGGGGGATGAGGGGCACGAGGGCAGATCGCGTTCACAATACACAGACTGTTTGTCTTCTCAAAGTGTTTTAACTCCGCCTAGTTGCCAAAGATCAGAACTATAAGATTACAGGAATTCTGTCTATGACTCATTATCGCTCTGACTTCCGGTCTTCCGTTTCGAGCTGTCCGAGGGTGCACGTGAGTGAGCAAAGGTTTACCACACGAGCTTCTGAATAAACCAAAAACTGACTCTGGAAATTTTTGGCAGTTTTGGAAAAGAGAAGAAGGTGTTGATAAACGCAAGGGGAGAGTCCCGTCCACTTCCTGCGAGAAACAGACGTCATGCCTCTCCGCCCCCTCTTTGCCATTTCAATTTCAAAACATTTAAGGACTTTATGGAATGACATAATTACAGTATGTTTGCAGAAGCTTGAAATAGGTTTCTGTTTAAAATATTCCAGTGCAGAATGTAGGCAGACATTTCTGAAGCCCACTATGTGAAAGCTGCTCAAATAAAAGGTGTCAGATATTTAAAAAAAAAAAAAAAAAGGATTTTAGTCATTTTCAAATGAAAGCACCAGGGCATAAAGACTGGAAATGGAAATAAAACAGTTCTGCAGATCTGCAGAAGCCTCTGACTGAAGGCATTCGATTGTTTCATAACTATATCGTAAATATGTGTTTAAACCTTGTCACCTATAACACGATCACTGTTGTATGGGCTTTAATATTTGTAGAAAAGCTGGATTAATTCAGTAGTTTGTGACCTTAGATGTGGTGATAGTCTCACTCATTTTTTCACTTCCCCTGGTTTCTTGTCTGATAGCGTCAATAACCAGAAACACCCACACAGAAACCCCCCTCCCACCCCCACCACACACACACACACACACACACACCACACACACACACACACACACACACACACACACACACACACACACACACACACACACAGAGAGACAAGCTGACACAATTCAAGATTTGTTTTTTTTGTTTGTGTTATTAACTGTCAAACTGAAAATGAGAGTTGGAGGAAGCTGACCTTGAAGGGGGGGAAGAACATATTTCATGACAATATAGCCTTGATAATGCTGCTGCTATAAAACCTAGGACATATTGTTGGATTTATGGACAGTAAATTTTAAAACAATTCCAGGGTTATTTGATGTTATGGTGCTGCAATGCAAACATTAAGTGTGAAAGTTCCCACTGGTGTTATGGAGCAGATACAGGTGAAGATGCTGTCACATGGTTTCATCTAACTGCAGATTGAATCTTAAGAACCCACAAAAAAATGTTGTTTTTTTAACTTATGGCCTCTGCTCTCAAGATCATTTGATTTAAACTATGATTTTGCCTGTGAAATATTCTATTTCTGGCGAATTGAAGTTTCTTTAGTTTTAGAAAAACCCAACTTGGCAAAACAGTAAAAACATGAAAGTGGCTACAGTCGATATTCCCCAAATGACAGGCACTAGTTCTGTTCTGGGAATTTTTTTGCCAGACAGAGCGATTCGTTTTTCGATTCCAGCTAATTTTGAGAAACATGTCAAAATAGGGAAATTAATGTCATTTTGTTGCAGAACAGGTGAAATTAAAACTGCAGAAACATCCAAATGTTTGTTGATGCAAAGTCTCAGAGATAGATGAAACCGGAGGTAATCTGCACAGGTAAGTGAGGATATAAATTCACACTGGCATTCTGGCCATAAATGTATGAGAACATGAACACATTAAGTGCATTATGGCAAAAACATTTTATTTCTTCCCACAAATGAATGCATGCTGACCATTGTTTTTGTTGTGGTTTCCATCGTCAAGAAGAAGAAGAAAATATCCAGTCAGGTAACTTTCTGAAATGTCGACAATGTCAATTGAAACATTACTCAGGTATGAGAAAGATAAATAGCATTCCTTGCATTGTAAAGGAGTCTACCTTTGGTGATGGATGTGAACAGAGGAATTCTACCAGTATCCCTCAGAAAATTGGTTAAATGCTACTTCACTTCAGTGTACGAGATAAGGGATTGATTCCTGTGGCAATCGGCCCTTTATTGCTCTTTGCTTGATTTCTTTTTCTCGTCCAGCTCACTTGTTATTTTATAATCTACTCAAGCTTGCACATTTAAAACCGACACACAAGAGTTGACTTCTTCAAAGCAAACTCATAAGTGTCTATCTGCTGCCTCCCTGTGGTGATAAAGGAGGAGTCTGTCTGAAAAAAAACACAAAATACTGAAAATAATTCAAAGATTTAGTTGTTCAGAATGTTTGATGATGTCAAGAACAAAAACGACATGAGACACAAAAACAAGGAGGGGAAATTACAAGTTCCTGTTTTAAATGAAATTCCCAAAAGTTTGTTCAGGGAAAACAGGGGAATTACATATCAATCATTTCCCTCCTGGGGAGAATTCTTTATCACCTGCTTCTACAAAAATGATAGACCTGTTAAAAGCATTTAGTGTAAGTACCGGTGTTACTTTGATGTGGTCAGAAATGTTTGTTATAGTCTGTTGATTTCAAAATGAAATTAAAAGGTTAAATGTTCAACAGTTCAACATAAGCAGGGGAGGGGGTCACAGGTAACCGACCCAAAACTCAAACTGAAGGCAAATGCTGAAAGCAAGGTGGTGGAGAAAGACTTTTTATTGTTAAATGATTCAATTCATCATGGAAGTGGAAGAAAAGAAAGAGCAAAAATTCAAACTCATGAACCAACAACAACAAAAAAGAGAATTAGAAAGACAACAGAGCAAAAGTATAGCATGAGTCAATGAGTTCTGGTAAAAGAGATAGATTAGACTTTGATACACTGAAAGTTTATGAGTGAAGTTCATATTTGAGGTATTTATGTAAGATTATTTTAATGCAAGTAAATCACCTCCATTATTCTTTTTTATGTCTGTGACATCCCTCCTTGAGCCCAATGCAAACTAACTGTCTTATTAACTGCCTAGTTGGACTTACAGTAGAAACCACACTAGGTTTCTCTTGTGTCCGTCTAATTTATGTTTTATTTCTGCACACGTCTCCTCTAACTAAATCTTTTTAGCAGTTAAATGTTTTTGTCAAGTGCCAAAAAAAAAGAATTAACGATAAATAAATCATATAAAAAGGTACAAGAGCCAAACATCTCGTCTATAATGTTTTTGCAAACTCTGACCAACATTTTTCTCTTTAAAGCATTCTTAGATACATTGTTGTTGTAAATATGACATTAAATAAAATCCCATTCACAGCTATTTGAGCAGAAAAACAAAATATGACTGCCAGTTGTTTATAACATCCAGAAAAACAATTCAGGATACAAATGTATTTTATCTGTAAATGCACACAATGTGGAGTTGATTTGTCCATGGATGGGTAGAAGGGTTATCACAATGTATGAAGCCTCTGTAGCATTATGTAAGAGTAAAAGAAGCACTGCATCTGAAAAAAAATCTAGCTTCTATTGCAAATTAAAATCATCATTAATCATAAAAAGAAAAGTCACAGCATGGAGCGCAGTGGTTTAGAAATGCCTCCTCTCTCTGAGACAGATCATATAATTGTACCAAATATGCAGAGTTTCAGGCTATGGGTCTGGTTGAATCGTCACTTCTCTTTGTCTTTTTTGGGCCCACAGGAAAATGTTAAGGAGGTTTCTTAATAAGTTTGGAAAGATATTAGGGGGGGATTTGTATGGACCCCTGACCTTTTTTACACAAACCTAAATATTCCACAAAAAGATCACAAGTTGCCCATGCTCCCCCTCCTATCCTCATATTATTTTCGATTGTTGCTTTGAAAGTAGTGTCTTTAAGAAATGAGTTATCTTCTTTCTTCTCATAACAGATGTTCTTGTGTTTCTTCTGCTATAGAAATAATAATAGAAGCACAGAAGCGCCTTCCCTTTTCCTTTGGAGAATATGACCAGCTTTTATCACGGCTGCCACTTTGATGCCTCCAAAACATTTCCCTAAGCAAGGAACCTTCCTAAGACTATTAGACTACTAAACTCTTATTGTATTTCTCATGTGCATCTCAACTAAGACCACTAGATGTCACCGTTCACCTATGCTTGACTCCACTCAGGTTTAATTGAAATAGAGATGAGCGTGCCCCACTTCTCTCATTCCCCCCTTCTAGATGACTCTCAGAGACCCTCTCTTCTGTCACACAGCCAAAATCGTAAAATGCTGACTTCCCAAAGTGCCGTTAGTATGCCGGTCTCAGCACGACAGCTCTGAAGTTTGACACACAAGAGAGGGGAGGGGGAGCAGGGAGAAAAAAAAGAGAAACCACTTGGTGTAACTGCAGCTTCTGTCCCGTGAAAGGGCTTCAGCACTGCACTCCTGTGAAGGTAGGTGTGAGGTGCTTCCTTCTGTCTCTGCCGCTTGGCCTGTGTCTGTTTTAGGGGGATCACAGATGTACGCTTCAGTCGCTTTCTTTGGCTCACCAATTGAGGGGTTTCCTTTCCCTTTAACCAAGCTGTATGACTGTTAGATTCTGCATTAGTACATTAGGACAAAGTTGAATGAATGGTGGACTGGGTTGCAGCATAGTCCAAATATATAATATCCCTGTGGAAAAGGTTTATGGTTTGACACTGAGGTGGGTTTGATTTTTACCTGAAGCTGAAATGAGTTGTGTGGCTCACTTTGTGGGAAGTAGTTTTACCAGCAGAAACTTCTGTAGAGCTGAAATCTGGAATACTGTCATTCAAATGAATCAGTCAGAATGGTATGTGGAGGGATTAAGCCATCCAATAGCACCCCATCACTGTGTTGTTAATTTGTCACAGTGGATTTGGAGATTTGTCTCTGGAAGCTGTAGACTCTGGAAACCGCAATTGAGGGTAAAGTTTGTCCTCTGCCTGCTCATCCCCTCAACTTAAGATCCATTAGAGCCGGACATCTGTATATCTGTCGCTGGATCAGATTGTCTTTCGGGATCTGATGTGACTTTGTTGCTGTTTTCTCTCTATTATCATGTAGAGAGTGGTTGAGGTCAGGTAGATGTATATATATTCATATATATATATATGTACATAAATATATACATATATATATATTTTTATTGAAAAAGCTTAAAAACGTCTGTTTCTGTTCCACCAAGTTGTTCTCAGAGTACTCAAAATGGTGCTCTGACATAGTCTCAAGTAGCAACCCAAGCCGGGGAGGATTCACACAGCTGAAAGTAGCTGACTTGTGAAGCTAAAATTAAGCTGAGGGCTGATTTGGAATGTTACACTTGGGCGGTAAGATGTGGAGAAGATGACCCTCGGATGGTGAGAAATCTTCATATCTGTTGGCAGTAGAATGAGAACTTTAAAAAAAAAAGCCTCTCTTGTTCTACTACTGCTACAGAAAAACAAACATTTGGCAAGAACTCAAGTGCAGTGAAACTGAGAGGTGACTTTAAAGTTTATTAGCGCCCCAATAAAGACACCTGGCAGGACACAGAAGCAAAGTGTAAAACATGTAGACGTATTTATGTGTGCAACCTTTGTCTGTATGAAACCTAAACCCACTGTAATGGTCTTTTGCTCATAAAACACAAAGTATCCACTCACTGCTGCTTTACTCAACCCAACTCCTTCCCATTAAGTGCATTAAGAAACTCCAAGCTTCTCAGAGAAGGAGCTCCACTAAGTTTGTTCTTCGAGTGACTCCAGGGGCAGCTACTAAATCAGACTAAAACATCAGCCGAGAACTCTCTGACTCACCAAGACCAAAGTTGTGCACAAGTTCAACAGATGGCTGGAGATGGAAGGTCCTTAAATAGGTGCAAATTTCAAGCCGGTTGGACATCCCGCTTTAGTTACTAGCATAGAAAATGCTTGCAAGACCGTTTAACCACTGAATATGAAATTATTAATATAGAAGATAATCGTTGGTTGCATCTTACTTTTAAGTTTTCTGACTAGATTTACTCAACACAAATAAAAGGTTTGAATTGCTGAAATCTAAAAAAATCAATGCCTTTTGAATCAAGAAATGTAACGACTGACTTACGACCTTCTGAATCATGATCAAACTGGTACACATTCTGCCCAAAACATCTACATATATCTGGTTATTTTTTCTTAGGGGCTTCTGTACTTTATGCAATTATCCCAATACAAATAGAGAGTGACGTCTAAAGGACGCACATTTTACAGGAGCAGTTTTGTAAGCTGCGGAGTTCCACGTAAGTCATACTATGGGTCAACAGATTTTGCTAGTTGATTCCTTTCTTGACTGCTACTCTGTCCCATCTTGTGTCTCATTGTGCTGGTTGGAAGTTGTCATGGCGTTTATCTCAGGAGACTGATAAAACATTTCCTTGCTGTTAATGTGGTGATGTGAAATACTTTTCTAACTTCTTCAGGAGAGTCACAAGTGTCCGGGTTTGCACAGTTTCTTTTCACTTTGACAGTGTTTATACTAATCAAAGGTCATCAAATCAGGAAGGAAACCCGATCAGATGTTCAGATGCATTTAGAACACTTGAAGTTAACATGCAGTAGAGTATCTGTAAGAAATCAAACCTCGATACAATTTAGCTGTACAGTTATGGTCAGGCTCAGCTGAGGTCACGCTCGCCCTAAAATAAGCAGTCGCAGGTGCAGGAGATGGTTGAGATTTTAACTAGTAAAAGAACAGTCCACAGCCAGCTGGCAGAGGCAGGTGTCACAGCAAACATACTGCTCCACTCCCAGCTTGTTTGTTGTGTATAGAAAGCCTACAGGGACTGCTGGGACAGATGAACACACAGTACACACAGTCTGTTTCCACTGAGATTGCACAGCTCCCAGAACAAGCCATGTTCGGTGTCAAAACACAAACTTTCTAACCAGCAAAACTGTTTATCTTTTTAAAACTTTCACCTACTCTACATCTGTAAAGTTGAAAATATTGTTCCTATCAACTACCAAACCAAAGCTGAATGTACTGTATGTGTTACATAATATACTGGCAGGCTGCTTTGTGCAGTGTCAGAAAAGAGCCTTTAACTCAATAACAAGCTTGACCGCAGGCAGAAAAAAAAAAAAGCCTTGTTTGGACAGAGTGCTGTCCAGATTACAAACAGTGGAAAATTAAATGGCAAACTGGAATATTTTGATACCAGTGTCTTACATTAAGATTTATGTAATTTGGTGAATCAGAAAGAAAAAAAACTTAATCACATCCTGAATGATTTTCCAGTTTTTTTAAATAAGCTGTTTTGAACATTAAAAAAACTAATTGACTTATACTGACAGTCTGGCATCCAATAACACATCATAATGTGATTTGATGAATTAGAAAACTGATACATGACCGACTTTCTCGAAAGTTGTGTGTTTTATGACCTGAAGCACGATTGTAGACTGACAATAGAAATATGAATTAAAAAGACTGAGTGACCAAAAACCCTAAATCTGTACAGTCACAGTTTAAGGTTGGTCTGTAATCTAGTTCAGGGTTTGTTTTTTTTCTTTTAGCCAGATCTTAGTTTCTTATTTCTAGCTTGACTTTGATATTTACATTCATATTGTCAGTCTGTTCATACATCTTTGGTTTCCCCTTCTTGTTGATCCTGCTTGCCACTCACCACCTGCTCCTCGTTTTTAATAAGCTCACCTGCGTTGAGTCACCAAATGAACTCAGTCAGTATATATATGGTTCACACCATTCTTTGTTTGTCCTCTCTTATGTCTCTTTCGTTGCATCTGCTTTGCCTGCCAGTTTGAGTTTTAATTGCTTAGATAAATGTTACTACTCTTATTGTTCTAGTTAAAAGTAATTAAAGATTATTCTCATCTGCGTCTTCCCCAAAATTCTAAGCCTGAGAGTAAAACATTTTACAGTAAAACGCTGCAAAAGCAGCACTCAGATGCACTTTTTTTTCAGTTTTTCATGGCAGATACTTTGGCAAATAACGGTTTGATTATGCATCCCATCATTAGCAGAGAAACAGATCATATCAGATTACCGTTTTCATAATCACGTTCGTTTTAGAATCTTTACTGACCTCAGGCCATCAGAGTAAAAGTGCATAGATGGCAGGAGTAGAACTGAATACATTTTCTGGCTACACTTTACTCCATTTTTACTGTGCTCCATCACGTACAGGCTAAAGGTCAACAGCAGTAAAACGACAGCAGTTGAGGATATGAAGTTATAAAGTAGAAACATTAATTTACGATGCAGCCCTTAAAGATCTTAAATGTGGAAATACAATGGCAGTCATGTTCTCTTGAGTGTGATAAAGATTGGTAAAAACCTTTCATCCATGGCAGAAAGCAAGCCACGGTAGAGTTACCCCCACTTGGTCCTTTGAGCAGCAACCCCCTTCCTCTCATCCTTTAAATCTCCTCCATCTCCCTCGACATTCGGCTGCATGATCCGGAGTTTGTGTCATTGGCTTTACACATTAGAGCCACACTGTAGGGGTGTAAAACTGGCAGTGCAATCTAGGCACTCAGGAGCATGGTGTTTTTTTCTTAATAGCATTTATTTTCTAAAGAAGAGGTCTGCAGAGCTTGCATGGTCTTTCTTTATCTCTGTCAGGCTTTGCATCCATGTGTTGGATTTTGCAGTCACATCTACTCAGGATCCCTAAAATTAAAATCCAAGTTATAATATTTTGGTTAAAGCACCAATGACAGTTTTTAAATTTGCAGCAAAATTTATCACAGCAGGCGAGACTTTTCACAGTAAAATATAGCACATCTGAAATGTCAGCACATACATGCATACACATGCTAAACTGTCATTTATTGATTTATGGCAGGCATAGTTTCAGTCATGTGACGTGTAAACACAAGTATAGACCATCATAAGAGCCGTGTATTCTGAGTCTGTGCACACATGTACTCATATTACCATTTACATAGATTATGGGCTTTAGAATAAAAACATTGTTTACATTATTTTTGATCAGGTTCGAGTTTGTGTATCTTCCCTAATAAGTGTTACCTGTTCAATGAATCCAAGAAAAAAACAAAAAAAGCAGTGTTGGAATTGCATGTTTTTTGAGGGATTTTTTTTCCGACAGAAATGTTGATTTAATTGTTATCAAAGTTTCTGAGCTGCTGTCAAGGAAACTGAAACCTGATCATTCGGCTGTGTTTTGTCAGGACCTCATGCTGCTCTGTGTAAGTCGATGACTTTGAACAGGAACTTGATCCATTGACACCACAAACACAGGACAACAGTCACACAGTCAAACACAGTCGGGATTCCAGCTTTTTTTCTAGCCTGTGCTCTTTATCGTTAAATTTATCAAATACAATATAGATTAAATTGTCAGCTATGTATTGTAAATTAGAACTTATATCTGGAAGCTCAACATTCAGGTTAAATCTATTTCACTCAAAATGTAAATGTAAAACAAAACCTTTTGGAAACATGGAAAGTCACATGTTCAGTGTCAATTGTTCTGTTTGAATAATGGGCTAATGATGACAACATTAAAGTCATGAAGCCAAAAAAACTAAACAAATAAATATATACGTAAAGTTACTCTCCACTCGCACATTGTAGCATGAATTTTGCCTCAGTGTCTGCTCATCTTCAGCTCCACATAATCAATCTTCTGTGTTATTTTCATGTCCTTTGTCTTAATTTGAGTATAACTAACTCAGGAAATGAATAATTCTGGTTTCATGTTGACACTGCAGTGTGTTTAGAGAACTTATTTGCTGCTTCACTAACAAGCACATGACATTAAATACATCCCTACAGTCAAACATGACAATGGCAGCATCATACTGACTGTTTGGGAGACTAGTAGAGGTAGAAGGAAAGATGGGTACAGAAAGGTTGGAGTTATCCTGAGTGAAGCCCTGAATCCAACAGGGCTGAAAACAGTGTATGAATGCCTCTCATCTGCAGTGGTAGAGCTTGAACAATTCTGCCATGAAAAATGAAAGAAAGAAAAGGTGTCTTGAGCTCATGGGATCACTCCTGACAGGACAAGCTGCCATTGCTGCCACAGTTGCTCTGAGAAAACCGAGGTGGATATTTTAGTCTTTTATTCTGATGAATTACCAAAACACTTCAAAAAAAGTTTTTGTAATAGTTTTACAGAGTTCTGGGAGTCGAGTGAATCTGACACTTAAAATGTGGAATACTTGAAAATGTGTAAAATGTCACCGTCAGTCAGTTTAAATGCTAAATCTTGCAAACTTTGGTCTTTTACACCACTGTAAACACAACACTGCCCTTCGTGTGTAGATAGTCACTCACCTTTTTTGGTATGTTATTTGGAATAAGACACTAATATAAAATTGGAAAAGCTGCATTTCCCTTTTATGAAGAAAGCACTCATTAATAATGATCTAAATTCTTAAATATCCCCGTGATTAACCTCTGAGGCCAGCTGACTGAATGAAACCACATTTAGAGACCCAAACTGCAACGCATTTTCTTCTCTATCCAACTTGGGGAAAACTTTGGATCAAATTTGAAAACACTGGCCTTCAAACTTGATAGCTGCATTACTCATACTCTGACCCAGAGGTATATGTATGCTATCACTGTGGTATTTCCTTCTTTTAGGGGCCTTCTATGTAGTGTGAACTCAGTGTTCTTTGTTACAGCAGAGGTGGCTCTGTGTTTGCACTAATGTGTTTGGGACTGCATCACCATTTGCAGATATTTTTCGGGTGGGTCCCATTACTGTATGAGCGGGTGTCCGTCAATGATAAATAAGGGATTGGTCTTTCCACTCCTCTCTGCATTCTGCTATTCTTAGTTGCAGTGTGGTGAGCAAGAGGTTTAACATTACAAAGACCTTGCTCTCTCTATTTCTCTCTTTCAATTCCTTCACTTCTCTGCCTCATTCGTTCTTAGAGACTTTCAAACAGCGGGGCATCAGCATGTGGTTCATCACGCCTCCTGTGTTTTTAGGTGGTTACATAAGCAGCATATTTATGCAGAATCTGCCCTCCTCAGTACTGGAGGTTTATCATAGGAAATGCATCTATTATTATCAGCATCCCATTATTAAATACCCTGGAAATGGCAGCTGATAAGCTTAGTGAAAATCCTGATGCTGTTTGCCAAGGACAATGGTTAGCCAGCTCAGGGCAGGGGAATCACTGGGGTCCTTAACAGGCATCCAGGAGATCCCCAGGTTAACGCTGTATTTGATTCAGTTATTTATTTTTTATCAGGATAGAAAATATAGCATTGTAGAGGGTTCTAGATAAGACATCATTTTTAAAAAAAATGATAGTAATTCCTCCACCTTATCTTTCTTTACAGTGCCGTCTCAACCAGGGGTGGGCAGCAGTGTGTATGAGTGAGTGTGTGTGTTTGTGAGCTGAAGCCATGTCAGACCCGAGGGACATCGACGAGGATGCTCTCCTCAGGGGCCTCAGCGCCGAGGAGCTGGATCAGCTGGAGTCTGAGCTCCAGGAGATGGACCCTGAGGTATAAAGGCCGTGTTTAATTAATCTTAAAACCTGCCAAGAGGCCAGCATGTGGTCATTCTCCAAAGAGCCAGAAAATCCCGTAACAGTCAGATGTGATGGTTTGGGTTCATAAGTGCACCAGGATTTTGTTGTCTCAGGTGATCAGTGTGCTCCTGGTTCCACTGAATTCCAAGAAAATGTACTGAAACCATAATATTTACAACCTTTAGGCTACATGACATCTTTATATATGAGTTGCTAACATAAAAAGGTCAAACTCTTTTAATCAGATACATTGCATGGTGTAAAATGTTGCCCATATATGCTGGAAGCAATCCTTCAAAACTATTGGTGGAAAGAAGGAAAACTAGGATGATGTCATGATGGATGATGACATAATTACTTGTTTTAACAAGTTCTTGCCTTCACTTTGGTTAAGTTTGACCTTACAGGCAAACAGCATCTCACAACAAGCCTTTTTTGCTCGGAGACAGATACTATTTGCACAATCACGAGCTTCTTAGAATTGAAAGTGCAGAAAAGTCATTTTCAGTGGGTCGTTTCAATGAACAAGTTTTTAGTTATTAAAAGTTTCAACCTTCTGTTACTTATGATAATCAGAATGTTCAGAATTTTATCATTACACTCGATTGGTGTATTGAATTGGATTATAATTGGATCTTGAATTGGACTGTATCTTTAAAGTACCTCGAGATGTCCACAAAAAAAATAATTATTTTCAAAATGCTGCTAATCGTTCATGGAAATACTGGAACTCTCTGGCTGAAACTGATAATTCAAATGCCTAAAGAATCGGGAAAAAATGTGTGTTTTCCCAGAATGCCATGCTGCCAGCTGGCCTGCGGCAGCGAGACCAGACGAAGAAGAGCCCCACGGGGCCATTTGACCGTGACGCCCTGCAGCAGCACCTAGAGAAGACAGCCCTGGAGCACGAGGATAAGGAAGACCTGGTGCCCTTCACTGGGCAAAAGAAAGGTGGGGGTGCAACTCTACAAAATGTGAGACGTTCCATTCAGTTCTGCTCTCAGGCCCATTAGAATTTAAAGCAGCATGGTTTCATACAAGGATAGCTATCTAGGCTGGATGTAAACACATAACAGTGAGAGAGTACTTCACACATCTTGACTCTCCAGACTTTTTCCTGATCTTCAGACAGCTGCTCAGTATTGCTCTCTGTGATGCACCACTGCGCAGCAGCTCAGGGCTCTAAGTTTCAGGTCTGTGTGGGGTATTTGCAGCTCACTGACTTTTGAGGCCACTTCCAACAGCCCAACAGAACAAAAAGATCTCGCTGAAAACTTTAGTCAAATCTTTTTTATCAAGTAAATGGGAACTAAAAATCCAACCGGCACATGTGCATCTAAAAATCATTCTTATAGGGTCTCCAGCCAAATTAGCTTAAATTGATGAGACATGCACAGAGATAAAACTTCAGTAAAAGCTGACTTGCTCATGTTTTGGTAAACAAACTGTTATGCACAAGCACCTCCGACACACGGCTCACGTTCATACCATCTTCACTTAACTCTCTTTTGGCTTTCTTCCTTGTTACCATTTCTTTGAATACTATTTCATCTGCCTCAAAGCTGAATATTCTTTCTCTGTTTGTATGCCTCCGTCCATGAGTTTTTATTTCTTGTCTCCAGGAAAGACATTTGTGGCTAAGAAAGCAGCGGAGATCCCCGAGCATGAGCAGGTGATGCTGGAGCCGGAGCTGGAAGAGGCTCTGAAAAATGCCACTGATGCAGAGATGTGTGACATTGCAGGTTAGAAAAGCCTCATTATCACGACTACTGCATTTTATCACATGAGCTGGCTTTCACATACACAGCAGTCCTGAAATCATCTGGAGCGTTGACTTCCAAAGCCCAAGTAAAATGTCCTTAAGATCAATGGGTGACACAATATGTATACGTAACAGCTAATTTTCCAGAGCGTTTATTGTGAGTGAGCAGATGTGCATTCTGATAATAGTTGTTACTTCATACTCGTTTTCTGCGGAGTAAAATCTCTCGCTGTGACTAATGTGTATGAATGTAAACAACAAATGAGGAAAAAGTCTGCAAAGAATTGTCCGAACATTCTTCTGTAAATCTATGGTGTTCATCTGTGAAAATGGCTGTAAGGATATTTGATCAAGAGTCCATCACTTCAGTTTCCAATGCACAGGGTACCTCTTCACCATCACTTTCAGAAGCAAAAGGGGCTGCTCTACAGCTCCGGATGGCTGCTTGGTATGATTTACACTAATAGGTCTCACTTCTCATTTGCTTTGAACATCTTATGCTTCTGTGTTGAATTCTGGGTCTGTTGCTCCGCTTCAACATTTTGAGCAGCAGTGCAGGTACCAGCTAATTAAATCACCTGACTGATCACATGTCTTATCTCTTGGCTGATTATCGCTACATTTCCAAATGTCAGGCATGTCCAACACCATCACGTCCGTTTAAATCCTGCCTTGTCCTTCTGCAGCAAGAAGTGTCTGAACAGCTGTGCCATTAGTAAATGCTGACAGGAAAACGTCCTTCTCCAGTAACATGGAAAGACGTTAGAGGAGATAGTCATAGGCTATGGCTCTCAAGCAAAGGGTCGATACTTGAGTCCAGCTGTGAATCTGCTGTTTTTTACTTCCTTTTATGATTTTTTTCTTTATTTATTTCCATGTCCTTTTCTCTGTACTACATCGTTATTCATTGAAAAATAGGATACTTGGTTAAAGTTAGGCAGTATGAGCACTTGAGAAGGTTAAGTGTTAAAAATATTTGGTTGAAGTAGCCTACTCGTTTTAGATTAGGTATTAGAAGTGGCTAATTTTCAAGGTTAAACAATAGTGCTTGGTAAAGGTTATAAAAATATCGTGGTTGGGGGTTAGAATACACAATAAAGTAGAATTTACTGCAGAAAGCTTTGCCCCCGTTTTCCACATTGCCATGGGAGCACATCCCACAAGTGTTTCTTAGCAGCTCAGGAAACCATACATGTTCAAAACCAACGCAGCAGGTTCCTCAATATGCGTCAGTATGTGACGAGTTGGGAGTGAGAACGGTTTGACTACTAACAGTAATAATAGCATGGCAGCATATTTTCATAAATGTGTGAACAAGGCGTTTCACCATTGGCTTTGAGGTTCACAATACTTTATGTTTACACACAAGCAACAATCTATGGCTATCAAAACCACATCAGTACATCACACAAGCATGGTTGGGCTGTAACATAAACGCTGCTTCTGTAAGTAATTATCCAAAATACAGGTTACGGTGAAATGATCTCCATAAGCATACAAAGGAGTGCTTTTGTTTGGCATTTGACATGACAGAAAACATTTTTGAAGAGATTCTGAGAGACGCATTTCACTAAATGATGGCTCTGTCCCACTGGGCTTGAGAGAGCCCACATTTAAAATACCAACAGCCTGATTCACCTAAATAAAATGTCATATTTAGTGTTAGACATGCCAACATGCCTAAAAGGAAAAGGGTCCATTTTTCCTATGATGTCATCTGTTTGTCCTTATGCAGTTTCCCACAAGCAAGTGCTAATTAACCCATAATAACATACGCAGCATCGTGTGACCTCAGTGTTTTCATCACAGCGGCTCTGACCCACATAGTTCCATCGTACAGACCCATTGTCTCTCGGCTATTGGCTTCATATTGTGTCTTTCAACACTGAGACTGCACAGTAGTCCTGAGCTAACAGACACAGCCAGACATGCACTGGGGTCCAATTCCCTATGCTCAGCAACACAAAAATAACTAGGCCTGGCCCCAGGGCACCACAGGAAGGGTGGAGTGGTCATGGGGATGGTTGGGTAGAAGATACTGTATCTGTTTAAAACATGCAAGTGACAAGCTTCTGTGTTTACAGATAAAGCCATGGTTTCCATTTTTTCTTAAACTCAGAATCATTAAACTTTGAATCAACAGTGTGACAGGTTGTTGGTCAGAAAGGTGTAATTTATCAAACATGACAGGAAACAAAGTGGATTTTTATTCCTTTAACTTGTAAGCCTATTAACTAATATGACATGGGAAGTACTGCTCTTACCACCAAAAAAATAGTTTCCTCACCTAGATACAGCTGCTAATCAGTGATTGGACAAGCACTGTTTGGGGGAGGAGTTTAGCAAAGTCATAAATTATGGCATATATCTGGATTCCTCATAAGAAAGCCTATTTTCAGTTTTATAAAACTTTTGTTTTTTTAAATGTCAAAATTAAATGCAAGATGGCGTTTTAAAGTGGGTAAAACTGAGTTCTAAAAATATTTACTGTATTGTCTGAATAAGCGGTCACGCTCCCCTGACTGGCTGAACAGGCAGGCAGGCATCCGAAGAGGCAGAGCAGGGGAGCGTGTTTGTCTGGCTCCATCAGTCTGTGGGAGCGACCGTGGCTTTAGTTCTGGACGGGGGCCAGATGAGAATTAAGCTCCAGTTAGCCTCTGTCAGTCTTTGTGTGGGCTTTTTGGTAAACAGAATAAAAGAAGATGAATAGACTGGTTGACCTGAGTTCAGAGAGGGTCCAGCAAGTTGCTCTGGAATTTTGATTTTCAGATTCATCCAAGATATAAATCATTATTTGATATTGAAATGAGCTTTTTCAGTTCTGCTTTCTTGTTTGATCAGTAAATTACCCTGAGTTATTCTCAGGGCCAAACTGGATGATGTGCAGGTGTTAATGGCCAGTAACACCCACATCCGTGCTCCCGTTGCAGGCAGCTGTCCCCCTGGCCTCTCTGTCCTCATGAGGTCCTTCCCTTGGTTCTCCTCTCCGGGTCAGGAGGCTGGTGGGCGGGAAAGTGGGTGGACGGGAGGTGGCTGGTGTCACAGCAATTGGTTTGTGAGTCACACAGTTTGGTATTGGCTGGTTAGATAGTAAGGAGAAAATAGGCAAGACTGCCTCCTAATGGTCACAAATAGTAACAACAGTAAAAACAATAATTATTATATTTCAGTATTTCATTGTTTCCTCTCAATTCGCATCACTTAATCTCCAGAATAACAAAATTTACAATGAACACAAGTTCAGTATGTTATTAATTGGCAGATTATTTGGCTGGAAAAATGTTATTTTGTATATTATTTTGACACTCTTGTACGTTAACTTGCTAATTTCAGTTTCTGCTGCTCCACTTTTAGATGATTTGCTTCTTTGTTCTTTTTTAATCAGTATTTTCTTTTTACTACTGGTGGGTGAAATGACTATATATAGCTGAACAGGTTTGCTGTTGTCTATGATTAAATGTTAATGTAGCTTTACAGCTTGTAAGGTGCCCAAAACAGTCATTTTGACTGTGACTGGGTGTTTTTAAGTCTGTCCTGACATACTATAGATGCCCAAAGATCTTTGGTCTCTTGTAAACGTGCCTGGTGTTTTAACTCTGACTCTCTGACAACTAGAACAACACTGAGAACGTTATAGTCCCACTGCCTGTCCCAGAAAAATTTATGTGCATGGTATCACTACTTACTTGAGGGCTCCTGGAAACTGAGATTACAGCCAGCAGCTGACTACTAACTGAGCTCAGACAACACAGTCCTTCTCTTGTCAAACATGAGATGCACAGAAGAGATCAAGGAAGACCTGTCCGGCCTCTTTTTGTATTAGATCAAGAGCTGGATCCAAATCAGAAGAATTTTGTTTGCCAACAAAACAATGAACAAGAATTTATCCCGGGGGATGAAATACAAACCTAAGAAGAACACAAGCTGCGACATCATTCTATTCAAATGTAACCAAAGATATTTTGAACTGAAGAGCCATCGTGACGTGTATTCATAGTGACTGTTTTCTTGTTCTCGCAGCTATCCTTGGAATGTACACGCTGATGAGTAACAAACAGTATTACGATGCTCTGGGCTCCACGGGCGCCATCGCCAACACAGAGGGCATCAACAGTACGTGTGACTGATTTTTTTATTGGCAAAAACATGCAGTGACCTGCCACTGATATTTAGAGGAAGTAGTGTGGCAGTAATAGATTTGATTAGTCTCAGCTGTGTTGTTGTATCACACTCACAGGTGTTGTGAAACCAGATCCTTTCAAGATCTTCCCTGAAGAACCTCCAAACCCCACCAACGTGGAGGAAACCCTGGAGAGAATCCACAACAATGACAGCGGCCTGACTGAAGTCAATCTCAACAACATCAAGGTAAGTCTAACGGGAAGATAAAGACAAAATATGGAATGATAAGAGTGTTTTGCTTTCCTTTCCTTTTATTCCAAATGTCCTTTCCAAACACGGGTTTTTACCTTTTACCATCATGTGCCAGTTTGCCTTGACCTGCAGATCTGTGAGTTTTCTTGAACTACTAGATAATCATGCCACACAAAAGTTACGTCCTTCTATGATTCCTGCAGGACATTCCCATCCCGACACTAAAAGAGATCTTCGAGGCAATGAAGGGAAACTCATACGTGGAGTTTCTCAGCATCGCTGCAACCCGTAGCAACGACCCCGTGGCCTACGTGAGTACATCAGCCATTTAAATACCAACAACAGTAGAAAATGTGTTTTTAATGTCATTTCTTTGGTATAAAAGGCTTCAGAATAAGTCACAGCTTCTCACTTTGTCACATGGTACTCATGTGCTCTGTCGCCAACTTGAAAATCAGTTTACACTGTATGGTCTGCGTGTGTGTGTGTTACCAGGCATGTGCTGAGATGCTGCAGGAGAACACCAGCTTGCAGAGTCTTAATATCGAGTCCAACTTCATCACTTCAGATGGCATGATGGCCATCGTCAAGGCCATGACCAGCAATGCCACACTGGTGGAGCTCAAAATTGACAACCAGGTCAGGAACAAAAAAATAAATCATGAAATAAATTATGCGTTTATTCCTTGTAACCCTGCACTTTCAAAGCTATATGTAAGATGTATCAAAGAAGCTTCTTCTCTTCCCCACACAGAGGCAGAAGCTGGGAGACTCAGTTGAGATGGAGATCGCCTCCATGCTGGAGAACAACTCCAGCATCCTCAAGTTCGGCTACCACTTCACCCAGCAGGGTCCCCGCGCCAGAGCCGCCATGGCCATCACACGAAACAACGACATGAGTAAGAAAAGCTGTGGCTGCATGCTCGGCAAAATATGAGATGTTTGAGTCTTAATGTTTTCAGTTTGCTGGGAAAGATCAGTGGGTCAATTTCACCTAAAATATCTTCTTGGAAAGGCAATTTGAGAAGGAATAGCTGCCATTTAAAGTCACTGATGGTTGTACATGCAAAGTGTCACAATATGGCTTCTCTCTTGTACAGTTCGCCAGCAGAGATTGAGATGAAAACGATGACGAGCAAAACGAAGAGCAACCATTTTAGCAGCCCCCAATGCCTGCAGAGACTGCCAGCTTTCTGTCTGTGGTGCGCCAGAGCTGAACAAATCCTCCCAAATGAGTCTGGGTCATTTGCATGGTGGAAACCATATCTAACACCCATGTTCATCCATTTAACTTCATTTACTGCAGCAAGCTTTGTGTAGACTGCTGAATCCATCATAAAGGCATGTATAGGAAACAAGAAAAAGGTGAAGTGTCATTTTTTTTGTAATTTTTAGTTTGTTCATCACCAACATCATCACGAATAATTCTTTTCAGTCATGAAAACTTTTTCAATGTGGTGCTAAATTATATGTGGGAAGGGAAAAATCTGTAAATACTTTCAATAAACGTATATATTCAACTATTCTTTCTACATGTTTGGAAAGTTCAGTTTTATTGCTTTTACACCTCGACTCATATAGAATATTCTGACCAAATGCTGATTTAAACGTATTGATTGGGGTTAAACTAACTTTACATGGTGTTATCATAATCTTTATCATAACCGCTAATGTAAGACATACAGGACTCCTTATGCTCGTAATTTCTCCATATTCCATGGCAAATTGTTTCACAATACAACTTTCATTTTCTAGATGAAACCTTTGTGTAAAGAAACACAGCGTTTAATCCATTAAAGTCTGTCCTGATCCGCTGACTTCCCCCAAGCACCTGGGCTATTTTTACACCTAACCTCACCTCTCCCCTCCCTGACCCTGATGCAAAACATAACTTCGCCCACTGAGCTTGAGTTACCTTGTTCCAAATATAAGAACCAACTTTAAGAGGGTGTTGCACTCACAGATTTATGAACAGAAACAGCTGCTAGCCTCTGAGGCCTTTGACAGCATTGCTTGGCTTCAATCCAACACTCATGTCTACGAGATATTTTTTAATTTCCTGAAAGAACTCTCACTTGAGACAGGGGTGCATAATTCTTAGTTATCTCAGAGTTCATTCTTTTTAAGCCATCAGGGTGTCACCGATATTTGGCCTCTAGAAATGATTGAAAGTCAGTTTGCGTCACTACAAATTGTTCCAAGTTTTCTGTCGCTCTGATCGTTTGCAGTAAAATGCAGGTGTATTTTTGGACTGCAACATCCCATGACTGCCGTGAGTGGAGAGGTAGATGTAAAATCAAAAGTAATCAGTGCTTAATGAATTTCTTAATGACTTTCTTATTTCTTAATGACTTTATGAATTTCTTCTTGGAAAAATCTTTTTGTATTAAATCGAAAGTGTCAATGACAACTGAGGAATAGTTTAACGAATAAAATGTGTGCTAACCATTAGCACTGTTACCTCACAGCGAGAAAGTTTCTGATTTGAATCTTGAAATTCTGTCTGGTTTGCAAGTCCTCCCCATTCCAATGGGTTCTTTGTGGGTCCTCTGGCTTCCCTTCCACAGTCTTACAAACATACATAATAAGTTAACGGGCAATTCTAAGCTGACCTTAAGGGTGAATGTGCATAATTATCTCTGTCTTGACCCTGTGAATGACTGGCGGCCTGATGGTAGCAGAGATGGTTTCAAGCCCCCACGTGATCCTGGCGTGGATAAAACGGGCATGGAAAATGGATGAATCGCTTTGCTTTTGGTGCACATTCAAGCTGTAAACAGACGCTGGCCTGCTTTCCATTCACGAGGAAAGCAGATATGAAGCAGTCTTTTGAAAAGCTGTGAAAAACAAATTAGAATCTGGTGCATTTCCATTGACTGGTTACAACACTGAGTACACGTTTCAAGTACTAGTGGAAATAATCAGGAAAAGGTCGTTTATTTTCATCCTTTTCTTATTCCAGTCGTCTAAATACAAATAAAAAACGATAATGATGGAAACCCAGGTACTAAGTAATGTAAAAGTTCCTCTGCTCTCACATATTGTACCTTGTGGTTGTTCTGCATTTATTTTCCCATTGAGCGTGGAAGAGCATTACACCAGCGTGATGTGAGAAGATATAACCTCTGATTAAACAACACAAACTAACATTACTGCTGACAGATTATTGGTTCTACCAAATTTCTGATTAAATCAATCAGAGCATATAACAAAGGGTAAATTTCCATTCTAAAACATACAGAAGTGTTTCTGCAGCTTTTAGCTCTGCTTTTTCTCACACAAAAGGCTGATGATGAATCTGATACTGTCAGCAGTCACATGACAGCAGAGTTTGAGTGCTCACATCTGTAGTTCATCGTGTTTCTTGTTCAGGCAGGATGTTATAGTAACGAAGCTTGGTGCTGGTGGTTGGGCTCAAAGACAGACAGTGATCTTGAATTTGAATAGATCGTTATCAAAAACAAATTTAAATAAAGAAAATATAGGAGCTGTGCAAAGCTCGCTAGAACTTTTTCTTTTAAAAAGATTTTAAACCAAGGAATGCCAAATGTTTTGCATCCGAGGACTTGTGAAAACAGATAAGAACTCCATTAATCTGTACATGTGATAAATGCGTTCTTCCCTCTTGTTACAGGCAGAAAAATGTCCCAGTCTTTGTCTGAAAGATCTGTATTTACATTCAGTGAACTGTGACTGTGTGATCGGTTTAAGTCAACTTAAATCACATAATTTCATTAGTTTCCAATCAGTTTCCAATAGACAAGGTTACGTCGTTGCACAGCGTTCCAGCTGCTGTGCTCCGTTCCTCATGTGCTTTATTTTCACACTGAAAGCGAACTGCACAACTGTCCAAGAATCAGGAGTGAATAAAAAAAACTTTACCAGACTTTCTACGATGTTCCAGTATCTGATTTCCTGTCTGACTAATCTAGTCTAGGCAGGTTTAAGTGGATTCCATTGAAAATAGGCGAACCAGCAAAGCAAACCGGCATCACGGAAAGTGACCGCGATCTATTCTGGCATTTCCAGTGAAAAGTTGATGAATTGTTTAAATGTGTTTAACAAAGATCTAACACACGGAGTTCCGGCTGAACGCACCACTGTGGTACAAGATTATCAGAGTTTACAAGAGTTTTCACTCAGTAGGTAGCGGGGAAAGTAAAGGAGGCTCCTCTTCGTCTGAATCAAACTCCACATTTTCGTCTTTAACCCACTGGCCGTTCCGATCTTGCAGCCATCCATTACTAAGAAAAAAGACAAAGAAAGTTTGATGAAATGCATTGAAAACCGCAAGGTTGGTTCATTCAAATGTATATACTGAGCTGACACATCGCAGTTAAGAAGCCAATGATGCTTTGCTTAAGCGATCTGCACCTTTTCAGTTTGAGGTAGTGCTCCAGCTCCTTCCTCCGCTGCGCTGTTATAGGTTCTGACACTTCTTCCACAGCAGCCTCAGATCCTGTTGTCTCTTTTGATGAACATGACTCTGAATTTACCGCAGGAAACAAATCAAGCCGGCAGTTAAAACATGATCACTCAAGAGTTGTTTTAATATAAAATCTGAAAATGTGTCCTGTGACAGATTGTACCTGTATTACAGTCACTGGAACTGCTTGTCGAAACTTCAGTTTTCAGACCTGCAGATGGCATTTTGTTCAGTGTCCTTCCAGCAGGATCTGAACTGGTACTCGGTGGCCCTCTTTCAGATTTTGTACTTAAAAAGAATGACAGAACTATGGTCATTAAGCTGTCCATGATTAGATGTTAAATATAAATAGGAAATATCCCATAACATAACCACACACCTGGTTTTTCTGTGACAGCTGTTATACGGTACCGTCTTCAGTAAAGCGTGATGGGTGAGCTTCCGTGTCTGTGCCAGTAATGGGGCTGAACTGGAGGGCTCCTAAAATCACAACAAAATGCTTTATGTGCACTTGTACCACTGTGAGCTCACTCAGACACGAACTCTGCTAAATTATCTGTCTTTTCACATCCACTGCTCATGTTTTCCACCAGCAGACAACAGCTTTAACTTGCTCTGCAGGGTGTAATTTGTCAGGGTCATATGGTTGTCACAGGGGCGGCACATAATGCATTCCACAAGACAACAACATGGATTAAACATGTCAGTCAAGGAAAGACAGTTTGTTCAGCTCATGTTGTTTTTTCTGGGATGATTAATTCCCCCCTCTGTCTGGAGATGGATCGGGCTGACTCTTTCCTTCAGGGTTCCCACACATTTACTTTGTTTGTATTCACTTAAAATAGTCCAGATAGCAGGCACTGTCATTATGTTGCTCCGACAGCACTTTGGATAACAAAAAAAAAACAATATGACACATTCAAGTTAAAACAAACAAAAAAAAAGCTAAATTCATGGTTTTCAACACCCAGAATGTCTGCCCAACGTTATAGGAACACCTACAGAAATTTGTTAAGGATAATCATTTATGTAATATCAATAATCATAATCGATTTCTTGAAATGCATCAAAAACCTATTCCGTGACTAAGAACCGTGCTCTTAACCTGATTAAGTTACCAACCTGCTGTCTGTCTTCAGTCTGGATGTAGTTTTCATGTTTCCTTTTAGTGATTTCATTCTTAAGCTTTGCTTTTTTGCCATAGAATACTTTCAATCCTGAAGAAAACAAACAACATAAAAACGAGACATATAAAACATAACAATATATCAAACAATGAGACAATACACATTTATCTGACATAGGAAATTTAGCCTTAGTGTTGCAAATTACAGTAGAAATATCCCCCCCTCCCCCCATCTTGTTTCATCTCGTTTCATCTCGTTATAAATAAGGGTGACTTTTTGCTCACGATATCTCACCTTCTAGATGTTTCTTCCCTCGTCTGTGGACTGTCAGCATATCGACTGTGTCAAACACTGGGCGGTAGGAGCACACAAGGCAAGTGTACCTAGAGACCACACAGTTATCATCTTTCTGTTAACAACCTGAAGTAAAAATATTCTCTTTTCCAAATATAATTCCTAAGGTGATTTTTACCTTCCATTTTTCATAAGAGCAGCCTCATCCTCAGGAATAAAATTAGACAGAAGATCCGCCACACGCCGTTTCTGGAACAAAGTTCCACAAAGGTGAATAGTTATAGGATGCTGTTTTTATTAAAATTAGCTGACATTGTCAAAGGAAGATAATAACAACAACTTGCTGTTAGCTAACAGTATGCTAACTACAGCAACGTGTAATCACGGCTTAAGTATCTTAAGAAAATAAAAATGACATGTATAAGAAGTTGTTACCTTCAGAATATTAAGCTGACTTTTGTCATCCCCTTCCCTTTTAAATGACATAACTAATATAAATAAAATATATTCTCAAAACAGACAGTCAGAAGTAGCTAGGATCACGTCAAGCTAACTCTCGATAGCAATGCCGCATTCGCGGACAACATAGTATATTCGGGAAAGACAAATGTCATGTTTTAGAATAACATCTCAGCTTTTTTTTTTTTTTAAGCATTTGTATAATTTGGGAAATCCTTATGCCTCTTAAAAATCTGCTTCAGTGCATAATCTAAACACACTACACGTTAAAGAACGTTTAACATTCAGTCACTCGGTGGCAAAAAAAATGAAAGTCTTTCAAATCACAATGTACAAACTTTGAATGGTGCCGGTTATTCCAACTAATTTAAACGCAGCGTTTATGACGAATCATGAGACCAGTTACTCAGCAGCACGGCGGCCATGGCAACAACACACTGTAGCTGACTGCATCAGACATGCAATTATTAAAGTTAACGAGTTCAGAGGAACTTTTCAGGTGTTTGGTTGACGGTAAGGTAGGTTCAACCTGTGTTTAAGGGAGATTTTTTATCTTTGTCTGTTGCGGAGGCTCAACTGCTGTATTTTTCGGGACATATGGTAGCAGGTGGACATTTATGCAGGAGCGTCAACATGGATTAAGTCTTTAGTCAGCCTGCAGGCTAACGCAACTGCTAGTTTTTTTTACTTACTTAATACGTTGGCTTTGCCAGATATCTTTCTTTAATGATGTCACTGACATTAAAGTTTTCTTTTAGCCACATTTTACCATCTTTCGAGCGTCTACCAAGCTAAATGTTTCGCGAGTATGTCCGGAGGGCGAGTGCCGTTGTCATCCGGGAGAGGCGGCCTCCTACGCGGAAGCCGAACGAGGTCTTACGGCAGTTTGATCCGATCTCCGCTCTCTCCTGTCCGCCAGAGAGGCATTGAACACACAATTCAACCAGGAGAGACACTACAAGGTCTGGCCCTGAAATATGGAGTGTCTGTAAGTATAAATGATTTGGTTTTTAAATCCTTGCCCTTTCAAAGTTGATGTTTGATCTAGAATAGAAATAATGTTGAGATATCACGTCCTTTAACATGAAGTTATTGTCTATTCTTTAAAGTTGTTTTTTTTTCACAATGTAAAAAGGTACATTTTTCCCATTTTGTCTATATGTGACTGTTTTATGTGATTGGTATTCTATTTACAACCCATATCAATACAATTTAAGGAATCACCACACTTGGAGCATGTTCATTAGCTTTGATTTGATACAAAACAAATGCATGTAATAGTTGAACATTCTGGCTTTGTGAAACATGCCTAAAGAAATAGTTTAAAAAAAGATGAAGTAGAGGGAAATATTTATGGAACTGCTGTATAATGTGGGGAAAAATATAGACCTGGTAAATATCCTTTGTAAGACAAATACCTGCACATGTCTTATGTCATATGCAAATGAGTCTGCAGTTAAAAGAGAGTGTTTGCTGTTGCAGCTGACAGAAAACATGGCATTAACAAGAGAGCTGTCGGCAGAAACAATGGAAAGAGTTATAAAACTTCCTTCAACAAATCGGTGTGGCAAAAGATGTTAGTTGCTACCAATCAGCTCTGTCTAATATCTGTGTCAAGTACAAACAAATAAAAGGGAAACATACAGATTGAAGGAGGAAGTCAAAGCATCAGGGAATAAAAAATAAAGCAATGTACCTGGAAATAGAAAAGGTACAATAAAATAAAGAAACTGGCAAAAGCAGGAGTCAATGTTTGCAACCGCTCTGCAAGAAAACAACATAAGGAAATGGGATTTACAAACAGAAAAGCTAAACTTAAACAGTAAAACGGGTTGTAGTGAGCTAAAGAGAAGCAGTCATGGACTGTGGATGAGTGGATGGACGTGATGAATAAAAAAAACCTGCGTTGGACAAAGAGATGATGCTGGAACGTTTGTTTGGTGGAGGTTCAATTAATCATACAAAGATGACAGACTGAAGGTAACAGGAACAGGTAAAGGACCCGGGGAGATGGCACTCATTACCTCTACAGCAGGGATACCCACATCCGGTCCTCGAGGGTGTAGATTCAGATCAATGCATCATTAGCAGGTTTGTGCAGAACTTCACAATCTTTTGAAGAGATCCATTTCATCTGAATCAGGTGTGTAAAGCAGGGAAACGTCTAAAACCTGCAGGACAGCGGCCCTCGAGGACCGGATGTGGGTATCCCTGCTCTAAGGTAAATGCACAGGTAGACGTTGACATTTTGGACAATTTTCTCATTCCATCGGTCAAAATATGGTTTGGGTGCTGACGAGGTAATTTCTCTCGGATGATAATGAATTTTTCCACAGAGCAAAGAGTGCTGAAACTTTTCTTCAAGAAGAACATATGAACCGAATGACCTGGTCAACACCAGTCCTGATATCAGTCTGATTTATGGTGGAAACTGGAAGAAAAATAATCCATGACAGTGCTCCGTCTGTCAAAACTGCTGCGTAAGAAAGTTGGAACCTGATTTTCTTTTTTTATGTTTTACGGTACGTTTTACAAAGCCAGAATGCTCGGGTATTAAAAATGTAATTCTTTTTTTGTTGTGGAAAAAAAATGAAAAAGCTGAATTCCTCCAAGAATGATGACTCAATCATTGTTGTCATGTCTTGGCTGATTCAAAGAGAGTTTGCAGTGCAACTAATTGCATAAAATCATTAGTTAAGTGAAATTAAGTTTGCAATGAATGAATGTGCAACCCTGGTGACTTGCAGAACAGCCACCCAATTCTACTGTTTATTCAGTTCTTTCTGCATGCTCAGGAAAGGCATCTGCCCTAAATATCAGGGTATGAAAGAATTATTTCACTGGGTTGCTATCCAGTTCCTGATTTTATAAAGCAGAATGTATCACCCATCGTCTTAGAACCAAGTGAGACTAGCTTTGGTCGAGCACAATACTGTCTTGAGTGCTTTACAACAACAAAATCATCTTTTCCAGATGGAGGAAATCAAAAGAGCAAACAGGTTGTACACCAATGACTCGATATTCCTGAAGAAATCCTTGTCAATCCCTGTGCTGCCGGACGCGGAGGATGGCAGCATTGCAGTGGATTTATCCGAGGAGGGGAGCGATGAAGGCAGGGCCGACAGTGCTTCTGTTCAGAATGGGCACACGGGGAGCTCCTCTGAGAAAAAGCGAGAGGATGGAAGAGCGAGAGAATCAGACCTTACTCCTGTGGATTTTTTGAAGAGGTTGGATGTCTTGATAAGCCAGTCTAAACAGGCTGCAGTGAAAGGATGCCAGGATGCAGAGAAAAGGTACTTCACTGTTGTTCAGACACTTTTTACCATGAGAGAATATTGTAGTTTTGCTGATTTTTAGTTGTTGTTTCTGTGCTGTTGTGTTTGTATTTAAGGAGGCAATATATTTTAATAGTGTCATTCTACTTTTAGTTCATTTTTATGTACCTTTTAAAGCCCAGTTTCATCCCACCCAGATTTAATTCTTACATATATCTTACATATTAAACATTGAACTGTGTGTTGACCGTACGAAGCAAATGCTGTATGTTCAGGTTGGTCCACATGGTGAGAAATTGAACATTTTCACAGTCACATCGTGCTTTACTGCAGGCTGATGGTATGACCCTGCATGGGTGAAAAAGTACTGGAAAAAATGTTAACTCTTGAATCTGCAGTGAGTTTATTAGTTGGCTTTGTTCTGCTGTGGAGGCCACATGAGTCCAGAGGCACATGAAGTAGTGTAAAAACAGTTTTTAAGTCTGCCCACTCATTTTCCTTGAATGAATAAAACATTCATAGACTTCTGCTCTCTTTTAGACTGGGCAGCTGTTTCCTCTGTCACAGATGCAGTTTGCTTTGTGTTCACGTCTTTGCCCAGCTGCAGGCTGACTCAGCTGAAGAGTCACAGCAGGAGGCTCCGTCATGCCTCTGGTTCTCGGTGTTAGTTCTGAGTGTCGGGGCCTTGAGACGCGAGGGGTCGCTGAATGCTTTGAGTGAAATCGGTGATTTGAATTCTATGCTGTGGCCTTCAATCCACAAATCTCAACCCAATTAAATATACAAGGTTTTGTAGAAATGCATGAAGCAGCACTCTCCACCACAATAATCAAAACACCAAATAAGCAAGTTCTTTCAGGTGAATGGTGTTTCCATCCCTTCAATAGGGTTCCAGTGCCTGATACGTCATTAAAACTCATTCAAGCTGTTCTAGCAACATGTAGTGGGCCTTTCACTCAAATTTAGTTAAGTGTCTAACACTAAACTAAATACACCCGTCCACCTTCCTGGCCTCCTCTTTATCTCTCACCTTTTCCTTCCCTGACTCTTAATGTTGCTGTTTAAAAGAACCTTTCTATTTTTTTTGTATCTGCATAAAATGTAATTTGTAGTCTGAGCTTTGAGCATTACCTGCAGTCTCAAAACAGAGGGCAGACTTCTGGGAAATTCCCAAATGTAACTCGAGATGAATACAGCCTGATCGCCTGTATCTTTTCATCTGTCTTTTCTTGGCAGGGTTGCAGCCCTGGAAGCGGCTTGCTCCAGCAGGACCTCGGTTTGGCGGCCGCTCACAAGGTCGCAGAGTGTTATTTCATCCTCCAGAGTTCAGCTGCAGGCAGGACACGGCGCGGTACCCCTCACTGTCACCAAACTCACCAGGAAACTAAGAGACAAGGAAGATGAGATCTTTGAACTGTGACATCTCGTGTCCTCCGTCTTAGTTTGATCGTTACAGAAACTTTCTCAGATAGCCATGTTGAAGGGACCCTGGGACAGGAACACATTACAGATAAAGCAAAGGAACCCAGTTAATCATGCTGCTGTTGTGTCAAACTTAAACATTTGTTTAAATGATTATTTCATATTGAATCCCTATTTATGGACACACACACACAGTACATTATAAAAACTTACATTTCCAGTAACTGAGAGCACAAAATGTTAAATGAGAATTTAGCCACATGGCTGGTCAGTCATATGACCATATGGTCATCAACTTGAAAAGTGTGTAATCCCTCATTTTTCTTACTTGATCCCTTTTAGCTCAGCAATGCAGATGCACAAGTTATTTTCACCATAGCAATAACAACACAAAACTTCTCTTAAATCATTTTTTTCTTTATTTCTGCTGAAAACTTGACATTGTAAAGTAGCCAAATAAAAAAAAAATAAAATAAAGCGAAGAAAAAGAAAAGTGTTTTTTAGAATATTTTGACACATCTTTTTATTGTTTGTTTATAGTATGTTTCAGATTTTGTGTAAGTTTTGCATAGTTTTTAAAATAAAGTTTTTGATCTCACGTTTAAGGACTTTTTTTTTTCCACCTTATTGCTGACACACATTCAATCAAACACATAAAGTAAAATGACGCATTACAATGAACTCTTACTCATGGTACAATACAAAGTTTGGACTTGACTTTCACTTGTCTGATCATTTTCAGTGTCGGTTTCTTGTACAGTGTAGCCCGGAAAATAACATGTTTCTTTTACCTCAGCGAATGACGTTGATCCAGTAATAATGACTCCTAGGATTAACATTCAAGCTGTCATCTGTCAAGAGAACGTCCTTGTGTAAATGTAACTTAATGTATTTTGGCAATGCAGAGTGACAGTTGGATAATAATCCTCATAATAACCCACTGTGTGCAATTGTTCCTTTATTAATGGATACATATTTTTATCTCAACGCCTCAGTAAAAACGGTGCACTGTTGCTGAAGTATCAGCTGCTGTCCACCAGGTGGCAGCGCTGTATTGCAGTGGCATTTCCCTCCATCTTTTTTTCCATTAACACTTCTCAAAAATGCATGTTATCAGTAGTTCTGTGTCAAACATTTAAAGATTTCAACTATTAAACATTGAGCAACATTTCATATGCTTGTGAAACACCTCATAAAGTTTACATTTGCTTATGTTCAAGTTTGTATTCTATGAAATATGTCCGAATAGACAAGTATGCATCGCACCTATAGAGTAGCCTTTATATAAATGTTTCGCCTATGCACATTGAGAATTTTGAGAAATGGCTCCTCCAACTTTAGTCTCATCCCGTGAGGCCTTTGTGAATTGTTGGGCAGCCGATTTGTTCTCAACTCGCTTGTCTTAGATTGCCAGTCCTCAACAGTAATAAGACGAGCTTTGTCCAGCAGTTCGAAGTGTTGGGTGAGTCTCCCTGTTTATCTCCCAGTGTTTGTTGCATGTATTTTGGTTGTGTGTCATATTGTCCCGTCTTCTATCAGTTTGTTGAGTCCTTTACAGATCTTGGTGAGGCTGGCTTTGAAGGGGCCGTTGGGCTCGTACAGTTGACTCAGCAGCTGAGGGTCAGAGTAATGGTTGAACACATGGTTGATGCGACCGTGAGATTTTGGGGTGAGGTGGGTGTTGACCAGCTTCAGCAGCAGATCCCTGCAGTTGGACAGGAGGTCTTCCATCACATTCTTGTCGAAGGTAAAGTCCACCTGTGTTAGTCAGGAGGTATATTTTAGTTAGGAAAATGACTTGAGATTGTAACCAGTAAAAAAACAACACTGTGATTATATTACAAGCTAATAAAAAAGACATTTGCAAGTAGTTAAAAGAAAAATGAATACATTTAGAAAAATAAAGAAATGACTTAAATGTAATAAATAGAGAAACAGTCAGTTTCTAGAAATGCTTTTGTGCAGTTCTAATTTTGAGTAAATGAACAGTTGAATAGTAACATATAATAAGGTTAGATGTTATTAAAACAGACTTATTAACAGCAGGTTTGAGCCACATTAATTAAAAGCTGAAGTTTGAATACAAGAAGGAAAACTATATATTGGTTCTCTGCTGTTCATTCAAGCTCTTTTCAATGTTTACTAGTGCTTGCTTTTATGAAATGTATTCAGCCATCTGTTGAACTAAGGTGGCCCAGCCCCGACAAACTCTCAGTTTCAGAATAATTACCATTTATTTTGCAGCCTTTAACGAAACCGAAGTTCTCATATCTAACACCTGGATTTCTCAAGCCTGCGGATATAAAGTTGTTAATATGTGGAAGTGTACCTCGTGAAAGCTGATGGCTGTCATGGCCCCCGTATGGAGTTTTTTCTTAAAGTCTTGGGCCACTCCCAGTTCCTCTTTGCTGAAACGGTTGTTTCTGAACAGCACGCCAATCTTGACCGCGATCTTGATCAGGTTTTTGATGACTTTCTGAGCCTCTATTTTATTTCCCGTGTACTCTTTGGAGACTCTGTACAGTTCATCTAGGATCTCGCTGGTGGTGTCGTCAATGAACATTTGCACCGAGCTTTTGGTGGCCATGGTGCTGAGGATCTTCTTCTGTGCCTTCAGGGCCATGTCCTTGGAGCTGAATGTTTCCATGTTTGCCTGAATTATCATAAAAAATCAAAAGTACATTTTTGTTTAATGACAGTCTCCATAATTATAGGGCTTAAGTATCCACATTAACATCTTATTGCTCTGATTGAGGAAATTAATATACAATTTAGCAAACTGACAATTAGGCAGGTGCTGGAGTGACGAAAAATACAGAAAAAATTTTCACAGTCAGCTGTTTTTAGTTTTTGGGGGAATTAAACAAGTTTGGGTTTATCTCCTTTCTCAGCTGCAAAAAAAACCTAGAATTATCCAAATAAGAATAAGAGCAGTGTACAGTCCTGATACTCTACAACATGAATAAGATTTAAAGTGCTTGATATAAGGCAGTTTAGCTGAAATAAAATGGTGAAGCTGTCTGTGGGAAGTCAGGTTGTGGGTTTTTTTGTGTGGAAAACGAGCAGTTATAGTGGAGTCAATGTTGAACCTTTTGTTTTCCCAGTCACGTTTTTGACTCAATTCATCAACCTTGTTCCTGCACTTCTTACACATCATTTAAGTCCAACTCAGTATCACTATGAATAACAACACAGGGTTACATACCCGTCTATTAAATATCACTAAAATATCTAAAAAAGGAATGTATGTCAAATTTACGCTGAACATTTAAACCCTGCTTTTGCATCATTGTGGTGTCAGTGTTTGTTTCTGTATCTTAGATGCACACATGAGGCCTAAAGGGAAAAGTACCATGGGAGAGAATCAACAAAGGCTTTTAATTTTGTCCACTGAGATTGTAACCGCACCTAGCATCCATTAGAGAGGACTGCTGGGAGGTCATCAGCTCGTGTAAAGATCACTGGGACAGAACTAGAAAAATCCGCCTTTTATCTTCAGGTGACAACAAATTCTGAATAAATTCCTTTTAACTTACATTAATTAGCATGAAACATTTATAACTGGGACAGTCACAGAAGTAAACATCATTTTATTTATCTGATGCAAAAAAAAAAAGTTTTTTTTAATTTTTTACACCTAATAACGATGTAAAGTATCAGAAGAATATGACCCTTTAATTTCACAAGTAAGACTCTTTGTATAACAGTTCTGCTAAACAGATGTTCAAGCCACATCTCCTGTTTTAGAGACTCAACAGCTTAAGTCTAAGTCAAAATGTTTAGCTTCGACTTCACCTTAATCCAAACTGTGCGTGATTAGTAAGACGGAATCAGCAAACACGTACAGTATCTTTAGCAAACATCTGTGCCACTGTGCTGGCTGTGCATGTGTGCCCTCTTCCTGTGTAATGTCGTCTTACTCTTACATGTGTAAGTCAACGCCTGAAATTTAGAAGACAGTCTCTGAACATCTTCCAGGGCAATTTTCTCCACCAAATCCCACATTTGGCCTGTTTGAACAAGTACCTGAGGGTAGCGAGATAGCTGCATAGCTGAGGCAGGTCTGTGCGGGCTCTTCTCACATTGCTTCAGTGCTCGGGTAAGAGAAGAAAGTGAGCACCCTGTGCATAGTGGCAACCTTAATTACTGTGGTTGGGTTTGCCTTTGAGTCAAACAGCAGCTACTTAGTTTCCTTAACATGCAGTGCATTAGCAGCAGTTTATTGTCCCTCACCTGTTAGCTAAATGGCTTTCTGATGATTGTGTTAATGTTTTTATGTTTGTGCTTATTAGATTAGTGCTATTTAAGACATGATGTTGTCCAGCTCCAGTGATGCCCATTCAGCAATGTGAACAAATGGCTGGATCATTCAAGGATAAATGCAGAAGTGAGACAGTTACACGAAATGCCTGTTTAAATGATGATATCACGCAGACACTTTCCTTGTCCCTGGCGTAACATTTGTGGAACTCACACAGTCACTATTATGGGATATCGCAGTTGGTTCTATTTTACAGGCATAATCATTTATTTTGAACAAGTCTCACTTTTCCAATAGCTGGCTTTGTTACAAAAGCTTTGGGTTCCCTGTGGGGAATTAAAGAACATTCATCAGATTAATTTCCCTTAACAGTGATGGTGGAAGTAGAGCAATGTTGAGAGCTATTTCAGATTCATGCCTCTATCTCATGTATTTGTTAAAAACGACTACAGGGAATTGAGGGACGTGCACAGTGTGCAGTTATCAGCTAGTATTCCACACAGTGAAACCCCCCACAGCAGGAGATGGCTTGCTGCTTAGCTTTTTTACTGTCAACACTTTTTTAAAGGAGCTCAGTTTGGGGGGTCGAGGCTGTTTGGAGAGTTTTGAAGCATTTCTGTGTTACAGCAGCAGATTGCCATGAAAACACTTTCTGTAATGGCCAGGGTTTAGTTGCTCAATGTTGAGCAGCGATTTGTTGGTACAACTGGATGGAAGAGGGCCTCTGAGCATTTATCAGTTTGTTGTTGACATCCACCAGGGAGTGACTGCATAACACGTTCAAGTGTTTGTTTCCCTGCCAAATGCCTGCTGGAAATGATGAGCAACTGTGTGTGTCTAATGCCGCAGGAAAATAAAAAACCAAACAAAAAAAAGGTATGCTAGAACCACACAGACACAGAGAGGGTCTTTCTGTGTTACTGTAACAGCCAGGCGACGCCTAATCTTTGAAGACTGGGTTAATAGACGTCAATGAGAGAGTTCTGATTGGTGGAGCCATCTCGGCAGGCAGTGAAGGTAAATATTTAGCATTCCTCAGATGTCTCCATCATTGAGCTGCAGTGGGTGTCTGCTTGTTTGAACTTGTGTACACGAGGATGTAGATCTAAAAAGAAAGTTGTTTTCTGTTGTAAAATGAATTAAAAGTAAAGCTCATGATCTTATTGTGCCTGTGTCATCCCATCAGTTCTGTGTTGATGAAGAGAGAGCCCTCTCACAGGCTTAGAGGAGCCCCTTTTGATTGACTGAAAATATGCTTTGTGTAGTTCTTAGAGTGTCGCAGGGCCTTACTATGAGGACATCCTCGTTGTGTTTTATTGCAAGGTCCAGGACTGAAGCTTAAGAAATTACAAAGGTAGTTTCTTTAAGCTGCTCACAGCTTGTGATAAGTTTGAAAAATGAGAATATTCCAGAAACAGCCCACATATTACACAATCATTCAATCAGATTGGGAATAAGAAGACTATCTTTGGAAAGTTCAGTTCATTGTGCTATACGATGGCTGCAATGAGCAAACTTTTCCTTGTGGTCAACCGAAGAAGATTAAACAAAAACAATAACCATATCCATTTCTTAGCTGTTACTCAGCAATCTTTTATGAAAGATGAATGTTTTACGAGGATGAAATCTAATTTCCATTGAACTGTAGGCATAAGGTCTGTACTTTGAGTTATTGAATTTGAATTGTCTCATATTTAGTCTTGACAACACGGTCACGGTCTTGACACATTTATTGTTCAAACAAAACTATCGTCAAACTGTTGCAGACAAGAAAGCATTTTGAAATCCCTTAAAAGCACATATTGCGTTTTCTTCTCAGCATTGCACAACTTTCAGAATAGTCGTTGTCTCAGCCTGCCACACATCTGCCTCAAAAGGGAAGCGAAACAGAACCGTTGGCTCAGCGGTGAGGAGTCCCTCCAGAGACCCACAACTAGTATTTGTCCCTTGTTTTTTGCGCTGCAGTATGAGTGAATTTGTAACCTTTATTGTCTTTGGCTTCGTCTGAACCTGCTACAAATCAAAGTAGGCCAATGAAGAAGGGAAAGTCCACTACCTTTGACTTTACGCAACTCCCAGCCTGTGCAAACAAAAAAAACGAGCTCGACATGTGTCTGTCACTGTAACTTGTTGCAGCATGACCATGAGTGTTCATTTGTCTCAATTCATGTTTCAGATGGGGAAGTGGAAACTAGTCACTCAGTTTCCAATCATCCCTCTGCTCAGACTCTTTGCTGAGTGCCACCAAAGATAGTCTTAATCAAACTCCTAAAACTCTTAAAACACATTGGAGAAACAACATGCATCTTGCCCTACATGTTTTTTTTCACTCACACAGCACATGAACACAGCAGAAGTATCTTACCTGAGTGTTTGCCGAGTCCCCCTCCCTCCTCGTGAGTCAGATGTTTCTCTCCCTCTGCTGTGTTTATCAGGTTGACAACACAGGCTGGTTAATTTAACACAATCTCTTCATTTCCACCAAGAACAGAACCAAAACCCGTAAAACAGCCCTCCTGCAGCGTTTCTGTCAGCCCTCACCACCCTGTCTTAAGATAATGTGGAGTTTTACTTCCTTGAGGAACTAAATTGCTATGACACACCCCTTCAGCGCGAGTGTTTCTCTCTCTTTCTCTCACTACCCTATCTGTTGTTTCCTTTTGAAATTCAAATTCAGTCCTTTCAAAACCTGTATTTCTCTGTTGCCTTTACCTCACTGGCACTCTCTGTGAATCTGTCTGTCTCCCCACGCTTCTGTACTGCTGACGTTGTGCCTCTGCTTGTTCTGACAAGTGAAAACTCCAGAAAGAATTTACCAATAATCCAGTGATACAGCCAGCTGAAAGGGGAGCAGTTTAACCCCTTTTTGTGAGCTCACCTTTGCTGGAATGTGGCTGCTGTCAGTGCTACTGAGCACCGTGTCCCTCGCTGTGTGTATCTTATTCAAAGCAGAATCAAAACAAAGAGTATACATGAGTGTGTTGGCATTGCTTAATGACTAGCCTTCTTTAGTACTAGCTACAGTGTTTTTATTCATTAAACACATAAAACAGTCCCAAAGTGACAGATAAGTCTGCCCATTTATACTTGTCTGTTTATTCTTTTTAAAGTTACAGGGAGTAATATGTTGTTACTAATTAGGTTATTTGTGAGTAGCTCAGTAACTGGGTGTGAAAAAGATCTTGCTAGAGAGGCAGGGTGTCGCCAAAGTACAGATTTTCAGAGGCTCACCAATCTTTTAACTGTGTTGACAAATTGCCAAGCAGTCTCAGAATATTGTTCATCAACGTAAAATTGCATTTGGTTATTCCAACATTTACAGTGCATAATATCATCAAAAGGTTTTGGAAATGCGGCAACATCTCTTTGCACAAGGGACACGGCACAGAATCAATAATGAACGGCTGTGATCTTTGGGGCCTGTTTAGATTTTAGTGTCCTCGTTTTTTGGAGTCGGGGTTGCACAATAATGTTAGAATTGTTTCTTGTTTAACAATTAATCTTCTAGCCTTTGTCTTTATGCCTTTTAAAGTTTCAAAATTTCACACACTAAGGTTAACTATTATAATCTTAATGTTGACTCCTGCTAAATTATATTTAACGTAAATTCTTTAACATCGGTCATTTTCCGTGGAACTAAATAGGCTCAAAGTAGAGTTGCATTGTTGTTTTCACATTATGAAGTAATCAAATCTAAACTTTAATCTCACTCTTATGAACAAGGCTTCGTCTTGAACTTTAAACCTCATCTAAAGAAGAGACACAAATTCAGGAGAATGACCAAGAGGAAAACCCAAACTAAGCGATATTGAATCCGGTGTTTTAAACAACAGAGCAGTCGCTCTCAGCAGCTACAGCAAACGTGTCTGCCTGCCTGAAACTGTGAATTCAACGAGCAGGAAGTTTCTCCTCCTTCTAGATCCGTATTTATCTATATATGTCGACAGAATGGCAACCAGCTGTGCTGATCAACTGTCGGCGGAGGCTCAACCCATTCACAAAATAGCCCGTCTACTGAACACTCACAAATGTTAATTGTTGTCAGATGTTGGGGTTGAAAGGTGCACTGAGACCCAGCTGGACCAAGAGGAGTTCCTAAACAGAAATCATCCCAACAGACTGCAGTGGAGACCAAAACACACCTGCCCCTTTGTTTTGCCTCCCACTCAGTCCGTCTGCAAGAAATTAACTCGAGTAAAGTCATGGTAAAATTTGCAACTGCAGAATGAGGTGGTCACCATGGCAACAGACAGGAAGTAGTGCTTAAGCGGTTTCCTGACGGCTTCCTCTTTATCGTATAATGACATCTCACAAGGAAACATCGGCAGAGAGAATTCAGTTGAATGTGTGTGTGAGGCAACACGCTTGACTGTGTTTGTGCTTATGAAAGAGTGCATGCATGTGAAGGAGCGCACGCTCCTCCAGGTGAGCTCTTACCTGTCTCGCCACAGCACTCAGCTTACATGCTCGCCTATTTTGGTTAAGAGGTAATGGAAGGATTTGAAATGATGTCACTTATCTTTCATTAAAAGCTCACTGGAACTTTCCAGAGTCCCCGCTGTCTCACACATACAGTCAGTCACATAATAGCAGTGTGTTATCACAGGATGACTAATACAGGAATAATCAACTTCAAACCACTCGGGTCAGTGAATTGCACCTGGAGATTAGGGTCTTGAATCAGATGGAGGATGTTGTTTTCTGTGTCTGCGCTTTCCGTGTTACAACATAGATTCGAGGTCAGATAGAATGAATGAAGGCTGTATGATCAGTCTGCTGAAAACCGGATTCACCTTTCAAACTGTCCCTCATAATCTCCACCTTTGTTTTGGACGTGAATTTAGCAGGTCATGACATAAAGCTCTTTCAGCCCTTTTCAGCGTTCCCTTCAGACAAGTGACTGAGAAATAAACTTACTCCAATTAATAAAGTCAGCAGAGATCTGGAGAGCATTTATAATGTATTAATATACACAACAACACGTGCAATGTGCTAATTAACATGGCATGAAGAGGCAGTCTGTCCAAAAGGAAGGATTGTCTTTTCAATGCTGGGGAAGTTGCTGTTTCAAGTGACTGAAATAGCAGGATTCTATCTCGCATTTTTGTCCAAAAATATTTTAACCTGAAACTGTTATTTGAGAAGTGATCATTTTAAAGTTTAATTCCAGTTACATCTTTCCAACACTTGAGCTAAGAAAAACAAGGTAATTTGATTTTACAGTTAGAACACCAGCAATGGCTACACAAATGCACAACAATAATTCCTACTATTGACTCTGTTCTAGATCAAACCATATATCCAGTATGTTGTTTCCCCTAAACTGTATAGAATATTGCATTTGTATTCCTGTTCACAAGCTGCGGAGCATGGTTTGATTTATAACTCACTCCCACTTTATGTCCCTCTGTGTGACTGCAATATTTGCACCCACTCATTTTAAGGTATTCATTAGATCCATATCTTTCTAAACACAATGCATTAAGGTACCTCTTTGCATAATGAAAATTAGACTGCTATAATCCACAAACCATAATTATTAGAGATTACAAGATTACAAGATGACATTCTGCACTGAAAACCTTATTAATCTGATTCATTTTGGAATGGTGCTGTGCATATAAACTTGCCCAATGTGACACATTTAAACTTATTTAAACTTAAGTGAAAAGTCAATTACTAAAAACATTTATAGTGACATTTTGCTAATGTTAACATACTAATTAATCATAAGAGCTTGTAAAAGGGCAACTGGACTTCTTTTTGGATTTTCATTCATCCAAAAGGACTGACGAAGCCATTTGGATTGGGTCATTTCCCTTATTCAAGCTCTTATGATTACCATGACCCGGATGAATCTTTATCAACAACATGCTAATTAATTAAAATGCCAGCGCTCACGAATAAGGCTTTCTGTTTGCCAAACTTATCCAGGCTTAGAAATACCTCCCTCCCCCCACACAAAATGTTATTGTGTGACTTATGGAATTAATTAAAAATCCCATATCATGGTCTTTTACAGGTTCACATATTTATTGTGGGGCCTAAAAGAATACCTTTACATACCTTAATGTAATAAAAAAAGTAGAAAAAAGAAAACAATTGTATTTTTGCACTTTAGCATGTTCGGTCTTGTCTGGTCTAAAAATGCTCAGTTTTATCTTCTGTCTCTTTAAGGCACCCCGGCTGAAGGGCTGATAGCTTTGAAATGATAATGTTTGTTCACTGTGGGAGGTATGCTGAACTGGCCTCTGGGTAGGAGTTATCTAAATGTTCTTCTTAGAAATGTTAAATAAAGTTAGAAAAGTGTTAACTACAAATGGCATTTGAGGTGCAGTACTTTCTGATGTGGACTCTGTGGACCATTTACATGCACAAAAAGGTTGTTTTTGCATACTGAAAGTACAGGAAAGACCTAAAAAGCACAATATAACCTCTAATGCTTGTTGATGGTTTCTCAGCTCCAAGTGGTTGTTAATCATGGCAGTGTCCTTGGAAGTGGGCATCTGTATCATCCCATTTGCATTTCTATGAGTTTGTCATTTGAAATCCAGAAAAAAGGATCAATTACAGTTACAGTTGGCCAATGGAGGTCAGCTGACAACCAGAAGTGTAAACTCTGTCTAAACATAGTTCCCCACATTCTGTTGAGGTGAAATTAACATTTACTTTGAGCTCTTTTGAAAAAAAAAACATGCATCAACACCAGAAATGATCAGGAAACAGCTGTGTAAAAGAGGTCACCTCTTTTCGATAGAACAGATTAAGGCAAGAACTTTTCAGTGTAGCTGTTAATAAAACATGGCACTTTAGCAGCTGTATTTGAATACAGTTGTATTTAAATAATCAGTGTCATACTATGATACAAAGACACAACCAACAGTGCTGTGTTAACCAAATGTTCCCTGAGTCATCGTACACCTACTTTTAGCAAAATAAAATACACCCACTTACGCTGTCAGCTCTCAGTGTATTTAATAAGCTTTTCATGGACAGTTTTTCTGTCCATGAAAAGCTTAGTTTGAGCTTAGTTCCTGATTTTCCAAAACCGCCTGTAATTTGGTATGGAGTGTCCATTCAATATAATTTTGTAGCAGTAAATTCATGAACGATAAAAACTGTTCGATAATACAGATAATAGTGTAAGAAAATTGAACACAAAGTCATTCTCTTGGCTTTCATTACTTATTGCACATTTTACAAGTAGGTTTATACATATAGGACATTTTACTCACATCTTTTTAAACAGTTGACATAAGGAGGGAATGTTTTGAAGGCTGGTGACGCAGAAAAAAAGTCTCCTAAAGAGTACAGTTGACACTACAGTTTCCAAACGTCTTAAATTGCAGATCATTTCTGTGGGGACATGTCTGGCTTGGCCCTTTGGCTTTTCTCAGTCTTTTTGATTTTCTTGTCCTGAGACTCATGCCATGGTGGGGGGCTCGTTAGCGGCCTCTAGTGGAGCCATGTCACCCAAAGAGCGGTAGCTTGGGCTCGGTTTCTCTTATGCTCATTCCTCATTCCTTGCAGTCTCAGCGTTAGAGGCCACGAGTTTCGTGTCCATGCTTGTAGAACTATGTTGTTGAGTTAACAGCAATTCATGCAAGAGATGTTCAGAGACAATATCAGATTTTGCCTCGGGTTAACCCTGAAAAACATTTTTACTAAGGTTAAAAATACACTTTTTTAATGTTAGACCTTAATTCTACAACTGAAATGATGTTTTCTTAAACAAGGACACAAATCTGCCTTAGCATCGTGCTTTTTACATTTTTTTCAGTTTTGTCAGTAAGATGTATGGGAATTATTATAGAACAATACAATATTTAGATATACTAGTTCTCTTATGTGCCAGCGTCTGCCTTGTTTTGCTCTACTGAGGCCATTTTTTTATCTTGAAGCAAGGTGAAATGTACTAAACAAGAGGAATAATAGGAAAAACAGGAGGAATGAAGTCAGAAAAGGAGCAAAATTATTTTGTGTTTTATGTAAAACATCTCTCCCAGGCTTGATATCAGACTAAAGAAGCTGTCAAAACGTATGCTTCCTACGGTGTTATGTCTTGCCTGCTGTATCTCAACAGTTTAGGGTAAATTATATTTTTTATTAGGAGAATGACTTCCTCAAACAAGCCAAAGCACTTAAACAGCTCTCCCCAGTTTGCTTGTTGTCAGGTGCTGTAGGGCGCAACGAGCACAACTTTGACTGAATCCACAAAGGGCATCCTGAACCCATGCTGTGTGTTTTATAGGAGAAGTGATTCTCTGGTGCTGACTGCTCTTCTTTTCAGACGTTTCTGCTCACTACTGTAGCTCAACTCTTCTGGTGTCTTGACCTATGCGTTTTACGGCAAGAAGGCTTCATGTAGCCTTTACACAGGAAGATCTAAGGAACATTAGTATGATGTCAAAACATTCTTGGTATATATTTTGAAATGAATATTTCATGCTAAATTGATCAAAATGAAAACGCTCAAAATGCAGACTTGACTTAAAATGGTGAGTGTTATTGGTAGGAAGTGTCCACACACCTCATCTTAAAATAAAGACCTTAAAGTATCACAACTACATCACAGCTGGTAACACAGCCCCATTTAGCAGAGCACACGACAAAAAGAAAAAGACTTGTCACCAGCTGCCTGTCACAGGTTTTGCTGGTCTCCTTACTGATATAAGGCTCATGCTGCGTATGGCCTTTGGTGCTCCAACTAAGGTGTATCTCTATATTCTACAGAAAACTGTGCCGAAGCTGAATTTTAAAGAACAGGCACCATTTAGACTGAAACCGCTATTAAGGAACTGAAAGCTTTAGGTTTCCTGAACTCTTAAATGAAAGTTCATTTAAGTGAGCTGTCCTGCATTGTGTGAATGTATCATGGGAAAATGTTTCCCCACACAATAGGACATTAGTGTAAGTAATCAAAGATAAATCAAATGATTAATTTGTTGCATCAGCTAAAAAGCAACATCTACGGTAGCTTTATTATGCTTCAAAATGACATAGCCTTAACCCATAGCTGCTCCCACCCTCTGGAACTCTCTCCCCAAACACATCCGTGACTGTACAGATCTCTGCACATTCAAATCACATCTCAAAACCCATCTTTTTAGATCAGCTTTTAATGTGTGATTAATGTCCTGTCACGTACTGAAGTGTTCTGATTTTCTGATTTTGTTTGATAGCCTGTGTTATGTAATGTAAGTATTCTGATTTGATGTTTTTAGTCTTATACTTGTAAAGTGTCTTTGAGTTTTTTTGAAAAGCGCTATACAAATAATATGTATTATTATTATTAATATTATTATTATTAAATGTAAAATGGCCATATGTTCTTTTAAATTTGACTGGGGAGAACTATGCCTGTTATTGCAGTTATTCAGCATCTGTTTTTCAGCACATTTAGCTGGAATGTAGTTATTTACAATGTTGATGTGGTTTGACTTGAACCGTCTTGACTCGAAGGATTTTTTTTCAGCTTTCCTCAGGCGTTAAGCCCTGGTCACCTGTCCATGGTCTATCATGCCGGCCTCAAGCCCCATGCATGATGTGTGGACATGCACCCCCAAGAAACTTGATCTGGAAATTCAGTTTGCAGAGTAGATAGATGTTATGTGTAATTATATTTCACAGCGCTGTTATGACATTTTTACTTTGTGATAGACGGTAAGAAAAGTCAAAGCAGGTATTCTGTTGTAAGTTGTCTTTTATACTAATTTTACATTTTAATGAACCTTTAATGAAGACATTTAGATATTATTTTCAACCTTGGTTCTGGCAGTCATGTGGTCTCAAGGCCCAAATGATAATTTTATACATTCAGGTGAAGGATGTGCAAAGTTTAGCATTTTCTTAATCTGTTGTTTGTTTTGTTACTGTGTTCTTCATCTGTGTCCCCTGGTTGAGGGAAAAGTCCTTCTGTATGTTCTGCCACAAAACCTCAAAAAGATATTTGCAGGAGCAGTTTTTAGAAGTAGAGAGGATAAAAAAACCTTAACTTTAGCTTTTTGAAGTACAAGGATCAAGCTGCTGAATCCCTTTCAGTTGTACAGTTGACAGCCATGACCTCCATATGAGCTGTAATTCAGAAACACCAAAACATTCAACTAAACTGGCTGGTTTATCACATCTGAGCCACCAAAGCTTTGAAAAAGACAGTTTTTTACTTTCTGACCAACTCTGATGTGGAGTTTATCCCCCAGTGGAAGGATCTTTAAGGTGGTCGGTAGCTCTGCAGGTCCGGGGCAATATTGCAGATGGTGTTGAAAGCGAGAGGTCCTGTTGTTGGGCACACGCACCATCATGTAGTCATCCCAGATAGTCTCCACCTGAACAGAGAGGAGAGTGAAGAATATGCTAACGGGGCTGAACGTTTAGGGTTATAACTTTTTAACTTATTAGTCAGGCTTAAACACATTTTACAACTACAAACTCCTCAAAAAGCAAACTTTGTACATAGTTTTGCTTTCAGAATAAATACACAAAAAATGTACAGAGTGGCTTTGAATAACTGTTGATACTGTGACACAAAGTGCCAGCATTCATTATTCCAGTTGAATTTTAAGTCAGAACATCTTTTTCCACAGAAGCCACCAGCCTGCCGTTATTTAATTCAGTGCCATTATTTCAAGATTATTATGAGTTGATTGTTCCGCTATCTCAAGATAATAAGCTTGTTTTTGCATGAGCTCACTTATTTAGTCATCTTAAGAAATCAGCTTTTTGTTTTCCCAGATCAGTCAGTTTTCCAACTGAAACACTTGTGTAGGTCATTTGTTCATATCTTTCCTTATGACTCATGACGCCGTCCTGTAAGATGTCGTCCTTACAAGTGGCAGAGGGAATAAACAACTCATACGAGTGCTTCCACACCAGAGCAGAGATCCTTTCCTTTTATCTAAGAAGCCACAAAATTCTAATAAAGAGGAAGGACGGGGGTGAATGGCGCAGTTAAGTGCAGTAACTATCAGCCTTTGTGTGACGTGACACTTGATAAACTATGTTCTGTCAATTACATAAGAACCCTTTTTGAAACAGGTGACTTGGTTAGGGGCTAGAAATCAGGTTAGCCGACTACACCAAATTATATATTCTTCTAATGTAATTGTATAATAATAATAGTTATTATCATCACAAAGTGATTTATGAACTCGAATATGAGTGGTTCCTGCATTAACACCTAATTTCATTCATCATCACTGACATGACAATTGGAGAGGATCTGTCACGTTAATTTAAGGCAGGCATCTGTAATAATGTTCAATAAATTTCTGCTTTTCAGCACAGAATGTGGCAACTGTGGGCTCAGATAAGAGTTTAACCCACTCTGCTACACTTCTGCTTGTATCTGTCCTTCAGGTGATGGGAGAACAGACTTTATTAGGCTAAACTGGCTGTAAAATATATTGACCCGTTATCTCAAGAAAACAAGCCTTGTTATCACAAGACACCGACACAAATCTAACCATTATCATGACAAAACAAGCCCTGTTAACTTGAGATAATGTTATGATTAATTATATCCAGGGGTGTTGTGCTACATGTCAAAGTACGGGAAACACACGCATCCAGCGTGCCCCCCAGTCACACACATCTTTATATACATTCACTTTTCATACTGCCTGTTTCCAAAGTTATGTACTGAGTCTGTAGTGGTAAGTTTTCATAGATTAATCAGCTCTTATTGTCCACACAGTTATGATGTACCATGGGTCATCTGAAGATCGGTACAACTCATCAATACCTCACATGTCAAATAGGAAATCACTTAAGGGCTAATTGTTGAATATAATTTCATAGTTACTGCATTTTATGTACTCCTTCATGGGTCCATTTTTAAGGGTAGGGGCACCTTTGCTGCTTTTCATCTAATTATTCCATTTAAATGTGAAGTTGCCTAGAATAAGAAAAGCAGCTCACCTCCTCTCCCAGGGTCGATAAAATTGTTATAGTCACAAAATAACAACTACCAAAACAAACCATCATCGTCTGTTCAAACGCATTACGAACACCAAGAGAAACATTTGTATTTTGAATTGTGACTGCCAAGTCACTGTCATCTATATTTATTAAACCTCTAACACACTGTGTCAAACAGGAAGCCCTAGTTTTATTCCTCACTCATTGACATGAATCAATTAACCATCCAGTTTGTGTTTCTTGGCTTTCTTTTGACATACGTCAGTGATGTCCTCAACCATCAAATGGTCTGGAAAAACAGGAAAAAAAACTGGGCTGTAATAGCTTGTGTCACTGTGTCTAGTGTCACTGCTTCACTTGAACATATGACTGTGTTACTGTGCCAGTTCCCACTGAACTTTAATCATTCAAGGAAAATCTGTTCTATGTGCAGGCTGCATCATCAATAACATATAGATAAGTGGTTGAGAGAGAGCTCCAGTAATGGGCATCGGTATGCTAATTAGCCCTCTAATGACCTTATATTGACAGCCCCGCACCCTACACGCACACATGGGTCCCAATCATATTGTCAGGATGACAGCTGTTCCACTCTGGAAGGTTTTTAGTGCAGTCGTGTTTATCAGTTTCGGCCAGATTATACAAGGTGACTTTGTCACCTGAACAAAAAAGTGGTGGAGTGATTTTCTGTTGCGCTGAGTGTGTTCCTGCAGCATTAGACCAATGCTGTTATCATTTCAAAACGAGCTTTGTTATCTTAAGGTGAAATAATTAAATCGGGATTTTAAGATGATATTGAAAGAAATGTTCAAGCATGGCCTATCTCGGCTGCCGTAGTTTTCCATTCAGTATTTAATTCTTTGTTTTTCTCACTTGGATCAAACTGTTATTCCTCAAATTATTTCCAAAAAACAGACACTAAAAAGTTTAAAGTGACACGCAGATGCGATTTGGTTCATTGCTTTCTTTGGACTTTTTAGACACTCTGGTTCTCGTTGAGTTTGTCAGAGACAATGAAGGTCCCGTTAAGCATGTTCACCTACAGATCTCATTAAACCTGAGCACATCACTGAGCAGGATGATTACATCTGGGAAGACCTGGGTTGCACAGACACACATGTTAGATTATGACCCTCTCACTGCTGTCCATTCACTAGTAAAACATCATTTCTGTGTCGTGTTCAGTGCCAAACTACGGCCACTGCTGCATGCATGAGTGACCTATGACCTTGTGCAGGGCTAATTGAATAAATAAAGGGTACTTGAGATGCAAGATGTGTTTTCCCTGTAAAGATTCTGGTCACAATGTTTTATTATCTAGTATTTCAAACCCTTAAAAGGAAAGAAAAAAAAGGAAAAATAAACAAATTTAAAAAAAGAAATATGCCTACTATTTCGCTTTCAGCTGTTTGTCAGAACATTTAGTTTTTTTCCACATTTGCTTCCAGATGCCGTCAGCCAAGCTTTATGGACCGTGGTGTACAACATCTTCTCATCGCCCCACTTCTTGATAATTTCCTTCACCTGAGCATACTTATGTTGCTCCTCCAGGATCAGAAATGAGACACAAGAGTCTCCAGTTACAGTCTCACCTCCCTTAAAGCAGAAAAATCCCTTTTTGCCTTCTTTAATCCTCTTAATCCACAGCTCTCCTGTATGACTGAAGTGGATTTAATGGATGAAATCAATAGGCTAGCAGAGCTTTCACCTGGGCTCACCTGGTTGGGTTGCTTCACCAAGATATGCAAGCAAGTCGGACATTTTTCTGCACTTAGAGCATAAGCTAGTTTGTATGATGTGTGAAGTGATAACAGTCCCAGAATAGAATCTCTTTATGCCTACTTAAAGGTGGGGTAGGGGATCTTTTTCTGGAACATTTTTTTTTCATATTGCTTGAAATACTCTTCACACCCCCATTGCAACCAATTAATTAAAAGTTTTGACACAAATATGAACAGTTTTAGTGGCCTCTAGAACGTACAATCTAGGAAAAACAGAATCCAATCATTGTGAACGGACCGTTCACAATGATTGGATACTGATGCCGTCTATCAAACTGCAATCTGCCCCCCCCCCGTGCGCGTACCCTGCTCCGTGAACGAAGCTTGGCAGGAAGCTAAACTAGAGCCAGCTTGGCTAGCACCTAGCATTATTAAACGTATAGTTAGCATAAACTAAATACTAAATACGGTAACGATCGATGCTTGCTGTCAGAACAGCGCTCGTGCACTTTCGTGCTTGTGCGCATTCATGTAATCTAGAGGCGTGCCTTCGGGGGGAAAGTGAAGAAATGGGTTGGGACTTTTTACCTGTTCATTTTCAAAATGCAGCTTCGCTGGACTCAAAATCCAGGATCTCCTACCCTACCTTTAAGGATTTAATAATTGTGTTCACAATTTAGGGCCAGATGCAGCTCCACTGATTGCTGTTTTAAAGTCAAAATCATTTCTGTGTTGGAGTCATGTTGGTTCAGTTCATTCATGCACATACCACATTAAATCATCATGTTCCCCACCTTCTCTATAATGCAAGAATAAGGACACGGAATTAGCATAAGTAAATCATAAATAAACATGCTTCCTTTTTAAAAGCAAATTATTAAATGAAGGCCTACATTAAATATGGTCCAATCTCATGTGGTTCCATATAATAGAATACAGGTTTGTCTTTAATATTAAAGTTAATGCTTTTGATGTCACAGCTTCTCTTTGATTCTGTTGAATCTGCATTATTGTGTTTTCTTGGTTAAGCTGATGTTAATGAAACCTGATACTATTTTTCACAGCCAAAGCCTGGAAATACAGTAAAGGATGACCTCTGAGTTGGGGTTCAGACTATTCTAAAATTGTGAAGCACACAACAGCAAGTTGTAAACCTTAAATGCAGTAAGAACAGATCAGAGTATAGATTTATGTCACTCTATAATATTAAATATAGAAAAAAAAGATGTACGCCTGCAGAAAACAATGTTTTTGGGTTGAATAATAGGTTCTGTTCATGAGATAAAGGCCTCATTCACTGTGGGATTAGACACAATAACTGTTCATCTCCGTCCTACTGTAGACACTGTAACTTTAGACCTGACTTTAACTTGTGGACAACTTACATAAACATTTTCTAAATTTCAGAGGATGATATGGTTGACCTGATAATTTAGGACTTAGCCGATAGAATAGCAGCATAAGACAACATCTATTAAAACATAGCCACAGCTGAAAAGAGACACAACATTTTCTGTTTTTACTGAACTTCACCGTTGAGATAATGACAATATTTTTGTGATGGTGGGAGAGTTAACCAGGCAAGTTAATAAGAGTGTGCATGTATGAGGATGGTGAATTCCAGTTACATTTCCATGCAACAGGACAGTATATGTTGGCTGTTGTTTTTTTGATTATTACACCCCCAGCAATATGTTTCCAATACATTGTGTTGAATTTTCCTTTCCAAAAAGGAATATTCAAACTAGGGTTGGGGCAACTGATTTGATTTATATCACCATTCTTGTTGTGATAATGTCTTTCTGTTTCTGTTTTTAACAAAACTTAAATGTGCCTTGAGTATGTTAATATTAAATGTGTTAAATAAACTAGAAATGGTCTGACTCCTTAAAAATTTGACATACATATCTGCCCGAATATACTATGAATATTTAATATGTGCTCTTTCCACACAGTCAGAGGGTCCTAAAAAGACGTTTGGTCATCTCATCTATTTAAAATGAGCCCTTCTTATGCATAATGTATATTAATTTAAAAAACTGCAAAGACTCGTACCCCTTTCTTCTTCTACTTTTGCTTTCTTGCTCTCTACCCTCTTGACCGGCTCCTCCCTACTCAGTTTTGGGATTATTGACCTTCCAACCACTACCATTTGCCCAAGATAATACTGAAAGCGAACATAGATACCTCACTTCATTAGCAGATTTTGAAATCTTGGAGCTGTCTTCCTCTGGGGCATGTGGTGGTATAAAAGTTCATCTTATAAACCTGAACCAGGACAGAAAGATAAAGAAATCGCTGAAATACATGAAGAATTTTCTGGCATTATGGATATTATTCCTAAGTGAGATTAACCAAATCCATTGATGTAATGAGGTATTGACCGAAGTCTGACCTTTTAAATACATTAAAATCTATTTTTTATCATTCTACAAGCCATAATAAGGCTTTGTAAGATTGCATAATTTACTCCTCATTAAATACTTAAATCATAATTTATTTCTTATGTAGTTATTATGAAGTATTGCGTTGGAATTTGACAGTTGGACTGGTTTGTGTAATTTTTTTTTAAAAAGAACAGTGCAACATACTTTGATTTGGACGGTGGAGGATAAGCTTGCATTTACCAAACCAGACTCACTGACTTTTTTTTTATTTTTATTTGTTTAATTTCTTTACAATTTTATTGAAAAGGAAAAAAGACTCCAATGTACATGAACATAGTTGGAATGCTGATATTTCTGTCTTGCGTCCATCTACAACACAACAGAAGGAGCAAAAATGGGAAGGGACAGACAAACACTGAGCCCAGAGTAAACCCTTTACATTCTTCACAGCTTCTTCAGTTTGGGGACTCTTGGTGATGATGGATATTAAGTTAGAATGTCCTTTTTAAGTTGAGCTGCTGGATGTCACTTCACCCTACATATTCACCTTCAAAGCATGTAAAATTCTGTAGTAAGATATATAGCACATGTAAAATTAGATATTGATGGACATTTAATAGCTTATTTTGTGCCTTAACTATGCTCAAAATAAGATAAATATTTTGTAAATTGATCAAACATGTACAGTTGATCTTCAGACTAACTACTGATTTGTTCTTGCTTTTTCAAATGCTTTACAGGATTAATCACACTGAAGTACATGAGGCCTGAGCCTGTCCCAGCATGCAACAGGCAAAACCAGAGCAAGCACAGGGGTGGATGTAAACTGCACAACATGACGGTTTGAGGTTGGGGGTCAAACCCAGTTTCCTTCTGCTGTGGTGAAATGTTTTACACATGCAGAGTTTCCCCTACTATGCTGCTTCTTACCCTTCTCAATATGAGGGAAACCATCGCAGCCTGAGGCTCATCTAAGGCGGCTGTAGCTCAGGAGGAGGACAACAAATTGGAAGGTTGGACTCCCGGCTTCCCCAGGGCAAGACACTGACACAACCACGTTACCTACCGATGCGTCCATCAGCGTATGAATGTGTGTGAATGCGTAGAAGAAAGCACTGTGCAGCCTGTATGTGGACTGAGACGTGCTGTATGAGTGTGAGAGTGGGTGAATGTGGCATGTAGTGTGAAAGCGCTTTGAGTGGTCAGTTAGACCAGAAAAGCGCTATGCAAGTACAGTCCATTTACCATTTGCAGTCCTCCTCATTAGCTACAACATCTGGAAAAGATGAAGACCTGTGATGTGTATGTACTGTCAGCAGTAGTTTATGTAATACTGACATTACATAATCCATCCATCCACCCATTTTATATACATGTTCAGTCCAATTCAAGGTCGCTGGAGCCTATCTGTGAAAGCCACTTAAGCGTAAAAGCACTTTGAGTGGTCAGCTAGACTAGCAAAACACTATCCAAGTAGCCTACAGTCCTATTACCATTTATCTCAGCTGTCATTGGGTGAGAGATTGGCCAAACAGGGACAAACAACCACAGGGTCAATTTAAAGACCCACAAATACACGAGGATAACATGCAAACTCCCCAGAGAAAGGCCCCAGCCAGGACTCGAACCAGCCTCTTGCTCTGAGGCAACGGTGCTAACCACCACATCACCGTGTGGCCTTTATAGTGTCACTCCCTGCTGCAATGCTTTTATTTTATGTAAAGCACTTTGAATTGTTTGTACATGAAATGTGCTATATAAATAAATTTGATTTGATTTGATTTGTCTGACATAATCTGAAAGTATGTTCAAGTTGACAGAAAACTTGTGGCTTGAAGTGTAGATAACATTGTGTATTTACACTGTACCATAAAGAATCATCATCATGTGTTTTTTACACACACACACACACACACACATATATATATATATATATATGTATATGTACAGAGCAGCAACATACTTGCATCTACCATCTGGACAAATTTGTTGGGTGTGGTATTTCTTATATATTTTCAATAACATTCACCCATATAATTCATTATTGTAATCATTCTCTCCTTCCAAATATAGACCATATGCTTCAGACTGCTGCCAAGTAAGAGGAGGCGGGGGGGGGGTCAACACTGTAAAAATTACTCCTGAAAGTTACTGATGTCTGTTATGATATTGAATTATAAGTTTCTTCACTGATACACAATAAGCCCATAAAAATGACTCTAAAAGCAGCTTCGTAAAAGAAAAGAGCAAAAATATTAAGGGAAGCATTGCATGTCTGCTGCTTTATTTTCTCACTTTCTGTTACATTTTACCGCTGTGGGAAATAAAAGCAACTGCAGAAACATTGGGGAATTCAAGCGGCTCAGAATGGTCATAATCCATCAGTTAACTGCAGTAAAACATGTAAAATAAATCCAAAATGCTCAAAGGCAAAAGTTGGAAATGAAGTGCCCCGAGCTGCAGACAATTAGTGCTTTGTTATCCAGGGCTCCAACTGTGCCAGCCAGCACCACAACATTCCTCCCTGCTGAGAGTTTCCGTCTGGAGCTGTAGACACTTGCCTGTCAGGTCAACAGTTGACCGAGGTCAAAATAGCAGCATCAATGCATGTTTGTTACAGGGAGTATATATGTTTCAATTATATTTTCTTTATTTCGAGTTCTTCAGTTTTTTTCTCACTCATTTGGATAAGCATATATATATCTATATATATATAGATATATATATATATCTATCTATATATATATATATCTATATATATATATATATATATATAGATAAATATATATATATAGATATAGATATGGAGAGAGATAGAGACTAGTTTGGAAGACGTTTTTATACAGAAGCCTGTGGGTGATTGTGAATCTCTATGGGAAAAGAGACCTACAGTTTCTGTGTCATGTAAATCAGAAAGTATAATGTGAGCCTCATCATCTGAAATTGGCTTGCTTTTGCGAACAGCTCATTAGAGCTTCCAGGTTTCCAAGCTAATTTAGAATCTGCATAATCACAGTCAGGTGCACATTAAACTGACAGGCATTATGTAGTGATTGGCATTTGAAAGGTTTTGTGTCGTTGGTTGCTTTGTGAAACGAAACTGAAAGAATCCATTTAAAACATTTGGACGACTTTTATCTTCTTTCTGATAAGTTAAGATTTAAATGTTTTTTTTAGTATTATGATGCGTGTTTTGATTTGCAGAAACTACTTTTTGATTAGAAAATACTTTTTATTTATCTGTCTTCATTATATGCTAATTCACATACTGACAGGTGACAATTTAAGGAGAAAAAAAAGCACAGACAGAAGACACGGGCCTGATCTGGGCTAGTTTAGGCACTTATGCCTGATTTATTTATGGCAGTGGAAAGTAAGGTCCTCCAACAAGTATGTAAAATAAACTGACCATCCCAAGATATTAAACTAAGAGATACAGGAGACCACCAGTGTCTAATATGTGCAAACACCTAAGGTAAAACAAATTGTAGATTATGGACACAGAGTTGGGATATGAGATGTTAGATTTTGGACTTGTTCATCACACATCTTTAAAAGTTTCCATTTGTAATAATTGAGCAATTTACTATGGTTCAAGTGTGACAGCAAATTAAAAAATGTATCTATTATCATGAGAATGGCTCCAATGAAGTCAGAAGAATGCTGAAATTTAAATAAACCAATTTGAAAGCGCATCATTTTAAATTTTACACACGATAATTTACACCAACTCGATAGGTGCAACGTCAGCCTGAAAAAGACCACCTCATTGGGGATGAAAAAAGTTAAAACGCAGGAAAAAGATGATCTTGTTTGTATTGATCCCTCAGTTGACAGACAGCACAACCATGTCACCACATCCTCTAACTTAAGGGGTCAACAGTTCAGGTATTTCTCAAATTCTTCCTGAAATAACTGTCAACCAGTGTAGCTCACTCACTTTTAAAGTGAAGTGAAGTTTTAAACACGCAGAGCACAGATCCTTTTTGACCATGTCCACTGGGGGGCACTGTTACAACACCCCTGTTAATAACCTGTTTATCCTGTGTTTCCACTGGGAAAAAAAAAAGAGCTCAAAAGTTAAAAGAAATATGTGACTATGCCCTCTCAGAAAGATCAGATAGAGAAGATCAAGCATTCTTTAATTTTATTACATTTTTGGACTTTTATATCTGTCCTGTTTTAAAATTTGCAGACCTGATCCAAAACTGCGTAAGATTTTAGTAAAGAACAGAAATAAACGGCTCCACTTTTAGTTTGATGTATTTTTAGCTTGAATCACCTTGAGGGTTAGACCTATCACACCTATCAAATTAAGATCAAGTAGAAAATACTTTAAGCTGGTTATGCAGAAATCCAGGGCTGCACACCTACTTTTTACCACAGACAACCAAAGGGGTACCGATGGATAACCGGTAACCCACTCTGAGGGATAATGAGCCATGCTGGTTCCTTTCCCTGTTTCACTTTTTGACTCTTTTTTTCCTCATTTCGTCTGTCTTCCAAGCATTCCCCTCTTTGCAAGGTGCTGAAGTTGGTCTTTAATGGTCTCTTGCACAACTTGCCTACACTCTGCCTTGGAGGCGTGCTCCTGCCTTTTTGCCAGAGAACAGAGGGAGATAACAATATGCTGATGGTACCAACCACAACTCCACACAGATGCCGCAGGTGCTTTCATTAAAGATGACTTACTCATTTTCTTTTGCTCAGCCATTATTACACCCTGCCTTCCCTCCTTCCCCACAAAGAGAAAGGTGCTGCTGTTTCAAAAGGTGTTCATTCATGTCATTTTTTCAAATGCTAACTGAGAGCTAAGGAACACCTCCCTCACACTGTGATCTTAGCAGCACACGTACACACAGCTGCACACATTTACACACCACCCCGTTTGTCTGCTCCTCCACTCATACAGGTGGTATCTTTTTCACTCTTACTCATATATGTTGCTTTCTATCCTTGCTTGTTATCTGTCTGGAAAGTTATCAGGCTCAGCCAGCCTAACGGGGGATGATCCAATCTCTGGGGAGAATCAGGGTAACTGGAGGAAACCATGCATTGTTGAGCTTGTGCTGCTCTCGCAAAAAGTAAGTAGTTTATATAATGTTTATGTGTTGTTAAAGCAGAAAAAGAACTCACAGTCCAAACGTGGCACACTGATTACAGCATCGGCACAAATCACAATAAGTTCTCGCAATATTTTAACTGAGTCAGACCATAAACTTATTGGCTGGAATCCACCATAAATAGCTTTTTATTGTGTACAACTAGCAGCCCCTCAAGATAAAGCCTGGCCTCTCTTTGCTGTTACATTACTGCGCTGAAGCTACCGGAATGAATCACTGGTTTTGGCAAAATGTAAATCTCTGCTCATGTGGAGAGGCAGTGACTGCTTTGACCTCTTGGTTGAATACTTAATAGAAGTCTATCTATATCCCAGCCATGCAATCTCTCTATTTCATCAACCCACTGCTGCAGAAGAATGTGCCATATTTCTCCTGCACAATCCCTAGGTGCCTTTCTCTTATTGGTTTTACTGTAGACACAGCGGGCGCTGCAACATAGTGCTGCACCAGCTGAATGCTAACAATGTCAGGGCGTCTTCTTGTGGCTTCATGCAGCAACCAAGGGCTTCTCTTTCATTGTATTTAAAGCTTCTGTGAGTCCTCCCGCCTCCTTGCTCCTTTCCACTCTGTTTCTTTCAGTTGTGTTTAAGTTGTCAGCATCTTTCCCCCAATATCTTTTACTCCACCTGCTACTGCTTTCTCTTTGTAGGCCAACCCTTTATCTCCTATAATTCCAGCTCTCCCCAGTATTTTGTGATTATTTAATGCAGCAATTTGGCGATATCAGACCAGATTATTGTTACAGTTTGTCACTAGCTATACAGTGGTGTCACCCCATGGTACTTTAGCTTAACTGAATCCTCTATTATTGTTTAAAAGCACATGATACGGAGTTGTCTGGTGTTCCTATTATTTCTATGTGGCATAGCTCGGTGAAGCTAATATCACCTGACCAAAATCTGCTCATAGCCACTCCATCTCTCTGTGGGCTCTTTCATCCACAGCCAATGGATATACAATGCTCTTGGAGGTGTAAAAATAGTGTCAAATTCTAACAAAGGCAATTCTAAAACTGGAGATAAGAAAAGTGTGTGTGAGGGAATGGGTGGGATATGGGGTGTTTCATAGTATTCAGAAAAGAAAGGAATACACAGCTCCACAGTCTGCATATAAATATTCTATTAACTTCAGCAGGTTCCACCATGGCTTGGCAGTGCAGTTATGCATTCATCGCCTGGAATTTGAAATGAAATTATTGTGGAGGTGCAGGTAGAGAGGGAGCTAGTAGTGGAGAAATGGCCATTTCCTTTCTTCCAATTTTCTCCTCTCCCCTCTTTCGCCCCTTTGCCTTATCACGGGTGACACTAATCCAATTTCAGCTCTGCTTGTGACAGCTCTAATGTTGCTTTGTGTACTGATTCCACCCTCCAGTGTGCGCTTGCACAGACACACAAGTGACACGTGCACACTTTGAAAGGTTACATACAGTATCTAGGCATACACATGATGTGCACACTTTGCACGCATATTTATACACTATGTTCAATACACAGACAAGTACAGTAACATATAAACTGTCTTCTTGCATGTAACTTGCACATCATCAGCATTTAAGTAATGCATAAACCAAGCAATCTGTGATTTAATCTTTCATTAACATCTCTAGTACTATAGATTAGTACGGTAATGAATATTAGCATAAGAATTTGAAGTACTTTCTGAGGTATTTTTGCACCTGCAGTTTGGTCAGTCTTTCTTATTGTGAATGTTAAATCAAATGAGAAAAAGTTAGAATTCGCTATCATTAGATGAACACGGCCAGAATCCAGAGGTAGATCTCGACATAGCACGAGTTCTTCCTTTCATTCCCAGCACAGCATGTGGCTGTATTACATCACTCTCTCGGGGCTATTGTTGGTGGAGAAATTAGTCTCTCTGCGCTGCTGTGATGGATTTCTCCTTCTTTGATTATTGAATCTTGGTGCAGAATTGTGAGATCACAAGTAAGCCCTTGGCTCTTTGATTCGGAGTGACTGACACCAAAGCTTGATGTTTGCCAATGATGGTTTAGAGATTGCATTGTAGTGGCTACGAATGAGAAAAACACTCACAACAACTGGACATAAATTAAATGCAGTTCCACAGATGCACTTCAAAAGGTCAAATAAAACTGGAAACCTGGTCTCACAGGAATGGAAACTACCATCAGTTGCAAATTTATTCATTTGTACAAACAGTAACAGCAGGGACTTAGGGATATGTTAGTAGCCGAATGTTGTTTACTTGCTTTAACAGAAGGGATGGCCTACTTTTTAAGCCTGTATTACTCTTTTATTAAGATTCCTGAACAAACCAAAAATAAGTTTACTGCTGGAAGGATCTCCTGCAGTCATGTCAAATATGTCTTTTCTCTTTCAGTTGCAATCGTGTTAACTAGCAGTCACAAAGCCTTGAATGATGCCAACATTAACCAATCCACAGTGCATTCGACTAAGAGACATAAGTCCTATTTTATAACAGTAATGTCTGCTTCCTTTAACTACCACCATGACTGGTTCTCAACTTGGATGTTCAGGAGATGCTCTTTTATCACACATAACTTTGTCCTGGTGATACATCCAGTCATTTAGAAAACCCTCCTGTTTTGGCAGCATGTTTTCTCACTTGGTACGAAGGGAATCCTCTTCTGTACAGTACATACATCTTATTTACATAAAGAAATGAATTATAAATATTTTGCTTCAATCAGGAATTCTCTCTTCAATCAAAAGACAATGCATCAACTTTGATTGACAGATCTTCCAGAGGAAGTTTTTAAACATATTCTACAAATAAAATCACAGTTGCCCAGAGAGCAATCTACTCTCAAGGCATTAAGTTTTTTGTGGAGTTACTCTGTTAGCAGATGCCACAGCCCTGTGTTGATTTCACACCTTCATTGTGCTTTTAGCATGCAGATATCGGATGAATGTGGTGTGTGAAGTAGGAACACATGGGGGGAAAAGCATAATAGATACATTAATTACATTACGGTCATTTTGCAGACGCTTTTAACCAAAGCGACTTACAATAAGTGTGTTCCACACTTATTGGCAAAAAGAACTTCAGGTCACAAGAAATCATAAGTGCATTTCCTTCCAAAACCAAACAGCTAAGAGCATAACTAGTGCTAGAGTAACTGCGGTAAGTTAGGTACCTAGACAAATGGGAAAAAAGACTAAAATTTTGAAAAAAAAAATTCAAAAACAAAGACAATTTAGGAAACAAATAAGTGTGTAGGAAGCTGGGACGAAACAGGTGATGTCCTAAGAGGGCGGATCTAGGTAGTGTTTCCTGAAGAGATGGGTTTTCAGCAGTGGCGGCTGCTGACTTTTAAAACAGGGGAAGCCCATATTACGCGTTCAGGGTTGTAGTGGCTCGTACCATCCCAAAGCAGAAGATAGCAAAGTTAAAAAGAATTAGTTATAACATAGCTGTGTCTAGTATGACAAGTATGCCCAGCAAATACACAGAAAGAAGGTATAGACTTTGAAAATTCACACAGCAAGGCCAAAATCAAGTATGATCGAATCTAAGGCCTGTAAATGGCTGGATCTGGGGCTGGATCACGATCTGTGGAGCAATATGATTGACAAAACTTCTAAACAACAAGGATGTGTTTCTTATTTACAGTGTAATATTTACAAAAGTGTATGTGTGTGAGGATGGAAATGGAAACGATAGGAAATGAGTGAAACTCCGACATCACTTTCACAGACAGCCAGTCTCTTTCGTATCCGCTTTGGGACTGAAGTTCCAGCGTACTTCTCCCCGCTTAAAAATTCGGCTGCCACAACATCTCTCATGATGGACAAACACTAACTCCAATCATCACGACACAGCCCCTCATATTGACACTCCCACGTCTAATCTACCCCCAGAGACGCCGGGCAGCCTCGGAAGTGATGAGTTTTTGTCGATTTAGCCAATGATGACCTAGAATTGTAGAAAAACTTGACTCTCCCGCCCCCTCCTGAAGCCGGGCAGCCCTCGGCTCGGAAGCCTGGCTGTTAGTGGCGGCTTCATAACATGATTTCCTCAGTGAACGGCGGCGATTTCAGAACAAATCACTTCATTAAGCTACAGGACAACATGTTGTAGTTATGAAAGTAAATGCAGTATTGGGCATTTCTTGTGTTTTGTGAATAACTGTTTTATCGTCAATTTAACATTGAAGATGTAGCAATTTCGCCAGAGAATGGGAGAGGCTGCCCAGCTTCCCCTGTTGTCTCTGAATAGCCGCGGCTGGTTTTCAGCCTGCGGCGAAATATGGGCAGCGACTCTGCTGTCCTGACATCAGTCGGGAGATCGTTCCATCATCGGGATGCCAGAACAGAGAAAAGCTGTGACAGTGTCGATCGTGCGCAGGGACCGCTGAGTGACAGGCAGCCAGCCGCCTGGAGTCGCTCAGTCGCATCAGACAGAGCTGCGGGCGTGGCAGTGTTTTCTGGGGGGATCCAGGTCTCTGTTAGAGCAAGAAAGTTAAGGGAGAGTCTGGATGCATAGCCTGAGATAAACTCAGCCTTCTGCACAGCACACTGGCAGTTCCACAGCACCCCTGCCACCACGTGCTCAACACGAGTGGAGAGAGAATTGTGACTATTAGTACTCTATTTCATTGACTGTTTCATTTATCTGTTTTCTGTTTGTGGGTTTGGCATTCACTGTATATTTGTGTGTTATTTATTGATCTGCCATCTGCCCATGCAATTTATGGGCTCAACCTGACCACATTGGATTGAATTAAACGAAAAAAGCACATTCTGTCCATATTGTTTCTAATAGTGATAACAGTTTAGTTTTGATTATATACTATAACCAGAAAGATAATTTCCATGCAGTTTTATTTATTACAAACATTTGGCACTTCTATTATGGTATATGGTTAATATAAATCAGTTTGTTGATTCTTGATTCATAATCATATATTTTCATTTTGCAGGTTCCAAAAGTGGCAAAAGTCCTAGTTTCAATCATGAAAGTATTTCAGCTTCTGTGAAGTGGAAGGAAAAAAGCATGCACTGAGCGAGTCGGTGTGAAGTGAAGCAAACTTTCGCATTTTATGTCTTTAACTTGAATAAGTGCTGAGAGAGGCAGTTTCTCTGCGGCTTTCTTGCTCAAGAAGAAATTTTACACTGACCGCAAAGAAGAGATGGGAAAGACGAACAGTCATTGCTCTCCTTTGTCAGCTCCTAAAGTGTATCACGGCATGCAAATTTACTCTGTGTGCACACAAAACCTTCAGCACGTCATTGAACGTCTTTCCTCGAGTTTCTACTGGGATTTGTTTAAAAGAGAAGCGTCTTTGGTTTTTGCACTGTTGAGTAGTGACGTCTTAATGCGGGGCAAGGTCATCGAGCTTTTGCCAGGATGCCCCGCAGAGGACAAAAAGGGAAAACAAATGGTGGTGAAACAAAAAGCTAACACTGCCCTTCGCAGCAGGGGGGTAATTGCATCACAAAGAGGTAATTTAAAACAGGGTTGAAGCCAGGCTGTGGTTGGCCCCCTGTGTGTGTATGCAATAGCGTGCTATATTGTTACAAGCACACAAGTCTCCAATGGTGAAACAGTTCAGTCAGTGTTGTGTGTCGTAAATCATTCACTCAAATTTGCGGCAGAGTCTTGGAGATCATGGCTGAAGTATTGTTTACAGTGAAATAATGGATGAACTTCACTCGCAGTTTTAACCACATTCGTCAGAAACTGTCATCTAACACAGCCTGAAACCCAAGAATTCTTGCTAGCAGGTCGATAATAATGGTAATGAAATGCTTCGTGGGTAATAATGGGCTGCGCTCAGTCCTCAGCCACTCTGTTATTATTTCAGATATTCCATCGGCAAAGTATTAAACATCTAAATTTAGTGCATTAACTGATGTGATTCATTAAATTTGTTTTGTTGATAGAAAATAATATTTCTGGAACTGCTGTGACTCGTTCAGAAACGTGGTAAAACTATTTTCTCTCTAATAACACAAATTTGAATATAATTTACATATAATGAATATAAGAATAATGCCCTTCCAGGCCCTGATTGGTCCACAGCAACTCCACTTTCTGAAGTAAAGCTGAGTAGATGCTGTGTCATTCGAAAACTTTTACTGCCCTTCTGGTGCCTATTGTTATATTCTAAATGAAGCTATCATGTGTAAGGAGTTCCAAGCTTCATCATAGAGCATTCGATTTCAATGAAAGACTGAGGGTTGGAGCCTCTGACCTTCCACTGCAGAGGGACTATAATTTCCTCAGTAGGATGTCTTTGTAACAGATATCTGATGATGTGATGCACATGTATCAAGATATTTTCTGATCTGACTTGGCCTGAGATAGAAAAGGTTGGACACGAACCTCCTAGGTCTTTGTATTTTTGAGGGTTACATTCCTCTTGCAGACAAAAGGATGTCATTGACGTTGTTCAGTGACACCAGCGCTGCAAATTGAGAGCCTTTATTATTCTGCTTGGTGACTTTTAAAACCTCCTAAATGCCTCCAAAAAGCATATAAAAACAAATCAAATTGCATTTTTGAAGTTCTATCTACTCTCTATGAAAGTTTCACTGCTACAATTAAGCAAGCACAAAGTATTTACGCCACAGAGACACTCATCTACAGTCTTTTAGATGGCATACATTTGGGTGAGCTGCATATATATATATATATATATATATATATGTGCCAAGACCCAATCTGTAATCTGTATAGTTTTTCCTTCCCACATGACGAAAAACATCCCTCATGTTGTTTGCCGTGGCCCTTTCAGGCACAATGCAATTTGTAGTCCACTCTCATGGGGTTTTGGCACATACTGTTAGAGGAATCGCAGAGGACAATATTGTCAGAGCTTTTAAAAATTGACTGTGCCACTTTATTACACAACATATTGTCCACCTACAGCAAGCTACTATTAAAGCATACATGGCACATACATACTTACAGTAAATGAAAACCTGCTTCCAAAGTAGGTAATTGTGAAATGAGCTTTCCTTCCATTTTGCCTTCTGTGGCTATGTGTGGATTTTTCATAGCTTTTATATGATTACACAAATAAGCTGAACTGTGTACATGTCACTGTTGAGAGGACATTGTTTTTTGCTCTAGTGAGTTTTACTTTCACTGGAAATTTTACATATGTTTTGTTCGCTTAGATCATGTCACTCAAAGCTGTTTAAGACAGAAATGTTGGATTTTTTTTTTGTGACAAAAAGTCCCATTCAGGGTAAATGCAATCTTTGTTGTAACTAATCTAATTCATGTTGATCTGATTTTCAGCTCCATTTGCTCTGGTGATTCCACAGGAGTGGAATATTTTCAATGCACATCCATTTTTGGGTAACTTAATACTTGAGATTGCTTTCAATGTTTTTGGTAAGATTAGATTTGATGCTTCAACAGTCCATGTCATAAGTGCTCATTTTCATTGGTCTCTCTACAAATAATTAGAATCTTAAAAGTTGTGCACAAGTATTATCAACTCAGATGTTGCACATTGTTTTGTTGTAAAACATCCAAGTTGACACAGATGGCTGAAAAATGGATGTCAGTCAGAATGTTTTGCCCTTGTAATATGTGGATTTCTATGCATGCCAGGGTAGATAACACACTGCTAAGTGTTTTGCCAACTGGGTCTGTGCAGCACTCTCCTCACAAGCAGTTATTGGATATCAGACTGGTTGTCTTATACATTTAAACTCAATCATGAGATGCATGCTAAAGTGCTAGAATGCTTGTCTATGTACAGGCTCTGTATGAAATACAATAGTAAAAGCTCAAGGCACATGATACCCATGAGCATTTTTAGCCAATATCTCTTTGTGATTAACCTGTCTTTTGCTTCATTAGACACCAATATGTATCATCAGCAAAACTATGCTTATATAGAGCAAAACTAACCTTGTAATAATTAAGCTATTAAGCTAAAAACTCAAGTATCAGTTGTGTGCTCTAGAATTTCTAATACAGCAGCCGATCACAGTAGAACTTGGAAATCTGAGATGCCCAAAACTTGTTAATGACCTTTGTAGGACAAACTGACAACTGAAAGAGACAAACTTCAGAATTTTGGAAGGCACCATTGGGTAATTTATCCTTTCTCCCAACATTTGTACCAAGCTTGGCAAGACAAAGAGTAACCTCGAGCTTAGTGCACAGAGATTACATTTATATCGATGCTCTCATACAGTACAACTGCACAAAAGTCAGCAAGCAAGTGAAATGTCCTGAATGTTGGATTAATACAAATAAGCTGCTAAATCAGGCAGTTTGTGGGTGGGAAACACCTGAAGCCAGTAGATATTTATTTTTATTGAACTCGGACAGTAATGAGTTTTGTTGCAAAAGGAAAAGAGCAGAGCCAACACATGCAGGATAAGAATGCTGAGCAGCGTTTTGTCTGTATGTAAAGCATGAGAGGGGGTATGACTCATGTTTCCCACGGGCTGCTTCTCACATGTACACAGCCTCTTAAGCACACTGGATTTGAAATTCATTTCAGCGGATTAACAAACTGACACTTTTTAAAATCAATTTTAAGCAAACATGTATTTTGTTCAAATTAATTTTAATGTAACATACTGCATGAAGCATGACCGTTAATTATGTAGTAGTTCTGCTCTTTTGTCATAATAGATAGATGAAGCCTAACAACACTGGCAGTAAAAGCATTTGCATTTATACTACAATAATGTATTTTCTTTACATTAAAAGCCGAATGTACTGATAGGACAACAGGAAATGCAGTCGGTAAGTAGCATTCACATGAAGTGAATACTAATTGTTTAACTAGATAAAGGTGGTTTAACCAGGTAGATTTTAGTATGTGAAATGACTTGGTTAGGGTTATACTTCTTATTTGATTAAAAAAAAAAAAAAGAAAAGAAAGACAACTTAGCTTGACTTAAAAATAGGTCTTCTCACATCGTCAACTACGGAGCCCCTTGAGTCTTAAGGTGAAATATATTGGGGTGTCGAGAAAGCGTGCACCCGTTTTAAAAAGCGCGCTCTCATTTAACCAAACCGTGCTCTCCTTAAAATATAGCAAGCGCACGTTTACCTAAATCGTGCGCTCGAATTACTAATGTCGTGTACTCCCTGTAATACAGTCGTACTCACGTTATATCCCTCGTGAGCACAATTTACTGAAACGTGTCTTCACTTTGCAAAGTGCGCGCTCATTTAACCAAAACGTGCGCTCGATTTAGTAGTTTCTTGCTCTCGTTGTAGTAACAAAGTTATATACCTCGTGACCACAATTTACTAAAGCGTGGTCATGATTCACAAAACGTGTTAACGTTATTTAAGAAATGTATAGCCTAATTAAAATTGGCACAAGTAAGCAAAGCGTGGCCACGATTCCACACTCTCATAACATCATGAGCCAAATTTACCAGCAGGATATGATTCTTCACCATTTTGAAATGGACTTAATCAGGGTTTACCATGGGCTAGGTATGGAAAACAAGAATATTCTTTCAACCTTGGCGTCCAGTCATGGCATCCTCATGAGCCTAGTTGACTCAAAGTACTTCACACACCCTCACCTGTTCTCAAGGCTGCCTTGTAAGGCGCCCAAGTCAGGGCTGTAGCCAAATGAAAATCCTAAAATATTTATTTGCATTCGTTAATTTTTTTCCCCAGGATGAATTGAACAGCATCCAAGACACATGGAATGCACATCGCATCCGTCCGTCCAGAAACCCCGGTGTTCCGGCTTGAATACCGGATATAATGCACCTGGCTCTGCATCTGTGGGGGGCTGAAGATCATCTCTTTCCTCTCGATGAAGCCAATCTGACCGTCTGCAAGAGGAAATGCACCTTCCTCGACTCCATACCATGCGACATCGATGTATTTGATTTTTGCACAGGCATAATGCAAGAACGAGGGTTACAGTTGACAAACAGTCCAGACCAAGCACTTGAATTATACATTACATTAAGGGACACTGTTCGTCCCATAATACTTGCTTAGGCATACATTCGCCATAGCACAACGCACTTACTGTTCCATTCCAAGCAACTTCCAAATAGATTAAAAAGGTGAGATGCTCACACTGTAATGGTAACAGATTTCGTGGCCACAATTAATACAACGTGCGAACGTTTCAAGCAATTTGGATTTATTGTTGCCATACAGAATGTCGTGGGCACGTCTTACAGATCGTGGGCACACTTTTGTTTATTGTGCTCACAAGGTATATAATGTGGGCACAACTGAGGGGCAGTGAGCGCACGGTTTTAGTAAGACGAGCGCACGGTTTATGTATACGCGCGCACGCTTTATTTAGACGAGCGCACGATTTAATAAAGCGAGGGCACACTTTGAAAAGTGAGAGAACGCTTTCTTGAAACCCCCTGAAAAAGATATTGTTTGATCTCCACAGGGCTCCGTAGTCAACAGCATGGTCCAGATTTGGATTTTCTACCCTTCTGGGGCGATGCAAACAACCCCCTGCAAACTATAAAAAAAACGTGGTGGAGGCATTAAGGAATCCTCCAACTGAAATACATGACTTTTTATCTATAAAACAACTATGATTATGGGAGAAAAAAAACTATAAAATCCCGGAACACAGGTCATTGTTTCATCAGTTAAAACTGAAGATTCACTTTTGAAATCATGGACATTGCTAGAGCAGAAAGAACAACTGACTTCTTGTCATCGCTCAGCTAAAAAGCCAACATCAGCCATGTTATGATGCTCCACATTCAATGTAAACACAAGAAACTCGTGCTAAAGAAAAACTGGACCAGATTCAGTGAATAATTCCCTATAATCCCTATAATATAGATCAGTGAGCAGTGCTGACCAACATGTCATTGGGGTCATCAGGTGAGAATCTCCTTTCATCAGTGTTTCGTTTAGTTGGGCCCACGACACCTCCAGGAACTTAGACAATGACCACTGGCGTCCCAGAGTCACCCCCTAATGCAGAGCCAACACTGCTCCTCACACCACAACAACCATCTTTTTTTCCACAACCACTGCTACCCCAGCCTCTCACCAACTGCACACCAGTCACAGCGGGGTGGGGATACAAACCCTGGTTCGGGTAGGGGGTAATGAAAGTATAGAGGGTGCCAGAGGTGGAGGCATGACAAGACACACTAGCAGATTCAGCAGACAAACTCACCTAAACAGTCCTACAGTCACTAAAAATGCCAGCAAAAACAAGGCAATACAGGCCAACTTACCTAAAATGGCCACCTTGTTTCAAAAGGCTCACATGGGCCACACCCTCCACTTAAATATCCTGAAATTTCTTCTTTGCTTCTTCCAAGAGTCTGTTTACCCCAAGTGCTGCCCCTGCTGGGCCCACAGCTACCATTGCTTCTTCTAATCCAAATCCACTGACTGGATTTTACCGCCTCATTGGACACTTCCTTCACTATTTTCCTCACACTCTGTCCACTTAAACCCAGCTCCCTCAACAATGAGACAACAGACTTTGCAACAAATCCTCTACATCCTACTTTCACTGGACATATCCTAACTTTCTATCCTCGCTGCTCTGCTTCTGCCCCCAACTCCACATATCTAAGCTTTTTCCTTTCATATGCTTCTACTATCAATTCCTCCCAAGGAACAGTCAGCTCTATGAAATAGACTCTCATTCTACTCCAAGACCACAAGACTATATCAGGCCTTAGATTTGTAGAGGCTATTTCCTGGGGAACAACAAGCTTATTTTCTAAATCTACCTGCATCTCCCAATCACACGCATCCTCCAAGCTGCTTTGCCTTTATTGTCTTATTAACTTTCTCCCCCTCCTGAACAAACTGAATTGCCTCTCTCTTCACCTTGGACCCTCCTATGTTTACCTGCCTTCGTTTATCTTCAATACCTGCAGCTAAGCTTCTAAATACTTGGTCATGTCGCCATGTATACCGGCCTTGTGACAGACTAACTTTACAACCTGACAAAATATGCCTGAACATAACGAACATAACGGGTCTCCATTTACCCAGAGTTTTAGGTTCTGGGGAGTTGGCAATACATCATATGTCGCCCCTATCAAAAATCTAATACCCCTTTCATCCATACTCCAGAGCTCCTTCCTTCTAAGCTTTTTCTTCTCTACACCTTCCCAATTCAACCACCGTCCCTGCTTAGCCTGAGTCCCTGCCCTTTGTCCCCTTTAACATTTCCTCCTGTCTACAAACCTGCTCAACAACTAGCTTTCTCTGGACAGGAGCTCTGTTCTAACTTTAGTACATTTAAACTCCTCTACTAGACGAGATACTGAGAGCTGGAGTATGCCTTTCCCATACAGTGCCACAGTACTTAAGCATCTAGGAACACCTAGCCACTTCCTAATGTAAAAGCTAACTAATCTTTCCATTTTTTCTGCAACAGATAATGGAATCTCAAACACAGACCAAATCAACCGCAGCTTCAACTTTCCTGGAAGCTCTGATTTATCTATTCTATCCAGTCCCTCAGCAACATCTTTCCGAACCTGTACTGCCTGCTCTCCATCATTCATGTCTGCCTGGTACCACCTGCCTAAACTCTTTACTGCCTTTTCCCTAATTATTGGAATTTTTTCCTCATCTATTACAAACTTTCTATCACTTAATTTCCCTCTACTTATTGCTATTCATCCCATTATTATAATTGCATGAGTAGCTTTCTCATTTGTAAAGAAACCTTTAATTCTCAGCAACATATGTAGGTTCTGGAGCAACATACACTGCTATCCAAATGTCTTGTTAATCCTGCTAAAGTGAATGCTAATTTCAGCCAGAGCAGTGCCCTGGTCTGCATCTACAATACAAATATACAGCTGCTTTGTGAAGGTGTAGGAAATAGTGAGTCTTTCTGAAGTCCTTTGGTTGACATCAAATTTTCTCTTATTTATTTTTTTCAATTCCAATAGTTGATAGGTGGTCTTGGGCACAGTTGGAAGCTACTTTGTGAATCACTTTGTTGTTTAAGGAACTGTGATATTGAAATAACAATCCAAAATGCTTCATTTTAGAGCTCAGATACAGAGTGAAAAACCTTCACCCGTGTCTGCCTTTTGTGTATTTTAGACAAGGTAATAACGCCATTAGCCTTGCATCATTATTATGAGCCATGAATGTGTAAAAGAGGTTACTATGAAAATTATGTGTACATCTTCTGTAGTTCATTCGAAATACGGCTGTACTGCAGCTGTAACATTTCCATCTTTTCAACAAAACCTCTCATTTACCGCAGCTCCTCTGTGCTTCACTTGCCTGTGACCACCCAGTCCTATGAGACACCATCAGCCCAAAGATGTGATTACCATAAGCCCTGTGCCATGCACATTCACAACACAAACAGCAAGAGGCTTGTGCAACATGGGGACGCACACAAGATTTTCACAGCCCCATTGTCTTCTCTGAGGCTGGGTGGTGAGATAAACCAAATATAGAGTGTGGAGGCGGGGTTGTCGTCAGCAACGAGGATGGCATTGGTGTTGGTCGGACTCACGTTTCTCCTGTGCCACCGATGCCAGATGCTTTTGGTGTGCCAAAGGCAGCCACGTGCCACACATCCCTCCTTCCACCGGCCTCTGCCAGCAAGACACAAACATCTGTGCATTTGCTTGGCAGCCTGTCTCTCTAGTCAATTTACATTTTCCTCATTCCTTCCTGTTTCTGCCCCGAGGGAATGTGTTAAGGTGTCGGAGTCCATGAAGTTCCCTGAGGATGCCTGCAAATGAGTTCAACAATTTGTAATTCCTAAACTCTACCTAGAGCAGTCTGTATTCTATTAACATTTATTAAAGTGTATCAAAGCCCTGAGATGAAGTACTCAGGAAAGTACTTTGTTGATGCCGTGCACTGCCAGCACTCAAAATTTTAAGAAGTGTTTTTGTATTTTCTGAAATGGTCACAGATACTTATTTCATAATTTCACTATCTGTACAGAAACAGGCCTGTTATTAAATTTTTTCGTCTCTGTTGAAATTGAGGTTCAGCTCGAAAATCTTGGCCGGTGTAAGAGTGAAGTCCAACATAAAAACAGTTCAGTAGGAAAACAACAGATGGAGAGTCATATAAAGTAACAGCAAAGAAACAACATATTGTTTTGGTGTGAAATTAAATCAGAGGTAATAAGGGAAATATAATGCAAACTGATCTGTGATCATATCCTATGTGTGATTTTTTTTCTCATTGTATTTCCTCTCCTGCCAAAACTCATCATCATCCTCATCTCAATTACAGCTGCTTAAAATTATTAAAGTAGTTTTTATTGCCTGTCCAATAGCCATCATGCCCTGCAGGCCTCCTGTTTAATATTTTATCTGCAGCTGTGTGGATACCATCTGCAGAGGTAATGCTATTCTTTTCATGTCATTTTAAGGTTGATTGTTAACCCCACTGCTCAGAATAGAGGTATAATAACTCTTTCTAAATACTAATGATGACATTTACACAATTAATTGATGCTGTCATACCATCACAGCTTGATATTTAAAATTCATTAGGCATTATGCATTTGGAAGACGCTTTTATCCAAAGCAACTTACACTGGTAGGCGGGTAGGGTAAGGGGGTCTTGCTTAAGGACCCCTACTGGAGGCAATATCTTTCATGCAGGGGATTTAAACCCAGGTCACCCACATGAAAGGTGGCAATCTTACCACTACACTAGTCCCATAAAAAAAGCACACAAGTGATGGCTAATCCCAGCTGAGGTAAGAATCAGAGTCATGCGTCATAAAAACAGAAGTGAATATCCAAGGTGGGTGTGTAGGAGCTAAGCATTTTTAGGGCATGTATTGTAAGTTGTTTACGGTAATTGAAGAAATGTTGGTATGCATGCTTTATGAGGAAAATGGACTTAATCTAATGTTTTATCCAATCATCAACAAAACCTACTTATTTAGGATGGCTTTTAATACCCAGTAGTATGATGACACTTTTATCTTATTCGATTTTGTTGTATTATATTGCTTTCACTGTTCTTTTATTGTTTTTATTTGTTTTTACTTATTCTTCTCTTTATTTATTACCTGCTGTAAAGCACTTTGGTACACCAGAAGGATTGTCTGTAAAGGGCTGTAAATAAAGTACATTTACATCAACTGAAATCAGTTTTAGAAAGGATCAATTTTAAAACATTGTAAATGTCAGTTGTTAAATTAGTTGTTAAATAAATCCCTAGAGGAGTAATTAAACCATAGTTACGGTGGGTTGTAACATATATATTTTTCTTTTTAGTGTAGATAAAGGGATCATTTCAGATACAGTGCTTTGTTTACATGGAATTTGGCATGTTTGCTTTGAGATCTCACCTCTACAATTCAACAGGAAATAGGAATTTAAATGAAATTTGTTGTCAACATGTTAATGCCACACTGTGATAATGCCAGTTCTCAAACTAAGCTTCCCTATATCTGTGCTCCTTTTCTATAAAATAAATCATAGAGCGAAATAAAAACATTCAAGAGAAAGAGTAGAAAGTGCAGCACGTTTCATGGAGTATATAGTTTGTGAAAAATGGACTTATTCACTGTGATGCCATTTATTGGTTTGAAGTGTGCTGCACTGAGGCCTCCAGTCATCTTGGGGTATTGAATACAAGTTCTAAATCTTTATAAAAAAGTTATAAAAAGTCTCCATATCACCTGATATTAAAACATCATGGGAGCGAAGGCAGCTTGAGTCAGGACACGTCAGGAGTTGCAGCTGCACTGGTTATGAATTTCCCTCTAGCAACACAACTCTTCCTTGATTGACTGAAGTTTTCATTTCAAGGTGATACAATTTTCAGTCCCAGATCAGTCTATCCTCCATGGTTATCTTGACCTTTCATCAATTAATGATGAAAATAAAGTAGTTACAAATATAATGAAAAAAATAATGCCTACCTCTGGTATAATATTCCTACTAAAATGTGTGAGAAAAGTTGTGGGATAGACGCTCCACAAAACTCTCTGATATGCCATTAAAGATTTGTTTTGTCCAAAAGGATTGTGATTGGGTGGAAAGAGGTATTTTTTCTGCAGTAACCTTCGTTTGATGGACACTAGAAAGAAATTTCTTTAATACAATGTATTTATTCTTAAATTCAATGTGAAGTTCACAAATAAACAATAAACACTTAATGCTATAGTATAAAGAAATGTGATATGAGGTTTCTTAGGATTTGCAAAATAGATGACTTCATGTTGAGTGAATGACTTGGACTTTACTAAGAAAAAATGCACAACATGGTAAAAGGAGCCCTTACTATAACCCTGAAGTCTTTAACCCTGACAAATTAAAAGGAAAAATCTATGATTGTGACTCAAAACAAGTTATTCTTAGATTCAAAGCTGGATACCCGACTCTACCTATTCCACTGAAGGCAAGAGAGACTCATTTTAAGATGATGAATTAAAGAAAATGAAGGTTCTAATTTGCTCCTCATCACTTGTGACGGAAAGTATTTGTAACCCTTTTCACTGCTGGATTTTCTGGTATGCTACTTGTATGGTAATGGTTGGGCCCTTTTGTGGAGTGCAATTTATTTTATTTTCCCCTTTGGGAAAACAACCAATGCTAACTGCCTGCATACAACTAAATTCCATAAATGGAAACTTGCAAATAGTCTTATAAAAGGGAAACAATGTCCGTGATAAGGTTCAAAGTCTCACACATAAGGATAAATAACAAAACTGCAGCTTGTAAGTCAGTCTGTTTGTAGCTAAAAACAAGGCTGCAAGTGTTGGCACTGAACCAACATTATGGGCAACAACTTAAATAATGGCCTGAAAGAGGTTAAGATACTCTAAACAAGCTAAGGGTGTGAGAGAAATATCTAGAATCATCATGACAAGCCAGCCCTTTCACCTTACCTGCCTGGTCTAAAAGCACTTTGAATTGTTTGTACATGAAATGTGCTATATAAATAAATTTGATTTGATTTGATTGGATTTTGATAAAGGAAGTTTGCGAAATGAGCACAACCATGTGACCCTGCATAGTAAATGATAGTGGAGGTGCACACTGTATTACTTTTAGGAACCACAGAAAGTAACATGCATCTCTTTCAGTGTCTCTGTCACCATAATAAAAATGTTTTGCCTCATTCAATTGTGACGACACCATCACTTTTTGTGAAAAGGTCAAAGGATTTTCATGCATTTTGTTGACACAATGAACAAAAGTTGAGTTGTTTTAAGGTTCTATTCAGTTTTGCTTGCCCAAATCATGCCCAAGTTTGAGTCTCAAACTCTTGTTGCGTTTCATCCCCATCTCTCTGCCTACCTCCCTGTTTGCCTCCTCTATCAGATAAAGCCTTCTATTGCCCAAAAGAAAAAGAAATTTGGTTGAAAACTGAAGATCTTGCCACTGTTCTGCTAAAATAGCACCATATCCTGTGTTCTAAAGACATATTCCTGTTGATCTTTATACCAACTTGACTGAACATGGGAACGTCTGTGTCCACTGCTAATTAACTTTACGTTTCCATGCCAGAACGCAGTTTTTGCACATTACTTGCCACCATCATGTAATGCACTGTTAAAAAGTCATCTCAATTACACCTGTGAGACTTCCAAAATGCACATCTATGTGTTATAGTGCTTTGCCACCACCTGAGGCTAGTTTGAAAAAGTCTGAGGTAATGTGTTGATGCTACTGTTGTTTTTTGTGCTTTTGTTATAAAACTGGTTGTTGTCAGTCCCTTCTGGCTCTGGCTAGCTCGAGGTAGCTTTGAACCAATCATTGTTTGCTTGTGGAAGGACTATACGTCTTTACGTCTGTGTTGAAAAACTGCCATCTGCAGGGCCTGAGAGTAATGCACTGATAATAAAACTGTCCTTATGCATAGAAATTCATCCCATTGTTGACATTAACCTGCTTGTGTAGAGTAGATTATATGCCTTAAAGGTGGAAACAGTAATGACTCCAATGCTATATATGAATATATAAACATAAAACAACTTAAATACAAGCTTTTCAGACTCTCTTTTTCATGGCAGTGGAGGGTGTGATTAACAGAAACAATGAAAAACAGGAATTTGAAAAAAATATTTAATCAGCCAATCGATCTTTGTCAAAATATAAAAGTGAGAACATAGTTTTCTTTGTGCATGACAGCACTCTGAAAAGTCACTGTTACTTAGACTTACTGAACCATTTTCTGAGACCTACAGAGACTGATGTTGATGTCTTTGGCACTTTATGTGAGAAGCTGATGTTGCCACAGAAACTTAGTAATAAAACATTAATGGCTCTTATTCCCATAAAGCTTTTGTCTCAAGCCTGCATGTATTGTAGTAATTTACTTCTCCCCGCACAGTGTTTCACCACCCAGCTCAGCGGTGTTGTTTTATGTTTTTGTTATCTTATATCACATCACTTAGCTCTACATGGCAAAGAGCACAATGTTCTCTCGCTTTATAGCCATTTCTATTTATGAATACATCACACCATGTACTCATGAGCACTGTTGCCTCCTCTCTCCTCTTTTTTTCAGCCTCAACCAGGATGCCTCGTCTCTTGGGTGAGCTGGATGATTCTCACCATTTAGACTTTTAACACTATTGATTCACATGTAAACAGGACACTGTTTTCATTTTCCCATGGTGCAACCTCACCTTAACTCATACATCAATATGTCAATGCTCTCTTACCAGATTTCTGCACTACACACTCTCAATACACATGTATCAATCATACAAATTAGATGAACCTGTGCACAAATAAAAGTAAAACATACATGTCCTTTGTTCCTGTGTATGGCAGTGACACAGATGCTACAAACTATTTCACTTTTCAGCTGCTGTTAGTGTATTTTTACAACATTTGACTTGATTTTAAATTGTCAAAAGTACTTAGATAAATAACAAAGTATTTGAATTTACTGGGAAACCACAGTTTGTGGGAAATAAAGTTGTTTGTTTCTTATACTGGTTTGTCAGGAAACAAAAAACATTTTTCGAATCTTGATTATGGTTCACATATCTTGAAAATGCTAAATGAGACAAAATGTCATGAAAATATGAATTAAAGGAAAAGAAAAACACTAACTGTGACGTTAGGTAAAAAACACTGGTGCACTTTGCTGCTGAGATATGTAACTGAGACAACTACAGGGGCAGATCAGAACAGGATTTCTTTTCTTTGCCTAAAGCTGAACCCAAATGTGAAAAGGGCGACACTGGCAATGTTTGCTGCCATGTTTGTGCAAAAAACTCAGCTAATCGTGTGACGTACACATTAAAGGTGGCTGTGTTATAATGACCAGCTCACACAGTATCAGTCAGAAGATCTAAATTATTAGAATTATTTTTCTTTGACATATACATTATTAAAAAGAAAGCATTCTATAAAGGCCCCTGTTCTGAGTTGGCCTATATTTCTTTGTGATTTTGATTCACCATTATAGGAGGACCAGTTTTTAATTTATACATTGATTATATGATTATACATTAATATTTTAATATTTATCTTTGGTTTTAACCATAGTAAGAAAATTACAAAAGCATAAGTCAATGTCTGTACTTCTGTTTGCAATTCGAAATATATTTCAAATTTGCAAAATGTGATCTAAACACTTATGTCTCTTTCTTTCAACTTGTTTTAGTCCTCAAATCTCTCACTTTTCTCGGTGCATATAAAAGAAGTCTTGAAGTCTTAAACTCTGCATAATGTGCCAAGCCACAGCTGTACCTGTCCCAGACAAACTAGTGAAGTGTAAGTCATTTACTTCATCGAACTGCTCAGAGACCTCACACCCTGCTGTTTCTCTGCGATTCTGATGCTTATCATCAATTTCAGTTTGGAGCTTTTTTTAATGGCCAAGTCTTATTTCGCACTGAAAGGTAGATTATGTGCATTATTCACATTCTAACATTGTGGTGATATTACAAATCCTTCCTTGCCTCCCCTCTCCATATGCACACAGTCACCCCCTACACTCTCTCGCCTCGCAGTGATAAAATATGTGCATACTGTTTACAGCTTCATAAATTGAGGATGCAAACTCAGACATAAGAGATTACATAAAGCAATTCCTTGAGGTTAGTTTATTTTTCTCACATGGAAATGAACTGCAACGCTTCTCCCTTCTGAATCTCCCTATGTGGTTGCTTGAACCTCCGACTCACTTGCCAAACTGCTGCAGAAAGCTTTGCAAACAGGAAAACAGAGCGGGGAGCTGTGGGCAAGAAAGCCACTTTCCCTTTATCATGTGCTGTGTGGACAAAGTACAGCAATCTTGCATCTGAAGGCCTAAAAGGCTCCTCAAAATCAAGAAGTCTTGACTAGCTAACTGCAATCTATTATTCAGCTCGAGATCAAAGCTTTTGAAAGATAAGGAGATCTGCAGGGCTGCTGTAGTCTACAGGGTTCATGAGGTTATTCGAGAAAGATAGAGGAGAATTAATTCATTTTACATCATGAAAATAATATGTAGCTGGAGTTGTTGGGGTGCAGATGCCAGATTTTCGTAAGAAACCAGCAACTTTTCAACGAGGTCCATAATAAGTGGTTTTAATGTCTTAGAATCTTATTTTTTCTCTTTCATCAGACATGGGCTGATCACCCTCTTTCTGAACATGTCTGCTCTGATAAAAGCTCTGTCAAAGAAGCACATTATTGTGCAAAAATGTGTTATTACAAATAAAAATTCTAAAAGAAATCCTGTACAACTGCAGGTCCTTGTGCTGTCTGTACAATATGAAGATGTATCACAAATACAACAAACAAGACACACAACATCTCAGCGTTTCCAGCAACAAATCGAATATCTCCTCATTTGCATTCAGACCAAAAGCTCTATTTTAGCACTATCCATATTTCAGGCAAATTACAAGGTATCGTCATGAGCAAGATTAAAAGATAGCAATTAAGGGTTGAGCATGAACATGAAATATGCAACAAACTGTTTATATCTTTGAGCTGCTGTCATGCAAAAAAATTTAATTGCAACTGTAACTGTGGTGGTCTTCACTGTTAAACAATTTGGTTCCTATTAGTTTTATATCTTTTTTCCCCCTTTTTGATATAATAGGTTGCTGTTTCCAATCAGATAACTGAGAAATACGCAGTTGCATCAATGTATCAGCCAGCATTATGCTTGAACATCTGGCCAACACCTGCCATCTCTCTCGCTGGATCTCTTTATAGATCTAAAAGCAGCTTTAAAAAGAGGCAAGCAACCTGGTAATGCTTTCTGAGTTGCCAGAAAAAAAATATGAATGCACTTTTTGAGCTTTTATTGCAGTGTTTATTGTTCTTGCTCTCTCTGAGGTAAAATATCCATTTTTGGAATCATTAGAGGAATGGTTATACCATATCAGGTTATTTCTGTTAGGAGCACTGCCAATACACCATTATAGATATGAAAAATAGAGTATGTTTATAGGAATATTTATCCAGTTAAACATTAGTTTTGGCTCCTTTTACTGGCAGCCATACTGTTTCCAGACCAGCTGCATGGTATGGGGGTAGACATAGCGTGCCTGGATGTAACCTTTTATACCCCCTTAATGGACAAAACTGGATCGATAAGCTAATACAAAATACTGGAAATATAAGGGCAAGAAGTCACAGTCCATCTGTTTGACCTTTTAAAAGAAATCCATAGATGCTACATTTGAAAACACTTCATGTTGCCAAGATTACTGTGGCTGCATTCTGTGCAGCTCAACAGATGGAACTGTTGAGAACCCAACAGAAAGGATCATTCTGTAGCAGGGCAACAACCAAGTGTTGCATCACAATGCTTGAGGCTTCCTAAAACACCCTCTTTACTAAAAAGACTTGTTTGTCTCAGGAACTTTGACGCCATTAATATTTGACGGAGGTAACCTTTGTGGTATCCCACTGGTGTGCATTCTTAGGTGACCTTTTCATTTTAGCTGGACTTCAGTGCCTTTTCCTGATTCTGGTTGCACAATGTGTGCACATTATGGATCAAACTTAGGCACAAATTGTTTTACAAGAGGGACATTTTTACATGTTTTCCTTCTGTAAGTGAACCAGAACACATTTCATGCAATATCAAATCAGTTTTGCTTGTATTTAGAGGAAAATAAACTACAAACCTACTGTTCAAAGTCGAGTCGCTCTATTGAGCATGTGGACTTTCTGCAGACAAATTATTGATGCTAATGGGTGGACAATGACATGCAAACTGCTTGCTTCACTTCTTTCATGATGCTGGGAATCATATCTCCCCAAGAACCTTTCCCACTCCCATCTGGACAAAGCAGGCAGTACAACGAGGATCATGTTCTTTGATTTCTCCAGGGCATTTCATGTGATTTAGCCTAAACTTCTGTGTAAGAAACTCCACAAAATACAGATGGATGCCTCCACAATCACTTGGATTACCAACTTCCCTGACAGATGGACAGCAAGACGGCAGTTTGTACAACTGAATGATTGAGTTTGTATGTGAGTGGTCAGCAGCACAGCACTGCTGGGGTAGGTCTATATGTGTAGGTAATCTACTGTCATTGTTACTGTTCATACTGCACATCTTAGATAACGAAAGTTGGGTGGTATGTCAGAAGTGGGCAAGAGACCGATTGCGGAGAATGGGTTAAAGTAAACAAGACAAAACAAATTATTAAAGATTTAAGGAGATGAGGACAAGACTATTTTTACTCCTGGGAAAAGAGGAGGAGATGCTGTAGGACTACAGAGGTTCACCTGGACAACAGATTGGACTGGAAATGCAACATTGAGGCTTTCCACAAGAAGGGACAGAGTGGACTCTGACTGAAGACACTACTTTGTTTAATCAGTGTCCTCAAGCAGAGGTTTCTTCAGCAACAAGTACCATTACAGGATGTCATTCCCGCCCGCCACAATAACCTTTTACAATGACTCTCTGTGACATGCCAATGAACTCTAACCCGAGCTTATATGTACACCCAGATGTTGTGTTCCCATCAATGCTGCTTAGACTACCCTTTGCACTCTAAAACCAAATGTTGGTGCTTGTTAGTGGGTATTTTGACCAGTGCATAAAGGAATGAGGTGCAGAAATATATATTTTTTTTTTGTGGTGGTGGGAAAAAGATCATGGTTTGGTGTAAAATGCAGCCTTTCTACACCATACATGTTGTTCATAAAGTATGAAATGTGGAGATTTTAGGTATCTACGTTTCATACATAAGAAAATGTAACTGGTTATTTCTCACAGGAAAGTCTTGATGGTAGTTGAAGATGATACCCGTAAAATCTATACATAGCCTACTATGGTCCCTGTTCAAGTACTGATAATTAGTAGGCTTTCTTTGTTTCTACGTTTAGTTCATATAACTACACAATGTATTTTACTTTACATACATTTTGATAATGTCAAAGGTTTGTCTGATGTTTTTTAGTATTACTATTTTGCCAAGATTCTGCAAAGTTTTCTTTTTTTTCCATTTACACATCCTCTCCGAACAACATAGTACTGTTTGCTTCAGCCTTGTTTGAGTACTAGTTTTATTACCCAAGGGTGGCTCAACAACTAACCAGCCGATTTAAACACAGTAACTTCAAGATTAATGTCAAAGCAACAAAAGATGAGATCACAGCCTTCAGCTGACGTGTTACCAGACTTCTTACTGCAGTTTTCTAGCCTGGTGTTATTTCTCAAGTGTAGTTTTACTCAAGTTCAAGATATGCGCAGCAACAACAACGAACATTCTTCTGTTTAATATAAATCAAAACATATCTAAGTTCTGCTATATCAAACGATATTTCAGTGTTTGATCAAATGAAAGAAAACCACAACACAAACTGAGGAATTTTTCTTTTAATCTGCAGTGAAATCTAGTTGGTGCATCAATAAGAAAATACAGAGCTCAGCCATAGCAAAACCGTTCAAACTACTTTATACCCAGAAAACTTACTTGATGATCGCATTGATTTATCTTTGTCAAACAACGAGATATCACTACGAGAGTGACTTTCTTCTGGAATGAAAAGTTTGAATTGTTTTGTTGAAGATCTGCGGCTGATGAGGTTAGATGTCAGGTTGACCTGCAATGTTAAAGGGATAGTTCGCCTCTTTTGACATGAAGCTGTATGACATCCCATATTAGCAATATCATTTATGAACATTAACTTACCCCCTGCTGCGTCCTGTGAGCCGAGTTCCAGCCTCGTTTTGGCGTTGACGAAGCTAGTCCGGCTAGTTGGCTGGGGCCACAAAAATAAAGCGTTTTGCTTCTCAAAACAATATGCGTTCAAAAGAGTAATACATTTGCATCACAAAATCGTCCCTCCAGAAAAAGTCAGACCTCACAATCGCTTGGCGCTTTGTGGGTAATGTGCAGCATTACCCACAAAAGCCCACATATTCAACGTATCAATCACATAGTGCATTTTAGATTTTATCACCTAGTTTCCATGTGTTGAAACAGTCGCCCAACAAAAATATTAGACTTCCTAAACGGGTCAATTTGTGTTGCTCTTTACACAATGTAAGATTCAAAAGACAAATAGGTATAAAATTGCTCCAGGCGCTGCTGGATAATGATTTTATTTCATTCTGAGTGCGGTGTCCAGCAATAGTCTGGCAGATTGTTCTGGGAGTGTATGTGTTTGTGCCATTGATCTTGGCCATCTGATAAGAAAACCCAGCGACAGGCTGTTAACCTGAAGCAGAGGGAGCATTAATCCATTTCAATACATCCTGCTGCTTTTCACCTTGCTCTGCTCTGTTTTCTCTTGTGCAGACACATAGAGGAAAGAAACAGTTCCTACAAACCTCACCTATTCTTTTGAAACAACATCAAAACTCCTGATGAATTTTCCAGAAATGCATCATTATTGGTCAGAGAAAAGGGATCAGGCTGTTTCTTTACAATCCAATAAATCATTTTGCCAGAAGCTACAAGGTTTTCATGTGGCTGCAGCTCCACACTGGCCATCAATTTGATAGGGAGAGTTGTATAGCCCTACAGCAGTTTGCAGGCTTTTTCAGTTAACGGGTCATCCTGTTTCAAATGTTTACCACTGTAATGAGAAACGGTAGCTCTGATAACTATTTAGCTTAGGGCATGCCTGCAGAAATATACAGGATCGAGCACTAATAGATTTGTTATAGGAAGTTGCATTGAGGGAATTTTATCATTAATGGATGTGTTTTAAATAGAGCTGAAGGTTAATGGAAAGTGCCTGAAGGCAAAACACAAGATCACTTAATATCAGGGGATTGTAAGTAATGAATCTGTAACTCATAGCTGCTTTGAGATTATTGTATGTCATTACAGGTGTGTGTTCAGTTTCAGCACATGGAGTCTGATGTAAGTATTTCTAATTAAACTAATGTCAGTGGAAAGTCACTTGAGTGACAGTCAAGTGGAAGACAGAGGAAAAACTGTGGGAAAGCTTCAACAGGTGAGAAAACGGCAGAGTAAAAATGATAAATGCTGCGTCCAGAGAAAACAGAGCAGGCTACCTTGTTATATATGTGTTGTTTTTAAAAAATCTGCTAATTATTAGTGTAATTATTCACTCAACTAAGGGAGTATTTTCAGGATCTGCAGTGGTACTTCACCAAACGCACATTTTCATTTATTATGCTACAGCTATCATATCCATTCTTATTAGAAACATTACTTTCATTGTCAGAGATGGTCCTGAATAAAACAGCTCAACATTTGTTGAATGGATAATCATGAAATATGCAGCAACAGTCACACATCCTAGACATTAAATGAAGCTAACTTTGGTCATTTGAAGCCATCAGTGTGTCAACATCTTAACTGCCGGATTGTCATGGAATTTTACACACACACTCATGTTATTCTCAAGATGACCCATAATGATTTCAGAAAAATTTCAGGGATCTGCAGTCTATCAAAAAATTCATTTTCATTTTGTCGAATAATTCTGTTCATGACCAAATACAGCCAATAAAAAGACCTCCATTCCCATTAGTTTATGTTACACACACTGTTGATGAATATTAGTATGCTGGCATGCCAGCTTTAAAGAAACATTGCTTCTATAGAAGCAATGTTTCCCTTGACCTCATTGCCAGAGTGAGCATGTTAACATGGCAACACTGACCAGGTTATACGTTTTGATAAAGCAAAACATGCAGAATACAGAGCTGCTGGCGGGACTGTAGAATCTTGGTGATGTTCCATCACTTATTTTCAAAAGTAGGAACCTGATATTTAACTTGATACATGCTGAAACAATTGTAAACAAATTGTCAGTACATTGAATCATGATATGTGCCAATTATTCCATTAATCTTCCCACCAATATCTCCTTAAACATTACCAAAAACAACAATAATCTCATTATTAAAGTCCACCTACATGTACATAAAAGTGTGTAAATACAGTATCTATATACAGACATATAGAATGCAGGAATTTACCAATCTAAATTAGTACAGAACAACGCACACACAAATTTGTTTAATCCCTCTATCCAAGAGGTTGTATTCATTTAAATTTTTATGTACACTTTGTCTCTTTAAACACAGTGACTTCAGAGGGTTTAGGGGCCACTGAAACATAAAGAAAAGCTGTGTTAGATATGCCTTTTAATGCCAGTTAGTGATTCATTTTCTTTGGATTTTACCCGTCACTCCTCTGACAGCCACGCAGTAGTTATCTTCCACTGCATGTGTACATTCTCCCATCCTTTTGGCTCAACTGGCTTCTCAGGCTTTCAGGGACCCAGCATCTGTGAGTAGGTTTACCTGCAAATGCTTGACGACTTGTGAGACTGGAAAAGAACCCCTTCTGTCCCCAAGGCTTGGCAGGACATGAAACGAGTTCTGCAGTTTCACAAAACAACATATTTGTTCAAACGCTTACTGCTGCACTTAGAAGCTGGACATCAAAGCTGCTATCTGTAGAGAAAATAGGGCCTGACGTACAATTATTTGAGAGGTAAATCTTCCTGCATGTTTGAATAAAGTCGCATTTACTTTACACTGACATGTGTTTTATGTGTACCTTGGACAAGCCAGCTTGTTTGAACATAACAACCGGTTGCTGAGCATAATGCAGTTTGACCTGTTGCTAATGATGTCCTGACTCTTGCTTAGCAGAGCTCTACATTTGGGTACCTGGCGTCTAATTGGAAGTGACAGAGCAGCGGCTGTATCTCACTTGGCATAGTGTTTACCAGGAAAATGTTAGAGGTGATTGTGAGGGGAGGAGGACTGAAATGATCTGTTGGATAACGTGGCAACACTTAACTGAAATTGTTTTGCACACACGCTGTTAAACTCGCAGTCTATGTAGCCCATGTGGAGAAATAAATCAACTGTTAACAACAGAATTTTGTGATGTAGCATATTCAAGGGAATAAATGGCCAAGAAAGACAACAGCATATTTGTAACAAGTGTCCCCAAACAAGATATGATAACGCTCTTAAAACATAAGATGACTTCTCTTATCTGACAGTCAACAATGGTTTCTTTTCAGCTTCCCCACAACTGAGAACTTTGCATAATCATTAAAACACCAAATTAGTAAAGACCTTGAAAGGTGGGTTCAGAATCAAGACCAAAGAGTGCTGAAGCTGTTTCAAACTGGCATCGTATTCTGGTTCTGCGTCCCCCTTAATCACGACACAGACAGGAGGGAAGTTTAGCTTAGCTTAGGATCAAATCAAATCAAATTTATTTATATAGCACATTTCATGTACAAACAATTCAAAGTGCTTCACATGAAAAAAAGCATTGCAGCAGGGAGTGGAAGAAGCATTAAAAATACATAAAATGATATAAAGAGAAACAAATAAAAATAATTTTAATGAATTTAAAAACAAGCAACTGTCAAGATAAGTTAAAAGATACCGTGCAGATTTCATGCATAGACACACGAGAAAAGAAATGTTTTTAACCTGGATTTAAAAATGTCTACATTTGGTGAAAGTTTAATCTCCACTGGCAGTTTGTTCCACGTGTTTGCAGCATAACAGCTAAATGCTGCTTCTCCATGTTTAGTCTGGACTCTGGACTGGACCAGCTGTCCTGAGTCCTTGGATCTAAGAGCTCTAAGAGGAGAGATTTGTCCTTCAGATATGATTTTGGATCAGTGTCAGCTTACATTAAAAATATTTAAGACCAGTGTGTTTGTGTAAATCAGATCTATAAATTAAAGTGAGGAAGAGAAGTTCCTTAAGATGGAAATTACAATTTATTTTATTACTGAATTTATTACTCAGTGAGCCTTGATCAGATAATCTATGTTTTTGGTTTTCAGTGGACCATATTTTCCACTGTTGTCATTCACTACCACTATGTTCTACACAATCACAGCAACTTTCAGGCTTACAAGAGATATTATGGCAATATGACATTCATGAACAGTCTGACTGATGTTCTGTCTTTTTCAATCTTGGGTGAATGGCAAAAATCACATTTGTACAGTGTGGTGGGTATATCTTAGTGAAATGTGAAGAACATTAAAGTAAAAATCACCAATGTCTGAAAGATCTAATGCAGTTGCTTTAATCCGACTTAGAAACCATTGATATTTTGTCACCTATGAACAAGCAGGGCTTTGTTGAAATGGCTTGTCTTTCAGTTTTATTCAAACTCTTAGAGGGTTATTATAAAATACTATGAAACTACTGTGTGTTGCTCTAGAACAGCTGTAAAGCTCAGAAATCTCAGATAGTTTCCCCTTTGTTGTGGAAGTATTTGTGACCATAGTAGAGATTCCTGCAAGAGATGTGCATGTATGTTTGAGCACATTTGAGAATGATCTTTGACAGAGAAGGATTTTGGTTATTCAACCGGCAAACATGTTTGTGCTGTCCTCCAAAAACCTAATGAGGTAGGGTAAATGCTGATAGGTTGAATGTGACTCTTAACTAGAAGGGGACTGACAACATATTTTCTTATAAGCAGGTGGAAAGTGTGAAACAGAACCAGAACCTTTCATGTTCAAGCAGCTGGACTGTTTCATGACCACAGAGATTTTATGAGCTTGTAAAACAAGGCAGTATGTTATTGTAAGAACCTTGATACATCAGTATATCTTCCCAAGACAAGTAGCTGCTTTCTGCTGTATTGTACCTTGAATAACTTGCATTTTCCCGTTTGTTACACCAGATCGTTGCTGCAATGTTAATTCACACTGATTCTGCTTCTAAAAGTTGTGAAAGTACAGGGTAGGTGGAGAACAAGAGTGAGGTGTTCAATATCGGCTGCTGGAGCTTGTCCCAGCCCATTTATCAATCAGTGCATGCGACAGAACCTTTAAACTTTTCATTTTCTGGAAAATTCTCTGTTGCAGCCAACTGCATACAATGAACTGCATTTTTTTTCTCACTGTCTTTATCACCCCGGCCCAGACGTCTCAAGAAGCATTGAATGAATGAAAAGAAGCTCTATTTTTTCTTATCCTCATTAGGTACAAGCAAAGAACCCTTCTGTTTTTTTTCTTTATGCGGTCATTCTGCCTGCTTTTGTCTCTGAAATCTGTCGTCAGGCCAGGCGGCGGGAGTACTGATGGAGTTGGTGCCATACAATGTGCGATCCTCTCCAATGATAATGGTGCTCTGAAAAGGTGTTTTAGTAGGAAGAAGAGAAAAGTGTTCTTTTCTTCAGCTCACACACCCCGTGGCTTGGTATTCGCAGTCAGAGCCAACTTAATTTCAGCAGAAATGGCTACTAATCAAAGCCTCTTTTCCCATTTTAAAGCTCTTTTCAGTTTGTACATGCCTGTAAATTCTGCAAAGTAAATTAGTCTCATTTTAAAGTATTAGGTTTATCCATCTGTTAAGTTCTATCATGTACTTAGAACCATATTCATTAGCTGAAAAAAACAAAGTGAAACACATTCTTAACTAAAGCCAGTCTCCATGTGTTAGGAAGCAGCAGTAATTTACAAAACAAGGGGACTGTCATAAGAGCATTTATTAGTTTTCTTTTTTGATTGAAACCATGTCAATGTGGAGACTCTCCACCTTAGAGCCCATGTTCTTCTGGGCTCCCACAAAGACGGGAATAACATTTTAGTCAACATTGGTGTGGCTTTTCTGAGTAAGAGAACTGTGCAAATAATTTAAGTGCTCCAAGCTAGGCTTTGACCAAACATCAAGACAGACAAATTTATCAACCACCTCGTGAAGGCTTCTGAACATGAAGCAGGGGATAAATTGGTGAGACATAGAAACTTTGCTATAAGTATTGCTAATATCTCTTAGATGTGCTTACAAACAACTTTCCCAATCCATTAGTTCCAATGACATTTGATAAAGTGTTGAATATAAAAAGACAGGCGTCTTCTGAAGCCTCTGACTGATTCATTTTCAGATTTATATATTTTGTTTGTGTGTTTTTGCCGCAGCATTTGTAGCACAGGAACAAATGTTTCACAGCCAGCCTTGGTTAGTTGCCTGGTGGCTGGGGAAATTAACTTTAACAGTTTTGGAATTGAAACAGGCACCACGATCAAGAAATCAACATATTGCTCGAGTTTCACATGTTAATGTGACTTAGTCATTTTTCACACTGCAGTGACATTACTCAGCACCCCCTGACCCTTCAAATTTGTCCATTTCAGCATTGTTGGCTTTGGCTGTTTGGCTTCATATGGATGAATGGTCCAGATGTCATTGTCACTGAGTTTAAGCACACATTGTGTTGTGTTTTCCTGTATTTGTGTTCAGCTTTCATGTGACCATTGGCCTTGTGAAATGCATCTTTTTAATGTTTTATTGATTGATTGCAAAGCAGCATGTTGTGGTCCGATGTTGAACACCTCAGATATATTCTGTCTTTCCATGTAGCGTCCTCGCATTACGTTGAGTGCTGTTGTCAATATTGTATAGATTAATGGACAGAGATAATCAGTGTGTGATTGTCTGTTGTGCTTGTGTACATGTGCTGAGGAGTCGTCCTTTTTTCCATTAAAGCCTATGGTGTAGATGGTACTCATCCATCAGCTGAAAGAGCAGAATAACCAAGAGTGACATTCAATTACTGTATGCAAATTTGTGTCCTTTATTTATTTATCTGGGCTTCACCATTCATTTACTTAATTAACTATTTTGGATGTGAGCTATCATGAACAGATTGCAATATTCTATCCAATAACAGGCAATAATGAAATATATTATTAGCAATAAAGTTAATGAAACAAGTGAAGTGAGACTTCTCATCACTGCTCGTTGGAGAGCAAATTAAGGATGATAAAGGGTATGAACAAAAAACACAGACTTGGGAAAACAGTGCCCATAAATTATTGTTTAAGATTTCTGAAGAAACATTAATGTGATGTACAGTGATCTAAATCTGCGTTGTGTCATTCTGATGCATAAGCGTTTGCATTGTCTACCTGCCAGTTGAGGGCATAAAGAGAACCTTTTACCCTCGTTGTTAGTGCAAATTGAACCTTGTTCTCAATTAAAACGTAATTAAGGGGGTTAAAAGAGAGAGTTGGATGTTATGACAGGCTCACTGAACTCACGACACTTGATGGTAATTCAAATATTTAGCTGGACCGTGCTTCCTGGCGTACTCTCAGAAATTCTCACTTACGCTTTTGTAGTTTTGCAGTAATTTAGCCAGTTAGAAGAGAAAAATCACCAAGAAAAAGTTTCTGAAGGATCCACCCATTTTCAACACCCACTTAATCCAACTGTCAGGTCGCGGGGGGGCTGGAGCCTATTCCAGCGGTCAGAGGTCATCGGGCGACAGGCCGGGTACACCCTGGACAAGTCACTAGTCCATCACAGAGAAAAACAACCACACCACACGCTCACACTCCTGGGGACAATTTTAGAGACACCAATTAACCTAACATGCATGTTTTTGGACAGTGGGAAGAAGCCGGAGTACCCAGAGAGAACCCACGCATACATGGGGAGAACATGCAAACTCCACACAGAAAGGCCCCGGGTGGGGATCGAGCCTGGAACCTGTGAGGCGACAGTGCTAACCACCACACCACGTGCAGCCCCCTGAATGATTACATTAAATAAAATAGTCAAAGTCAAAGTCAAATTTATTTGTATAGCACATTTCATGTACAAAAAACAATTCAAAGTGCTTTACATGAAATAAAAGCATTGCAGCAAGGAGTGTAAGAAGCATTAAAAATACATAAAAGAATATAAAGAGAAACAAATAAAAAAAATTAAAATGAATTAAAAACCAGCAACGGTCTAGATGAGTTCAAAGATACCGTGCAGATTTCATGCACAGATATATGAGAAAAGAAATGTTTTTAACCTGGATTTAAAAATGTCTACATTTTTAGATTCCTCTGAAGCCTGTTTTGCACATTCACTCCGAATTTTGTTGCGTCCATTAAACATCTCAGCAACGTAAAGATGTCCTGCATGAAAGCTGCTTGAAGAAATTAAATTCATCCAAAGTGTGCTGAAATGCATTTTCAGCAATAAAAAGAAGAAAAAATCAGTTCCACAAAAATTTTTCAGTTTTTTGAAAGAGCTTGAAGTTCATAGAACACTTCACTAATTGGATGGGAAGAGTCCAAACAGCAGTGAATCCGCTGACCTCTGAGACCGAGCTGGGCATCCAGTGAGAAAGGGTGTCTTTGATGTTAAGATGTTAGAGGCTCAAACTGATTGAAGTTCAGTCAAAGCCAAAGAAGAAGTCAAAGAAAGTACCTTTCTAACAATCCCAGTATGTATTTGAAACACACACACTGACCACATGAAACTACAATGATGCCTCCACAGGAACGTTGCACTTAATTCTACAGAAGAAACTGCGGATGAAAATTCCCAGGTGAGATATTTAGGGGGGACTTGAAACAGTGTGAGTGAAAAAAACGTGTTTTATAATGAGTTGCATTACTTTTTTCAATTATGGAAAGAGCTTACTTTTGCAGTTTTTAGTTGTGATCAAGAAAAGCTTTTGTATAGTAGAAGCCATTGTTCCTGAGGTCCATTTTACTTATTTAGCACCAGCACAAAATAGACATTCACTGTACTCATCAGAACACACACTATCCATCGTTACAGATGCCTACCACCAGTCCATATTCACCAGAAAATATGTACTTATTTCCACAAATTCAAATATAGTAGTGTCACAATCCAGGATTAAAACTTTGACATGGTTACATATCCCCAGGCCTGTTATTTGTATAGAGCAGCTTTAAAGTCACAAAGACATCTGCGACCAATGAGGGATAAAATGTGAAATCCATAACATTGTGTACTTTTTTAAACCCAAGGTTTGTAGTTTTAACATCTAGTCTAACCATGTATATTAAAGCAGTACTAAAGAAGTTTGTGAACCTTAAAACTATGTGCCTCTGACTCGTTTTGAAGTACACTTATCTTTGTTATGTACGTTCCCAGACCTGACCTGCCCAGGAGCATGTGGGGGCTGAGCTACCACAGTTCATAACTTTACTTTCCAGCACCACACTGTTTTGCTTGACATTTTGCTTGCTTTAGATGGTGTCTCTGTTGCTTCCCCAATATGACAACAAATTCATGCCTATGACTTCACATTTGAGACCTGAGATTTGAGATTTGTTTTCATGCCAGTGGTGTCATATTTCACAATTGCAGAGGGAGCCAAAAATAATCTCTTGTACATATAAGGAGTGCAGTGCAACACTGAGGGCCTTTATCCACCAAGCCAGACCCTCAGCCATTGGACTTGTCTGGAGTATTGAGTTTTTGTACATATAGATTATATAGAATCTATGTCAGTTTGTCAGGTAGAGAGCCCACTGATTGATTTCAGTGTTTTGTGAATGACAGCGCAAGAAGGGACACAGCAGAAAGAAAATGGTTAACCTAATGTGTCCCATAAAATAAAATCAAAAGAATTCTGCAAAAGAGGCAACACTTTAAACAACATGACCATGTAGGGTGACTGAACTGTAGACCAACTGATAAACATCACTCAAGAGAGACCAGCTGTGTTTGACATCACAGAAAAACACAACCACACTGCTATGCTTACATTTATAAAATCCACCTGTCTTCCAGTTTCCTGTCTTGTAGAATGTATATCTGACTCCTTCTATACAGATGAGTTGGGTCTTCTTGCTCAGATGTAGATCGTACCTTAAGGATGGTAGCTGGAGGTCAACTTTTAGCAACCTCTGTTCCAACCTCTTGTTGCCACTGGTTCTTCACATGGTTTGAAGTAGAAGATTCCTAAGAACATTGTAGTTTTTAGTTACCTAAGCGTCAAAGCAGCAATCTGCCACTGCACATCTTTCTCTGAAAGTTCTCTAAATGTTCATTTAGGGTTCTTGTCAATATAACCCTGGAGGCAACCACAGGCTAAGTTTAGTTGGATTTTCTGTGATTATTGGGAAACCACCAAGCAATTTATGTGGTAGATCCAATCTGGAAATGTATTTAAAATGAATTTGACACAAATATAGCACCTTATCACGTACATGGAGCCAAACAATTACTGAGACTGGGAACGTGATTCGTAAAAACCAAAATATTGCCTTGTAACGACACAAATTGATGGATCAAAAATTGGCTGCACATGCCACATTTAAATTTTTTTTAAATTTTCTTTCTTTGATTGGGAACGAAAAAAAATCTTCTCCCGTAAGTAATAAAAAGCAAAACGACATTTTGATTCAACTTCCTTTGCTGCCACTCTTTCCTTGTCCAAAAGCTGGAGCTGTATGTGACTGATAAAAGCACTGATCTCCAAGTATTTCTGGCTCTCCGTCGCAACCAAGAGAGGTTTCATTAAAGAATAAAAAGGAGAGTCTCTTTTGTTATGTTCAGATTTCTCCATTATGAAATAATTCATTAAGCAATAGAAGAAGGTGACTTTTCCTTTCACTGTGATGACACATGGAAAGAGACCGCCGTCAGGTCGGAGATGGGAGCCGCTGATGAGGCTGGTGAGGGGGTTTCGACCCGAGAGGAAAAGCGTTATTGATTGACTGAGCCCGCATTGCATCCTCTGCACTCTGTCAATCATCCGTGGACCATTTTCTTTGTTGCTTTCTTTTTGGCCACAGGTGATCGCCTATTTCCCAACTGCTCTTTGCCTTTTGTCCTCATTAAATTTCATTACTGTGGGGCTGACATGCAGCCAGCAAGGAGAACTAAGAGCATCCTTCGAGCCTCCATGTTTGCCTTTTCCTGGAGACACCTTTCCTACTGCCATCCATCCACAGCCTCCCCCCGAACTTTTTCTTTTCTTTCATTGTTCTTCTTTGTAGTTATTTTTTCACTGTCTTTGCCTTCCTCATGCTCTCCCTGCAGCGCCCACAAATGCAGCGCTGCAGCATTGATAATAGGCTGACAGACCACAGTGTAGGGCTGGCATTGACTTCCCAGCCCTGTCTCTTCTTCCCCCAACTCGACGCCTTGCTTTTGTTATCAAGGTCACCTTTCTTCCTGTCGGCGCAGGGAGAGGCTGTCAGGCTGCGAATGGGAGACTTTCACCTGCCAGTTCTCCTTTCCTTACGGAGATCTCTTACACCCACAATGACTACAGAAGTGTTTAGATTTTACACTTCGTGGCCACGCTGTCAGCAGTAACGGATGATACATCTGTGCTGCAACACAAGTATGACTGTGTGCTTTATGGATTTTAATCATGAGGTTTATATTTATAATCAATACACCATATTTTGATTGTGCACCATTTCACAGAACAATGCAATAAGTTCTATTTTGCATGTATGAGATGAACAATACAAAACCTTACAGTCCAAAGTTGATAAATATAACTACTAGAGAGGCTAGTCATTTCCAGATGATGCTTTGAGCAAATTGCATGGCAAGCAATATGACCAGTTTCAATTTCTGTGAAATGGGCTTGTCAGGTTTGTAAACTTAGAGTGGATTCCTGACAGGAGCCGAGCTAACTGTTGCTCAGAGAAGGGCCGCAAAAGCAAATTTTCTAATCTAAAACAATAAAAAATGTCAGAGTGGTTCAGGTGACAGCTATTGTAACATGATGATAACAGGATGCAGTGTGAAACAACACGTTGCACAGAATGTGGACTTTGTTGCAACACAAACATGAAATAAATATCGCAACATTAAAATATTCACAATATTGTGTTTGACAGCGACTCAATTATTCACTCCTCTATTCAATCAATCAATCAGATCTTTTGTTTCGCATTGTATTACAAATTGAAGTTTTTTTACAGAGTGCAAATGCAAAACCCACATTGCAAAACACACATTATAAAAAGCATTAAAGAAAGTTGTTCTCACCTGATGCCAACCTGTCCCACCCCAACTCTGATGCGTTAAATGGTTGTATTCTAAATAACAATAAAGTTAAGGGGCTAAAGAGCAGAGGAAGATCTGTGAAAGTGCTATCATATTTAGATTTATTAAAAAAATCATAAACTTGTGTGAAGAAACATCAGAGGCTAATAAAAAAAAAAACTTTTAGTTTTTAAAATCCTATAGAGGCTATTGGTAGGATTATAATCAAAATATAATAAAAAATAAACTAATATTCATTCAATTCAATTCAAAATACTTTATTTATCCCAGAGGGAAATTAAATGTTGATGTAGCTCAATTAAATCAAAGAGTTATTATAGATGCTGATGGCTGTGGGCAGGAAAGATTTCCTGTAGCGGTCCGTTTTGCATCCAAACTGAAGAAGCCTTTGACTGAAGAGACTCTGTTTTCTGATAACAGTCTCATGGAGAGGATGTTCAGGGTTGTCCATAATTCTCTTGATTTTATGCAAAATCCTTCTTTGCATTATTGTCTCCAGAGGTTCCACAGTCGTCCCCAGAACAGAACCAGCCTTCTTTATCAGGTTGTTGAGTCTTTTTAGGTCCCTGGTTCTGATGCTGCTGCCCCAACAGATGACGCAAGAGGAAATGACGCTCTCAACAACAGACTTGTAGAAGATCTGCAACATCTTGTTGCAAACCTTGAAGGACCTTAGCTTCCTCAAGAAGTACAGTCTGCTCTGTCCTTTCTTGTAGATTGCTTCACTGTTGTGTCTCCAGTCCAGTCTGTTGTCCACATGAACACCAAGGTATTTATATTCCTCAACCACCTCCACTTCTTCTCCCATGATGGAAACAGGGTTTGATCTGACCTTGTTTCTCCTGAAATCTACAATCATCTCCTTTGTTTTGTTAACATTCAAGATGAGATGATTGTTCCCACACCATGCCACAAAGCGGTCCACCAGCTCTCTGTACTCAGCTTCTTGTCCATCTCTGATACACCCGACAACTGCAGAGTCATCTGAATATTTCTGTAGATGACAGGAGTCTGACTTGTACTGGAAGTCTGAAGTGTACAGAGTGAAAAGGAATGGTGAGAGTACAGTCCCCTGTGGTGCTCCTGTGCTGCTGATCACCTGGTTAGACACACAATTCTTCAGTCTGACAAACTGTGGTCTGTTTGTCAGGTAGTCATTAATCCAGGTGATTGTTGAGGCCTCCACCTGAGTCTTCTGGAGTTTCAGACTAAGCAGATCAGGCTGGATTGTGTTAAATGCACTGGAGAAATCAAAGAACATGATCCTCACAGTGCTGCCTGCTTTATCCAGATGACAGTGGGTTTGTTGAAGCAGGTGTATGATAGCGTCTTCAACTCCAACTCCATGGCGATAAGCAAACTGCAGGGGGTCCTGATATGTGCTGGTTTGCTTACACAGGTGGGTCAACAGGAGTCTCTCCAGGACCTTCATGATGTGGGATGTCAGGGAAACAGGTCTGTAGTCATTGATGTCTGAAGGGTGAGTTTTCTTTGGTACCGGAACCAGACAGGATGTCTTCCACAACAGTGGTACCTTCTCTTGGGTCAAGCTAAGGTTGAAAATGTGTTGCAGAATCCCACAGAGCTGCTCTGCACAGGCCTTCAGGACTCGGGGGCTGACACCATCTGGACCTGCAGCCTTGTTCCGGTTCAGTCTTTCCAACTGCCTCTTCACCTGACTTCTAGAAACAGAAAAGTGGGAGGGGGAGGCAAAGGGGACAGCAGCATCTCCTGATTGGGTTGATGACAAACTAGTGGAAGCAGAAGAATCCATGACTGAGGTGGAGGTGGAGATGTTACAGGAAAGCTGTGGGTCAGAGGAGGGTGGGATGTCTCTTTGGCTGGGAACAGGATGGGAGGATGGTGAGCTTGTTCCTGAACTGAACCTGTTGAAGAATGTGTTCAGCTCATTTGCTCTGTCCAGACTTCCATCCATCCGATCCTCCCTCTGCTTGAGGCCTGTGATCTTCTTCATTCCTGACCACACATCTCTGATATTGTTCCTCTGCAGTTTACTCTCAAGCTTCTTTCTATACACCTCCTTGCTCTCTCTTATCTTGACTTTGAGCTGCTTCTGTATACTCCTCAGTAACTCCCTGTCTCGCTCCCTAAAGGCTCTTTTTTTCTTGTTCAATAGTTCCTTTAGCTCACTGGTGATCCAGGGTTTGTTATTAGGGAAGCATCTCACTGTTCTGGTGGGGATGGTGTTGTCCACACAGAAGTTTATATAGTCAGTCACACACTCAGTCATGGCATTAATGTCCTCTCCATGTGGCTTACAAAGAGAAATCCAATCAGTTGCATCAAAACAACCCTGTAAGGCTTCTTCAGCATCATGTGACCACTTTCTAACAGTCCTTTTTATGACAGGTAGTCTCTGGACAAGGGGTTTATATGCTGAACAGAGAAAAACAAGGTTGTGATCTGATTTTCCCAGGGGAGGTCTTGATTTGGAAATGTATGAATCCTTGACATTTGTGTAAAACAAGTCCAATGTCTTGTTTTCTCTGGTAGAGCAGCTGACAAACTGTTGAAAAGTTGGCAGTGTAGCAGAGAGTGAGGCATGATTAAAATCACCAGATATTGCCACAAAAGAATTGGGGTGTTGAGTCTGTATCTTAGCAACAACGGAACTGATGACATCACATGCAGTGTCGGCAACCGCTGAGCCTTACAGTCCAAAGTTGATAAATATAACTACTATTTATTCACAATATAATGTGAATAAATTAATGAATGAAAACAAAAAGTAAAAGAAAATCAAATCCATATGCCAAAAACTAAAAAACATATCAAATTTATGGACAAATAAACAAATATCTATTAAAAGTAAGGTAAAAAGGCAGGTCCTGAGTTTGGCTTTAAAACAATTAACACTCTCTTCTTGTCTCAGGTATTTTGGAAGACTATTCCACAGATATGGGCTGCAAAAGGAAAATGATGCATCATGGTAGGTTTTATCTCTTATTTTGGGTATTATTGAAGGGTCTCCTCCAAAAGGCCAGGGGGATCTGGAGGATTCATACCGTAAAAGCAGTTCTGATTGATTGGCCGAATGAGGGACATTAGGGGTTTTAAAAATTCATAACAGGACTTTAAAACCAGTTCTGAGCCTGGCAGGTAGTCAATGGAAAGTGTTTAAAATCAGTGTATTTTCACTTCTCTTTCTTACCTATGTCAACATATGTGCTGCTGAGTTTTGAAGTAGTTGTAGTTTTGATATCAACATCTTTGGTAGACAAGAAATCAGTCCCTAACAGTAATCAATCCTACAGCTAATTGAAGCATGCAGTAAAGTATCTGCATTGGCTCGAGAGAGAAACGATCAGATTCAAAAACGCTTCTTCAGAAGACAAAATGCATTCTTTGTTTAATTTAAAATGTGGGGTTCAAAACGCAGATTTGAGTCAAACTCTAACTCTCCTTCATCTAGGCCAGGGCTACCCAAATGTCCTGCAGGTTTTGGATATTTCCCTGCTTCATCACACCTTCATCAGCTGGTTTAACAACCTTTTGAAGAGCTCCATTTCATCTGAATCAGCTGTGTTGAAGCAGGGAAACATCTGAAACCTGCAGGACGTCGGCCCTTGAGGACCGGATTTGGGTAGCCCTGATCTAGGCTGTGGTCTGTCAGGAATCCCTGATTCTTCAAACTGAACGCTCACTGACGATCATCTGCTGCAGTAATATTGATTACTGCACACAATTTACCACTTTAAAAATACTAAATATCCTGAAGATTGTTTGCGATGCCATCTTGAGCTTTTTAACATGTTAATATTTTCTATTTTGCTTAATAATCTGAAAGTATATATAATTAATAGTTTTTTATTAATTATTCAGCCTTCAAAGCAGTTCTTATCTGCATCTATTGAAGATATAAATGCAGAATTCAACGCTATATTCTGTATCAGTCTTTTTAATAGCAATTCTTAAAAATATCCACTTTTTATGCTAATTGACCCCAGAAGCTGGTGCAGGATGCCTGGACATTCCTAAGCCAAACATAACCCCATTTAGGATGTAAGGGAAAGGAGCTTATCTCAATAAAACTGTCCTGTCGTTGAAATTTTGTTGCAACTATCATTTCTTTGCCTTCTGTGGAGTATTTGCTCTGCCATTATGTATTTAACACCTACCCTCAAACAAAAGTGTCTTGCACCTTCAGTTGTAAATGGCGAATGAGAGGTAACACTTGAGGCAACTTGCTGATGCAGTCATTTGTGCAGCGTGTGGCTCACATAAGCAAACACCATTAACCTGTACACAGTTCTCAAAATGCTGAATGTCTCCTGGGGGGGGGACTTTGAGACTTCACAACAAAGTGCTGTTTTCAACCTGGTCATCTGCTTCTCTGCGAGTCAAACCCATGTGTTTAGAATACAGCATTAATCGTCAAGAAAATATTGAAAGCTACTCAAAGAAAAATGGAATATGACTCGAGATTAAAATGCTTTTTATAGAAAAATGTGTAACAGCTATTTCAAAAAAGTGTCAAAATTGCATGACTCCGAAAATGTTACTTACCAACATTTCCCTTTGCAAATTGTGACAAGCTTGTGCTTTTTATGACGTAAAAATGACACTAATATGAGATTACACAACACGTACCACAGCTAACATTTTCAGAAATGCTTTCAAGGAGGTTAGGGGGAAGTGGATGATGGTGTTAACTGTCAAGCAGGAGAGTTTGACCAAGTTTGAGTCCGATTCGACTCAAAATTGTCTTTTTTCAACTCTTTTCTAGTTACTGTCGGTCATGGTTTGTAATTATATGTTTTATTATGAGACAAAGCTGCATATAAACATCATGAAAAAATTTGCAAACAGCTGATAGATGAAAAATTAAATATTCCAGATAGTTGGTTTACCATGTCATAAGAACACAATTGCACCGTAAATGTTAATGATACTATAGAATCATACATCAACCAACTTTCTTCAATTTTGTCTAACGCCACACCACATTTATATACATTTACACATTGTGATTGTGGCATAACTTTTGTCTTAGAATAATCAGCCATAGTAAGTAATTATTGTAATTGTCACACCTGCTGATAATCACACTAATGACCGGAGGTTTAACACTTCCCCAACAGCTGTGAGTACAAGCAGCCAGAAACGATTAACTGGCACCAAATAAAAATTTAGGAACAATTTGGGAAAACTAGCTGTTACATCTAGAATGTTCTCCACCATTAAAGGCTCAACTCTCTGACTGTTTTGATGCTAAGAAGATGTGTTTCTACAATTTAATTTCAGTGACAAAATACAAGCCATTAAAATAAAAGCACACCTTTTCTAAACAGGAGTTACCCAACCAACCACACAGCAACTGATGTTTTCTTAAAATAATGTACATAACAAAAGTTTCTATAGTGTAAACTACCACTGTATATGTGTATATATTCAGATATATATCTATCTACATACAGTATGTATATACGTATTGAATGTATATATGTATATACATATATACATTCAATTCAGTCAGTTCAGTTTTATCTATATAGCGCCAAATCACGTTGATATATAGATATATATATCTATAGATATATCAATATATCTATATATATTGATATATATAGGCTTTTGTGCCTCTGCAGATGGAGTTTCCATCACCTAAATCAAAACTTCTTGAGTTTGTCTCACTTCTTTTCACCTCGTTAGCAGACTTCATATGGTTCATCACATATTTCACTCAGCGGTGACTCAGTCATATCGTCCTGATTCATATGTTAATATGTTCCTGAGACAACCCCCCGTGGCTTGCAGAGAGAGCTCGAGATATTCCTTAATGCTCAACACTCCGTTTGTCTTCTTCTTTCACAGCAACCAAACTCACCGTGAAAAGCTGAGCTTTAGCACGCCTCCCACCCACTGGATTCTGTTGACCTATCTTGCTTGTTTTTCTGCGGTGGGAAAGGCATTTCTGGGATAAACAATCCATTGAAATGTCACACGATTCCATGGAGTCTACGAAAATTGCGTCCTGGAGCCGAAGGGACTGGCATGTTGACATCAGACATTAAGCAGCATTTCCTATCATATAATGGTGTGACAACAACATTGTATTAGAAATGCCATTCTCAAATGGTGAGTTATGAGGCACATCCTGTTGATTTTATAAACTGTAAATCACAGCCTGTCTCCATTGGCAAAGGCAGAGAGCCACATAAACTGTTGTGCTTTGTGTAAGAAGCGTGAATTTAAGTCATAATGTGAATCTTTAAATGATTCACAGACAAATACAATTGACAGCGTGTGCCTCAGCCTGAAAGCTATAGCACTGCTGAGAGGTATATGTGCACATTTCCATAAGATCTCAACAAAAGAAAGTGGAAAAAAATATCTGACTTTTCTTGTTCGTTTTATTCTATTTTCAGTGTGCTTTCTCTGCAAGCAAGCAGGTTGCTGCAAGATTCAGATTCTTGTAAACAAAAGCTTTTTGCATCTAGCACTGCCTTTTAAATATGCTGTTTGAAACCGTACAGACGGTGCATTCAGACAGTGTTTAGCTGTAGACATTTTTCATATTTCTTTCCTGGAAGTTGCCCAAAATAACTGATAAATTATGAATATCTGGAAGAAAATGTACCACAAAATGTTAATCTGTAAAGTCTAAGGCTAATATCACGGTGACATTTTTTAAGCTGTTTCAGTCTTTCAGTCTTTCAGATATATTAGATAGTTAAAACTGAATTATTGTTCAGTGCTGTCAAGAAACTAGTTACTTTCAGGGCACATTGACAGTTATATTAGTTATATTACATATATACACTTCGTTCTGCATTGAATCGAGCTTCAAATCTTTGTGTCTGAACACAGAAGTCAGAGGAATGCAGACCAATGGCTGCACAGAGGTCCATTCTGCATTCAACATGGCAAAGTGGGGATACACAAAAGGTTTGACGAGGCTTACTGTTCTCTTCCTATGATCTGCCAAACCTGTTCTCACTCCAAACTCTTCACATACAGATGTTGGTTTTGAATGCAGAGTACCCCCAACAAAAATGCAATATGTCTGAAAAGCTTTCCACCTAAAACGTATTTCAGTATGTTTATGAATACCTAATCATAACATTTTCCAAATCTTAACCAAGTACTTTTAAATGTGTCATAAAGTATTACTTTAGTGGTTTGAAGGGAGTAAGAAAAATATCAATATCAAAAATCTCAAGGCTGGACTCAAACACAAGTCTCATGGTTGGGAGTTATGTGTCTCTCCCTTCTCCGATGTGTCACTTTCCATTGCAGAAGGATAACGGGCAATATGCAGCGGCAGAGCACATCCCTGTAAGTGCTTTAAAACGCACAAACAGGGCTCTTGACCTGGCAGCAGTATGTGATGTGTTAGGAGGGAGAATGTGTTGGATCTTCAGTTATTATATACTTTACATTATACTTTACATCAATCAGATTTCACAATACAGCAGGCAACTGGTCAGGGGTTGACAGTTGGTCATTTCTGTTAAACAATTCACAGCAAGAGCTCTCTTTACTTAATCTGACACATTTTTTCCAAAAAAAGTGCATAACAGGAAATGAACACATTGAAACTTTGAAGTAGAAACATTCTTTGCTTTGCATAGTAAGCAACCCAATGCTCAGTCTGTGAGGCAGGGGGTAGCTGGTAGATGTGTTCCCTTTCCCTTGGCTTCCTGCAGATTTACTGGCAGACTCTTCTTTCTCTGGATGGTAAACCACATGTGTGCTGTCCTCTGAGGTTTTTTTGTCATCTGCTGTGCTCAACAGAGAGACTGGATCTCACGGAGTGAAGGGCCTCACATGCACACCTTAATCCAAATGAGACCTTAACTACAACAGTGCATTACAACTGTGCATGTAATTGAAGCCCATTAATAGCCTACTGAAAATGCTCACACTGCTTTTTCTCATTAGGTAGCTGAGATGCTAATTATGCTATTGTGTCTCATACAAAGGACTTTAGAGATTAAAAATGAAGCCCAATGGGGACGGCTAAACTTTAGACCAGAGCATTTGCAAAACCGCTACACTAAACATTGATTGTACAGTCACAGCTACTATAACTAAAGGCACAGAATGGTTCCAAAGCTTCGAAGCAGATGGCATGGACACAAGACAAAATTTCTAAACTAAGGCTTTGACTGTGTATTTAATCAATAGATGTATTTAGGAAAGTGCATGTACTTAAAGATGGCACCCCTATGTTTTGTGTTTCTGCAGCCCTCCTCTGTATTGTTTGATTTTGCACCCAGAGAGAGGGTACATCAGCATTCCCTAGTCAAACTAAAAATGGAAGCAGTCTTGAGATGTTTCTCTCCACAACCTTTGAATTTATTGACAATGTCCTGATTTATTTGTTAAAAAAAACTGAAGATTAATTTAACATGAAACCTGTTTGCATATCCAAATTGACAAATATATTGGTTAAATCAACTCAATTCACAGACAAAAAAGAAGACATTAAAAAAAAAAAAAAAAAATATTTCAGCATATTAACTCAATCTGTCATAAATATGTTCTGCTGACAAACATGAACAGGGTGGGAGAGTAAACCACCCGAAACCTTTAGGAACAACATTGATCTATTTTCAACTTAATCATCTCCATTCAAGAAAAAAAAGTGTCTGTTATTTCAGTTTTTATTGTGTGAAAATGTCTCTTTGAAGCAAATGTTGATATAAACACCAGTGACCCCTTCAGCCTGTGTTAATCCACTACATGGTTGTTAATGAGAAAATACACAACAGAGCTGTTACATTTCACCACATGCAACCTAAATCCTGCAGCAATGTTCCCTTTGACTTTTGCTCACTATCTCTTCTGTCCTTGAAGTTAATTCCTTTTTTCTTCATACCGTCTCAGCCTGACAGCAACTTCGCTGCCCTGAGCGACTAAATGGTCGTAGGTTGAGTGAGTTTCATCCGAGGTCACCTCGCCTCCATGCCAGCTTTCTGCTCCTCTGAGAAACCATGGGATTCTGCACAGAGGTGCCCTGCAGTTTTGATTAGTGCGGCGCCTCCTTCACAGTTTCTCCTTGAGGGAAGAGGGTAAACCACCGGCATAAAAGCAATGATCTCCAACACTGCCAATAAGGAATATCATCAGATAAATAGACTGAACAGACCAAGTGAACAATAACTGTATTTTCAGTGACCATAACCCTACAGCTACAACAGTGATCGAAATGGCGACCTTGATGCAGAGACACTTGTTAATACTTAGTTATTTATTGGATGGATTTTACGCTGCAGGTCTCTTTCAAACGCCACCTCAGACGCCAGTCATGCTTAGAGCTTTGAAAGTCAGCTGAGTTGCTATCTGAATAAGCTAGTGTTTGGCTATAAATTTGAAATGGACTGAATTATATGGTGCTTTTCTCATTGAGATGACCACTCAAAGCGTTTTCACATTCACAAGCCACATTCACCCATTTTCACACACACCATACAGCACTTTTTTTGTCTATACAATTTTAGAACCTATAGAGTATTTTCTCAATGACACACATTCACAGAGCAGAGGTAACATGCAGTTACATGTCCTGCCCAAGGACACTCATATTGTCCAGGGAAGCTGTGGATAAAACTACCAACCTTTTGATTGATAGACGATGCTGTTCCTCCTGAACTACAGCCGACCCTATATTCTCTTTCTAATATGGAAGTTGGAAATACAGTTAATGGAAAATGTTTGAGAATTCACCATAAAACTTTCTTTCAGTTTTTTACTGAATTTAAATCTGAGGAAACTAGGCAGACTTCCTCCAAAATATTACCGCTTAGACCGGGAAAATGGCAGCAGCTGCTCTTATACAGCAGATGTTAGTAGAGGTTATGTTTATGTTACATTTATGCATTTAGCAGACGCTTTTATCCAAAGCGATACAAATGAGGATATAACATTACAACTAACATCAACGCTAACGATAAGCTACACAGAAGGAAAAGAGGTGTGGTTTGACCTCTTCAACGTCCTGTTCAGGAGCTGCAGGTGGAAGAAAAGACCCACACCAAATGTGTTGAGTAAATTTGCTTTGTGGACAACACTAAAACATTCTTAGTCAACAAAACCAGTTTTTTTCAAATCTCAGGGCATTGTTTTACTTGCCTGGCATGCTGCCACTTCAGTTTTCTGGTTCACTCTCAGTGATGTCCCACCACCCTTTTAAATTGCAAGAAACAGAAGGTCTCACTAAAGCATAAATAAATAAAAGAAAAAGAATCATCTTGAAAAGCCATACAGCCTGTTTAGCAACAAGCACCAGATGGACACAGTTAGCAGCCATTTAAGACTTTGAAGTGACCAAAACAAAAAAAAAGAGTTAATTAAAGAGTTAATAAGGATATTCCATTTATTAGATATGTACAACCACAACTCCAAATGAATGACAATGTTGTTTTGCAACTATGAGGTATCTGAATTTCCAACTACAAAACAGTTACAAAGTAGATTAAAAATTAAATGTTAAACTCAAAGTGTCCCCCAATAAAACTTTTGTTACAATTTTTTTTGTTTATTTTCATGCGTTAAAATAAATATCATGAGCAAATGTCTCTTGATTTTCTTCTTTTTTTTCTGTTTTGAATTTACGAAGCATAACAGAGATTAACGGTATTCACAACAACAACAAAACATATATATTTTTTAAAAAGTGTGTCTCGTGCACTTATAGGGGTAAAACATATAGATTTGTCTTGAATTTTGCCCCCATTAAACTGGATGACTGCATATCAGTGAGCGCTGGTATTCTTTATGGTTGAATCTTCAGAACATCCATTAGAGTCTCAGAAAGGTGCGGTCAGACAGCCTATAAAGTCCATGGAGAACATTGGAAGAACCGATCCAGACTGTGTGAGCTTTGCTCCTATTTTGTATGCACTACGAGGACCTGACGAAATGCGAAGTCAGTATAAACTTGGTGGAGAAGATACTGGTGTGTTTATTTGTTTTTTCTAAGGTGCAGAACTGACAAGTTTACTGACAAGGCTGTAGTAGCGTGAAATCACTCTGTACACCTTCATCTCTTCTCCAAAGATTTCAAACTGCAACAGTAGATACAGTTTCCTGTCAAAAAATACAAAAGACACATGTTTGCAAGCCTTATGTTTTGGATAGATGATTCACAAAATTGACTCAAATACAACTGGGATTTGATACAAAAAGTATTTTTATTCCTGAAGCTGTTCCAACAATTCATTTGAGTGACACCACAAATACGAGCAGCCATATTCATCACCTAGGTTTATTAAGTTTATTTTTTCAGTGCTTGTCCTTCCTGTCCCATCCCTGTTCACAATTTCTACGCTCAGGCAGTGAGTCTTTAAGCATGCAGCTGCAATAAAAAGGTAAAAAAAGAGATAGAAAGTGAACAACCTACTATTCTGGTACTTATGCTTGCACACAACCTTGTATAATTTAGTTTCCTCTTCTTGAGAATCGTTCTCTGGTTCATCTGTGTAGAACATCTGTGTTCTAGAATGCGCTGCTAAGGGTGGCAGCACGTTGGAGTAGCTCTGTACCTCACATTGAGATTTTTTCTTTTTTCTAAATTTCATTCCTGTTTTTTCTTGGAAAAAATTGCATTTTTTGGACAACTGTTCCTTCCTGCCTTGGATGCTGTGCAGCTGGATTGATTTTTCCCAATACTTTTGTATATTTTGCTCTTTTGTTATGATGCATAACCATAGCAAGAAGGTGGTTTACAACAGTGAGCAGCTGATTAACATTGGAAAAGCAGAAATAATTCGACAACTGAAGCCAGAAATCCCACTGGAATTGAAAAGGAGGCGTCGTGGATGCAGAGCAGGAGCAAAGAGGAGAGAGAGAAAGAAGAAGTTCAAACCATCTCTGCCATCCATCATCATGGGCAATGTAAGATCGTTAGCTAACAAGTTGGATGAACTTCTAGCCTTGACAAGGACTCAGCAAGAATATCGGGAATGTAGGATTATGTGTTTTACTGAGACATGGCTGCAGGATCATATCCCCGACTCCAGCGTCTCTCTGCTGGGCTTCCTGACTGTACGAGCAGATCGAGATTTAAAGAGTAGCAGGAAAAGGAAAGGGGGTGGATTGGCAGTGCTTTTCAACAACAGATGGTGTCACCCAGGACATGTTACTGTGAAGAGTCGTCTCTGCAGTCCTGACATTGAACTATTGGCAGTAAGTTTTCGTCCATATTATTTGCCAAGAGAGTTCACCAGTGTTGTTTTGGTGGCTGTTTACATTCCACCCTCAGCTGTTGCCGACACTGCATGTGATGTCATCAGTTCCGTTGTTGCTAAGATACAGACACAACACCCCAATTCTTTTGTGGCAATATCTGGTGATTTTAATCATGCCTCACTCTCTGCTACACTGCCAACTTTTCAACAGTTTGTCAGCTGCTCTACCAGAGAAAACAAGACATTGGATTTGTTTTACACAAATGTCAAGGATTCATACATTTCCAAATCAAGACCTCCCCTGGGTAAATCAGATCACGACCTTGTTTTTCTCTGTTCAGCATATAAACCCCTTGTCCAGAGACTACCTGTCACAAAAAGGACTGTTAGAAAGTGGTCACAGGAAGCTGAAGAAGCCTTACAGGGTTGTTTTGATGCAACTGATTGGATTTCTCTTTGTAAGCCACATGGAGAGGATATTAATGCCATGACTGAGTGTGTGACTGACTATATAAACTTCTGTGTGGACAACACCATCCCCACCAGAACAGTGAGATGCTTCCCTAATAACAAACCCTGGATCACCAGAGCAAAAGGAACTATTGAACAAGAAAAAAAGAGCCTTTAGGGAGCGAGACAGGGAGTTACTGAGGAGTATACAGAAGCAGCTCAAAGTCAAGATCAGAGAGAGCAAGGAGGTGTATAGAAAGAAGCTTGAGAGTAAACTGCAGAGGAACAATATCAGAGATGTGTGGTCAGGAATGAAGAAGATCACAGGCCTCAAGCAGAGGGAGGATCGGATGGATGGAAGTCTGGACAGAGCAAATGAGCTGAACACATTCTTCAACAGGTTCAGTTCAGGAACAAGCTCACCATCCTCCCCTCCTGTTCCCAGCCAAAGAGACATCCCACCCTCCTCTGACCCACAGCTTTCCTGTAACATCTCAACCTCCACCTCAGTCATGGATTCTTCTGCTTCCACTAGTTTGTCTTCAACCAAATCAGGAGATGCTGGTGTCCCCTTTGCCTCCCCCTCCCACTTTTCTGTTTCTAGAAGTCAGGTGAAGAGGCAGTTGGAGAGACTGAACCGGAACAAGGCTGCAGGTCCAGATGGTGTCAGCCCCCGAGTCCTGAAGGCCTGTGCAGAGCAGCTCTGTGGGATTCTGCAACACCTTTTTAACCTTAGCTTGACCCAAGAGAAGGTACCACTGTTGTGGAAGACATCCTGTCTGGTTCCGGTACCAAAGAAAACTCATCCTTCAGTCATCAATGACTACAGACCTGTTGCCCTGACATCCCACATCATGAAGGTCCTGGAGAGACTCCTGTTGACCCACCTGTGTAAGCAAACCAGCACATATCAGGACCCCCTGCAGTTTGCTTATCGCCATGGAGTTGGAGTTGAAGACGCTATCATACACCTGCTTCAACAAACCCACTGTCATCTGGACAAAACAGGCAGCACTGTGAGGATCATGTTCTTTGATTTCTCCAGTGCATTTAACACAATCCAGCCTGATCTGCTTCGTCTGAAACTCCAGAAGACTCAGGTGGAGGCCTCAACAATCACCTGGATTAATGACTACCTGACAAACAGACCACAGTTTGTCAGACTGAAGAATTGTGTGTCTAACCAGGTGATCAGCAGCACAGGAGCACCACAGGGGACTGTACTCTCACCATTCCTTTTCACTCTGTACACTTCAGACTTGCAGTACAAGTCAGACTCCTGTCATCTACAGAAATATTCAGATGACTCTGCAGTTGTCGGGTGTATCAGAGATGGACAAGAAGCTGAGTACAGAGAGCTGGTGGACCGCTTTGTGGCATGGTGTGGGAACAATCATCTCATCTTGAATGTTAACAAAACAAAGGAGATGATTGTAGATTTTAGGAGAAACAGGGTCAGATCAAACCCTGTTTCCATCATGGGAGAAGAAGTGGAGGTGGTTGAGGAATATAAATACCTTGGTGTTCATGTGGACAACAGACTGGACTGGAGACACAACAGTGAAGCAATCTACAAGAAAGGACAGAGCAGACTGTACTTCTTGAGGAAGCTAAGGTCCTTCAAGGTTTGCAGCAAGATGTTGTAGATCTTCTACAAGTCTGTTGTTGAGAGCGTCATTTCCTCTTGCGTCATCTGTTGGGGCAGCAGCATCAGAACCAGGGACCTAAAAAGACTCAACAACCTGATAAGGAAGGCTGGTTCTGTTCTGGGGACGACTGTGGAACCTCTGGAGACAATAATGCAAAGAAGGATTTTGCATAAAATCCAGAGAATTATGGACAACCCTGAACATCCTCTCCATGAGACTGTTATCGGAAAACAGAGTCTCTTCAGTCAAATGTTTGGATGCAAAACGGACCGCTACAGGAAATCTTTCCTGCCCACAGCCATCAGCATCTATAATAACTCCTTGATTTAATTGAGTTACATCAACATTTAATATCCCTCTGGGATAAATAAAGTATTTTTGAATTGAATTGAATTGAATTGATCTGTGTGTGGCTTCGTTACGCATCGATCCATTTTCTATACCCACTTAATCCAGTTCAAGGTTGTGGGGGTGGAGCCTATCCCAGTTGCTGTTGGGCGACATGTAGTCCCACCTTGGACAGATCACCAGCCCATCACAGGGGCTTCGATACCAAAATATTTTACCTAGCCATTAAATACAGTATCAGAGTTTGAAGGGACAGGGTAGGCGGTGTCATCTGCTAGCAGGCAGAGATGTGGGTGGGGCCATATTTGAATAAATCCCCATTCACTGAATGAAAGAAATAATTCACTAAAAAATTTTGACATACAAAAAATTAGATGATGAATAGTTTAGCAACGCAGCAAGAGAATTCTTGTGTCCACCATGACCTGGCACCTGTTCACGATGAAATAACCACAAATTGATGTTTTATTGGCACTTTTTCCATGGTGCCAGCATGTACTTTAAACACATTATGTTCAATCACTGAATACGTTGTTACAGATGATGTGCACAGTGTTGAAATTGTGTTCACAACTTTTTTATGAAGCATCAAACTGACCAACAAATAGAAGCCATGAGTTAAGTCTGTTCAGTTCTCATGGCTGTCCTTATTAGTGAGGTCCTCCATTTATGGTGTCAATGTGAATATTTTTAACCACTTAAAACTGTTCATCCTGTCTTTTATCAGCTTTCTTGAAAACTTTTGAAAAAACTTTCATATTTAAGCAGCTTGTTATTTTTATTACTCTGTTATGCTGATGTGAACAGTAATGACATCTCCCATCACTCATCTGACTCATATTTCGAACTAACAATACATCTACTGTAAATTAATTAGCCTGTGCTTCATAGCATCACTAAATCACTGGAGAGAGAGAGGTAGCCATTTCTAGTCCCTTATTGATTGCAGGTCTGTGCCACTCTGTGCGGTGTTTCTGTAGCTTATCTTTTAAGTAAATTAGATGCCAATGGTAAATAGTTTTAGTTCACAAATGACAAATGATCTCAGTACATGGGCCGTTTACAAAGCCAATCCACTGGGTAACACAATCTGTTGAGGGAGGCTGTTCTTGAATGGTACCCAGCTTCTAAATGGCTAGTCTGGTCGAGTGCATCATGCCCATGTCAGGGAACAAACAAATAAGATGAAGTGCTCTCTCAAAGTCAGTGGAAAGGACAACCACACTGGCTCCCAACAAACAATGATAGATGAGCAATACATGATGGTGTGGGTCGAGAATGGGGGGAGTGTTCAATTAGTACAAGGAGAAATGGCAGTTTAACGGTACGGTGAGAGAAGCTGGCAGGCATTAAGAAACGCCAAATTGAAAATGCATACATCTTAGATTGCTGACAACCTCATTCCCTTTCCCAAATTGGTCACAAATTTATGATTTTTCATAATTGTTCATGTTTTGACACCTCATATTTCAATCTTGAAAATGAATGAGAGAGAGGCACGCTTAGTAGATTTGAAAAAATTGTAGTCCAGTGTGCTCCCATGGGAAGAACTTACTCTAAATGCTAAAAGGGTGAATTCAGCCACGCACTCCACTCCTACACCTCTCAACTTTGCTTTTCGGCTGCAGGATTTGTGGCTCACTGAAGGCTGTGCGCCAAGCTATTGTTAAGAGTTACACCTTCAAAAGCACTCTGAACAGGACTCATGAATATTTATACACTGATTAGGTGCCTTGATTTATCAGGCTGCGACAGAAAGGAATGATGAGTCTTAAGGAGCTGAGGCACATACCGAGACAAAGGTATGGCTCTGTTAATGCACACCCTTAAATTCACATAACAAGGTGTCCATTTGAGAACTGTGAAGAAAACTCCCAACCTTAATGTTTTAAAGTTTAGTTCATTGGTAAAGAGATACTAAATAAGCTTGTGTGATCAAAATATTGCAATGTATTAAAATGCCATTATTTTCTTTTTGTTGAGCAGCAAAGTTTTAGTCATTCGTGTCCATGTAACATTTTTTAAATGTTCTTTTTAGAGCTATGGTTAAGTGAAGCAAATTTCAATACTTTATACTGACTCCTCTATCTTTATCTAGATGGTATGCAGTCATGGGTCCCTCTTTACAACTGCCCGCCTCTCTGGAAATTCACAAACACAAACAGAAGAAGGTAGCTGTTTCCCCAGTCTTTTCTGTGCTTAAGACATTTAACAGCAATGGTGGAGGTCAGCTTAAGGTCTAGAGGACCACGAGTAAAATTATGCAAGAATTTTCTGTAGGATAGTTAGAAAAGGTAACCAAAATTCCTTTTCAAATATATGCCTTTCAATCCTGGACTGATGCGCATCTGTGTCATTTGTGAAAGTGCAGATGCGACATGGGGATCAAGGCCGATCTGCTGCTGATACATCTCTGTCCATGCAAGGGAGGTAGAAACAGAGGCGAAGCAGGCTTTGTCTGTAAGGGAAAGCCAACATCATGGAAAACACCACTCTAACTCTAACCACTGACTTATGTCACTAAGCTGCTTCTGTGACGCTTGATGTTTGTTCACACATTAAAGGGGAACTCCGGGGCATTTGAAGCGCATTTCCATTGCTAGAGGTTGTCGAATACTGATAGTAGGACACAGACAGGTGCAAATCTGCGCTCCCTGTGTGGAGATCGCGCTGTTCGCACAGCCTGTCATGCGAGGCTAATACGTGGTGGCTAGGGGCAAGCGCTAACCCTTCCACGTAAAACAACAACTTGCACACTGCAGAAACGTCACACCACTTTATAAACCATCCGACAATGAAGTCACAAGCCTTACCATCAAAACCATATGCATGGTTCTTACATTACTGGCATGGGGACGTTACAAAACAACTTTATAAACAGCATGTAACTCACCGGTTAGTTGTACGCTCGCGCATGTGAAAGCCCAAAAGAGTCGATAATCACATATACAAAACAATTATCTTCTCTAGAAAAACTGCGTTCAAGTATTTAAAACATTACAACAATACATGCCCAGTAATATTGTTGTAATATTTTAAATACTTGAACGCAGTTTTTCTAGAGAAGATAATTGCTTTGTATATGGGAGTATCGTTCATTGACTCTTTTGGGCTTTCACATGCGCGAGCGTACAACTAACCGGTGAGTTACATGCTGTTTATAAAGTTGTTTTGTAACGTCCCCATGCCAGCAATGTGAGAACCATGCATATGGTTTTGATGGTAAGGCTCGTGACTTTATTGTCGGATGGTTTATAAAGTGGTGTGACGTTTCTGCAGTGTGCAAGTTGTTGTTTTACGTGGAAGGGTTAGCGCTTGCCCCTAGCCACCATGTATTAGCCTCGCATGACAGGCTGTGCGAACAGCGCGATCTCCACACAGGGAGCGCAGATTTGCACCTGTCTGTGTCCTACTATCAGTATTTGACAACCTCTAGCAATGGAAATGCGCTTCAAATGCCCCGGAGTTCCCCTTTAATGCGGGGCTGATCCGCCTATTTCTGTCATGTCTTATAACAAAGGACGAACAGCAGCTGGTTGATAGACTATTTTTTTGCGCCAATATGCCGCACGCAAAAGGTGAAAAGGACCAAAGATTATGTCTGACAGCAAAAGACAAATTTGACTCTGAAGCTGTGGTGCACTGTGAGACTTTGCTGGAGACGAACATGGCTCCAAGAAACAAGAAAATCTTTCCCATGACTCGGTTTGCTTCAGAAAAAAAGCCTGATGCAGTTTGGAAACAAGTCCTGGGGACTGATAAGTGTTGGACCTTTTTGGGCAACAGTGAACAAAGATTGTACAAGAAAAAAAAGGGGGGCAGAATTTCACTGTTAAACATCAGTGTGGATCAATCATGTATTGGAGTTGTGTTGCAGCCAGGGGTACAAGTAACACTTCACTGGAACAGAGAAGAATGTATTGGTATCAGCATATTCTACAAGCAACCACAATAACATCTGTAAAGAAAAGCTGATGATGAAATAAGTATGGCTTTTACATATATCTTTATTCTTTTTTACATTCCCTTTAGGATATTTATCCAACTGATTCTACCATGGCCAAATGCAAATGAATCTATGTCAGAATAATGATCCGAAAAGATATTTAATGTTGCTTGCATGCACCTGATTTTCCATGGCAGAAACCTTGCTGGATGAATGAGCTCTCTTGTTTTGAGATTCTCAACATACTGCCAGATTGTCCCAATTTCACTGATAGGCACAAAGTTGGTCTGACCATGGCCTCCGGACCGGTTGGATTGTGAGCTGAATGACAAATTTAGAGGTACAGCAAAGGTTAACTGACAAAACCATGCATCACAGCGGAACAGTGTTGTAGTGTTTATCAAGTAGGTGATGACAAAATTGGAATATAAAAATACTCATCTGATCTGACAATTTTTTAAACAAAATCATATTGCTATTAGCTTATACTTTTACCACCTAAATGTATCTTTCATTTAGAGAAGCAACAGTAAAATAGATTTAAAATTTACAGTTTTTGTTGCTTTGCAGACACATTTTTTCTATTCCATTTAGCTTTGTGTCTGTTCTTCAGCAAGGTGATCTGTAATGAAGAAAAAATTGCAATAACTTTGTAGATCATAAACAAACATGTGGGAATTACTTATTAAAGTGTGGGAGAATTGAAACACTTTGTATTTAGATGTAACATCATTTGCCCTTTCATGGTGATGACATCTTTTACTTGATGGGTTTTCAACGTAGCTCTTGTGGCTTTGACCCAGAGTATATAGTTAGTCGCCTAACAGGAGTCTTTCTTTGTACAAACAGTGTTCTCTGGAGCCTTTTGATTGTAATGAAAGGAATTTCAGAAATGAGCCACACCTCTCCTTTACAAGGTATCCTACCTCTCTTTTTGTTGTGTTTTATTGTCTTTATAGTTTAAACAGTGGCTTGTTTAATCCCTGTTCTCTTCATGGCCTCAATAGCATCGCCCTTTGTGCACCATGAGAGTGAGAACGGGTAATCTTTGCTGTAGATTTTCAGGCATTCTGCAATTTCTTTTGCTATCTGCATGCAATTGAATACACTTTAATTGCAATCTCAGCGTGTATTGTTTCGTTTTCATGAAATACAACAGCAAGATGGCTAGAGAGTTAAGTCCAACGGTCCAGACACCAGAAATATCTCAAACTGTGATCTCTAAAGTGGACGATGAAGCCCACATCTGCAGAGTAAAGTAATCAAAGTCCTCTGGCTCACCTCAACGTGCTGCTACCCCTCAAACACTTTCAGTTTCCACTTTGTTCTTCATTCACATTGTCCTTACTTCCCAACTATTTGAGTGACGGGTGAGATTAAGTACCCTTTGAACTCTATCTGGTTATTGGAGGAGCAGTCTAAATTGAAGCAGTGTTATTTCATACTGCCTTGCTGAGTCAGTGGGAAAGTGGGTGCAGGGGGTGGCACTTCTCTGAATGAATAAAGAGCTTTTCAGAGGGAAAGGTGTGGAGCCACATCTCAAATGCATTATGCAACCATAATGAGAATTGTAAAGGAAAGAGCGCAAAAGTTAGATTAAAAATGTTGTGAACAGCATCTTTGCTCTCATTTAATCTGTTAAAAAGAAAGAATTATGACCTGAAAAATAACTTTCCTGTCAAGGGATTTTCAGGAACAAAAAGACACTTTGATAAAATATTAATCTCAGTTCACATATAAATAATATGAGAGCCAACATTATAACTGAAGAAAGAGAAGTGGCCAGAGAGAATCCAAATTCTAAACCAACCACAATGATAAATTACGGAATTTAGTGGTTAAGAATGATCTTTACAGCAAGATTACCTCTTGGTTATAACAATAATAGAACATTTAAGTGCTGTAGCAGAAATTCAGTAAAGATATTAAGTTATCCAAACAAAACATGTCAGTGTTTTTCTTGGAGTGTTCTCCCTTTCAAAACAGATGCAGCTGTCATGTTTTTTTTCTATACAAATTGGGTTCCTTCAATGTTTAAAAAGGGCAGAGAATATCCTGGCTTGTAGTAGTTTGACAGAGTAGAAAATGTGTTAAAAGACTGTGAGTAAGTATGCTGAGAAAAAAACATGTTGGCAGAAAATTAAAATTTTATGTAGAGCTGGAAGTCTTTTTGGGGCTGATAACTTCATTAGTGTAGCCCACCTCTCATTTTTGTACCTGTAACACACCCAAATTTACAATCAAAACAATGGCAAATGAGCTCTGGGGTTAATGTGGACATCAGGGGCCAGATGCATAAAACTCTATGAGGGTTCATGACGAAGACTGAGTTTATGCACAAAGCCAGAAATGTCCAAGCTCATTCTTTAAACCATGCAGATTCTAACTTGCATATGGCCTTCTCTTTATAATCATAATTACTTTGAAAAACCCTGTTGATCTAAAAAGAAATAGTTCGATTACAAACTAGTCAAAAAATGTGCATCAACTTAAACAAAGACAGCATTAAGCAAGAATGATGCCTGAGGTGTGCAACTTTTTACTCCACAGTCTTTCTCATAAACACGTTTAATTGTAGAAAAATCTGTAGGCCTATGCATGATTTCTGTTTGTACACATTGTTTATGCATCTGGCCCCTGCGAGACTGAGATTGTACACGAACTGCCAATCCACATCCATCCCAAGACAACTTCAACCAATCAGATCAATAAAGCTCTAAAACCAGAACCGTGAGCAAATATCACACTTAAAACTTGTTTAAAACCTTTCCGTTATGGCCACAAGTTGCCTGCTGAGACTGATTCTCTGATGTCTGCAGACTTACAAGTTGTGAAATACAGCTGCCTTGTATGGTCATGCCTGGATCCTTGCAAGATCTTAACCCTTTGACAAATAATCATAAGAGCTTGAATCAGGGCAACTGGACTTTTTCTTGGATCTTGAAGACGTTTCACTTCTCATCTGAAAGGCTTCTTCAGTTCTGAACTGAATGGTGGGGAGTATCAGCTTATGAGCAGAGAGGGCTGTTAAAGTCAAATGTGTCACTGAACCCCCTGACCAATTATGCGTGTCATTTGAGTCATTATCACCTATGAATTGTCTACCTGCCAGAAAGGATTCACAGAATCCAATGTGTGAAGGGTTGTGAAACTGCCTGGGGAGGAGAGACGATGCTGCATTGCAGGTGCTGGGAAGGTGAAACGACATCTTCTTTTCAAGATATTTTTTCCAGTTTAACATACATTCCTTGACTTCTCTCTCAAAAAAATCATCTGTCTTCTCTATCCTGAATGTGTACATAACTGCCCTCGAAAGAGTTTTCCTTTTCCTTGAGATGTACGTAGGTGCACTGAAGAGCTGGCTCTCCATGTTGTGCCATGCGCTTGTGGAGCTGTTGTTTAAGTCTCTCCTGTAGAGAGGTCCGCACACTCCTCACTGCACTGCACTGCACTGCATTCATGACACCACTCGTGTTTTGTCCTTTGGGTGAACCTATTTCTGAGGGTGTTCTTGGGTTTGAAGTGCACTGGAATGTCATGTTTGGAGAAATCCTTCTAAGTTTCTCTGAGACTCCTGCCACATATGGAATTACAATCTGTTTGCGCCTGTTCTTCTTAGCTTCTGTAATGGTGCGGTTTGGTCCATTTGTCTTTGCTGATTTGACAAAGGCCCAGTTTGGATATCCACGGGGTTTGAAGAGCTTTCTAATGTTCCTTTTGTTTTCCCTCAGCCTTAGCAGGTACACTCTCCGCCCGGTGGTGAAGAGTTCTGATGACAGCCAGTTTGTGTTCTAGTGGATGATGTGAGTCGAAAAGCAGGTACTGGTCTGTACGTGTGGGTTTCCTGTAAACGTCAAAGTTAAGACTTCCATCCTCTTCAGTGGACACAACATAGACCTGTACCTGCTTATGATTAGGATTACCATGACCTGGGTGACAGAGAATCTTCATCAACCTTTGACAAATATAAACTAGTTACCCCAAACCTAGAGGAAGCACTAAATGTTAGCATCTCTATTGAGTATCAGTCTGTAACGCTCACCCGATTTGAACCTATTTGATCCTTATATACATCCTACCTGCACCTGAACTGAGTGAGACATTTTTTTCCCAACACACAGTGATGGAAATCTCATGTAGTGGACCAAGCGTGTTCAGTAATTACGCATTAACTCCCTAATGAACAAACATAGTGTGGAAATAATGACATTAAACTAATAGAAAGCACAAGTTTAAACCCAAAAATAAATGCGTGACCTTGTGATATTTGTCAGGCTTACAAGTCACCACAATCTCATTAATACAATGAGAAATACACAGACACATGTTGTTGTACAGGATCATCTGGGATTTGCTTGCAATGAACTCAGTGTTCACCTTTCAACCACCGAGTAAGTTTAAATTAAAAGTTAAGTTTAATCTTTCACCTGGCCATAATTTCTGAGGTGACCGCTGATTATTTTGACTCAGTGTGATACTCTTCTTCTGTACACCTCCTATGACTACTAAGAGTTCACATACAATATGACGCTAAACAAACATAACCATCAACCCATTTTTTTTTAATTAAAAGCACAAGGGAAACTGAAATTACTTTTTTTCCATTTCAATAATTCTTTATAGTAAAAAAAATATTTAATTATTTTTCAACAAAACTTGCAGCTTCATGTTTAAACTAAGCTGAATGGGAATGCGGTGCATTCAGAGATAGTACTGGCTTTTATTTCCAGCCTCTTTGTTCACAATCATTTATTCTTTTCTAAAATTTGATTCATATACTGAATGTACACTTCTTTACAGGCAGATTTTCATAGACTCTTATTTCTATGAACGGGGCTATATCAACTTAATCTACAAAGCGTGTTCCTAGAAGAGCTTCATCAGCGTGTGAGAACATCAAATGCTGCGATATGACTTCTTTCACTAAATGTGAAAATTGTTACAAGACCAAGTCACCAAAGTCAGTGAGATTCCTCCTTTTCAGAACATACTTAATCTTTAAATATGTTCACTGCCCTTTGGATCATAATCCTAATATTACCACCCAATAAGATATCCTGCTTAAATGGCTATAAAATAATTAAATATAACAGACACTTGATAAAAACAATGCCTCAAACAAGGCGGCTGATAATGAGACTTTTTTTAATACAAAGTTTCTGAAATGCAGTATGTAAATAGAAGAGAGATTAGGAAAATACATTTCAGGCATAACTTTCCAGGATAGAAGATCTGTATCTACTTTCATTGTGTACGTGTGCACATCTGTTTAGCAAACATTACTGTAGGCTACTTCTTGTTTATGTCACTATCCATTGTTTTTTTGTGTTTGGATTTTCTTTCAGTTTCTGGTCTTTTCTGTTTTAATTATTTCTTAGTTCTTTGATTTCTTAGTTCATAGTTGGTAGGTTCTCTGAACTCTGTGTTTTTGATTTAGCTGTTATTTAGGTTTCTATGGTTTAATTATTTCTTGGCTCCTGATTTGCTGTTTGTTCTTAGTCGGTAATGTGTTTTAGAGTCTTGTTCTGGTCATTACTACGGGTTATCCTCAGTTCCCCTGCTTTGGTCCTCAGCTCTACTTTCACACCTGTCTCCACACAATCAGCCACAGCTGCAATCACTTCCTCATTTGTTCCCCTCGGTATATATTCCCTTCGGTTAATCTCAGTCCAAACATTTAGGCAAACGCATAAAAAAGGTGTTCACCATGTCGCTCTGTTTACCATCATTGATAAATATTGTTTCGTTCCTAGGCTTATATTCTAGCTTCTTGATCAAAACCATTACTTTTCCGAAATCAAAATAACTAAGAGTGTTATTCTATTTAAAGCCATCACAGTGAGAGCTTATGATTAACATTAATTTTGTAGTTGATATTTGTTTCCGTAACACAGCAAGTCCTGCTGTTGTAGTGCTAGTTAATGCATAAAACCGTATATGGTGTAAAATCAAGGTTTCCGGATGTTATTGCCACTGTGCCTGTAACACGGACTCATCAGAGGAGAATCAACTGAATGTCTGAGCGAGTACCTGTGAAAAAAAATCTTCCCTTTTCCTCCCTACAATAGAGCTGAGCCTGGAAAGCCAGAGTCATGCAGGCACATCGGAGACATATGTTTCTGTCAGACAGTGTTAGGTTTGATTCACGTGGAACACAGATGCCATTAGAAATAGATGTCACAACAGTCCTGGATGAATCGGTTTGGGCTGCAGCAATCTGCTGACTTCCATCCATCATTGACCTGTAGAAACTGGGGGCAGCACAGATACACTGTATGCCTCACTTCATTTCACCAGGCATTTTATTTGGAGAGCTTGACTTTACCTTTCGGGCACCTCCTTTACATGCTCGATTTGCTCCTGCTAAGTTACATTTTTAAATCATAGCAGCCTTTTTCAAAATCATTTTTCTGTATGACCTTTCTGAGGTCAGAGTGAAGAGTAGGAGTGGCACTCACCATCTGACCACACGATGCTGTATACTGCGACATAATCCTACATGACTGCTGCTTCACAAGGATAGTAGTATTTCTGCAAGTTACTTTTACTAGATTTGCAATTTCCCTCAATTTATAAGCTGTGTCATGAAACACGGCTTACTGTGAGTAAAATAGGGGCATACATGTTTAAGCCAAGAGCTGGCAGAAGTCAATTTGACATAAGCCTCTTACGCTTCAGGCACTCATCAGTAGGTCAAACATAGTGTAACATTGTTCATATGAAACCAAAAAATTCCTTAAATAGGAGTAAAAAGGTCCTAAACAATTTTCTGGAGTCTTTTCATGGAGATTTTTTTGTGCAGTGTAAAATAGCTTAAATGAAGCATATGTACGAGCTGATTAGATATAGATTTCTTAACAATTACGGACGTCTATCTGAAAGTGCCAATTTTGTGGCCGTAGTTACTTTATGTATCTAAATATTGGGACATCAAATAAAACCAGATGTTAAGGTGACTAGATGACTAAAGATGGTGCTGTTGAAACAAGCAAACCAAAGTCTGGATAAAAACTTGTGTTCTCTAGTATTGCTAATTTTGGTCTGGTGGGACTTAACTTGACCAAAACTGTGACTTTTTGCTTTATCCACTGTGTAGAAAGCACTACCAAGACTTGGGACTGTGTCTTGTAAGGTATTCTGTCAGGCTTTTTCAAGTTTTAGAAAAGAATATGCCATGAGTCAACAGTGATTTTTCACAACATCATCTGCTTTGTCTCATTAGAAAGTACACTTTCCTATAGAACTGCCTGTGCTCTTGACAAAAGGAAACCTGCAACAACTGTTAAAAAAAGGCGTAGTTTTGGAATGACTATTTCAAAGTAGATTCAGCACAGAAATAAATGGAAAAGAGAAGTAGTCAAGCATCTTTGATATGGATTTTTGAAGTCATTGTTTGGTTTATGTTATTGTGACAACAGACGTTTTAGAGAAAGCAGAAATCTGTTCAGGTATGCACTGATATCTGCTCACAATACAATATTCTTCTCATATAAAATATGCTCTTGGTGGCCAAGGCTCCGGACATAGCGTTCCTATTTCAGTCAGAAGATTGGTGGTTTGACCCCAAGGTTTATAGAACCTTAATGAGGTTAAAATATGCTTTATTATTGTGGACCATATACCTAATTCTTTCAGTCATCATACATACTGGGATAATCTAAAATCATGCGAGGTTCTGTTTGATTTTATATATATATAGTACATGGCACCTAATCCAAGTATACAGTTGGCTTCTGAACGTCATTTCAACAAACTGGGAACATGAAGACTTAGACTTCGCACTAATTTAAGGTGCTAGTAACATTACTCGTTCAGATTTAGTAAATTTTTCCCAAAAGAAATATTGTAAGTTTCATTTCATCAAATACATTTTGATAAGATTGACTAAAAACACAGATTACAGCCACATGTTGATGCTGCATAATCTTGATCAACCATTCGTGACTTTCATAATGCCGAACTGCTGCCATAGTTTGAAACTAAATGTTCTCATAGTAGTGACTTTTGCAGCCTAGTTTTCCATGGCAAGTACATAAACGTGACAATTCTGCAGAATAAGATTCATGCCCTGAAGTTCACTGCCACCATAAGCACTGTGTCCAATCAGTATATATGGGGGAAAATTAAGTCTGCTTAGAACCTTGCAGAAAGACTAATCTAGAGAATGATAAGCTGATGCTGAGGCAAACTCAGCAACCGACTGAATCAGCTGCTTTTGAGGCTTTCTAAAAGACACCAAGGTTAGCAACCCAGTGGATGGGTTAACTATTGTTTAAATGTTTGCCATCAAACTACCTGCCTCTCATAGAGTCGGGTAGATAGAGTATATCTGCACTTTTGCCTCTATTTAAAATCCATTGAAATGGGACAGAAGCTACGTGACACGCAGGGTTAGCAACCTCAGCCTGTCACCTCCCCCATTTGACATTTACAGTTCTGTCAGAACCACTCTAGTCAAAAACGAGACGAAGAACAGAGATAAATTTTAGAAGCTTTATTTCTGAATGCATACAATTGTGTTTGGCGGTATGGCTCTGTTCGGAGGAAGTTCCCGACTTTTCCATGAGCTCCATGGAAGCCAAGACAGGGAACAGCAGCATCCTCAGGTGGAGTGCCTTCCATTTGCTGTAAAGGCAACAAACCCCCTAGAACAGAGCAAGCAACAATGACAACAGTATGACATTGTTTGGCAATGAGAAGTCGGTGGAGCAGGGGAGGTGGTGGGTGCAGCAGAAGCAAAAAAGAGCAGTGACAGCAAAACAAGTTTGGTAGTTTAAATGAAGTGCCTCAAGTGCCAGCAGCCAATTGCGAGCTGCCGCTGATTACCATAAGCGCAGTTGATTTGTGGACAGCCATAAGGGTTGGGTCGGCGTCAGCCAATAGGCGCGTTGACTACGTGGCCTGCCAGAACTAACGCGTTGCTCCATTTCTGTCAGAACCACTCTAGTCAAAAACGAGACGAAGAACAGAGATAAATTTCAGAAGCTTTATTTCTGAATGCATACAATTGTGTTTGGCGGTATGGCTCTGTTCGGAGGAAGTTCCCGACTTTTCCATTAGCTCCATGGAAGCCAAGACAGGGAACAGCAGCATCCTCAGGTGGAGTGCCTTCCATTTGCTGTAAAGGCAACAAACCCCCCAAACAGACCATACTGAAACGCAGACCAGCCAATTGGATTAGTTGGAACCAGGGTATCCTACGACCCCCCTCAATGAAATATTAGGCTACCACGTGTGTAGGCTACTATTGATTTGTAGTATTATTACAAATATTATTATTAGACCGCGACTATGCTAGACGTTAAAAAGGTGGAACTGCCGTAGGCCCACATGAACAAGACTGAAATGTGATACGAGTATTTATTAGGACAGCATAAGTCACCAGCGCTACAGATTATTTAACCACCAGCAGCGAACAGCAGCATAATTAGGGAGCAGCGCTCATGGCCTTTTGAGCGTCTAGAATAGCGCGTGCGTCAGGTCGGAGATAGCGTTCGTAAGCAGAGGAAGACCATCGGCCCATGGCTTTCAGGGTGGAGATTGGAGTGGTGGCCGCAGCAGTAGTCGCAGCCCCTATGCGCAGCGAATGGGCTGTGTAGCGCTCGGGTGACAGCCCGCAATACTGGCAGAGCAGGCGGAGATGAGTGGCAAACCAGGCTCTGGAAGCAGGCTTCCCCTCTGGTGTGAGGAACAGCGGCTCCAGCTGTCCAGCCCCGGGACGGCTCCTCATGTATGCAGACATGGAATACAGGGGACAAAACCCATCATTAGTTTCAGACACATAAATACAGGCGCCGTTCCCTTCTCTGTCGGATTTGGAACGCTTAAGAAATAGAGTAAAATGGTGAGAGTTTATGCCAACATCGGAAATAGTCAAGTCGTGAGCAGGGTTAAAATTAATTGTGCGAGTGCAAAATTCACCACCCCTAAGAAACCCGAAAAAAGCTGTGAGTAACATGGTTTCTATCAGTAAATCAGAATAGCGACAAAAACACCCTTCCCTTAACCGTGATATAATTTTTTTCAATAGAGAAAGTGTCATAGGGAGGCGGCGGTCATTGCCTTGAGGATTCTGTTTCTTGAGCCCGTTGAGCAGGAGCCGAATCGAAGGGTTCTTCAGTAGGCTGATGGCAGATGGATCCGTGCAGCGCAGGTGGAATTGTATGCCAGCTACCGTGCATTGATGGAGGAAGGCTGCATTTTCCGAGACTCGAAGCAGTGTACAATGAAAGCACTAACACAAGCTATATTTGCAGGAATGGGCACTGTAGACAGTGCGGCGCAAAAAGAGCTAAAGTGAGACCATGCAGAGTCGTATGATTTTAATGTGGATGTGCTCAGGCCATAACGCATATATTGGGCCGCTGTTTGCAGATAGGGTAAAAACCTGGGGTTTAATCGAGGACAGTCTGGCTGAAAGGAGGACATCCCTGACCGTAAGGTGCTGCTTCTGAACACAGGAGGCGGAATCTCTGAAATTGGAAACGAGATAAAGCATCGGCGATTTCGTTATTTAATCCAGGTACATGCGCTGCTCGAAAATAGAAATGTCCCTCGATTGACATCCAGGTTATGCGTCGGATGAATCTATTGATTAATGGCACTGAGGATCGCCCTTTGTTGATAATATTAACCGTGGCTTCGTTATCGCAGAAGAAAATGATTTGCTTCCTAGACCAGTATTTTCCCCATAAAATGCAGGCGACGACTATAGGGTACAGCTCTAAAGCAGCTGTGGATAGAGGGTTAGCCGGAGAAGAAATTAGTTCTTCTGGCCACACGCTTGCGAACCATTGGTTATTAAATATCCCTCCAAAACCAACTGATGGTGCGGCGTCGGTATAAAGTCTAAGGTCGGGAGAGGATTCCAAATATTCATTATAGAAAAAAGAAATTCCGTTCCAGTTGTCCAGCAGCTTAGACCAAAACCTGAGCTCGGATTTACACCCGGCATCCATAATGACAACATCCTGTAAGCCCTTAACCGATTTAGCGAGGTCGAGAAGCCTGGAGATAAAGGAGCGACCTTGGGGAATGATACGCATCGCAAAGTTAAGATGGCCCAGTAGCGACAGGAGGTCCCGTTTCGTACCGATATTAGAATGCTGTGCCTCCAGCATGATTTGTCTGGTGCGCTGCAATTTCTCGGAAGGCAACGAGGCTTGCATGAGGTTTGAATCGAGGGTTATGCCTAGAAATTCAATCACGTTTAGAGGGCCGACAGTTTTTTCCTGAGACAGCGGGATACCTAAGCTCTCGAATGAGCGCCTAAGTGCCGTGATGCAACGGTCGGGCTTGGCTGAAGGAAAATCGACTAATAAAAAATCATCCAGCAAATGGAGCACGAATGGGAGTTTATCATTATTGAGCAGTATCCAACATAATGCTTCTGATAGCGTGTCGAAGATTTTTGGACTACTCCTACAGCCGAAAGTTAGCCTCACTGAAAAATACATTTTCCCTTTCCATTGTATACCGAACAAATGCCACTGGGACGGATGCAATGGCATGACCTTGAAGGCATCCGTTATGTCTGCCTTTGCGAGCCAGGCTCCTCGACCTGCCAATTTAATTAATTTAATGGCATCATCGACAGTGCTGTAAAACAGAGAAAATGGGGCTGCGGGAATAAGGCTGTTGATGCTTTGTCCTGGAACATCGTGAGGCGCGGATAAATCAATAATTAAGCGTTTTTTCCCCGAATATTTCCGGGTGGCTATGCCAATGGGATTTATCCTAAATAATGAAAATGGTGCGTCATCAAAAGGCCCAATCATGAACCCTTTGCTCACTTCCTTCTCGATCAAGGCATCAACTATTTCCGGTTCATTAGAGGCAGACAATAGATTTTTGCACACGAGGGATACATCGGGCATCGCGGAGACACCTGCAAAGAAACCGTGGACAAGTCCAGTGATTAAATAATTGACGAAGCAGCGATTGGGATGGTTTCTCAACGCCCTCCCCAGCCTCGGAACGTTGACTGGGGTAGACGGCTTTATTTCCGCTTCTTTTTTATGAAGCGTGTGCGTCTTGGACAGACCGATTTGGGATGGCTGTCCCCGCAGTAGCTACAGACATGGAGATACCGGCAATTATAAAATTTGCAAACATTCTCGTTAAAGTTGTAACATAACGGGGTGCTTGGGGGGGAAGTCACCTGTTGATCAGACGCACTGCTCATGCCAGGTTTCGGCTTGGGCTGCGCAGCCTTTGCGCAGAGGTGGGTGGAGTGCGAATGGGAGCCGCAGAGTGAACAGGCAATTGTTTGATGCCCGGTAAGGTGCCTGCTGATGAGGCTAAGATCGATTACGGACCAATCCAGCCGCTGATTAAAGCGATGAATAAACATTGCTGCCTTAGCCGAAAACGACTTGTGGTAGTCGTAAAACAATAGTCCTCCATAGGACAAGGCCAGATCGGAAATAATAGCAAGGTATGTGTCCAGTTCGTCTCTACGCGAAGGGTAAACCTCGCAGATCAGATCACGGTATACACCGAAAGCCACATTGAACTCGGCCAGGGTCAAGGATTTTGACAGCCTGGGATCACCGTCCTTGAGAGTCACAGATACATCGCCACAATCAACAGTGCGTCTATCGCACAACTCGGAACCCAGCATAATTTTGATTAGGTTTACGTCATTACCTGCGAGTATTTGGCTCCTTAGCTGGTGCGAGATGGCAGCTGAAGGGTTGAAGAAGGGAGCACCTAAGGACACGGGTACTGCTGTCGCCAGAGATCTCCGCGGGATGATGTCGGAGACCAGCGGTTCTGGTTGAGAGTAGGCTGAGGAGGATGGCACGGCAGTCAGAGCAAGACCTGGTGGTGGGAACAGATCCGGTGACGCAACGGGAGTGGGTAGCATGACGGGAACTGGCTGATTGTGGCTTGGACGGTTTTCCAACGCCTGGATCCTGGTGTTAAAGGACGCGATGGAGGACTGAATGTTGGAAAGCGCGAGGAGTACTTGGTCGGAAGAGGTGGTCGTGGCTGGCTGCTTCTGGAGTGGATAGGAGGCGCGTTTGGTGGTCCCGGCTGGCGATGGCTGGGATGTATGTTTCCGGTTTTTTTTGCGCTTTTCCGTCCGGGAGCTGCAGGCTGAACGGGTGGGTTGGCAGGAGCCCGGCCGCGGCTTCGTCCTCTACATCGACTCGGCTGAACGGTTGAGGGTTGGGTGTTCTCCACGGCGTCCATCTCATCCGAATCCTCCGAATCCTCCGGCCGACTCTCTGATTCCACTGGCAGGCGGGGATCCATGCCAGATGACAAGGTAAGCAGCAGAAATAGTAGTAATACTCGCATTGATCTGAGCTATGACGTGCAGCAGAAGCAAAAAAGAGCAGTGACAGCAAAACAAGTTTGGTAGTTTAAATGAAGTGCCTCAAGTGCCAGCAGCCAATTGCGAGCTGCCGCTGATTACCATAAGCGCAGTTGATTTGTGGACAGCCATAAGGGTTGGGTCGGCGTCAGCCAATAGGCGCGTTGACTACGTGGCCTGCCAGAACTAACGCGTTGCTCCATTTGTTAAAGCATGAAAGCAGAGAAATTATCTTTTTCCTGAGGGGCAAATTTGTTGGGAGGACTTGCTGTTGCTCTGTGCTGTTTCAATGCATTTCATATACTGTCAATAATACATGCACTCTCCAGAGTTGCAAACATCTCAACTTTTAGTCCCATCCGGAGCTATTCCGAGCTTCAGTGTGAGTTGGACAACTTGCCACCAAGACAGAAAGTGTTGTTGTTAATTGTTATGCACTTCCATCTCATCTGATACATACATTTTCTTGCCAACAACTTGATCAGCAGCTAGCTTTAAAAAAGGTTAAAAAAAAAGTAGTGAAAAGTCTGACTTTGTGTAAATCTCATCTAAAGCCCCAGTTTGCCCAACAAATTTAAGATGCCTTACCTTTATTATGTATCACTGGCAAGTAATTTAGACTGTCTAATACCATATGTTTAATGTACATCATTCAGCGGATCGTTTTTTTTCCTTTTCTTTTTTTGGTAAGGTTTTGTATCCCTATAGGAGAGTCTAACAGTGGGTTATTGCAGGTCACTATTCTGCTCTGGTACGGTGCTATTCGCAGACTATTTTGAACATAGTGTTCTCGTAGGGACATTCAGAGGTCAAGGCAATTCGGAAAACCGATGTATGTAGCTCCACCTTTTCTGTCAAACCTGAATTAGTGCCTCAGCCACTCTCCTTTACCTTAATTTGATGCACTAGCCATTACTTCAACTTCCAACAAATCGTCAGGAAAAAACACAGAGTGCACTTCATTGATTGTATCAGAAGATGTTTGGGTCGGCAGCCTCTCAATGACCCATAAAAAGAACTTCTCAAAAGTAAAACACCATGTGCTAAATTGTTTCAACAAAGTCTTCCCAATAAATTCAAAGCGAAAATGGATGGAAGTCTGAAAACGATTATTTTCCCATCAAATTGCTGCTTGTGTTGAGTAATTTATGCACAAAAAAGAGCTCTAAAAACACCGAAGTAAACAATAACTGTGGAAAGCTCTTTTGAAGACGCGGCATGTTGTTTCTCCAGTCTTGGCCCTTAAATCTGACAGCTTTTTCAGAGATAGGAACTTGAACTTGTTTTCATCTACAATGTGTTACTGCACGTTTATCCTCAGGAAAATGCTCCAACCTTGAATGAAAAACTTTTAAGAGATGCAAATGAGTTAAGGAGTTTTTCAAAATCTCAAACATCCTGTCAGTGTTTTATAGTCATCTTTGTGGACTTTGTTGAGGTTATGTAGTGCCTCAGGTGTTTGTTGTCATCTTTAAGGATTACAGAGATAGTCTGAAGAGGTGCACAATCCTTTCAAGTCTCTTGGGACCAGTGGCAGAAATAAAGAATCTACCAGAGCAATGCTGTTGACATCTGTAATCAAAGCCACTATGACAAATTCCAACTTGTCTGTCCACATCAAAACTGTTTTTTCATTTGTCACCTTTCTGTTCTTGGCGTGTCCAAGGTTGTTCACGTAATAAGCTAAAATAATGCTGGTGATCCTGGCACATGACTGCTACGACAGGGTTGAGAGTGAGCCCAGTGGTTATTTATCTCCACTGGAGCAATGCAGCTCAACTCAGATGGATTAGAGGACATAGAAGAAACCTCCAGGGAAAGTGCTTGGTTATTACCTTTACGTTTGACAGCGTTGAGGTCAGTGACCACTATTCTGCAGCAGGTGGACACAATCTGGCTGTTTTTGTTTGCTTTTAATAAAAATCTGATTGATTTTGTATTTATTTTCCACCCCAATTCTGTCAGCGCGTGGCCATATGTCACTGTACTGCCTTTACTGTATGAAAACCAGTAATCTTCAGCAAGAGTTCACCAGGGTCATGTTACCCTTATGCAGTATCCATGATCAATTTCACCAGAGCTGACCAATGGTGCAGAAAGTAAGGAAGTAATGGACTTCATTCTCTTGTCTAAGCTAAAGTGGCAGATCAGAAAGTTTGCACTCAAATTTGAAAATACGTTTAAACTAGCACTAATAGATTTTGTTTACACTGTGAATCAAATGGCTATGGATGATATGAAAGGGATCAAGAAAAACTATCACACAACTCTCAATTCCTCTCAACTATACATAACTTACACAACTCAACTTAGCTTAAAGTTGAACATAGACAGGAGTCTATGGCGTCTGAGGAGTTATTGTGCAAAACCATTGTCAACAAATAAGAAAATCACAATAACAAAAACTACGGACAGTATCGTTCGTATGCTCCGTAAACTTCAAAGCTGATAGCCCCAAGCTCCAATGCATGACTTGAGGATGCAGTGCACAGATTCTACTACTTTTAGTGTACCAGTTGTAAAATTTATAGTGCACAGCATCCCAGATGAGATCGAGCTACAAAATGACTGACTCACTAAATATTAGACTGTAGAGTGAACGAGTGTCTCCACCCTCCTGTTATGCTTCTTGATTTTTTTTATTTTTTATTTTTTAATACGCTCTTTTCTGTGCTTTTGCTCTATTTTTTTTCCCTAAAATCTTTCGAGCACTTCCCTTTTGGTCACAATGTTGCTCTTTAAAGGTGCCCAGTTACCATTACCTTGTTTCAGCTTGCCATTCACCAGCCGCTCCCTATATTTCGTGACTACACCTCCACTGATTTATCTCAGCACCCTTCATAGTATTTATACCTCCTGAGTTCACCCACTCTCCCTTCTTCTTGCAACATAATCCGTTTCAACTCTGCTTCCCTTGGGTGTACATTTTGGATTTCCTGTTTCTACAGGGCTTTTTCCAAGTTTATTAAACTTTTTTCCCTTTCAAAATCCACCTTCCTTCAGCGTGTCTGCCTTTAGATCTTCCATTAAGCTCACCGTGACACTCTCCTCTTTGTCTGTTTCACCTGGTGAGGCTGAAATGTACAATCACACAGGTCCCTCTGAGGGTTTTCACATTAAAAAAACGCACTGGTGCTTCGTGCACCATGTAGAGATATGAGAGTGTTCATCTGTATTTTGGAGCGTAACCTCTGCATACAATTAGTGAATTAATAAATAATGTGGGGTTTTTTTCTGTATCTGCTGAAACCTGTTCTGTATTCTCACCTTCTTCAACTTACTTGAACATTTCTGCTTCTCTGCCTCAAGATCCCAGCATGGTAGCCTGAAATATTCACTCCACTCAAGTCAAGTGTGAAATATGTGGAACAATCTAAAGTATCACTTTCTGCTGTAGTTGGAGAAGCACAAAAGATATATGTCATAGTGGACAATAGATTGCTTTATGGTTGAGTGCAGCCATTGCCTGTGGTTCTTATCCATTCTGTTTTTCCATGCACCCTCCTTTTTATGGTGCTCTGCTATGGTTGCACCCTTTCCTTTTCTTTCAGCCAATCAGCATTTGACCTACATGGCCCAGCACCAATGTTTTCTGACTTTCTGGCTTTTTGGATTGGACATAAGCCCTATAGTAGTAGAAATCCCACAGTTCTTTGCTCTGCATGTTCTGAAGCCACGCGAATAGTACATGAGTACGCAGAGATGAAAAAGATGTGATCACTCTTGCCTGTTAAACTGAGACAGAAGGGACACATTTAAGTGCTGAACTTGCAAACAGTAACTGAAAACTGTAGCTTTGTATTCCCTTCAGCTAACATTGTTTTGTTTGTGGGGTGTATAGCAAGAGGACTGTTTGCTAATAAATCTTTGACTCTGAGTTCTTAAACCTATAATGTGTAATATTTCACGTTGTCTATTAACAAATTTGAGTCTTATCATTCACAAGTATTACCTCAATCGTTATTAATTACCTCCATCACAAAAGTGCAGTGTTCTTATATTCTTTATATTCAGCATGCGAATGTACATAAGAGTGTTACACCCCAATGAATGTCTCCATGTTGCTCCGCCATTTTAAAACTACGGGATTTGTAGAAAGACATGTCATCAGCTTCGCATTTTCCGTTTCCAATGTGGAAACGGAAAGGGCGAAGCTGATGACATGTCCTTCTACAAATCCCGTAGTTTTAAAATGGCGGAGCGACATGGAGACATTCATTGTCCGTGAAATATTACACATTATAGCTTTAAAGTTGATAAAATATTTTAAAGCACGAAAAACAGAATAATGAGTGTTATGTTGAACTGCTGCATTTATGTCTAGATATTAAAATGCAAGCTGTATTTCCTCAAAGTGAAGCAAATTTACCGTATCTATGCACTGTACAGTAAAATGCGATATTACATTTAAAAGAAGATATTTAGTGGATATGTCTCTTAAAAATCTACCTTAGGAGTGAGTGTGAGCGTGCATTGTTTGTCTCGTTTGTCTCTGTGTGGCCCTATGATGGACTGGCGGCCTGTCCAGGGTGTACCCCGCCTCTCGCCCGATGACCGCTGGGATAGGCTCCAGCCCCCCCGCGACCCGACCGACGGATTCAGCGGGTATAGAAAATGGATGGATGGATATTAAGTGGATATCATCCTGATTTTAATCATTTTAACATTCATTTTAGGAGTTTATATGTATTTTCAGGTAAACAGACCAGCAGATGGCACCAATGAGAGATGCCAGTTCCAAAACCCAACATCCTCCTTTTGTTTCGATGACACATAATCTTCCCAAACCCTCGTCCTTCTTGTTAATTTTCGTCTTCAAAGCCTGTCACATTTTAACTTGCCAACCCTGGCAATCAACACTTAATTGTGCCCTCCGTGCAAGGCAGGGGACACTCAAACAGCTGCGACAGCCGCATCTTCCAATTAATTCCTCACTCGAAAATTATTAATTTAACCCAATTCTTTGCATTGCTGTGAAAGCAAATGAATGGCAGTCATTACGACGGTAACTGCACATTGCAGTAATCGTAAAAGTGCTCATTAACACTCATATTTAATGTATGCATGAAACTCTATTCTTGAGACCTTGAAGCTGTGTGAACTGTATGAAAAAACAAGTGTAGGAGTATATGCACTGGTTTGCATGTGTTTACATGGTAACTTTACTGCATGGATGTGTGCAGACTATGCTTATGATTATTATTTATTAAGTATTTAGTGCACTATATTTCTATCTGACTCTGAAACAGTTATTCACCATTTTGCATGCACAGTTGGTTTATCCCAGGGTTGTTAGAGATAGAGGTGACATACATGGCTTATCTGGATCAAGAAACGTCAACTGTTTAAGGATGCAAAACATGTACCACAGATGTAGGCTTGTCAATTCAACTATCTGGTGTTATATTTGTTGGTGTTGGCCATGGAACTTTGATGTTATGCCTTTAGCTTTTAAGCTGCCTTTAAGCTCTACTCTCTGTATGTAAATGCTAACACAATTCAATGTATCCTGAAGTTTACACTGCAGTGAGCAAGACTTGTTTAAGTCCCAGTAAATGCAGCGTTACTGGACGGTAAAGTGGAAGGAAAAGCTATGTGTACAAACTGTATAAAGATACAAATGTACCCTTTATACAACCTCATCTATCAATATAATTAGGCTGAATCATCCATAGCTAGGGGCGTGGATGTAGGGTCAGCTCAGAGGTCATTACCCAACAGGCAAGAATAGAGTCCTCAGTCAGATCTGTTCCTTGCACATCACCTCTGCCTCCAAATACTCAAGACTGCAACAGTGAAACGGTAAACTAAATGTTTCAAAATGTTAGTACAGAAACTGAAGAGTGATATCACAGTGGTTGCCATTACTGCTTATTGAAATGTACCAAAAAAATTAGAAAGCTGCAGCTAAAAGTCTTGGGTAATTTTTGTAACATCTTTTCGAGGGTGAACCTTGGCTTTTCAATTCAAAAACGAGAAAACTACCCTGGTTAGTGTTTACAATAGTGACTAGTCAGTCAAAACCAAGTTCCTGTTTCCTGGTGTTGCAGCAAAAGTAACAGAGTGATTAAGAGCAATAATTTGAAAGTGAATCTTGGATATTAAAATAGCCTTCATGGAAAATCTTTAATGACGAATGTTCAGAGAAGGAAGAGTATTTGAATATCCATAATGGTGTCCCTTTAAGAGTCCATTATTGAGGAAGAAAATGTCTTGTTAGAATGTAATTATCTTTCAGAGCTTGGTTTTAAGAAAAAAAAAAAAGGAACCCAACTGTCTCCCATCACAATCTGGTCCTTAATTGTCAGCATGTGGAGACGGGCATATGCTCTGGTCACTTTATTTTGAAGTCTCTGTCAAGATTCCATCTGTATGTGTTAGTGTGTGCATGAGTGTGTCGTATCCACCTTTTGTGTATGTGCCATTCACCATATGTGCATGCTCCATCTACGTGTTCGACAATTCCTCCAAGGCAAATGTTGACATTTGGATTAGAGACAGGGTGGAGGGAGGGAATGGAGAGAAATTGGATGTGAAGACAGCTCGACCTTCCAAGGACGGGAGTGAAAATCAACGATAACACGGGAGTGGCACTGCAGGTGGCTGACGTTAGCCTGCATTGCATGCTTAGGGATTTGAGGGCCTAAGGAGGGCGTAAGCGGGCTGTGGTGCTGAAGACATTCTGACCCTGAGCTTCCTAGTTCCTATCTACTCGGCTAGTTTTATTCCATTTTTAGGGTTAGGGTTATGGCTTTGCTGTGTGAATTTCCTTTCCTTCAATTACAACATTCATTTAGTATTGATTTTACTCTCTGTTACAGTGGAACATCCAGGGGAAATTTAAAGGGTACTTTATCCTACACAGACACAGTCAGATATCAGATGATAATATCTCAGCTGAATGTCTTAAAGGAGACTAAATCAGATTTAACTTTTTTTTAAATTCACTTTCTCCCATAATGGCAATCCTCAGAGAGGACAAAATACAAAAGCCTTGAGTAAAGCTTGAAATAACAATTTATTTCCTGCTGACAGATGACACTGAATGATGCATAGCCTGTAGCTTTACTTGATTTATCAAAAATACACAAAGAGCACAACAGACGCTGAAAGAAGACAGGCAAAAAAAACATTTGAAATCTGCTGAATGGGTCGCTTTTGAGTGCTATTTGCATAATTGGTTGTTTGCTTCAAAATGATGAATAAACCAAAATGCATGCAAGACAAACAGCAAAGTTTGAAGGCATAGTGATGTCCAGTGCCAACTGAGCATGCAGCATAATAGAAGTGCCTCTGCCTCTCTGCTAATGAAATTGAGATTGCAGTGTGTCAGTTTGAAGTATGATCCAAATGAGAGGACCTCGGGGGGGGGGGGGGGGGGGGGGGGGGAATCTAATTTTGTTATTTGGTGTCAGCCAAACAAATACAATCACATATGAATCCACACACTGCAACAATCCTAACCTTGACCAAACACATGGTCCAACAGAAAAAACTATTATCTGTCAAAACTGAAAAGAACATTAACTTAATGTGCACTTCTGATTTTTAATGGTAAAAGAGTGCTGATGATGTTCAGTTCATCAGTTTGTGTAAGAAGATTTGATGACACTGTCATATTGCTGCTTCATTTGCTCTCTTCATTTGATACAACACATAAGTAAAAAAAAAAACATGGAGATGCATGAGATGTTTCAATGAGCCATCCAAATTACAGAATCAGTTTCTTTTCAAATTGTCTTACACTTTCCTTACAATGTACAGAAGATAAATGTGTCTGTGAGTTAAATCGCAAAGAGAAGATGCTCAATGTTCGGGGGAAAGTGTCATTTAATATTTTGGACTATGAATACAGGCCAATGTTCTTTCTTTTTGTCCAGTGACAGCGGGCAGTCAACACCCTCTCTCACACAATCAAGCCCCTTTTATAATCAGCTGGAGTGTGGCTGGTCCAATCAGAGTCATCAGTAAAATTGATTTTTCCTCTGGGCTTGGGGATAATTAGCCAATTTCAACAAGAAACTGAATTAGGTGATTGATTAGTTGAAATAGAAGTTTGCCCAAACTCTGGCCTCAAGCACCACCGCCTGACTTCGTGTGACGCAGAGAAGTTTGGAAGTGCTTACCGTACAGTAATTGCAACTTGTTGGATGCTCATTTTGATAAACTACACCCAAGAAATTATAATGTCGAAACAGATCCCTGCTTGTTAGAAATCTCTTTCATTGAACAACAGACCAATCTGATGGATGGATTCATAAAACCCCAAAGTGCCACAGCACAAAGATCCTCTACAGATGTTAGAGGGCAGAGACACAGACATCCATCAACCTTATTCCACAGAGTTTCCCATCTCTCCAAAGAAACAAAGCACCCTCTAAACCAAATTGAGGAACAATAATTCCGGTTTTTCAGTGTCCCACAATGGCCCGGTCAGTGCTGAGGTTCCCATCCTTTCGCTGCTGCACAAAGTCTCCTTGTCCCCTGCAAGGAAGATTGACACATCCAGCCTGGCCTCTTCCAAAGTGTGCTTTGTCTTGTCTGCCCTGCCTCATTGGAGCAGTCAGCTTCATTCAGGCGGGTTCATGGGGAGCATTTAGTCATGCGCTGTCAGCTCTGCTGTAGTCCTTCGCCTCTCCCTGTGAGGTGTGTCAGGGGAATGACACACACGTTCTACCAAACCTGATCCAGGTCTGACATGCTTGAATAACCGACACACATGCACCACAAAATCACTCATGAGGTCAGATCACCGAGGATGCATGTCAAAGAGACCAATGCGGGCAGATCGGTTTGACATGACTGTACTCTTTTTAAAAACTGCACAGTATCAAGGGAAAGAAGGGATCAGTGACATGGAGGACTGTTTTGAAAGAAATTTCTGGCAGCATATGATTGTGTTCAGGAGCAGAGCTGGGATATAACCTTGTACATTCAGTTTCCTTTAAGAAAGATTGCGCTTTCCCTTAATTGTTTCAAGCCTTTCTCACAGAAACACTGAATCTTACAATTTTCTGACCGCTGTTTCTAATCCATACAGTTGTATACATGAGGGACACGTGACAGCATATTTAAATTTTTGTGACATTTCAGGTTTAAGAAAAGCAAGATTTACTTGATTAAGAAAGACAACTATTTACAGATTGCACAAACAAAGCTCAGTCATTTAAAAGTCTTTTATGATACAGCATAAGTTTAAGTCAACACATTGTTGATACATTGTCTTTAATGCCTTAAATTGAGAGACTTGAGCACAGTTTGAATTTAATTTTCGATCATATGAAGCTTGTTTGATATTGAACTTCGCTAAAATTGAATGAATTTGAAACTTTATCTGCATTACAATCAATTTGGAAACTCTTTACTGACTATTTTAAAGTGGTTTGTGAGAAGTTTGCTTCCAAGGCTTTAGCAAAAATGAAAGCTGAGACCTGGCCTGATCTGGACACAGACTTGACACTAGACCTGAACTCTGCGGGAAACACTGACCTGATCTGTACCGAACTGATTGCTGTTCACAGGTTTATGCTATTTTCCAGTTATCAAAACAAAACTTGTAACATTAGTAGTCTGACCATGTCATTTATAATCGAGCCACCTTCCCAAGGAAGTTGGTAAAATGCATCCAGATTTTTTTTTTCCTCTGCTACAAATGGAAACAGGATAGCAAATCCACAATATATTTAATCAGTCCCGTTGCTGCCACAGTAATGGAATACAACCTCATTGAGAATCAAGCATTTTACCGTATCTATCATAATAAAGGTAACATAAACTGTTTTTCATTTAAAAATGTATTTTCCCTGGGTTTAGGTGGACCCAAAACCCATAACCAAGACATTTTACTGCTCAAATCTATCCCAGTAGTTTTCATGCCTCAGCATAGCAACTGAAATTGGGGGAACAAAGTAAAACAAAATGTAATGGTAAACTCAAATCTTTGCCTGTTATTAAATCACCAAGCTCACTAATAACTAGTTGGGTGATCATTTGTGTTGGCAAAGGTACCATATGGTCATGAGAATTAGGTTGTTTTGCAGGTATATCTGATTTTCACTTCATAACAAATACTGTGTACTTTGAATGAAGAAAAAGGGTTCATTTACGCTATTTATGTGTTATAAGGTGAGCACATGGGCTAATACTCAAGTCAAAAACAGGGGATTTCTTCTTCTCTTAATATGGGTTAAAATAAATGGTTTTATAATATATATGTAAAACTATTCAACTAGTGCACAGAAGCAAGAGTTGAATTTCCCTGTTAATTTACATTTTTGCTGAATGTGGAAATGGGAAACTTTCCCGAAAGATGAGGTAAAAGTTAATTATACGTCAAGTGTTTCTTGCCGCCTCCAAGTGGTCAGAAAGTCACGATCACTTAAAAAGTCACCAAATCTCAGGATTAAGGAGATACAGAGAAATGCAAATTACGGAATGTTTTTCTCGTGACGTATTCCTTTTCTTGTTTTCCTTGATTGTTTTCTTAATGATGACCCCTTCCTCTGCGGAGTGCTGTACACTGTGTTAGCATGTATGCACATCAAGAGCGTACAGGATGTGGCGTGACACAAGAGCCGGCCTGCTCATTGTCTATTCCCGCAGCATACTGTATCTGCATATGAAATGTAATCACAGGCTTGAAGTTTTATTAAAGTATGTGATGTAGAGGATGACTAAGACAGTAATCCCCTTACAGCTCTGCTCACCCTGTCTCATAATGATAATGGTAAGAAGAATTTGTTTCAGCCTGTCATTCACACACATGCACACACACACTGTCAACTATCTTGCCAAATGCAAACCGCAACTAAAACTACAGGCAAAATCCATGAACAAGCTCTCCCACTGAAAGCAAAGCAAACACACTTGTGCACAACAGCACGCTCTCACATTTTCAGAGTGCGCCTTAGTGACACAGTGCTGGCGAGAAGCAATTTCCCCTCCTTGTCATTATTACATTAGTGCTTGTATTATTTGAGAGAATAAATTGGCCGCTGTTGAAATGAATGCCATCAGCCAGAGTCTAATACATATCTTCTCTTTCTCTTCAATGTGCTGTTAATTCCTGATTATGAAATGCAGACAGTGTGTTGGAGGGTGGGGGCACCACCATCACCACCCATCAGATGGGACTCTTTGCTGCTATGTGTTTGCCTGAAGCTGAGCTGCGTAAGTCCGAGCAGATTGATTTCAGAGGGACCTCGACAACGTGACCGAGCTGATTGCTAAATCGGAAATGCTAAATAACTCAACTCACTAGTGATGATCCCAGTGTCAAAACCCTGAGCAAACAGTAATGTGCTCTGTTTGCATTGGAGCAAAAACTAATGAAATACAGTGGATGCAGCTATCTTAATTGTCCAGTTCACTGATTTAATTTGGAAAAAATGTTAAGAAAGCAGCAAAACTGAACTTTCTTTACTGCTTTGAAATCACCTGTAGGCTTATCCATCATTTCAGCCTCAGGTCACATGGGAAACATTAACGTACACCATGACATGTTCAGATTTTACCTTTGACCCAAATACAGATTCCACAGAGTCCAGATACGGAATTGGTTTTATTTTCAAGGAGATAGACAATAAACAGATCCAGAAAGTGGTCCAGAGTCCTGTGTGGAGAATCCTTAGAGTGGTGCAAGGAGGGTGGTCTTTCCAGAGAGAGCCAAGGGTCAGGTGGAGCTGGGTGGTGAGATGAGGAACGGCAGAGCGGGCAGGCATGCAGCTTATAGGTAAGCTACACAGGTAAGGAGATGGCGTAACAGATTCTTCTCGGGGAAACCAATGGGATAACCTGGAGGCAGTTAACACGAGGTCAATAAGTCATCTGGTAAGTACACAGGACATAGTCGATAACTTTAACATGAAATTTCAACAAAAGGCCAGAGACTACCAGTAACGTTAATCATCCAGCACAGAGTGAAGGCTCTGCCGTTCCTTTGTTCCCAGCACCCTGATGAGCTCCACCTGTGAGGCTGCCCAGGTTCTCCACCAAGATCCTCACTAGGAAAGATGTAACACTCGCACTCACATATACATACACACACACACACACAGGACTCTGACACTACCCCCCCTTCAAGGACCGCCCCCTGGCGGTCGGGATGAAGACGACCCATGAGAAGCTTCAAAATCTCTAATGAGATCGGGGTCCAGGATGAAGGAACGAGGAACCCATGACCGTTCTTCAGGTCCATAACCCCGCCAGTCCACTAGATACTGGAAACCTCTTCCCCGACGACGAATAGCCAGAATCTTTGTGACATCATAAGCAGGGTGACCATCAATATCCCGGGCGGGTGGCGGGGGTCTGGAGGGAGGGCAAAACGGACTGGAACGGACTGGCTTAATGAGAGAGACATGAAATACAGGGTGGATCTTTAATCCATCAGGGAGCTTGAGGCGCACGGCTGAAGGACTGATAACAGAGGTTATTTCAAAGGGACCAATAAAGCGAGGGGACAGTTTACGATTGGATGCTTTGAGATTGATATCACGAGTGGAAAGCCAGACCTCTTGTCCAGGTGAGTATGAAGGTGCAGGGGTTCTCTTACGATCAGCCCATCTGCGGTTCCCCTCGGCTGTCCGGTTGAGGGCAGCGTTGGTTTGGGTCCAGATGTGTCTGCAACGGCGAAGGTGATGTTGGACAGAGGTGACGGATGTTTGTTGTTCATCTGATGGAAACAGAGGAGGCTGATAACCAAGAGAAGACTCAAAAGGTGATAGACCAGTGGCAGTGGAGGTGTGACTGTTGTGGGCGTACTCCACCCAAGGCAAGTGTACACTCCATGATGAAGGATTTGAGGAACAGAGACAGCGAAGGGTAGCCTCAAGCTCCTGGTTCAGACGCTCAGTCTGACCGTTAGTTTGGGGATGAAAACCAGAACTGAGGGTTACCTTAGCTCCAAGAGCAGTGCCAAACTCCTTCCACACTCTAGAAACAAACTGTGGACCTCTGTCTGAGAGAATCTCAGCGGGGATACCATGCAGGCGAAACACATGTTTGGTAAGAAGATGAGCAGTTTGCATGGCGGTGGGAAGTTTACGTAGGGGAACAAGGTGGCAAGTCTTAGAGAAGCGGTCAATGATCGTTAGAATGGTGGTGAAACCCTTTGAAGGTGGTAATCCAGTAACGAAGTCTAAAGCTATATGTGACCAAGGACGTTTGGGAACTAGAAGAGGTTGAAGTAACCCACTGGGGGGTTGATTGCGGGTCTTATTGCGAGCACAAATGGCACAGGCGAGCACATAATCTTTAACATCCTTATACAAAGATGGCCACCAAAAGTTTCGTCTGATCAGAGAGACTGTCCTGTTAATGCCGGGATGACCCGAAAATTTAGCAGTATGGGCCCAATGAATAAGACGAGCTCTAACAGATGAAGGGACGTAGAGACAGCTGGGTGGAGTGCTTATGGGGCCAGGTTCGGTTTGTTGAGCTGCTAGTACCTGGTCTCTAATCTCCCAGGACAGGGCTCCAATGACACATAATGGTGGAATGATGGTAGCAGTGGGTGTATCGTGATCGGGGGAGAATTGTCTCGAAAGTGCATCTGGTTTGGTGTTTCTGGACCCTGGCCTATAAGAAATTGTAAAGTTGAACCTGGAGAAAAAGAGGGACCAGCGAGATTGTCTGGAATTCAATCTTTTGGCCTGTTGAAGGTAAGCTAAATTCTTGTGGTCCGTCCAGACAACAATGGGATGCTCGGCCCCCTCCAACCAGTGACGCCATTCATCAAAAGCCATTTTAATGGCCAGGAGTTCTCTATCGCCTACATCATAGTTTCTCTCTGCTGGTGAGAGACGACGGGAGAAGAATGCACAGGGGTGCTGATTGTCGTCAATGGATGAAATCTGAGAGAGGACTGCCCCCACCCCTGAATCTGAGGCGTCCACTTCAACAATAAACTGCTTTAATGGATCCGGTTGCATGAGGATGGGTGCAACGGCAAACAACCTCTTTAATTCTAAGAAACTTTGTTCAGCTTTGGGTGACCAATTGAAACTAGCCTTGGTGGATGTGAGGCTGGTAAGGGGAATAACAGTTTGGCTATAGTTTTTAATGAAGCGGCGGTAGAAATTTGCAAACCCCAGAAAACGTTGAAGTTGCTTGCGAGATGTGGGTGTGGGCCAGTCCAAGACAGCTTGAACCTTTGCTGGATCCGTCTTCACCTGCCCGCTCCCCAAAACATAACCAAGAAATGTGACTGATGAGGCATGGAACTCACATTTCTCTGCCTTGACAAACAGCCGGTTCTCCAAGAGATGCTGAAGGACCAGGCGGACATGTCTCTTGTGTTCCCCAGGAGATCTTGAAAAAATGAGAATGTCGTCGAGATAAACAAAGACAAACTGATTAAGATAGTCCCTAAGGACATCGTTGACGAGTGATTGGAACACAGCTGGTGCATTCATGAGGCCAAAAGGCATAACCAAATATTCAAAATGGCCGAGTGGTGTCCTAAATGCCGTTTTCCACTTGTCCCCTTCTCGCATTCTGATCAAATGGTAGGCATTACGAAGGTCGAGTTTGGTGAATATATTGGCTCCCTGGACCAGTTCAAAAGCTGAGGCTAGTAATGGCAATGGGTATTTATTATTAACTGAGATCTGGTTTAGGCCCCTGTAGTCGATACATGGTCTGAGTGTTCCATCCTTCTTACCAACGAAGAAAACCCCAGCTCCTAGAGGTGAGGTAGATGAACGAATTATGCCCGCGGCCAGGGACTCACTGATGTATTTCTCCATGCTCTCCCTCTCTGGTTTGGAAATGCTGTACAAACGGCTGGTAGGTAGTGGTGCTCCTGGAAGAAGGTCAATAGCACAATCGTAAGGACGGTGAGGAGGGAGAGAGAGAGCTTGTGACTTACTGAAAACCATGTGAAGGTCATGGTATTCAGATGGTACATTGGTCAAATCAGCTGGAGAGGGTTCATCGGCAGGATGTGAGACAACTGTGGGGAGAGCAGAGTGAAGACAGGATGATAAACAATATGTGCTCCAGGACTCTACCCGACTGCTCTTCCAATCAAGGTGTGGATTATGGCGGATGAGCCACGGGTAGCCTAGAACAACTGGGGACTGAGGTGAAGGAAATACAAAAAAGGTTATTATCTCACGATGATTTCCTGAAACTAAGAGTTCTACGGGACTAGTGCGATGAGTAATGACAGGTAAGGCCTTACCATCCAGTGCAGCGACCAAGACAGGGGCAGGAAGAGGAACAGTGGGTATCTGGAGTTGCTTGACCAGGTTGTCATCAATAAGGTTCTGTTCACATCCAGAGTCAATTAAAACGAACGCCTGAAAAGACTGGTTGCTCGTAATCAAGGAACATGGTAGAGTTAGACGGGAAGTTTTCTTTGAGTCGCCCACCACTCCTCCCGTGGCTAGTGATGGGCCTTGTCTTTTGGTAGGCTTTGGCAGTTCGAAATGTAGTGTCCTGTCTGACCACAGTAAAGACAGGCCCCAGATCTCATGCGACGCTGTCGTTCTTCGAGAGTGAGTCTGGTTCTTCCTATTTGCATAGGTTCCCCTGGGCTCTGATCTGCAGGGGTAGTATTGGATTCGAGTTTGTTGGGGAAAAAATTCAGTTCTCTCTTAACTCGGGTTCTGTCTCTGATCCTATTGTCGATCCTAATAGCTATTGTAATGAGATCTTCCAATGACCCCGGTTCATCTCGGTAAGCCAGCTCGTCTTTAATGTTCTCATTAAGAGCTTGTAGGAAAGCACCCCTTAATGCTTCAGAGTTCCAACCAGAAGAGGCGGCCAGAGTTCTAAAGTCAATGGCAAAATCAGCAACTGCTTGACGACCCTGCTTTAAATTCCACAGTTTGCGGGTAATATCCGAAGGTGCCTCAGTATACCCAAATGTCTGTTTAAAGGTAGACACAAACGAGTCATAAGTGCCTTGAAAAAGGACTTGCTGTCCAAGTTGGGCCTCTGCCCATTTTAGTGCTCTTCCCCTTAATAAGCCAATGACAAAAGAGATCCTTGCGGCGTCTGTCTGGAAGCTTTGGGGGGAAAAAGAAAAAACTAAAGAGCGTTGCAACAAAAAACCCCCACATTTACCTATTTCTCCCGAATAGGGCTCAGGTGTGGGTGGAGAGACTTCTCTGAAACATGCTGAACTGTAAGAAGCGCTGGCTTGAGAAGGAGGCGGAACTGCAACAGGAGGCGGACCTGCAGAAACAAGTCTTTGGTGAAGATCTTTGAGAATTACAGATATTTGCTCAAAACGTTGGTTTGTATTTGCTTGTTGATCATATAAAGATTGAAGCATGGAGTCATGACGGACGAGTACAGCATGATCCTGATTGGGGTCCGGAGTTGGTTCTGCTGGGTCAGGTTGGCTGGATGATTCTGACATGTTCAGATTTTACCTTTGACCCAAATACAGATTCCACAGAGTCCAGATACGGAATTGGTTTTATTTTCAAGGAGATAGACAATAAACAGATCCAGAAAGTGGTCCAGAGTCCTGTGTGGAGAATCCTTAGAGTGGTACAAGGAGGGTGGTCTTTCCAGAGAGAGCCAAGGGTCAGGTGGAGCTGGGTGGTGAGATGAGGAACGGCAGAGCGGGCAGGCAGGCAGCTTGTAGGTAAGCTCCACAGGTAAGGAGATGGCGTAACAGATTCTTCTCGGGGAAACCAATGGGATAACCTGGAGGCAGTTAACACGAGGTCAATAAGTCATCTGGTAAGTACACAGGACATAGTCGATAACTTTAACATGAAATTTCAACAAAAGGCCAGAGAGACTACCAGTAACGTTAATCATCCAGCACAGAGTGAAGGCTCTGCCGTTCCTTTGTTCCCAGCACCCTGATGAGGCTGATGAGCTCCACCTGTGAGGCTGCCCAGGTTCTCCACCAAGATCCTCACTAGGAAAGATGTAACACTCGCACTCACATATACATACACACACACACACACACACACACACACACACACACACACACACACACACACACACACACACACAGGACTCTGACACACCACCCCATTAGTAGGTTAGACTAACCGTTGGAATGTATGCATATCCCCTCACTTTCACATGATGATTGCTTAAAAAAGCCCAGCTGGTGCCACTTGATGACTTTGGCTGTGAAGCAAGTCACCTGCTGTTGAAGCTGAGACCCACAAGGTGAAGTTATCTGCAGCCAGAGAGCATTCAACTCTCCAATAGGGAGATGCAAAATGTCTCATGTGACGTTGACCCCTGCTGAACGTAAACTGTAAAGAATACATTTTTTTTTATAGAAACGGAGGTAATGGCCAATACCTTAATATAATGTTTATAGAATCAATGAAATAAGCAACACCTTCTTTAATCTTCAAGGCCAGTTAATTTCTTTATATGAATTAATTCAGTGTCCTTGTAGCATACAGCACAATACATTTTTTAGATTTTAACCAGAAAATTGCTATATTAGTTGAGTAATTTCATAAATGCTGCTGAAAGCTAATTGTTACAAACCAGAATTGAAACTAGATAATAGAGAAATTAATAGAAAATTACATTAAAAGCTTAAAAAAAAACTATTCTTAAAGTCAGCTGTGGAGGTAGGGTTGGTTCAAAGTTGTGGAAAAATGTATGACTTGGCTTGTTCTACTGCATCCCGCAAATCCTCGATCCAAAGTTTCTCAGCAGAATGTTGCTTTGTTCAAAGATAGTAAGTGTGTTTAATTCACCTGACTGTGGCTTAGGCATCTAAATTACATGTCTTAACTTATATTCTAAAAGTATAGCAATGACCTAATTGTGCACATAAAGCTTGTCTCTCATTTAATATTTTATTAGTTATTAAGTGACAGTTATGTTGTCATTGCATGTTTTTACAATGTATTTACATACATACACACAATACAGTACAATGACTCACAAAATGTTAAAGATTAAGACAGATTGTCATCCCTTCACGGTACATGATGACCATCATGACTTAGCATGTCACTGCTATGGTATATCAGGAGATCAAACTGACTAGAAAGCTGTTGAAGTTGCCCTGCATGCTTAGACCTTGTTATAAAGTTATCAGCTGATGTGTACAAAATCATCACAGTGCTTGACTGACATGTGATATCTGACATGTGACTGACATGTACGTAGTAGAACCTCGTGAGAAATGAGTTCCTTGGGGAATAAAAACAAAAGAAAAGGACATTAAAGGAAATGTGAGAATTTATTCTTAGAACTTATCTGTAAACTGCAGTTAAAGAAACCCAATTTAGCTACCTGGACCCTCTTGCACAATTTTAAAAAACATTGAGTTTCCCAGTCTCAACCACAGCATGTAAAGCAAAAACCCTTGACTTTGTGTGTTTTCAAATTCTGCTCCTCAAGAGGCTTTGTGGGCCCACTGCCTGTCCATCAGTCTGCCTGGCAGCATAATTAGAGATCATACAACAACAGTCTCCATCAGTATACTTTCCATACATGATTGTCTACTTCATTGCGATGACACCACCTCAGTTGATTCCGTCCAACACGAGTCAGTGAAGCTCTCCCTCTGTATCGTCTTTTTCTCTTCTCTGTTCACCAGCTCTGTGAGGCCCGGGGGAGGCAGCTGTACTCTGCGGGTTGCTGCTGAGGCAAGGCAGTGAAAAACAGACAAATAAGAGGCCTAATTGCTTTTTAATGTGCTCCACTGCAGGGCGGTCGGGCTGGTTGAGGGACTGAGTGTTTTTGTAAGATTTGTCTGTGTAAGGATACGTGAAATTGTATGCTTGACTTGTGCAGGTGTGCCTGTAATTGAACAACGTATGCAGTACATATGTTTGTGTGTGTTTTGATTGTGAGAGATTGATTGGATTTGATTTTAATATTTGGATTCTGTAAAACATTACCCCTCAACTTGTTATTGGATAAAAACAATTCATGTGTTGTTTTTTAGTCGAGCAAATGTATTTCACAGGCACGCACAGAAACACTCTTAACGCTCAAGGATATTGAATGTGTCCGTGTGAATATTTTCTATTTGACCCCTCTTTGGATTGCCTTCAACACTGAAAAACTATGATTTAGTGCTCATTAAGTTGCCACTTTGGATACAACTGAAAAGACAATGAAAAAAAAAAGAAATAAAGCCCTTTTACAACCATTTTTTCTCTGATGGTTTAAAGGATGCCGATTGCTACCTGCGGAGCTAATAGTGTAATGGAAACTGAAAGGTAAAATATAGATTGGAGGTAGTTATTCAAATCTGTAGTCGTAGAAATGGCTTTTGTGAGTCTGTTACTGCAAAACTAACTATTCTAAAGATCTATAAATATATATATAAAAAACAATTTAATCTTTTACTGCAAACTGCTTCAGCGAGGTGGCTCAGGCATCTGGTTAGGATGCCTCCTGGACGCCTCCCTGGAGACTATGTTTCTCGGCTGGCCTGGGAACGCCTCGGGGTCCCCCCAGATGAGCTGGAGGAAGTGGCCGGGGACAGGGACGTCTGGGTTTCTCTGCTCAAGCTGCTGCCCCCGCGACCCGACCCCCGGAGAAGCAGAAGATGATGGATGGATGGATGGATGGCTTCAGCAAAGCACAAAAAAATTGTTTTCAAGTTTGGCCTTTTTCCTTTTTGTATTAGTAACTATTCTTGCTGGCACCATTTTTGAGAATATGTATTATTTTTACGTTAAACTGGCAGTGGTGGCATATTTAGTAAACTCCACAGTGCCGTTTGGTCTTTCAACAAGCGTTGGGTCTACAAATGAAGCCCTGCATCTGACTCTGAGAACAATAGACTCCATTCCTGTCGACTTACTATCAAGGCAAGTCACAAAGTATTTCTGACACACATTTAAAAACAACTGCCTGTTGACCAAAGTTTTGTACATTAAAAAGCAATTGAGGCACCACAAAAATTGGGATAAGTCAAACTTTCACAAAAATAAAAATGAATAAATAAAGCAATGAAATAAATTGAAAATACAAACAAAAGAACTGAACAATTGACCTAGAAATGATTAAAAGCCAAGAAGTAAAAGTGTGTTTAAAAACGAGACTTATATATATAAACAGAAAATGTTGAAGCCTGTTGAAAAATGTAGGGGCAATTAGTTCCATGCTTTTGGGACTTTGACAACAAAGGCCTGGTCTCTGTGCCAGCCTCGATCTACAAACAACTCAAAGCAACTGATCAGTAGATCTAATTGATGAAGAAGGCAGATATGGTTGTAAAAGGTCAGAAAAGAGCTAGCCTATTAAGTGCCTTATTAGTCAACAAACCTTAAAATCAATTTCCAAAAGATACAGATACAGAGATTCAGTTAGGGGAGGCAAATACTGCTCACGCTTGCATGTTCGTGTTAACAGACGAGTTGCAGCATTATGGACCAGCTACAGCCTTGAAAAGGAGGCCCGGCTATCACCATCATACAGTGCAATTATAGTCCAGCTGCGATGTGATAAAAGCACAAATAAGCCTTTCAAAGTCATTACAAAACAAGATGGCAAGATAGAGGTAAGATTAAAGCTGCTGCTAATAGGTGCCTACAGAGCACAGATGCACATGCAAATGAATCCCAGCCCCTCTAGTTTTCAGTGTGGGGGGAGGCAGTGATAAAGTTTCAAGCAGTTTGAGCTAAAATTATATGCTTATACATTCTGTTTAAACATGTGTTGCTATAATATTGGTGTATTTTTTAACCTGTTTCAATGATCGAGAAAGGGCTGTGCTAACTTCACATTCATCAGTCAAACACTGCCGCATTCAGCTCGAAATTCTGGGAACATAAGACTCGCACTCAGGAAGGCGCTCGTTTTAATGCATTCAAGCAACACTGAGTACCATTCATGGATAAAAGATGCTTACTCCAACAGGCCCCCATTCAAATAGCACCAGCTTCTCTCTTTAAGTTGTAAATTAAATCATTTATCAAGTTTAATCAAGTTATTATGGTGTCTTTAGTTAGATTTACTCATTTTAACTAGTGTGTTGTAAAACAATTATTTAATTAAGAAGAAACAAAGAATCAATGATATACAAATATATAACTTTTATCCATATAGGTTTCAAGTGTTACTCACAAACTCTAACCTTTCCCCAAAAAAAGTAACTTATGACTGCATAACAGACTAACATGGTACCTAATGGATGATATCACATCAGACATGAAAATGATCTCATCAAGCAAAGCTCTCCATTCACAACAAAATATGCCTTGCAGTGAATTGTTTAGAATAGCAGCACCACTCTGAGCAAGGCACACACCATGTTTTAAAGACATAAAACCAAATGGGTTGTCTGCAGTGTTCCATCTCCCAGCACCATGTGAAAGTTAAAAAAAAAAAGCAAATTGAATTACATATAACTAGTAACTGAAGCAAACACCTTTTAGATTCAAAGTTTCTATTAATGTGTGAATAACTTCTGATTCATCCACAGTAACGGCAACAATTAAATCTGGCATTTCAATGACATTTATTTTATCATCATTAAACACTTTGATTGATTACAGAATGGTTAATTTGCCCACTTGGGCTTAATGTCAAAATTGGAGTCATTTATTAATTAATGCTGAAGTGAAGTCCCTATTAATTACGAACAATCACAGCCTTTATAAGTGTATATGTCACAATTGAATTAGTGTTAGAAAGTTTTCTTAGTAAAATAGTAAAAAGTCATTTAAAAGAGAGACCAACTACCTTTGAAATACATTCTGCTCTGAGTTCAGACTTACTGATGCTGTTTTTTCTCTGTCCATAAAGGCAAGTTGCTTGGGATATGACCACCTCTTCCTCCTTGTTCAGTGAATGGATATATATGAATATTCTAACCTCTCCCTGCCAGCATCAACACCTGCCAGCAGCTGACACCAACCTTCAATGTCTCTGCAAAGCAATGACCTATTCTTATACAGGTTTAATTCAACAATACATTTATATATCCAATGTGTTATGACTATAAGTTTAATAAAGCCCAATTATTTAAAAAAAAAAAAAAAAAAAGAATATTTAACAATTAATTTAACAACAACTATCCAGAAAGATTAAGGAATTATACAAAGTTGTATCCATGTGGATGTATCATAATGGTAACATTCACTTTATATGCTTTCAGCAATTCAGATGCTGCTAGTTCCAAGTAGCCTACCAGGCTACTTCAGAGCTGCTAGCTAGCCCAGCGCTCCAGTGGTAATCCAGTTACTAGGATTTGTAGCACACAGCAGAAGAAAGGGCAAGCCAAGAGCTGTAGCACTGGGTGAGCTGTGGCTGGCAACAAGAAGCTTGCTGACTTGTTCCTGGTCAAAGGGGAACTAGCCATGGAATCCTGCTGGTTCTGGGAGTGCCGGGCTAGCCAGGAGCTTGCAGAGCAAAGCCTTGGCCAGGATGAACGAGCTTCCCGTCGCCTCCCATGGGCCTTGCTTCTGCTGTGTTCGCCCTGCTCACTAGCTAACTAGATAGTTCTGTTGGCTCCCTCAAAGACCAGTTGTCTTCCATCCATTGATTCTGTGTGCAGTTGCATAAGGTAATTCAGTAAAGTCAGAACTGCATTATTAAGACAAATTAAGCTGTGTTCTGCATATAAGAGCTAAGTGCTCGACCCTTTCTTGCCGGAGGAGGCCATCTCACTGTAGTACATTAGGAAGCCCAATTGATCCTCTACAGTTTAAATTAGGCCATCTCTGGACTAATGCACCCCATGATATAGACGATACAGATTTTCACCGCTGGGTTCATCCAGTGAGTTTTTAAAATTTCCCCCACCAATAAAGTATTTTTCTATTCTATTCTATTCTATTCTATTCTATTCTATCCACCTTGAGATCCTCATTAGTTCTCCGAAGCTCAAATGTTTGCTTTGCCTGCGCAAACTTCATCAGAATTTCTTCACTCTTATGGCCTGCTCTCTTAGGATGCTGTCTTCAAGCATAGTGCTGCATGCTCTTTTGTGTATATTTTTGTCTTCTGGGCCCTCTTATCTTGGCTCTGTCCACCCGTTGTTTGGGTCTGGCGGGCTCCTCCTAATCCTCTTCATTTTTGTCTGTCATCAACTTAGTGGCTGGCTGAGGGGAAACTGAAAAGAATTACAGAGTCCTCTGTGTCTTTGAAGCCACTGAGACTGACAGTGAAAATCCGATAATGAGCCTTCCATCCTTATTTTCCTCTTACACTAACCGGACTCTTTTCTGTCCTCACGGACAGGTCTTTTTGTGGTTCAGAGGTCATTTGTCTTGGTTATGCAGGAAGTGTCACACACTTTCATCATGACTCACCCACATACTCATTACAGTACACAATTAATCTGATTAAGCAAACCTTGTGAATGATGGATTTTAGAGCCTTATTCAAGTAGCAATTACTGAGCTTCAGGACTATTGATTTATTTCACAGCAGATTGTACTGAACCCTGTTGGGAGGTGAACTACTATATGAAATATACTGTACAACTATATCCTGTGCTAATTATTGTCAAGACGGCGCACTGCAAAGCATCACTCTCCCCATACAGCCATTGATTGTTTGTAGCTTTCAATGTGTCAACATTTTACAGTACTATTTCATACACAGGCATGTTTGAAAACCTATTCGGCTCATGCAATTCACTGCCAGCCAATATTTGCTGTGTTAAGCAGGAAACTGGATTGATCATGTTGACTTTGCACTCCTTGTAAAATCAATGGCATAAGTATGACCCCGACAGAGGAGCACAAAAGCAGTATACCAAAGAGCAAGATTCTTAATGCAGAATTACACTAAAAGTAACATGAAATCTGAACGACTTAAGCTGCTATTTAAGAATGTCTCATTAAATCTGCAAAAGTTTTGTAACAACCTGACAGATCGTGTATCATTTTATTTCAACCTTTTGCCTTTATTTTACTCGCTCCTCCTTGCATAAACACTGTCACTGAACAAGTTTGTCAATAGTTTTCAAAATATGGAAAGATTATGGCAGGATATGATGAACTTTATCTGTTCAACACAAACTGGACTACAAAAGGAAGAAAATACCTCAGCTCGGCTTATCATTCTAACATCATGCAAATTGTAACAACTGATTTGAATACCCTGTTGCTTGTGGAGAACCATCCAGGCACAAAGCAGATGGTGCTAGCTGAGAGGTGGAAGTAATTAAAATGACTAATCCTCAGTGAGATGGTGTATTGACGGCTTCTCGACGCCTGTACTGAGCCTCAACTGCAGCAGCGCTCCCACAACAACCTGGCAAACATAATGTATAATCTGCACAACATGTGAGCCCAAAATGATTTTATCATGTTCACATTTTTCATTTTTGACTTGACACTTGGTTTGGCACGCAGAAATAATGTAGTTATGACTTTGGACCCAGACTGCTATCCAAATGGCTTCCATGATAGTTTATTAGCCTGCTGGATCAAGTAGGTGGAGTGTGCTTTAAATCTGCCGAAATATCAATAATGAATATTATCTCAGTGTAAATCACATTCTGTCTTTTGGAAATTCTGTGCATATTTTTAACATATTGTGTTTGTATTCAGTGCTTTTTGACTGCTTCTTTTTCACCCAGAAAAGTAATATTTTCAGTTGGGCTTAATTATTAAGTTTGTTCAACACTGTTGCTTGTTTCTGTTTAACAGAAATCACTTTTCCGGGAACATCAGATACTAATAACTGCCTACACTTTTTTGATTATAGAGCTGTAAATCTGGATAGATTTGTTAGATTGTCATTAAGTGGCCTGTTATGAGACATAATCTGCTCCTCTGCTCTGCAACAAGCAACATGTTAACACACCTGTGGGTGGACTTGAAAATGCTGTCGGCAGTAATGTCTTGGATGAGTAAGTATTTATATTCACTCTTTGCAACCTTCAGAAAATATGTGGCTCAGGCTGGCCGTTGGGAGCTCAGTGATGTGTGTCATGGAACGCTGAGGTACATAAAACCAGCTATGAGGTACATGAGATATTGTCATAAAAGAGATCTAACCTCTAAAGTGTGACTGCTTAGAGTCTCAGTGTGATGCTACAGACTGATGACATTCAGAGATAGAAATGTACACAGTTTTCAAATCCAGAGTGAACATCTGCTGCAGGATATATTGTCACAACAACACACAGTCTGAAAAATTCCGTGAAATCCCATTTTTGTATAAGATTACATATGCATTGGATTAACATCTGAATTGAATTAGAATTGCAGTATGACCAAATATAGTCATGTGGTTAAAAATAAGTACACCCTCCTTCAGTTTTAAGGTTTTGCATGTCAGGACATAATAAAAAAAATCATCATAATTCTCTCACATTATTGTGGACGAGTCTTGGCCCACTCCTCTTTCCGTTACTTCAGTTCGTTGAGGTTTGTGGCCATTTGTTTATGCACAGCTCTGTTATAGTCCCACCACAGCATCTCAATCAGATTGAGGTCTGGACTTTGACTGGACCAATCTATTGTACAGTTGCTGCTGCTGCTTGGGATCGTTGTCTTGTTTCGTGGCCTCGCATTTGACTCGAGGATACTTGGGTATGCAGAGGAGTTTGCGGTCGGCTCAATAACTGCAAGGTGCCCAGGTCCTCTGTCTAAAAAAACAAACCTAAATTATCACCACTCCATCACAGTGCTGGGCAGATTGGAATCTGTTTTAATGTTTTCCACTTGTTAATAATCTTTCTCACTGTAAAATCGTTTGGAAATGGCCTTAAAACCCGTAGCAGATTGGCAGCAGCCACTTCTTCTCTAAGATCATTGCTGATGTCGTTCATCCTTGTCATTGTGCTGACACACACCTGAATGTCCCAGACCAGCAAACTGACAAATATTCAGTTTTTAGAGAGGCGATTACACACACTGATGGATTCATGAAGTACATTTGATTCACAGCACCTGGCTGCTAAATACATTCTTAATGCACATAGATGCAACTAGGCTGAACTTAGGTCGTTTTCACTCACTGCTTCTGCATTTTGGCTTAGTTTTCTTGAATAATGACACAATATAATATGTCATGTTTTGTTGTTCACCTGAGGTTGTGTTTACCTACCTTTGATGTGTAAAGACCCAGATGATTTTATTATTTTTGTCTAATATTTACTTGATGTGTAAAACCTTGGAATTAAAAGATGGTGTACTTGCTTTTTCAAATTGTTGTATCTGTTTTCAGTTTCAGTTTCAAACTGTCTGACAGTGTGTATGTGAGTGTCTGTTTGTGTATGTGCGTGATCCTTAGTTCAAAGGATTAGGTGAAAGCTTTACTTGGCTTCAGTATCACCATGAAAAAAATAAAGTAAAAAATCAGATAAGACCCGTTAAGGACTGGACTAAAAGAGGGTGTACTTCTCAAATGGCCACCTTGATAAAATCAGTGTACACCTCATTGATTCTGTTTGGTGCTTTTGTACATTTATTTAGTTTGTTTCTTTGAGGTGATGTTAATGGTTATTTTCTTAGTCTGACTAAACAACAGCACTGGGTCAAAGTAGATGGGCTTCATTTATGATTTTAGTGATTTATTTATTTTTTGCATGAATTCAGAAGATGCCTACCTGTGCATGAAAGTTGAGGACTGTTTTTCTCATATTAATCATGCTGAAAGCGTCTAACTTAGCAGTATAATGGGTGTCTTTTGTAGTGATTTTGTTGTTTTCTTGCCCACTTTCTGTGATTATTTGGCACAATAAGTCCAGTTGCAATTTCCCAGTAATGTTCGTGTACTGTTCCTTTATTAACTTTTTGTGACACTTGGAAACAAACACATCAGATAAGTGTTTATTAAGTTGATGTACATCATTAGACCTTTCCTTAAGTGGGTCTATGATAATGTAGGATAACAGTCACCAAAACTGTTCAAAGAATTTCCAGCCAGTTACACTATATATATTTTGGTTGGTTTATAATAGCAAATGAATATGATTTGAATTCAGAATCTCTTTGGCTTGTATCAAATAAACCATGATCTGGAAATTGGCTTATATTTTATGAAATCAATGGCAGTTTTCCATAAAAAAATGATCAAATAAAACAAGATACAATTCCATCAGGAAATATCTTGTGTAATCTGCATCGTGTTTTCAACCATGCTCCATAAATCAAGCCACCCTGACGCTGTAATTATTCTTCATGCTGTCAAGAAATCATCTGATTTGAGTTACGCTGCTTCATCTCTGTCTTCAGACTTTAAAACAGTCTTACAGAGCTGACATCTGCTGCTGCGACAGGTGTAACAGTTTATTCTCAGACACAACATAACCGCTTCCCAGGACCATGATGCACTTGGGCTCAGCATGAACTTTTGTTGAGACAGCAGTCCATGTGAAAACATGACAGTGATGTTTAATAGCAGCTTATTGGAAATGCACTCAGGCTTGTGCAGAGTAAAAGAAGAGGGGAGAGATATATACCGGCAGATTAAGAAAAAGCTCTTCCTCTGACTTTAATAGTTTTAATCCCAGGCCTGGATTTGGTCAAAACTATTTTAATCCTTCCTCGTTCTAATGATCTGTCAGTCTGTTCTTTATGTGGTGAATATAGTGACAGGATGCAGGACACCGAAGCATCTTTGCTTTGCTCATATGAAACAGCCACTAACATCTTTAAACCAACATAACTTTGAAGAGGTACTCTCACCAACACCCAAACTTTTAATCTTAAGAAGGATGAAATAAAGAAACTCGGACAAATCTATTTTTTACTCACACATCTAGATTAATTTTGTTGGTGGATTAGTACTTCAATTTTACAGTCCATGGAGTACTTTTCATTAGACTACGAAAACATGGATTCAATAACAAAACTGATCACTATTTACGCGATTTTGATATATCATCATTTATTCAATTTACAGCAATTATTTTCACAACTCCCCTTGTGAAATCATTCCAAAGCCTTACCAAAAGGCTCCTAAAGAAAAGCTAAACGTCTCCTAAATGACTTATTTTAATTAATCATTATTTTTATCAGACTTACTGATTGAAAATTACATACAAAGTATTGTATGATGCGAGGGAAATTTATTCTGGCAATTACAATGCTAACAACTTTATGGTGACGACAAATTCAATGAAAACACACTTTGTTACATTTAAAGCAACCCTTGGGAAGTTTGTGAACCTTAAAACTACCTGCTGCTAACTCATTTTGAATCTGTGTAATGCATATTCCTGGGCTTGAAACTGCCTTGGAGCACAAGGTGGCTGAGATACCCCAGTTCAGTTTCAAGAAATCCATGTGTATGGCTGAACATGTGCAGGGTTCACAGAGATTCGTTTTTGTGACCGTGGTGTTGAATCCCACAAATGTAGCAAAAGCCAAAGAGAAAAAAAACAAGCCAAATTCTCTAGTGTTGCTTTAAAGGTATATTGCGCCAACATTGATCAATCTTCTGTCTGTGGCATCTCACGTGTGCGCAAAGGATTGTGGGTGTTTAGAGAAAGCTGAGGATGCATTGCAGCATTTTGATCCGTGAGATTTTAAGGTGTGGGAACACCATAACACCATAGCAAACTTGGTGTTAAATGTTAGAATAAATTAACTTCATTGACACCTATGCATGCTTGTGTCAAACTGCATTGCACCTTCACTCAGTTAAGTTAATGCTGTCACACAAGTTTACAAATCATCAACCCACTCAGGCCCCTGGTCACTATAGGCCCTAATGCTGTTGAAGTAGTCTTATATATTGTAGTTATTAGTCATGTGAGTGAGTGTATAGATTAATTGATTAAAAAATAAAAAGGGTTAATCAAAAATGGAAAGAGGGATAAGTTGTTGCTTGATTTTGGACCCAACTCCATAATGACCCAGTGGCTGGAGCCATAGTTATTACCTATGTGAAATATGATTACTCTCTGCTTCCTTGTGGTTCAGATCAGACTGTAATGTTTTGCTTCACATAAGTATGCAAAATGTCTGTCTTTAAAGGACAAGAAACCACAATAACCCAGTACTGTAATGTTAGAATTTAAAGAAAAATATGCAGCTACTTTTACAGAAGTCTCCTAAATGTAATGACTGCATCCTCCTATGCTGGTCAAGTCAATTCCATTGCATTTCTTATTCGGTCTACTGTACTGTCCTCTCTGAAGGTTCTCAGTCACAAACTGCTAACTCTACGAATATTTCACAGAGATTATAATGTACAATGATCAAAACTAAAGACTCAGCTATCATTTTCAACTCGTTTAAGAATTTCCTTCAACAGTAGTCAATGCTCTCTTTTGTACAATTTTATGAAAATGTATGTCAGCTTTACCTTGCTAGTAAAGAAACAGAATGTGGGCTAATGGTTAAAGCACATTGAGTTGCCTGTGGTATGAAATGCGCTATATAAATAAAGATGCCTTGCCTTGCCTTAACTATTGGTATGCAAATCACACTGTACAGTGAGCCAAAATGTTAAGAAACACCTAGACGTTCTTAATGGGCTTCTGGTCTAGACTCTTTGGTAGCCATACCATGTGTAAAAATGATTGCACCTTGCTCTTTGAACCACAGAGAACTAACCAAAGCAACCTCGAATTACAACAGTCACCTCAGGCTTTAACTGTAGGCACTATAGGCTACATGATGGCGGCAGCACTTTATCGGCTAATCCTCTCAACCTGATGAGCCTATCACTCTGGATAGGCTGGGGGTAAATATGGATTCTATAAACAAGACGACTGAACTCCTTTCTTGTTCTCCATGTCCTCTACTGGCAAAGATTCCAGATTAGATCAATCTAAGACCCAGTCATAGACTTCAATGTGGGTCACTTGTGAAAAATGGCACTCAAACCTGTTTGGATGACTGATGTCATGTATCTGATGCTACTGGAAACATGTTCATGGAGTGTTGTTCCTGAGAACATCCGGTATGCCACTCATTCTTTTATTGACTGTCTTTGAAATACAAAGGTACTTTTGATAGCATATTTATAGCATCTAAACCTAATATTGCTGCTGAATGAGTATCTCTATGAGATTTTCTCTCTTTAACAGTAAACTCTGCTAGCATCTAACTTGCCTCAACTGTGTTGTCAGACATTTTCACACAATCACAGATGATCTTGTTGCCTTTCCTTTGAAAAATAACACATTTCTTAACTTTAAAGTCAGGTTTGTTTTCCAAGTATCAACTCTTTCTCGCTTGGCACCATGTTAGCATTAACCAACTACTGTCAATATAACACAATTGTTTACCTCCTGGCTGTTCATCAGAGTCTTTGACCTGTCTTGCTCTAAAAATTCCCACTATTCAACTACTGCCATTAACAGACTGGACTTCCCTTTTAGAAAATGTTTTCAATTATTTTTACTGGGTAAAAAATGTCCATATGTTTTTGAAACGGAGTGTGTGGAACTGATTTTGGTAATTAAAACTTATAATTCACTTATAATGCATGGTTATCTATTGCCTCAGGCCACACAACTTTACGGTAGTGCGTCCTCAGGGCACACCCTGAGGAATTTACTGTGGGGAAATTCTTAGATATTATGTAGTGTGGTTATATTGCAGAGAGGAGAAGAAGTAGATCATATGAGATGCATATTAAAATCCCAAGACACAGACATCACCAGCCATAACTGGAATGGGGAGTATCTACCTTCAGCAGAAATAAAAACACTAGCCTGAAGGAGCTGATTCAAGCCTGTGTCTGTGGGGCCACATGTTGTAAGTTTGAGCCACGTGAATGCATCTAAGCCCTGAGATAGCTAACAGCTTTGATTATGCGTTGCATTATTCATCATCACAGGATGACTGTTAAAATTTTTTTTTTTTCAAAGTGGAGCATGAAGTGTATGAAACATGACATGTTTTGTAGCTCTTTTCAGCAACTGCCTGTCAACTGAAAGCACACTGTGCAATAGCGTTTTTTTTTCTATTTCCTGTTTGCATAATGGGTTAACAACAATTTAGATTTAGATTATCTTTTCAATTATCTTTTCATCTGTTGTAGACCTTGTCTGATGGTCTCCCCTGGCTCTTTTCAGAGTGGGTTATTTTTTGTTTTATTGAATCAATACACTGGCTTTGGGAAGACTTTCGACTCATCAGTTTTGGAAAGGGCCCAACATTAATATCAAAGACCTACTTTCAGTGCTCAAAGCACCATTTGAGATAATTCAGGGATGCTCTTTTGAAGTGGATCATAAAACCAACTCCATAACACTGGCAGACAGATATTATAATATTAATCTTCTGTGACAAAATACTTGGTTATGGCAGCCAAAGTTAATATATTAATCTGTTAATTCATTAAGCTAACAAGTCATAAAATGCAGCTAATCCATTGGACTTTATAAATTAAAAAAAAAATTGATTTTGTACTTTTAACACAGCAGCAAGCATTTTTGTGTGTGTGTATGTGTGTGTGTGTGTGTGTGTGTGTGTGTGTGTGTGTGAAGTTAAAAGAGTTTTGCACATGCTTCAGTTATAAAGTTTCATTTTCAAACCTTGAAAAACACATTATGCCAACATTTTCCTTTGCAAATTGAAACATGTATTATGCATTTTGCATTACGTGAAGCTGTCATAATAGTGATATCGCACAAAAAGAACATTTTCGAAAGCATTTATTTAGAGGGGGAAAGTGCCATTACACCTTGGACTGCATCGAAAAAGTTTTCAACTTCACCGTCAGTTGTGGTTGGTCACGGTTGGGCATGAAAAAAAACATGGTTAGGGTTTTATGTTTACAGATAAAATGGTTACAGGCAGGCACAATGTTGTGCTAACACTGCTGTATACAAAACAATAGACAAGGTTGTTGCTATATCTACATCCATCTCGATTTCTACATCTTTATTGTGCAGCTATTCCCTTTCGTGCTGTGAGGAAAAATTACCATTACTTTATAGAACACACCAGAGCTGGAAACTATATTGCACAAATGCTACATAGTTACGTTTGAAAAAGCCAATTATATCAAGACGCAGACTCAAACATGGACAGCTGCAAGCAGCATGGATCCATAGATGGTCTAACCTTAGCACAAGCTAAAGACTGAGGTATTCTGCACTCGCAAGCCACAAATCAAGTCCGTGCAATTGCAACCAGTAGGTGGGTACGTCAATGTCAGTATTGCACCCCCATACTCGCAATCACAGGATTGCAAAGGATAAAGTAACAACCAAGTAATGAGGATGTCTCCTTTTCTGTGGAGTCAATGCATTTCCTATGTTTTGTAATCAATGTTTATGCTAACATTTTCCAAACCATTATGACAAGTCTCCATTCTATATGTAGCAGCAGACTACTACTCATAAACAGGACACAGTAATTAAGAGGATGCAAATGGAAGACTGTTAGGAACAGATTGGCACATTTCACATCATCATGTTTAAATCAAAAGCTAGTGGCTGTAAAATTCATTGAGACAGGCAATCACAACATGTTAATCAAAGCTACTCCATTATTAAAATCAAAACTTAATATAACAAAGTAGCCTGCTGGACTTAAATGAGTTGTCAGCTGTTTAGCCTGCAGCTGATGCTTCTGGAAAGCTCTGTAAGAAGTATTCCTCAAATTAATGCAAATGATCAGTATTCATCATAAGCTGTAATACATTTCACTGTTGGATGTACACATGGATAAGTGAGTGAGTGAGTGAGTGAGTGAGTGAGTGAGTGAGTGAGTGTGTGTGTATTTGATCATAAGGGGTTTTCAGGAGCCAGTGATGGCATTCATCAAGTCTTTATATTGATTAAAGAACTGTAATGTAATTTCAAGAATAAAAAATGATGCACAATGTCATGCACCCCTGGCTCACTGCATTTAAAACCAATTATTCACCAAGAACTTGTCACCAGCCGTTCTAAACATTTTTCAGGCTGCTTAGCAATGTTAGACAGTGGCACCTGTATAATCAGAGGAGCGTAGGGGCTGATTTTGGCTTGTCTGCATGGTGCAGATGGTCAGCACTAACCTTTTATTATCCCTTCCTGTGTGGGGGGAAAAAAGACACCAAGAGAAAGGTAACACAATCACACAGAAAGCAATTAGTGTCAAGCTCTCTGCATTATTGAACAGAGAGGTGTAATTACGCAGATGAAGTTTGTGACAGCTATGAATGTCTAATACACAAAATGATGCCATTACCCATCCCTGTTTGTTAATTAGTACTTTGCTCACTTTTTGCTGCAACATCATAGTCATTTTTCAGGGAGGAAAGCAGATTGAAGGCACAAGTACGAGTAGTATAACTCAGGATTTGAAAAGCATACAACCATTAACATGATCAATCATCTGATAAAGCCCTTAAATGATTCAAGACAAGCACATTGAAAAATATGAACCAAAAGTCATACCAAAATAGAAGAAATGCTCTGACTGCGAGTTTCATAGGACATTTGTTGAGGGATTATATATATGTAGAAGCATTATAAATATCTGGATGTTCATCAGTCTGTATGAAACTAGGGAGTATTTGTTTTCTCTTTAGCAAAGTAATTTGTGCAAACACTAAATGAAGAGCACAACATGCAATCCACAAAGAAGACATGTTGTGCCTTTTTTCACAACATTTTTTGAAAAACATTTTCTAGACATACTGTGGCATTTGACCCTGTGGTCAACATAGAGTTCCGATATATGGAATGCCTGCCACAGCAGCACCTTTGGTTAGGAGCATAAGAATAAAGTTTGATTTGTTCCTCATCCTCCTGCTTCCTCTTGTGAACTGCAGTTGGGTTTGTCTATTCACAACTACATGAACCATGACATCTTTACTTACTTTGGTCATTATAGAAAAGGCCATAATTAGCTTTTCTTTTTTTTTTTTTGATTTATTTATTCATTTGGACTTGTAGGGTGTTCTGTCAACATTTTCAGACATCTCTTTTTTTAGCAGTAAGGCAAGGGCAAGGCAAGTTTATTTGTAGAGCACAATTCAAAGTGCTCTCCAGCTACATAAAAACACAAGAAGGCAAATAACATCATTCCATAAAACATCAAAAGCAATCATTAATTAATTAAATTAAAAGTGAAGAGTGCGGATAAAATACTTTCAGGTGTCATATGCACAGCTAAACAGAACTGTTTTCAGCCTGGATTTAAACATTGTCAGAGTTGAGGCCCTGTCTCACATCTCCTGGAAGACTGTTCCAGACTTTAGGAGCATCAAACTGAAACGCAGCCTCACCTTGTTTAGTCCTGACTCTGGGCACCAGCAGGAGACTCCTCCCTGAGCTTCTCAGAGCCCGAGTTGGTTCATATGGCTCTAACATGTCAGAGATGTACTTTGGCGCTTGACCATGAAGAGACTTGTACACAAGCAGAGCTGTTTTAAAGTCTGTTCTCTGAGCGACAGGAAGCCAGTGCACTGGACTAATATGGTCGTATTTCCTGGTTCTGGTCAGGACTCGAGCAGCAGCGTTCTGGATGTACTGCAGCTGTCTTACAGCCCGTTTAGAGAGCCCAGTGAGCAGGCCGTTACAGCAGTCTAACCTGCTGGAGACAAACACATGGATCAGTCTCTCTAAGTCTGGTTTAGACACTATTCCTTTGATTCTGGCAATGTTTTTTAGATAGTTAAAAGCTGCTGATGTTACTGATATAATGTGGCTGTTAAAGTTCAGGTCTGAGTCCAATATTACCCTGAGATTTCTAACTTGATAATTAGGTTTTAGAGAGAGAGTCTCAAGGTGACTGATAACACTGATAACAATAGTCTCTTGTGAAAAACATTTATGAACAGCTGAGGGTTCGACTCACTGCAAATGAGAAAATGAAAGAAGTAAGAATGTAAGCAAGTAGCCTTAATTAGCCTGGTTGTGCAGCTACAGGCTGTACTTTTTTTGTAATGTTTAGCAACATGATTATAGTTTTCAAAAAATAGCTTCATTCAATCTTGGATGTGTTGTTTTCTGGAACCCGAACCAATTAAAGCAAACTGGCTTGCTTCAAAAGACAAAAACAAATTGCAAAAATGTTTGCTAATGGAGCCAAATCATGTTAGGTGATTTTCTTTATCCAAATACCGTAAACTGGTATGAAATGCAAAGTAGTCTATGGATAATAAACAAACATACGATATAATGGTCTTTTTTATTATGTTTTTAGCTGCAATGATTTCACCGTTTATCATTGGGAATAAAGGTATCAGAAGTGTAAGATATTTAGAAAAATTCAGTGAAAATATAAGTACTACATGCAGTCGAACAAAATACTGGGTGACATCATCGTCTTCTTGTGTATCTTCCCTCTCACGACTCTGTGTCGCTGCCCCCCCCGACTCTGAGAGTTCAATTCAGAGATTCAGAGAGCCAGGGGTCCCGCCCTTTTGGAGAGAAAAGCGCGCAGTGCCTCCCATCTGTCAGCAGCTCAGCGGCCAAATGAGCCTATTCTTTACTGGGAGCTAACAAGATGGATAGAGCCACTTCATCACGGCTGTATGGGGCACAATGGTTGCACTGCGCTGCATGCCTCTTTGGCAGCCAGCCATCCCCCGCTGTGCCTACCCACGGTTACCATCAGGGCAATATAGAGTACAGATAACTCGTTAGCGGCACCACCACTGTGGCTGAATATTTCATTACCGAATAATTATTTACGTTCATCAACATGAAAGGGAAGACCTATCCTGTGATCATTTTTGGAATTGTTTTGGAAAATTATTCTTGGAATCTAGTTTATTTCTCCCTCGGTTACCAACTTCATACAAGTTTCAGATACCTGCAGTGAAGATATCTCAATGTTTAATCAACAGCTTGTGTGATGGTAAACAAATCAACATTAGATAAACTGCTTACCACAAGGATACCATTTGTGCCGTATCCTGTATGATGTTTGGTCAGTGCTAAAGTGGAGAGATGTGTTGTACTGAAATTCTCATTGGCAGTGAAAAAGTGGTATAGACGTGCTTGAAAAATGCAGATGGCTGCTGATCATTTTTCATAGTTTTGTGTATAGGAATAATTCAGTTATCATACAACCGTAAAAAAGAAGCTCATTGGCTGAATGCCATGTCATATTCAAGTAATTGTATGACTAACACAACATGGCTTTGGGAGACATTTTAATGTAAATGGATTCAATGGTTGCATTATTATAATTCAGGTGTTTCAGAAAGCAGTTTCAATAGTTTATTTTGGGAAAGATCTGCAAGTCACAAGATGTGCATTACCACACAAAATTGTAGCTTAGAATATTTTGTTTTTGTTGTTGTTAAAATGCAAGTCACTGCAATCTTCTATTAACCCTCTATTAACTGTTAATTCTTAAGTTAATCAAAAATTACATTGTTGATGTTTTCTCACCACTTCTAGTCATTTAAAGTTAATGTAAGCAGAATTACCAACAAGTGTTTTGATCATACGTGTAAGTGCATGTGTGGAGGCAATTATAGGCCTGTTCACATGTGGTGTCACAATCTGGGGCGATCTGATCATTAGTTCACAGTGAGTTCACACCTGAGACTAAATGCATTAAAGTATGCAGAAAGACAGACATGTGCAGACGTATTCTTGTTAGATTTATCTAAAACTGTATGTACATATGGATCTCTTAAAAAATCTCAATCATTGTGAAACTATACACACATGCAGGAACCTGACTTGGACTCTCATTGTTACCCATGAATGGAAGTGGATGCTCCCCAAATTTTACATTTTCACATCGAGACATTGTTGCACTACAACTGAAAAGGCATGAAAATGAAAAAGAAGCACAGTTTTACCAAATATAAAACTAAGACTAAGTTTTATATTTTATATTTTTATATAAGACTTCATTATTTCTCTGTGAAGCAAAGAAATAGGAAATGTTTTTGTTTTGCGATCTCAGTTCTGCATTTATGAACAGAACAATGCTGATGAAATATTAAAAAAAACACCACTCTGTAAAAGGGATCATCTTTGTAAGTTTAGAGGAAACAACCCTGTGGAGGTAAGAAAAAAAAGAAATGGTCTGATTATAAATCAGCTGCCAAAACACACATCAGTAACACATGCCATCAGGGCTAAGGTGGAGGACGAGCAACTCCTGTTTTATCTACAACAGATGAACATACAGCATGTGTGGTGATGATCAGGAAGGACACACATGTGTAGATATATCACGATATGTGTGGTGTTTTTATAGGAAGCCATGTGAAACAATCCTGTAACTAAATATCAGGACAATCTCCAAATATTTGTTTCCCTTTTAAAGTCTCATATGAGAGATCTTCCACTGCTATTACGCACAATGCATGGCGGTTATTTATAGCACCCACAATTACTGTAAATAAGATTGGGCTGTGAAAACTGACCATGACCAACAAAATTAGAAAAAAATAAGCAATCATATTTTGTTTTTTAGTCAAATTATGTGTCCTCTTGTTCCATTTTCACCTCATATCAGGCTTATATTACTATAAAACCTACACATACACATGGTCTAAAGAATGTATGAGGAGTCCACATTCTTGTCACACATTCTTCCTTCATAAATACCTTGTACATAAATAGTTTGTCAGCAGGTCAGCTGATATTTCTGTGGAAGGGTACATTCAGTGACTGAACGACATCATTATTCAGACATTAACATGTTTCAGATTTGCTTGAGTCAGATTTACTGTGGAATTATCTACAAGCATTGCCATGACACGATGCAAGAGAAGCAAAAATATAAAGAATAAATGTTATCTTACAGAGCTCAGTGTCAGTGATATTTTGCCGATAAAGACACACAGACGGACCATCATCTCTTTTCTACACAATTTCACTGCGCACATAAGAGAAAAATATCAAAAGCAACTCCCCTATTAAACCTCATGGTAACTTTGACAAGAGCCCTGGTGATCGAGCTCAGAAAAACTTTTAGCCCACAAAATACTGTAGTTTCAATAAATTCCCACAGAATGCTAATTTCCAATTGGTCAGCAACCATATCTAATTCTTTAAGTATACTCGAAATGGTAACTTTGAAATTAGCTTTTTAGTGACATCTCACCTGAGATCATTTGAGCTTCCATTTTTATTTTCCCAGGCTACAATCGTTAACAAGAGTGTGAAAGTGCGTGGGACTCTGTGTTTACACCGAGCCAGCTGTGAAAAAGCTTATTCAGCTCCATTTAAAAAAAAAGTACAAATCTTAAGATTTGGCACTATGCTCCCAGTTGCATTACTCACAGCAGAAATTAACATAAAAGGCGAGCAGGGGATTTTCTGTGGATGATGCAGCCTTTGTGCGTTGACACAGCTTTTTGTAATATTTCTGGAAACAGGGAGAGAAAAAATACTCGCTTTGCTTTTATAGAGTCCCGTCACATCAGTTGGTGGTCCCAGAATTCATCCCCAGGACAGATTGGCTACTGATCTTCATAAGAATGCAGGAGAAACGCACCCTAGACCGCCCACTGTGGCCTGATGATCAGATATGAATGTGTCAGTCTTGTGTTCACACATGCAGTGCCTTGATATCTGATTACCCAGGATGCATGTTAGCACCAGGTCTGTACATTTCCCACTCTCATAGAGGCTGTTCTGTTAACATAGACTAATATGTTTCCCCTGACAGGCACCAGGTGTTTGCAATAACGCAAATAAGTTAAGCACGAATACTTACATCAAAATCAGTTTTTGCGTAGTTATATTTACGTCAGCTGAAGGAGTGATTATCCGAGGGCAAAAGGGTTTGTTACTTTGTTATGTAGCATCATTTTTGCCACTTTCATTTGGTCAAATTAGCTGTCGCTAAATCTGGGACCCAACCAGTATCACTCACATGCATGAAAGTGCATTGATCCAGAGTGTGTGCATGAAGAATGGAAAGTCAGATGTCATGTGTGTGAGTGAAGGAGGAAGGGTTCAATCAAAGTATTTTGTCTAGTAAACAGTGTGTGAGGAAACCCTGAATATATCTGTTGTAAACTTGCAACTTGCTGCTGTTATTTTTAACTTGAGCATTAGCCTTCTTTTTGACACTCTCTTAGCCTTTAACCCTGTTGCTTTCCTTTAATTTCTTTGCATGACAGCCAGCAGAAGCCCACTGCTTTTCATCCAGCTTGAAGCAATTTCCTGAGTTTTAAATACAAATCCAATCAGCCATAGCTGGACCTTAAATTTGAGGGTGTCACGATAACTCTGGCGTTATTTCATTCTTTTTAAACACTTGATATAAATTCTCCAATCATCCCCACTGAATCATTCTGAAATACAGGGTATGGGTAAGTGCCGAATCCTGTCTTTTATTAGTGGTGAAAGATGTATTTTTCATAGGAACTGTGTTTGGGGGTTTTCAGCTGGTGTTGATGGAATTGTGGTTTCAGCTGAAATGAGATCACATCTCACATGCTAGCCACTCTATTGGTTAACGCTGGTTATGAATTTTCCAGCTCTAATAACATCAAAATTGGCTATAATTCCCCTCGGCAGCTGAAGCTTAAAGTTGAAAGGAAACAAATGTCCTACACCTCATTTTACAGTAAATGGCTGCTGGTGACATAAAATCTTCTAAGATGATGATTTTCCGGGACTAAAAGTGCGCATTCAAATTGCAGGGGAAATTGCATTTTCCATAGTGTATTCTATTTAGACTTATCCTTCGGGATTATGTGGACAAAAAAAAAAAAAGAAACAGCAGCTACACCTACAGAAGTCTGTTTCTTTCATTTCCCTCATATCTCTCTCGGGTTCCCTTCTGTCTATCACCATGCTGCACACATACTCAACTTTTCACCCTGAATGAAGCTTCAGTCTGGCATCATAAATTGTTCTCTTTCTTCATGAGGTCACTGTGAGCAGTCAGAGTCCATTGCTGTCATTAACCTTCTATCTCTTATCCATAGCCCAATTAGTTTTCTCTCTTTGCTTTTTGGAGAAATTAAGAAAGAAAGAAAGAAAGAAAGAAAGAAAGAAAGAAAGAAAGAAAGAAAGAAAGAAAGAAAGAAAGAAAGAAAAGGATCAGAGAAATTAATAGGTATTGAGGACACTCAGATGGTTGTCACTGGTGGCCACAGTCAGAATGTGTGCATGAAAAAAAATAAAAGAATAGGCAAAAGAACAATTTTAGAAGCTCAGATTCTGAGAAAAAGATAAATAAATTAATTGAGTATTCATCATCATATTACAACGCATTTGTGTCAAAGTAAATCAAAAACATTTCAAGCTAATGATAACAATAAATTATGCATATTTTATGTATAACACTATTTAGGATATGCAGTTACAAAGTACACAATTTGAAAATACATGTACAGTACCTAAAAACATACATAGCACAAATATTATATTTGGGTGGAAATGCATGAACATAAGAAATGGTTTAAATACATAGAATAGAATAGAATAGCATAGAATAGAGAAATACTATATTCATCCCCCAATGGGGGAAATTCAAATTAGTCAAGTCGCTCAAAAAAAAATTATAAATATTCACAATGATTAGCGACAACAACACGTCACTACATCCAACACACTACACCTTTAAAGCTTACATATGTAATTTAATTGTCTTTAAAGGCAGAGATTGCAGGATATTCCCAGACTGGTATAAATGTAATCCCATTGAAATGTGTGGTGGTGTATTTATCTGCAGAGACACTGTCCTCTAACTGTCTTTTTCTAGTAACTTCTCATTTGGCTGCGTTCGAACAGAAAACTGGTGCGTGGACTATAAAACCAAAATGATTAGTTTAGTTTTCAGGCTCTGGCATCTGTTCTGTCTGTGTGTGTCACATTTACATTGAAAATCTCCTGATGCGGTTGGGTTTGAGGTGGTGTTTAAAGTCTTTAAAAGTTTCCACTTTTATTTATCTGATTTATAGGTCTGGGCTGCACAGCGGTGTGGTGATTACCACTGTCACCTCGCACCAGGAATGCTCCCAGTTCAAATCCCGGCCGGGGCCCTTCTGTGTGGAGTTTGCATTCTCTTCCTGTATGAGCCGGGGTCCTCTTCGGGTACTCTGGGTTCCTCCTACCTTCCAAAAACATGCATGTTAGGTTAACTGATGATTCTAAATTGACTCCAGGAGTGAGAGTGCATGGTTATATGTCTGTATGGCCCTTTGATGGACTGTACCCTGCCTCTCACTCAATGGAACCTCAACCCATAATTGGAAAAAGCGGGTATAGAAAATGGATGGGTGATTAAAGCTCTGTTCTGTGACGCGCCACAGTCTCTTCAAGGCATCCAAACTTGGAGATGTTTGTCTTGTGTTTGTATTGCTGAACTGTTGCGCCGTGGCTGCATGTGTATTCACACCATCAACCTTTCTATTGGAGCTGCAGCACCGCCCCAATGGTGGAGAGCTAGGTTTTTAATGCCGTGTTTGCAAAACATTGAGGGAAAAAAGACTACATGAACTGCCCTTTTAGCGAAGTTAACTCATTGTATTTATTATTCGTTATTGAATAATTTATTTTACTAAAACCTTCCCAGCAAGCAGAATAAACTCCTCTATTCCAAAATCCTCAGATTGGCACTCCTCATTCTTATTCTATCTTCACAAAATCTTTTTGTGCTCAGGAAACGCTATTCAGTGGTGTATTTCACATCATGTTGATTTTTCATTTTATTCCGCAGATATATATCAAACATCACCTCCAAGGGGTTCAGCATGCATGGATTATGTTCACTAAGCAACCACTAAGTCACACATAAGGGATTTAGTCAACAGCATAAAAAAGATGACATATCCTTGTGTATAATTGCTTAGATCTTCTTCTTATCTCAAATAAAATCCCATTCCATCATTTTGATAAGATTTCTGGATGAGTGAGAAGTCTTTTGTTTGCTGCCTACCCTGGGAGGGAGAAGAAATGATTTACCTAAAAAAAAAAAATCATTGCTAAAACTTAATCCTCATTTCTATATTCCAGAGAAGCCTCCGTGAATTTAAGCTGCCACATCGCAGTGCTCCGCTAGTTTTAAATCATCATACAGATAATGTGAGCCTGTGTGACAGTCTGTTGGTTTTGTTCACTTGAATGGAATGACATTAAAGTTCTTTAATGGTGGAGTGAAGAGTGAATGCAAAGAAAAGATGTGTACGTTTTCATCTTCTAACATTCCAATGAGACGCTGCTGTGCAGCAGTTACTCAGGCAACTCACGGTCTGATCGAGTACATTACACACACCTCAGACAGGAAACTACTGTCTCCCCAAAATGCAAATCCAATTTTCCAGACGAGGAAAGAAGGTGAACATGTCCACCCACATTCGCCAGCCATGTCCCTGTGTCTGCATCAGCTAATCGATTACTATTGTGAGAAAGAGTCAGCAGCTGTTTGGATGTCGAAGCCCGGTGACATGTGCTGCCTTTCTGTTGTTCAGACTCCATGGCTCTTCCTTCCAATTCAGCTAAGAATGAAATGTTCTTCATTCTGTCTGCACACTGTTTATGGTCATTCCAACCCAAATTTATCCATGCCGTCATTACTCACTTCTGATACCTTACAAAGTCCGGAACTTCATCTGCTTTCCTGGTGACCTCTAGTTCTGTCAGATTCACCATGCAAATTTAATATGTACTGTGCCAGAAAGTGGATGAGTTATTGATTATGGCAATGCATTGTGTTAAAATGTATGTAACTGCTCAGTAACCACACACTAATACAAACCAACACAAAAAATCCAGACTGGGGCAGAGAGCAGTATTGTGATATGGGAAATTTGGATGGAATTTTATACAATAGTATATCAGTAAGTTGCAAAACTAAGGATGCTTTCAAAAATAATGTTACGAATTGTTTTTATTCATTAATTACCTTAATGCAAAATATATTGAATGGGTAAAAAACAAACGAACAAAATCAATATTCACTGTGACCACACTATCTTCACTGCAGAGCATTAGTTTATTTTTGGCTAATTAGTGAATATATCAGCTGATAACTTTAGATCCTGATCAAAAGTCCACAGTTATGACAATATTAAAAAGGAATCATGCTTAACTGATTACAAAGATCTGCCAACGTAAACACCATTCAGTTTATTGGAGTTGATATCCAGTTATGACTCAACGTCATAAGTAAATTCAACTAATACAACTGCAGAAGGGCTCTTGTTTAATAGTGGCCCACACAATGAGATTCAGTCAATTGAATGTACCTCTTAATTTGACATTAATTACGCAGTATTGAGATTTATTTGGCGTCACCAAAGATTGTACAAAGTCAAGCATTCTGTGTCCTGTATTTAATAGATGACTTTGCAAGTGGAAAGCTGGGAGAGAGCACCTATAATGTAAGTTGTGCTTCTGTTCTGACCTTGGCACAGAACACAAGTTTTACTTTCTTTTTAAAGCACCCTAAAATTACTTGTATTGTGAATTGGTGCTATATGGATAAAGTTAATTGAACTGGCCCAAAAAATTGTGCTTCTACCAACTCTGTGGCCATCAGTGTCATGCACTGTTTTTGTCTGTTACGGTGCTCCTACACCAAATGATGTCACAAATATCTGGTGGTCTGTTTTCCTTGTCATTGTTTCTTTTAAGCATTTAGTTACCTTATTCTTTGCCTCATGAAGGTACCTTATGTTGCTCTGAGAGTTTGGGCAGTTCATCACTGGATAACTGCTGATTGATATGCCTTAAATTGTGTGTGAAATGTTGACTGGTATGTAGGACAATAAAGAAAAGAAAGACAGGCTGTGCACTGAGCAGTGAGCTTAATATTGTGATGGGCGGGGTCCAACATCTTGCATTGGGGCCCATTGCACACTCTTTACGTCGCTGCATGATGTCGTGTTTTGACTTTATACTTCATATATTGACAGATATAGTGATAGAAATGCAACATAAAATTCATTACCATATTTTAACTCCCGCCAAATTAAGAACTGGTGTTTTTCTTTATCTTAGAGCATTTTATGTCAGATGATGATGTGATCCTTTGCTCCACTATTCTGCATTGTTGCACTGTTTTTCAACAGTAGCTTGGAAGAGACAAACCAAATGCTGACTTTTTGTGTCTTTTGCATTGTTTTTCAGCCATCGCTGTGGCTTTGAAGTGGTGGGCATTAATTTGATTTCAACTGGCTTTTTTTGCCACAAGATGCCTCTAAATTCTGGACATGGACCTTTTGGGATCCCTTAATTATAGCTTGGAAATCCAAAGTGGTAGGCAACCCTCATCTTGCAGGTCATAACAACAACAGACTCTTGAGTGGCTGCCCACAGTTTAAACCAGCTTCCTGCTATAACATTAACCACAAATCTTATGTTGCACTCTCTTAGTGTTCATGTACAGTGAGTGATTAGTAGATTGTGTGTTTACTTATAATTAAGTAGCTAAACTGCTGATTTGTTTACAATCCATATGACCACTTTGAAATGTTAATTGGCTAATTAAAGCAACAGTAATCTGTATCTGACTGGGCTCGCAATCTCTTTGGTATGTGAAATACTATATTATTCAGTGGAATAATAATTCCACTGAATAATATAGCCAGTAACCAACAGCAGTGACATTGAGGCACAAATCTATTCTGTTACAGGTAGATAAAATAATTTATCTATGGAGGCTTGCTTCTTTAAAACAAAACTGGCAGACAAAGAAGCTCCTCTATCGTATCTCCTCTATGTTTGACTGCAATAGACCAACACAACCTGGAACTTTGTGATAAAGAAATAAACCAAAAACTGGGAAGATGTTAGTTCCTTTTCGGACAAAGCTGTCAAGTGTTCCACACTGTAGCTCAGTTGAACTTCCTATAAGCAGTGTTGAAATTCACACTTGTTTGCTTTTAGGGGGAGTGATGCTCAGTACTTATGTTCCCATCTGCACAGCTCATGGTAGAGACATAATGAGAAGTGCAAAGACAAAGTGTTGAGAGGCTTTGCTCAGATGTATCATCACTCCAACTTTGAAGGGTATTTCCACCATCCGCTACATCCAGCTGGTGCCTCCATCCCCCTGGCACTGCCTCAGCTGCTGGTAGCGGTCTAAAGCTCAGGGTTATGGCCCCTGTCACTGGCATCACACAGGCAGCAGATGAGTCAAGCACACAAACACACTCGTACATGAGTACGAAAACACACTAACTTAGCATACATGTATGCACACACTCAGCCATGCACAGAGGATATGCCTCCTTTTCTTAACTCTGAATAATTTCTAATAGCCCCATAGTGGTTTGTTGCTTATATTATGTCTGTCTACATTTGTTTAAGTATGCATGTCCTTGTAAGTAAGGTTTTGATTAAATTTGCCCTTGAAAATATGTGTAAATAAGGAAAACCTTCATATCCAAAACTGAGTACCAATCTTCCCCTATATACAAGGGACAATATTACATTCAGGAACAAAGGTTTATCAACACTTGATGTCTTTAAGACTGTTTTGATGAATGGATTGAAACCCCTTTCATTCCTATGCCTCATTTATGGTACTTGAGGTAGATTAGCTTGGATATTTACCTACAGCTGGATTATTGTGAGATCACAATTAAATGAGAATAGATGTTAGCACTGGATCACTCGGTTTCCTATTCTGGCTGCCATGGAAGGCTTTTAGATGTGACAGTAAGGAATGACAGCTCTTATTCACCTACAGTCTCTGCTGGTGTTGTTTTGTTGATCAGGTAGCTTTAATTTAACTCATCCAATGACATTCCAAGGACATCCAATCACCTGCTCAATAGTTTTCTTTAGTGTACTTGCCCATATTCAATAAAATGACTCCCATATTGTTCTTTGTAACAAACTACCTGATGTGTCAGGTTACAAAAATAAGCTTCCTATAGAGCTTTTTTTCCTTTCAGCTGATCTTTATTGAATGCAATAATGCACAATGCTGAAAATATATATAAATAAAATATTTATATAAATGATAATAATAATAATAATAATAAATTTTATTTATAAGGCACTTTACATTTACAATAAAATCTCAAAGTGCTACAGTGGGATAAAAGACAAATATTAGGTTCAAAAGCAGGGACAGTAAAATGCAAATAAAATACACAAATAAAAGTAGTGAGTCCTTTAAATGCTAAAATGAAATAAATACAGGACAGAGCATTCAAAGGGAGATCATTAAAAACTTTGGGTAAAAAGAAAGGTTTTCAGGCCTGTTTTAAAGTGTTCCACAGTCTGTGGAGCCCTCAGATGTGGAGGCAGAGCGTTCCACAGCCGAGGGGCAGCGCAGGAAAAGGCCCGGTCTCCCATGGTGCGGGAGCCAGTTCTGGGAGTGTGAAGAAGGTTGGTGTTGGAGGAACGGAGAGAGCGTGAAGGACAGTGAAGGGTGAGAAGGTCTTTTAAGTAAGATGGAGCATTACCATGCAGGCAGTGGAAGGTGAGCAGAGAGATTTTGTAAGTGATCCGGGCAGAAACAGGAAGCCAGTGAAGAGATTGGAGAACAGGGGTGATATGTTCATGTTTACGCACTCTCATCAGGATCCTGGCAGCACAGTTCTGAACATACTGTAATCTCTGTATGTTCTTGCCAGGAATCCCAACGAGAAGTGCGTTGCAACAGTCAAGTCTGGAGGAGACAAAAGCATGGACGAGCCTCTCTGCATCAGAAAGAGAGAGTAAGGGCCGAAGTTTTGCAATATTTCGGAGGTGAAAGAATGAAATTTTGCAGATATGCTTAATATGGCTTTCAAAGGTGAGCTGTGGATCAAAAACAACACCAAGATTGGTGACCATACTGGAAAGAGAAATGTTCTGGCCAGAGAAGGTAATGTTGAGAATTTTTTGTTGTTGAATTTGATGTAAGGTACCAATTTGAATCATTTCAGTTTTTGAACTGAACTGATATATTCTCAGAGTACATGTACAGTCTTTGAGTCCAGGACAAATTTTGTATGGACATTTTATTGTATAAAAAAAATCCAGACCTGGAAAAATTAAATGGCTCAGTAAAGAAAAAACACAACTGCTCACATGTGAAAAATGTTGTAGTTTAACAAGTCAAGTTTAAAAGTTGTGAGATTGAATCATTATGTTGTTTCGGCACCATCTGTGTCATGTGACAGGAACTGTGACGCACAATTATCAAAATCTGTAAGCTGTAAAAATGACGATATATATGTTAAGTCAAGGAAATGTTATTTTGTTATGCTCATACAAAAGAGCGTCACGCTTTGTAGATCTAACACACCCTCTATCTTACACCCCAGTTTGTATCAAACAAACCTTCCCTTCAACAAGGAGAAAAGGATGAAAGCTCAGGAAGAAGTGAGCGGGGATCATCCAGAACTGACAGACATGCAATACATAAAGGTTTGACAGTTCAGTGTTTAGGGCTCGTATATCAAGCCTTATAAAAGGCTATGGAATAAATGTAAATTCAGCAAAAACAGAGATTCAAAAAGCCTGATGCTCTGGTCATGCATAGGGATAGGCAGTCATGCTTGGTAATGCATACACAATAAGGCTGAGAAGACAAAGAGTGATTGAAGGAGTGTGATCTGGGATGACTGATCAGTCGTTCAAATCTCATCTTCCACTTTGTCAGCTCCATTTAGACTTTGTGTTGTTATCTACAGAAAGGGTCCAATAACCGAGCACAATGTGTCTTAATCGAAGAGCAGGCCACGTGTTCTTCCTTTGTGCTCATTTCCTGAAAGTTCTAATCCTTTTCAGACTGGCTGTATCTCGAGGGAGATTAACTGGGGGACGTTTAAAAAGCCAAGCTTTCTTTTCTAAATTTCTGGTGTTCAACATGTCGCAGTGGCACCTCTCACAATGTAACATTCACAGCAAAGTGCAGATCGGCGTATTCTTGGATGGACCAATTACAGTGCTGTAATCTTCAATAGGCTTAAATAAAAGCTTTAACCGAGCTCCTGGACTTTTGTCTGACATTAGGAGGGGGGTTAATGACTCAATGCATTGTACTTTTAATAACTGAGTCACACATTCCTGTGACTCACGACAGCATGATAACACCTTTTGTTCTAACCTTTCCAGTTGTTTGTTGGTTATGTCACATGATTGTTGAAGTTTGTGACAGGCGGATAAATGGCCATGTGAACTGATTAATCTCATCTTTTCATGACTTTTTCAGTCTTCCACACAGGGCTTCAGAGATCAGAGTAGCTACTCTGTGCTATGAAACAAGGACTGTAGCTAGCTTTCTTCTATAATTAATGATTATATTGCTCTTTTGTCATCCAAAAGTAAACTTGTTGCATTAAGTGTTACAAGTGTAAACATATTTACATGATAACTTGTGACGTTCAGTGGAATGAAGGATCCATTTGTTTGAATATTATGACTATAATTAGATTTAGTGCAGAAGGTTTGAGGTTATGTAACGCACCCTGTGGCAGTCACACTGCTAGTCTCTTAGTTCAATATCAGCAGCTGTGTTTTGTGAACGGGTCATTGCAGTGCTGCAAATTCTCCATATGATGAGCTTATGATATTTTAAGCGGATCTCTGACAAGAAGTTGATGACCATGATCAGTGACCTTATGGGAGGCCATCTTCTTTTCTATTTAATCTGGAAATAATCAGAAAGTTTGAGGATTTTTACAGATTTGAAAACTCATCAAGGCTAAACATCCTTTATTATTTGTTTTAAGGAATCATACTAAAGTAGATTATTGACATTGGCCACTCTAACTTCTTTCTGCAAAAGCTCTGATTTCCTTGAGTTGTATCCTAAGATTTAACATGCCTCAGGTGGATGCAATCAGCTCATCGAAAGCTTGTTCAGATAAATCAGCCTGCGTCCACTGTTTACCAAGAAAAATAGCTGTGTCTGAAGTTCCCAACAGATCGTTAATTTTCTGAATAGTATTCTGACAGAGGAACACAGTTTTTCTGAGCAAAAAGAGGGTTTGTGAGCATCAAACCATGGACTGCAGTAAGCATCGCATTGTGGTAATTGGAATTGAGAATTGATTCTCAAGCAGTATCAGGAATATTGATAGTGTGCACATCATCAGGCGATCAAGTCATTTCTTCACTGAGAAACTACATCACAAGTAGATACAGAGTTTGATAGAGAAAGAATGCAAGTCCTCAGTAGCTAAAGTCTTGTGAAAGGAGGATGAGGACCATCTCTGAATCCCTTTTTCAAGAGAGGAAACAAGACCACCTACTGGTGGTGGGTTAATCATAATGGCATTTCACAGTGATTGATGGAAAAATGTTCTATTTCCAGATAAATCGCAATTAAATGTATGACTGTATTCTATTTTAAAAAATACTTAAAGATCTAGGAAGATCAGATCATGTGATTTGGTGGATTTTCTTGCATAGGCACCTCACACCGACTCAAAAACCCATTATGCATCTCTTTAATATCATGAAAGCCAGACATTCCTTACACTGAAAAAGCTCTTTGGCACATTGTAGAATATCATAGATTATTACATTATTATTTCGAAGTAAACAGTGAAGTCCTTTGTTTTCACAACATGGATGCGTAGTTTTTCCATATCAATTTTTGATTTGATTTGATTTGATTTATTTAATTGTATCAGAAAAGTCTTACACACATTCAAAGACTCAAAACACAATTGAGGATAAAAACACAATAAAGTCCAGGACTTATTTCCATTGTGGTCCTCACATAAAACATTAAGACAAGACAAGCCATAACAAGACACTCACAAAGTTTATGACAAACACACCTTAAACACATTAAAAGACATCATCACACAATTGAGGATAGGAACACAATAAAGTCCAGGACTTATTTCCATTGTCCAGGACTTATTTCCATTGTATCAAATGAAGGCACATGGACTTTAACAAACTCTCACACCTTGAATCTGTTATTGAATCCCCTATGAAGATCGTTTCATTCATTACAAGTAATTTTATAGATTAATTACACATATGTCTGAGTGAATAATTGATTCTGATTTGCTGCAGTGTCCATTCATTTGTCGTAACACCTACAGTTCTAATGAAACTGCTTGTTCACTGTTCTAAATTGATGCTAAAAGGTTTGTGACATCCTCCCCAACTCAATGGCTGTCCTTCCTGGAAGTGGAATCCAATATTCCATTACTGGAATATTGCATTTTAAAAGCGTGGCATTGCATTTTGCTTATTTCCCCTGTTTCATGCTTCTGCATTCACGACAGTCAGTCTTAACTTTAAAAAAGAGAGATCATGTGGTTGAGGTCTTATTTGTTCTAAAAGGATTGTGATATCCTCTCCAACCGCATGGCTTTCCTTCTTGATGGTGGAATCCATTCTGTGCTGCTATTCCATTTTTATTTTTTCACCCCATTCTGCTTGTATTATTTTTCCTTTATCCTTATCCTAAGCCTGAATACATTTATTCATCTTGGATAAATGTTATCTAATTAATTGTAGTTAGGTTGAGAATTAAAATAATTCAAATGTAATCCAAAGATTTATTGAAAGCGAATGAGAAAAAGTGTGGAATAAATAGTGAATAATTACACAGAAGTGTTGTGTGCGTGTGTGTTTGTGTGATGGGGGTGGTTGTATGTCTTTAAATTACTTTGGAACTGAACTGTTAGCTGAAGCACAGCCAAACAGCTGCTGTTGATGGACTGTTCTTCCTGCTAAACTGTTTTGTAAACACTGAGTAAAATCATTTAGCTGAATATTTTCGGTTTAGATTTTTATCATCTGCTCACTGTTAGATCACTGATGAGCCGTTCACTTACTGCACTGCATGACACTTGTGAATTAAATTACTCTGCTGGCAGTCAAACTGAGGAGCACAACAACAGAAAATTACAAAAAGTTGTGCTTCATATGATATTTTTCCAAGTGCAGGTCAAGTAGCACTCCATCAGGAGATTAAATAAGCACCAAAGTTTGGAGCCTGTGGTGCAGGTTCCCATTAGCTAGACTGACAGCTGTGGGAAATCATCTGCAATGACTGCAACCTCCCCTGCTCTCTGCAGATGTACAGTAATTAGCCCATCCGCTTATGATAGCTTAACGATTAGTGGCATGTTGCCATTTGTTATTCAGGAGATTTGCTTTGTTGACTCATTTGGGAAGTAACAGATATGAGTTTTTGATGCAATTACTCATCATTAAGGATTTGGTTGCTGTTGACTCTTACTGCATGAGGGTTTACCCAAGGAAGATTAGTGGGGAATTGGATTTTGTTGTGTCTTTTCAACAGAAAAAAGGAAGTATCTGTGAAACAAGAGAGGATACTTTTGTTTTGTTGTGTTTTTTTTTTTTTTGACAGATGTAGGGGTTAAGACACCATTGTTGGTTGATAACTGACGTATACACAGAGACCACGGATAAAGACATAAGAGCAACAACCCATTATATCAGCTTTGGACAAATTTTTTATATTTCCATCCCTGTGTGCTCGGGCTATATCACAGAAGTAACTGTCTTTGAGAAAGCACATTCCTGTTAACAGCTGGTAGCTTTTAATTATGTTTGTTTCTTTTTATTTTGTTGCTATTAATGTTAAAGCATGAACGCATTCTCCCTCCCAACTTAGCGCATACCGATGGTTGGTCACAGCCTCTTCCTGGCCGTTTTTTCATTGTACTCCTTTACTAAATGCTGCTTATTTCAAGTTGTCATTCCATGGGAGTAACTGATGCTACGACTCCAGCAATCATGAACTCCAACAGCAAAAGCAGGAAATTACATTTTTTAGGTACCATGGACAACATATGGAGGTCAGAGGGGTGGAGCTGATGAGTTGCCCGACTTCCATGCATGAATCCTGGGACTATTCAAGAGTAATGATATTTTTCACTTCCTTCTTTTCATTCATTCAGTCCATATTTTCACATTTCAAATTTTTACATGTTGTCAGTTTTCTGCCTGACCAAAAACTTTAGCATTAGTTAAATTAGTTAGCATTAGTACTCCCCCTTGAGCTGTCACCTTACCGTGGTGGGGGGGTTTGCGTGCCCCAATGAGTCTGGGAGCTATGTTGTCTGGGGCTTTAAGCCCCTGGTAGGGTCACCCATGGCAAACAGATCCTAGATGAGGGACCAGACAAAGAACAGCTCACAAGAACCCTTATGATGAGTGATACTTTTGGACGCCGTGTTCCCTTGCCCGGACGCGGGTCACCGGGGCCTCCCCCTGGAGCCAGGCCCAGGGGTGGGGCCCGCCGGCGAGCGCCTGGTGGCCGGGTCTGTGCCCGTGGGGCTCGGTCGGGCACAGCCCGAAGAAACGACACGGGTCCCCCTTCCTACGGGCTCACCACCCGTGGGAGGGGCCATGGGGGTCGGGTGCAGTGTGAGCTGGGCGGCAGCCGAAGGCAGGGACCTTGGCGGTCTGATCCTCGGCTACTGAAGCTGGCTCTTGGGACGTGGAACGTCACCTCTCTGCTGGGGAAGGAGCCTGAGCTGGTGCGCGAGGCTGAGCGGTTCCGGCTAGATATAGTCGGACTCACCTCGACGCATGGCTTGGGCTCCGGAACCAGCCTCCTCGAGAGGGGTTGGACTCTCTTCCACTCTGGAGTTGCCCGCGGTGAGAGGCGTAGAGCAGGTGTGGGCATACTTATTGCCCCCCGGCTGTGCGCCTGTACATTGGGGTTCACCCCGGTAGACGAGAGGGTAGCCTCCCTCCGCCTTAGGGTGGGGGGACGGGTCCTGACTGTTGTTTGTGCTTATGCACCGAACGGCAGTTCAGAGTACCCACCCTTTTTGGAGTCCCTGGAGGAGGCACTGGAGAGTGCTCCTCCGGGAGACTCCCTCGTCCTGCTGGGGGACTTCAATGCTCACGTGGGCAATGACAGTGAGACCTGGAGGGGCGTGATTGGGAGGAACGGCCCCCCCGATCTGAATCAGAGTGGTGTTTTGTTGTTGGACTTCTGTGCTCGTCACGGATTGTCCATAACGAACACCATGTTCAGGCATAAGGGTGTCCATATGTGCACTTGGCACCAGGACACCCTAGGCCGCAGCTCGATGATCGACTTTGTAGTCGTATCGTCGGACTTGCGGCCGTATGTCCTGGACACTCGGGTGAAGAGAGGGGCGGAGCTGTCAACTGATCACCACCTGGTGGTGAGTTGGCTCCGCTGGTGGGGGAAGAAGCCGGTCAGACCTGGCAGGCCCAAACGTATTGTGAGGGTCTGCTGGGAACGGCTGGCGGAATCCCCTGTAAGGAGGAGTTTCAACTCCCACCTCCGGCAGAGCTTCAACCATGTCCCGGGGGAGGTGGGGGACATTGAGCCCGAATGGGCCATGTTCCGTGCCTCCATTGTTGAGGCGGCCGACCGGAGCTGTGGCCGCAAGGTGGTCGGTGCCTGTCGTGGCGGCAATCCCCGAACCCGCTGGTGGACCCCAGTGGTGAGGGAGGCCGTCAAGCTGAAGAAGGAGTCCTATCGGGCCTTTTTGGCCAGTGGGACTCTGGAAGCAGCTGATGGGTACCGACAGGCCAAGCGGAACGCAGCCTCGGCGGTTGCTGAGGCAAAACCTCGGGCTTGGGAGGAGTTCGGGGAGGCCATGGAGAACGATTTCCGGACGGCCTCGAGGAGATTCTGGTCCACCATCCGGCGGCTCAGGGGGGGGAAGCGGTGCACCGTCAACACCGTGTATGGTGAGGGCGGGGCTCTGCTGACTTCAACTAGGGACGTCGTGAGTCGGTGGGGGGAATACTTCGAGGGCCTCCTCAATCCTACCGACACGCCTTCCGATGAGGAAGCAGAGTTGGGGAGCTCGGACGTGGGACCTCCCATTTCTGGGGCTGAGGTTGCCGAGGTGGTCAAAAAACTCCTCGGTGGCAAGGCCCCGGGAGTGGATGAGGTCCGTCCTGAGTTCCTCAGGGCTCTGGATGTTGTGGGGCTGTCTTGGTTGACACGTCTCTGCAGCATCGCGTGGACATCGGGGGCAGTGCCTCTGGACTGGCAGATCGGGGTGGTGGTCCCCCTCTTTAAAAAGGGGGACCGGAGGGTGTGTTCCAACTATAGGGGGATCACACTCCTCAGCCTCCCTGGTAAGGTCTTTTCGGGGGTACTGGAGAGGAGGATCCGCCGGATAGTCGAATCTCGGATCCAGGAGGTGCAGTGTGGTTTTCGTCCTGGCCGTGGAACAGTGGACCAGCTCTATACCCTCCGCAGGATCCTGGAGGGTGCATGGGAGTTCGCCCAACCGGTCTACATGTGTTTTGTGGACTTGGAGAAGGCGTTCGACCGTGTCCCTCGGGGACTCTTGTGGGGGGTGCTCCGGGAGTATGGAGTGCCGGACTCCTTGATATGGGCTGTTCGGTCCCTGTATGACCGGTGTCAGAGTTTGGTCCGCATTGCCGGCAGTAAGTCGGACATGTTTCCTGTGAGGGTTGGACTCCGTCAGGGCTGCCCTTTGTCACCGATTCTGTTCATAATTTTTATGGACAGAATTTCTAGGCGCAGCCAGGGCGTTGAGGGGGTCCGGTTTGGCGACCTCAGAGTCGGGTCTCTGCTTTTTGCGGACGATTTGGTTCTGTTGGCGTCGTCAGGCCGTGACCTTCAGCTCTCACTGGAGCGGTTCGCAGCCGAGTGTGAAGCGGCTGGGATGACCATCAGCACCTCCAAATCTGAGACCATGGTCTTCGGCCGGAAAAGGGTGGAATGCTCTCTCCGGGTCGGGAATGAGATCCTTCCCCAAGTGGAGGAGTTCAAGTATCTCGGGGTCTTGTTCACAAGTGAGGGACGAATGGAACAGGAGATTGACAGACGGATCGGTGCGGCGTCTGCAGTGATGCGGGCTCTGCATCGGCCCGTCGTGGTGAAGAAGGAGCTGAGCCAGAAGGCGAAGCTCTCGATTTACCGGTCAATCTATGTTCCTACCCTCACCTATGGTCACGAGCTGTGGGTAGTGACCGAAAGAACGAGATCGCGAATACAAGCGGCCGAAATGAGTTTCCTCCGCAGGGTGGCTGGGCTCTCCCTTAGAGATAGGGTGAGAAGCTCGGTCATCCGGGAGGGGCTCGGAGTAGAACCGCTGCTCCTCCGCATCGAGAGGAGTCAGATGAGGTGGCTCGGGCATCTGGTGAGAATGCCTCCTGGACGCCTCCCCGGTGAGGTGTTCCGGGCCCGTCCCACTGGGAGGAGGCCCCGGGGAAGACCCAGGACACATTGGAGAGACTATGTCTCTCGGCTGGCCTGGGAACGCCTCGGGGTCCCCCCAGAAGAGCTGGAGGAAGTGGCCGGGGACAGGGACGTCTGGGTCTCTTTGCTCAAGCTGCTGCCCCCGCGACCCGATCCCCGGACCAGCGGAAGATAATGGATGGATGGATGGATGGATAGTTTTAAGTGCCTTAAGAAAACAAAGATTAATGCTGAGAAGAGGTTACCTGACTCCCGCCCTCTGGAACGCCCCCGCGTGTAGTTGGTGAACGCAGCCAGATGACGTGAGTCAGGTTAGAGAAGAGGTATGATTTAAATCAAAGCTCTTTACCTGAATATAACCAAGTAGTTCTGGTTTCTACTCTTAAACAAACAATGAGCGAAAAGGAAATGAAAAACAAAAAAAAAATTAAAAAAGGTCTCAAAATTTCCATTCAAGCCTTGATGTGCTCCATCTGTAAAGAAGCAATGTCTTGTAATCCACTTCTGTAATCCAAATACACACACATGTAAGGTTCAATTCCAGTTTAAGGCTCAATTCCTATAATTTGACACCTAAATCACTAAATCGTTGCCTCCTGAAATGTGTTTAATTTCTCTATATCTCTGTGATAAGATTTAATGGACTTACATGTATTATATACTAAAATAAGTTGTGTAAAAGCATTGTAAATGAAGGTCTCTGTGTCAATAACACTACATAAATAATTAGCACTTTATTCACACCATGCACCCATTTAGATTCAGTAAGTGGAAATAAATCATTCTGAATTAAAGCCAAAGCTGCGGTATGTTATTTGCCCACAGAGAACTATACTGGAATGAAACTGTGGCAGCGAACAAACTTAAATGACTTTCCCTCAGGATACTATTTCAACAATTTTCCCTCATTTTCCTCCCTGTTCATCTTTTTTCGAGGCTTTTGCCAAATGAAGTTTTTGACTTTATGCCTCTCAAATGGCTGTTTGAGTCGCAGGCTGTGACAGAACACACACAGACAAGCCACCAGAATGTTAATAAAGCATGTTGAATAATGTCATAAAATCATTGCTCATATTCTTATAACCACATTTCACTGTTGCTGCAGATATTAAGAAGTCAGCTTCAAGGCAGACATATTGCCTGAGCTGCATAGGAGGGGGATAATTCCTAATACAAATTTACTTTCCCAATGTCACCTGCTGTTTGGACAAATAATTTGTTTCCTCGTGGAGGCGTACTCGGTGGAATCATCTCTGGTGGCATGAGATGTCACGATGCATAGCAAATATATATTCAGCAGATGTGTGATCAATAAGCCGTGATTAGTGGAAGAAAAAGGTTGGTGGAGAGCATGAAGGTTTGTCCACTCGCTGATGTGACTGCGAGTCAACACATGCTGAGCTATTTTTACCTCTGCACACAAATAACGCACAAACACTGAGACACGCAGTGGTGGTGACCCTGGAAGATTAGATTACAGAGGCGCAAACACTGAGGCCCCACATGCACAGGTGCAAACAAAGGCCATTAAGCACACATAATTTCACACACATACCACAATCTGATGCATGTGCGAGATAAGAATCAGTGTACAAACAAAAGAGCAGCCTCTGCAGATCCGCTCTATCCTTCACAATGGCATGGTGACCTTTCCAAAACATTCCACACGGACAGAGGTAAATGATCAGCAACTGAACGGGATGAAGAGGGATTACACGCTCAGTCCTAGTAATCAAATGAAAGAGCAGAAAAATTGTATTAGCTGGGAAAATAATTGAGTTAGAGCTATTGAAGGACAATAGCAGCTGCAGCTGCTCCGGCTCACTACAGTATCACACAAACACCTCGTCCTTTATTCTGACAAACAGGAACTTGAAAACAACTCCTCATGTGTTTAATCACAAAAAGACAACCCTCAGGCCTGTTTCTATTTCTGATTATTTGAGGCACAATTTAAAGCAAATATCGTGATTGTTATTTGATATTTTGGAAAGAGCTGGTCTGAGGGTCGCTTTGCCCTGATGGTTCCATGCAACGGATAAGAATCTTCAACATCTAAAGTACCTAAAACCACATAGAATTGATTGATTTGAGCGAGACATGAATATACTATATTCATGAAAAACAGTATCTATGAAGAAATTCTATTAGTGAGAAGTCTATTAAAACCTTTTTAGGCATGGGATAAGTAACAATCAGTACTCAACACAGCTGGGCCAATTTTATTAGACTATTCTTGTCCCAGCAAATCAGTTTATTGACTAAACTATGTCTGTCTCAGCTATGATAGGTGGCGATATGGTCCCTTTCAGCTTGTTAAAAACTGGGCTTGACGTATCACCTCACAGACCAAAATAACTGAGATGAATAACAAAGTAGTTATCAGTAAATTATAGGGTCGTGATGATACACTCAGCTCACGAGACGAGACACGATATTGGGTTTCACGAGAACGAGACGAGAAAACGACAAACTAAAATTGTAACTAAAACTAAAATTTATAAAAGTTTAAATAAAATAAAATATTTCTTTCTTTTTTTCAAGTGCAAACAATATTATGTGCTAAACCACAATAGTGAAAATAGTGCAAACAGAGCCTGACCAAGTATGTCACTGACAACTTGCTGCAACTTCACAGCAGCCATGTTCTTTTTTAAGAATATTAGCATGTCCACATTCTCTGGCAACAGTTGGGATCTTTGCGCATTGACTATGTCTCCTGCTGTTGTCAGCGTTGTCTGTCTTGTTAGTGTTTTCTTCACAGGTGTATATGCTGTATATGTCTCTGCATCGTGTTCGTATTAGCCGCAGTGTGCGGCATTATTTTCATACATTGCTTGCATATTGTCCGTGTCTTATCAGTCACTCTACTGCCATTTATCATTTCCGCCAGGTACCCAAAATGCTGCCAAACAAACGATTTGAAAGTGGCGGGGGCATCTTCAATGGGAATACGGCATTAGCCCCGTTTCCACTATGCAGTCCGGTACGGGTCGGTTCAGAACGGTTTGCTTATTTCAGTGTTTCCACTACCACAAAAGCATACCGGTCCCATGGTACCCGTTACCATTTTTGTAACCCTTCTGCTTGGGGTACCTAGCACACAGGACCGGTTCCAGGCTCTGCTCTCCGTTGTTGTTGAGGAGGCTGTGCAGCGGGAGCTCGATGGTGCTGTGCGAAACGAAAAAGTTTTCCAGCTGATTGCCGCAAAAATGGCAGAGATGGGTTTCAACCGGACAGTGAGCCAGTGTCGCATTAAGCTGAAGAAGCTTCGGAGTGATTACCGGCGGATCAAGGGCCACAACAGCAGGAGCGGCGTGGACCGAAAACACTGGAGGTGGTTCAAAATTATGGATGCTATTTATGCTTCGGCACGAACTCCGCCCACCCCTTAGGGTTCCCTTGGGAACAGTGAGTACGCGAGTATGGGAACGCAAAGCTGACCCCAAAGCGACCCGACCCGTACCGTACCGATACGAAGTGACCCAAACCGTACTGACAGTGGAAATGAGGTTATTCTGGCTGCTTGCTGGCGCACAAATCTCACAAGACAGATTTTCAACGCGACCAGAAATATCGTCGAGTTTAATCTCGCAAGATCTCGTCACACACAAAGTAAATTAGCATCATGTCAAATCAGATACACGCTTTTCCTTTTGGTTTTTTTCTGTGTTTACCAGCTTCTTCTGTTTTAAAGCCAAGGTTGGGAAGAGTGGAGCATGTTCAGGGCATGTTGAACACGTAGAAATAGTTTGACTTCTATTGCCATTGTCTTAGTGTATTATCAGCCTTTAAAAACGGGATTTGGTACAATCCCGTTTTCAACTAGAGAGAATCTCAGCCAGTTTTACGGGGTTACATCCATTTTAAAAGTCCGGTATGTAGATTTTTATTTTTAAATGTAACCTAAACATATCCACTAATGATGTCAAACGGGTCAGTTATTCAGATATTGATCACAAATGCACAAACATTCCTCATTTGCTTGCTCATTAGCTTGTTGAGATTCATCTACAAGTGGAGAGAGCCACAGCGTGTGCTTTATGTAAAACCTTGTCGACTGGATTGTGCATCAACCATTGATGCTGCAGTATCAGAGCAGAAGTGTGATCAAAACAGCCTTCATGGTCTATTATATACTGAGAGTAATTTTGTAGGCCTATTTGAATTCTCAACTGCACACTTCGTCTTCTACAAGCACTACAAAAATCCAATAGTCCAAATACACCAAATGTATTGTACAGAAGCTGTAAATAGACAAAGACGGCAGTGGTTAACGCCACTGGTTAAGTGCAAGCATTAATGGCTAACTAATGTGACCAACTACAAACGTGCCTGGTGAGCATAATCATTGTCATCTCAGTTCTTGATGAGAAAATAAAGCCATGTATAGCACTCATTTTAAAGATAATGACAATGTACCAAGACATTTCTGTTTCAGATAGGATGTGGAGGCCAGGAGAATTGTGGGAAAGTAAAAACAGAAAAGCAGTTCACTCTGTGACAGCTTGCCAAGTTACCAGTGAGGGATCCAGCTTTGTTGTAAGTTTTCCTCTCGAATGTTTGCTAACTAAATAGCTATTTATTTATTTCTAGATTTCTCTCCAATCTTACTCCCTCTTCTCTGTTACTGTAAAATATAGCATAGCTTTATGTTGTGAGAATAGTTTGCTAATTGATCCTTGATAACATTACACTAGATCCTGTTTTTGAACCTGGTTGATTGTCCAATGTTAAAAGTACTTTTTTAACACTACTTTTGTGATACAAACTTTACTTTACTGTAACCACGTTCTTAGCAATCCTTAGTCATAAATACACCAGCTATAGGTTTTCCACACACCCCAAATTAATTACACTCTGATGGCCATTATTTCTCCCAATCGCTTCTCCTTTCATGGTCTCCTGTTTTATAAGGGTCAGAATTAGAAGGCTTTGGTCTGTCCTTGTGTGTCTCTATATGTTTTCAATCTCTTAAGCAGTAAAACTCCAGCATAGATCCATATTTCTTATCATTAAACAAAACCGAGCTTAGCTCTCTTTCCAATGCAATATTATTGTAAATCTGTGCTTTTTTGAGGTGTACACAACTATGTTACTGAAGGATTTTTAAATGTTACTGTAGTTCATATATGGACGTATTTTCAAAAACCTAGTTGTCATATTCTCTTTCACTTTTAAGTCACTGGGGAAGTGAACCTGTCAGTTGCTCCTCAAATTTTATTTCAATGTTATGGGAGGGTTTGTCAATTGGAAGATGTGCTCATCCAATAATCGCCCAGTTGTCCCCAGATGTTGTGTCGATTTTCCATATACAGAGAAAATTTGTAATATCTAATTTTCTCTGTACATGGAAAATTACAGAGAAAAAAAACCTAGTGAGAGAACAAGTAAATAACAAACACAGTACTGGTGTGTATTTCTTCACTGAAAGAAGATCAGATAATGACACTGAGAGCTTTGTTCTGGCATGGGCAAGAATTTGATTTAAAAGCCAGCTTCTGAAAGGGTGCTTTATTGATCTGATTGGTTGAGGTTGAGGTACATCCTTGATAGATGGCAGTAGACATGCTTCCTCTCATCACCTGCCAAAGATTTTTTTAAGTCCCTGCTATTGTCTAAACCTTCTCCATGGATGATTTCCAACATGGTTTAAAGCATCCGTGGAGTTAGGTTGAGCAAATAAGGTAAGCTAGCTAAAAACAAGCAAATATTCCTTGATGCACCTTTGCTGCTTTATTTCCAATAAATAACAGATCTGTTCTATTTTGTAGGGCTGAGGATGCAAGTATTATTTATACAAATTCCCTAAGCTTTGGGCTTGATACACCAAACCTGACAAAATACTTCAAAACCTGGAAAACGCAACTAAAATCGAACGTGTTCTACAACTTTGAGTTATTAAAATAGATTTCATCATACAAAGCCTTTTGTCTTGTTTGCAGCCATCAGTTTATCGCTTTAGAAGCCTTGTTGATCAGTCCCTCCTTCCTCCTCCCATCACTCCCTGTATGCTCTTGTGTTCCTTTTCTCTCTACATCTTTCTCACTTTCTTTTCACTTTAATCCCTTATTATCCTCTCTGGTGCTTTCTCTCAGCCACACTTTCCTGGATTGCAATGGCTACTGTCATCCAGAAGGACCTGATGGGGGATTGTGGGGAAGGGAAGCAACATTCCTTGGGGTACAGAATCCGCCAAGATCATATATTTTCAGCACCAGACAGGATGTGCTGTTGTTTAACTAGACAAAGAGGTTTTTTTTTCTTTTCTGGCAATCAAGTGCCTCAGAAAAAATGGAATTGATCAAGATGTAATTACAAATATAATATAATGGAAATCACACATTTTAGGCTACACATGTAATTGATTATGATTTCTTTGTTTGGAATCAAATGTTTCTGAGCAGAGTCATTATTTTTCCAACAATTAGGTACCCTAGAGGTTTCGCTTGAAAATACCTTTAGTGCTTTCAGGCCCTTTTTAAATGTCACTGTGTTGTTGAAAACATATACTGCGCTCCTCAATGTCACTTACATGTGCATTTGCTTTAATTTGCCTTCTAAAAAATAAATTTTTGCTTTTTTTCTTCTTTTTTCAAATTCAACTAAAAAGACTGGAGTATAAAACCTGTCCTTGCTTGTTCATATATGCAGACATATAATAATGTCGACTGTAGATTTGAAGATTTCAGATAAATTAGGTTACTGGTAAACTGATGGTTTTAAAATAAAAGAACAAAAAAATAACATAATTGAGCACAAACACAAGTTGAGTCCTGTTAGCACCACAAGACTGTGGAGAGTTAGAAATGAGACAAAACTATTACACAACTTTTTTCAGTGAATTTGTTCGAAGTGGATATATGTCACCATTCCTGGTTGTAAATTGTGAGATAGCAACATTTCCCCAAGCTGCTTTTTTCTTTAGGCCAGTGTTCATGTGCCACAAACCCTTAAATAGTTCAATATGTATGCTTTGCCCATGTACATTTTTGTTATCGTCCATGTATTTTTTTACATGTAGACCTAAGCATGTGCATTAAACTACTAACTATTCCTCTACAAAAGTGGGGAATCACAACCATTGTGCAGGATGAGTTTCACACCAGCGATGTCTTGCATCAAGGATTAGAACCTTTCATAAACTCTTTTTTCCTCCTCATATGCATTTGTGGCTAAATAAACAGGAGTGAGACATTAAAAGCAGATGTCATGATGCAGGAACACATACGAAGACATAGAGCATGTTGACAAGTGGACACTTAAGCTGCATTTGTGTTACTAACTGAATCAAAGAAACATACTCGCTGTACAATTTTTGAGCTTTTATTGTGGAACTGCAGCTGTTTGGGCAATACGGTGTCCATTTTAGGACATCCTCAGACTCAGGTGTCAGACTCAGAAAAACATCCGTCATCCTCAGATAAAACTGCCTCAGCTTCAGAAAAACCTCTGTCATTCTCAGATAAAACTGCCTCAGCTTCAGAAAAACCTCTGTCATCCTCAGATAAAACTGCATCAAACCTCAGAAAAACATCTCAAAGGAGTCAGGTCTCAGGAAAAACGGCCTCAGACTCAGGTCTCAGACCAAACGGCCTCAGGTCTCAGACCAAACGGCCTCAGGTCTCAGACCAAACGGCCTCAGGTCTCAGACCAAACGGCATCAGGTCTCAGACCAAACGGCATCAGGTCTCAGACCAAACGGCATCAGGTGTCAGACTTCACCCCGCTACTCTGATGCCGTTTGGTCTGAGACCTGATGCCGTTTGGTCTGAGACCTGATGCCGTTTGGTCTGAGACCTGATGCCGTTTGGTCTGAGACCTGAGGCCGTTTGGTCTGAGACCTGAGGCCGTTTGGTCTGAGGCCGTTTGGTCTGAGACCTGAGGCCGTTTTTCCTGAGACCTGACTCCTTTGAGATGTTTTTCTGAGGTTTGATGCAGTTTTATCTGAGGATGACGGAGGTTTTTCTGAAGCTGAGGCAGTTTTATCTGAGAATGACAGAGGTTTTTCTGAAGCTGAGGCAGTTTTATCTGAGGATGACGGATGTTTTTCTGAGTCTGACACCTGAGTCTGACGATATCCTAAAATGGACACCGTAGGGCAAAGGAAACACAGTTATTTCAAGTTCTATCATCAGACTGGGTTCTTCCAGCAGCCACAGTCAGTGGACATTGTTAGATGTTTAAGTCAATAAATTATATAACACAATCACTGTTCATTTTCTCTTTTGAACCAACAGTTTACCTTCCATTTAAGTCATGACCATAAGGGACGTGTTTATTATTATTATCATGAAAACAATGAGAAGGTTTCTTATAAATGGAGCATCAGTTAGTTCTGGCAGACCACTAGTCAACGCGCCCTTGCCTATTGGCTGACGCCGACCCAACCCCTATGGCTCCACAACCAGCTGCGCTCAATGGGTAATAATCAGCTCCTTCTCGCAATTGGATGCTGGCATTTGGGGAACTTCATTTAAACTTGGTTTGCTGTCACTGCTTTTTTTTGCTTTCTGCTTGCAGCCTTCCGCAGCAGCTCCCCGCGTAGGGGCAAAAAGTTTTGCTTCTGCTTACAAGACGTAGCTCCGATTAGCATACGTGCCGATGCTAGTATTATTATTGTGCTGCTTACCCTGTCGTCCGGCATGGATCCCCGCTGCCGGCGGAGTCGGAGATTCGGCTGAGAGGGACGTGTGGAGGACATCAGCCGAGCCAAGACGCGACACTTGGCGAGCTGTCACAGCGCCGCGGTCAGAGTCAAGGTAGGCCGTGGCGGGCTCCTGTACGTGGCAGGGCTTGCCGCGGTTAGACACGCGGCTTATTTTAACCCGATTCACATGATTTTGCGTGACTATTGGTCCGTGGATCCTCGCGGTGATGCTCTAACGGTAGGCGTCCACTATTCCGGCACGTCAAGCCGTATCCAACGCATTCCATTCATTTTCAATGAAATCCGGCCGATCGTTGTCGCCGTGCTCGCAAAGCATGCTGGGATTCCGGCACGGCGAGTGGCGGACCTGGGGCACGTCAAAAAGTTGGGCTCGGCCGAACTTTATGCAAATTTGCCACGGCAGACGGAGTGCGTTATCCAATGAAAGTAGATCATGTGATCTCCTGTGTCGCAGCAGCAGCAGCAGCACAGCAGCTCTCCTCGCTCGCAGATCCACAGCCATGGTGAAATACGAAATAATGTTCCATTGCTGACGATTTATACACATTAATTTCCCTCCAAAACTCAAATTTTTAGAGGGAGAAACTTCGGTTGGTTAAAATCACAAGTTATTTACTTTCCCCCGGAGCCCGTATGTTCTATCTACAACTTCGTATACAAGCCCCTCTGTGCACGCCCACTGCAGTAGCAACACGGCGAGACTAGGCATCCAATCCGGCGAGTTAAGTTGACGTGCCGGAATAGTGGACGGCTACCGTGAGGTGGAGCGCGCGCCTCTGGCGCTACACGCTGTTGATTGGTATTGTCTGCATTACAGTCTGATGGGTGCGGCGCCACCTGTCGTGTCGGGGTGTGAGTGCTTGTGTCTGTGGATACAGTGGGAGGTGATGTGAGTCAGAGGATTAACAACTATTGCCTTTTCTCGGTCAATGTCGGAAACATTGTTTGGACTAGTTCCTCCTCTCAGTTGCTAGCTACAGCATTGCTCGTTTATCCACCAGCAAACAAGTCTATTTTATTTTTATTTTTTCCCACCGTATTGAATGCAAAGCTGCCAGGTATAGTGAAGTGAGTGCTTTTTATAATAAAATCAGAGATTCATTGACAAGTTTCAGGGTTTCACTGTGAACTCAGTGGAGGGAGAATCAATTCTGTGCATGGAGAATACAAAGTCAGAGCTGTTCTGCTGCTAAAATGACCACGGTGTCATGAACTGACTCCCATGCTCAATGGATGAATACAAAGCATTTTGTGAATGAAGCCCAACTGTGGCTGTGGTCGAATTGATCTCATCATGTAGATCCACTGAGATTATTATTGCTCATGTATGTTCTGCTTGTATTAATTCGGCTCATCGTTGATAGGCCCTGAACGGTTTGATCCTGAAGAGAGAACGTCAGGATGCTACCCTGTTTGATATAGAATGCACTTCGTCGTGTAACAACCTCCAGAGACCTACAGTGAAACTTCACTACTTAGCTGCATTTTTTGCTTAACAAAAGCAGCAGTAAGAGGCTGATTAGCTAGGCTATCGTTAAACTATGGAGCCTAAGTGTACTTGGCTGACTGAACTACCTTTGAATATTTATTCAACTGGTAAATGAGCTCTGGGAATTATAAATTTTAAACAGTGGAGGTCTCTACAGACGCTCATATAGAGCGATTTAAAGAGACTTGTCCAGTAATGCACAGCTATTGCCTCTAACGGGAATCCTTTATTTAACGCTCTATAACTGACAATAAGAGAGCTAGTCTTATGCTCTATTAAGCCAGTCCTCTAAGCTACAAATAACACCATATCATAAGGATACATACTGCTCTCCTGAGCACTGCTGTGTGAGCTGCGATGCTCGTATACTAAGAGAATCATACGTACTGGCAACTGGCTTTGTGCTTCCCGTCCAAACAATCCCTGCCATCCTCACTCGTTTCTTTGGGGCCATTTAGGGGACAATTTCAAGCACAATGCGTCCAACAGTTTTTGTGTTTAAAGGCTTCAGCATAAACACAAGATGGCACTTGAGATCAGTGATGCACTCGATGATTTAAAGGATCTGACATCTGTAGCAATTCTACAGCATATGTTGTGATGCTTTGTGGACAAGCGTCCGGCCACTTCGTGTAACACCAGCCTGTTTGTGATTGGCTCTTGCACAGCAAATGTCATGCTAATTTGCATGACATCAAAACATTTCAACCATCGTCCCCACGGTTGAGGTCACAACTAATCCCTTCAGGAGGAGCGTTGTCCTTTTTCCTTCTGTGAGAAGCAGCCTGTAAAAGCTGATTTCAGCTGCGAACTGATAAAAGAGCAAACTGTCCAGTTAAGTACTGGTGCAGGATGAACCTCTGAGAAAACATATGTTGCAGGAAACACTGGAGGCTTTTCTTTCTTCCCTTTAGTTTCTTGCTTGCAAATACTGAGTGTTGCTTTCTGGCTATTTGCATACGACTTATGCATGTGATGTGCTCGTGTTAGGAAGCACTTGCCTCTTCTCATTTTGTGTCATTTTGGAGGCTGCCGGTCTTCTTGGAAGTTTGAAAATAAATGGCATCCTGTTTCTCTGCTTACTAAAGCCATTGTGATGCCCTGTTGATGCAAGTTGCCATGCTACGTGTCATCTTGCCACAGCTAGATTTTCAGTATTATTTTTACTTAAACCTGCTATAAGCTGATGTTTCAGCTAGCTGGAGTTTGTTGGGAAGGTAGTTTTCAATGGGTCATTGAAAGATTTTTCCACTTAGAATAGCTGCCTACTGGAGTAAAAAAAAAAAAAAATCATTTTATTGTGCAGCTGTGCCTCTGTTTAAATAAAACAAGAGCCACTGGTAGGGCTTAACTTTGCATGAAAGATGCTGATGAAGATCGGAAATAAATTTGGGATGAAGTCAAATCATTAAAACCGCTCCCGGAATTGATGGCACGAACAGCAATGACAGAGGTCATTGTGTCATGCTTTATGGCTTTTAATTGTGTGGATAGCAAATATGCAAGCTCACGGTGACTTTAACTTCCTAGGTGGTCAGGTGAAGTGTGTTAAGGCTCTGCTTGCTTGGATGTTGCTTTGCTTTGCTTGGATGTTTTGCTTTGCTTGGATGTTGCTCTGCTCGGCTTGGATGTTGCTCTGCTTTGCTTGGATCCTGTTCTGCTTGCTTGGATCTTGCTCTGCTCTGCTTGGATCTTGCTCTGCTTTGCCCTGCCGCAAAGCGCTGTCGCTGCTGTGGAGACCGAATATATTTTTATGGTGTACCTAAGTGGTTGAGTTCAATGCCTGCCCCAAATAAATACTCGCATCACATTTCAGTCTGTGTTAATGTGAGCCTACGGCAGTTCCACCTTTTAACGTCAAGCCTAGTGGCGGTTTAATAATTATTTTTGTAATACTACTACTAATCATAATGGTGACACACGTTGGTAGCTAATAAATCGTTGGGGGGGTAGGATACCCTGGTTCCAACTTATCACTTGGCTGGCTACGTTCCGGTATGGTCTGTTGGGGGGTTTGATGCCTTTACAGCAAATGGAAGGCACTCCACCTGAGGATGCTGCTGTTCCCTGTCTGGCTTCCATGGAGCTCATGGAAAAGTCGGGAACTTCCTCCGAACGGAGCCATACCGCCAAACACAAATTGTATGCATTCAGAATAAGCTTCTGAAATTCATCTGTTTCTCGTCTTGTTTTGACGAGAGTGGTTCTGACAGAACTATTGAAATTACAAGTCTGTATTCAAGAAAAAAAATCTGTTTTTGATGTTGCACTGCTTTATTTATGGTGACAAGGTTTAGGGCCAAAAGTAAGTCAGGGAAAGATGAAGGTTTGCCATTAAAAACAAAACACTGGGGGCGGTCGGTGGCGTAGTGGGTTAAGCAGCCGCCCCATGTACAGAGGTTACAGTCCTCGCTGCAGCTGGCCCCGGTTCGACTCCCGTACCGAGGGGCCCTGTGCTGCGTGTCTATCCCCTCTCTCTGCCCCCTGCTTCCTGTCTCTCTCCAACTGTCCTCTCATTAAAGGCATAAATAGCCAAAAAAATATTTAAAAAAACAAAAAAAAAAAAAAAAAAACACTGCACACTTCCAACAGTTTGCAATGAAATCAGGAATTTCTCAGCCAGTTTGGCTGTCCAGGAGGCTTGTAATTAATTCAACAATTTGTCAGATCACTTAAACACACCTGAGTGAGACTGACTATAGTAACCTTCCTTCATTATGTGTCCACTTTGACTGGTGAAGAAACAGTAGTGTCAGAATGTTAGTCTGTTTCCCCCATCAAAATTGTATTACATCAGTGAAGTCCAGCCCTCTTTTATCCTTTGAAAAATTATTGTTTAATGGGAATTATAACTTAATTGAGGATGGTAACATTGTGATTTTGAATTGAAAAGACTACTCAGTGGATGCAATGTGCTATTCCTCAAAAACAGCAATGTTTTGTTGTTCCATCGGTCTGCCCTGACCTCCTCCCTATGCAAATGTTGTGGCTCTACCTTATTACTACAGCACTTCCATGTTCCCTCCAAACAGATTAATTAAATGACCATAAGAGAACAGTGTCACTTTCTCAGGAACACACACAATGTGGAGAGTTGCTGTAATGATTTAAGCACTCGTATTTTCTTTGGAGTAGAATTTCTAAAAGTGAAAACTTTGGAAACGTATGTTGAACATGCAGCAGGATAACAAAAGAAAAACCTGAGTCCTTCTGCTGGAGCTGTGAATGTTTCTCTTTGAGTTTTGTTTCTCTACACTCACATTCGGGTGAAACTATTTGTCTGACTGAAGTTACCAAAGCATATTGGCTGTGACTGTGATTCTTTTCTTTGATCCTGATGTAGGAGGCATTTCCAAAAGCACGGGTTGGCACAATGAGGTTTATCTGGGAGGTCAAGTTGTCCTTCTTCCATGTCACCACAAATATTATGACTTTTCTCTTCCATGAAATGAGTGAAACACTAGAAGGGATGAATCAATAGTAAGCTCACCTCTGTGGTACGATGAAAAAAAGAGAGCTGGTCGAATGAATTGCTCATGGAATACAGATACTTAAAGAGAAAAGAAAACTGGAAGAAAAATGTCATTTTGTATTAAAAAAAATTATATAAATTGTCTTTATTGCTTCCACTTATAACCCCAACGCTCACTTGTTCCTGCTTTTACGGTTAAAAAAGGGCCTTCGAGGACTCTAATTGCATGACACAATAATAGAAAAATTGCTTCCTTAAAGGGGAACTCCGGGGCATTTGAAGCGCGTTTCCATTGCTAGAGGTTGTCAAATACTGATAGTAGGACACAGAGAGGTGCAAATCTGCGCTCCCTGTGTGGAGATCGCGCTGTTCGCACAGCGTGTCATGCGAGGCTAATACGTGGTGGCTAAGGGGCAAGCGCTAACCCTTCCACGTAAAACAACAACTTGCACACAGCAGAAACGTCACACCACTTTATAAACCATCCGACAATAAAGTCACAAGCCTTACCATCAAAACCAAATGCATGGTTCTCACATTACTGGCATGGGGACGTTACAAAACAACTTTATAAACAGCATGTAACTCACCGGCTGGTTGTAGGCTCGCGCATGTGAAAGCCCAAAAGAGTCGATGGAGAATAATCCCATATACAAAACAATTATTTTCTCTAGAAAAACTGCGTTCAAGTATTTAAAACATTACAACAATACATGCCCAGTAATATTGTTGTAATGTTTTAAATACTTGAACGCAGTTTTTCTAGGGAAGATAATTGTTTTGTATATGGGATTATCGTCCATCGACTCTTTTGGGCTTTCACATGCGCGAGCCTACAACTAACCGGTGAGTTACATGCTGTTTATAAAGTTGTTTTGTAACGTCCCCATGCCAGTAATGTGAGAACCATGCATATGGTTTTGATGGTAAGGCTTGTGACTTTATTGTCGGATGGGTTATAAAGTGGTGTGACGTTTCTGCTGTGTGCAAGTTGTTGTTTTACGTGGAAGGGTTAGCAGTTGCCCCTTAGCCACCACGTATTAGCCTCGCATGACACACTGTGCGAACAGCGCGATCTCCACACAGGGAGCGCAGATTTGCACCTGTCTGTGTCCTACTATCAGTATTTGACAACCTCTAGTAATGGAAACGCGCTTCAAATGCCCCGGAGTTCCCCTTTAAAGCCTTTTTTAATGAGCAGAGTCTTGTATTAATGATGATTGTAAAACTAAGGGAAAGACAAATTATTATGTAGCTTTGTATTTGTTAATAGATTGAAAGTTAAGGCGACTGGTCTAAAAGGTGCCTCAATGAGGATATATGTCAGTGACTGCAGAGGGAGAGTTAACTGAGCAAAATGACACGTCAGTACAAACAATTAAGCTTCTATTTCACAAAATGTTCCATCAATGTACCCTCTTTATATTTTAGGCTTCTGCAGTAATAGACACATTGAAAAGGACAAGAAATAACATTACATTTGGAAAGAAATGCAGCTTGTGTGAGTAAAAACTTAATTTTATATGTAATGCAAGGATTTAGCTATAATTCATGTTTAAAGCACGTTCATTTAGAATCCTGCATCACATTTCACTCCTGATACCTCAATATTTACCTTTTCTCACAGTTTTCTTACAGTACTTATTTAAAGGTACCTTCATTGAATTGTCTTAGAAAGCACTGATTTCAATGAGCAGGTTTGCAGTGAATTATATTCCAAGTTACTGAAATGTGATCGCACCCCAGTTATTGTTATATAGAAAACTATATTTAGGACATTACATTACAACCCAAAAATTCTGATCATGTCATTTGATGTACATTTACCAACTCTAATCTATAAACTCAAATAAACTCTGATGCTCAATACATTTTATTCATCTCAGGGAGTTTGTATTTGTGTAATGAGGTAGTTAATTGTTATTAGGAAGCTTTATTCATTTTGGTTAAAAAAATAATGAAAAAGAGAATTTATAGACAATAAAAAAAACACAAATTTTGAAAAGCCTCGCAAATAGATCAAGCCATCTTGAAATAGCATAAACAATTGAGGCGGAACCATAGGGACATTAAATGTACTGTTAACCATTAGTCAGCAGGATCACAAAAAAATGCACCGATCTTATTTAGAGAAAATTTTTCGTCTTGTGCGTTTACGCATCCAGGCACAACACTGTGCTTAAAGCCCGCAAATAGCTTTAAGAAACTGAAAGAGGAATGACTTTATACTTTCCTCTTTTTGGGTCAAACACCAGACAACGTGTCTTTGTCTGAATTCAGTTCAGTTCAGATTTATTTATTTGGCACCAAATCAAAAACAAGCCTCACTTTCCCTCTGTTAAACACTCAGGTTTGAGGCTCAGTAAGGTCGGGATTTTCAGAGAGCGTTGTTTTTATTCAACAATAAAAGCGGTCCTGAGAAATCCAATTTACCTCATTAATGTGCATGCAGTGTAATAATCTCTGTGACAGATTTGACAAATGCAAAAATGATTATTGGATGATTCAGTGTCTGTATATGTGTCTAGTGTGGGCAATATGTTCATTTTATCAATATGATAAATGATTTGCATATGTTTGTAATCTTTTATCAGGCAGGATTGCCTCAGAAATCATTGATTAATAACATCTGACACCTACTCAAACTCTGTGTGCTGCTCTGTGTGTTAACCATATCAAGATGCATTAATTAATACATCTATATCTTATGTAATCTTAAGTATTTTTTCAACCAGAACTCTTAAGTTATTGTAGTCAGAAGCACTGACTTGTATTGCATTTGCCAAAGGTATCAAACTTAGAGAAAACCCTCAGAAAACCTGCAATGTTTAAGCAGTGAGATGCTTCACAGTCACAGGCTTTGGCTACAAATACTGAGCAGTTTACGGTTTCACGTCCACTTTTCCTGATTTGAAAGAACTTGTCATGATTTTTCATTACAAACCCGTCAGTCCTTCTCGACAGATCTTATTCTCGTCTCAGAATCACAAAGCTCTTCAGTCTCAATGCTGTCAGCACATTCGACACACTCCAACCCTGTTTACACACCAGATTCTGTATCAGTGTGGCTTTCATGTTATTCTATACTTATTGTGCTAATAAAATCCACACATACACACAGTCATTATTTTGAGTTGGATTAGTGTTTTTCTTCATTATCTATCTCTTGCCAGACCTCTTTAAAGCAATTGAGACCTTTGAGACTGTACGTTAATTTTGATTGTTAAAGGTGATTAACTCGTTTATTGTGGATGTACTGTGCTGTACCTGTGCAGTGTGGAGCACTGCTTTATTTTGTATGTTTCATGCATTTTCATTTGAACAGGTGTCAGATGGTCTTTGGCATTCAGATCCCTGCTGTTCCTGTAATTTTAGCCACTTAATCAGATTAACGCCTGTGGTGTAAGGTGAATTAAATTTAAGAGGAAATAACCAACTGATAAAACAGAAAACCACATGAAGTCACTGTGTCTCGATAAATGTAAATTAAGAAGTAAAGCACCTGAGATTAATCATGATATGCCTGATAAATACTTCGTATCTGTAAAAAGCCAAACCTTTTATTAAGTGTGGAGATCATTTTGCATCTTAATCTCAAGATTATGATATGACTGAAGTACCACAAAAATGAATAAATCCGTATAAGAAAAGGAAATTAGTAAGGAAGTATAAAGTGTTATAAGTGAAGGTGGAAATAAGAAAAATATGGAAATATGATCAGGCAGTTTCACAACCACTCATAATTTGCATATTGGGACCAAAACATGTTTAATCTGGCAGGTAAATAATTCACATGGTGACATTAACCTAAAGAACTCGCATAATGATCAGGTAAGTCAAGGATTGAACATACATCTCTTTTTCTCTCCATTGGCGTCTCACAAAGTTCAAGATTTTAAGGCATTTTCTGCTACTTGGGGCCAGTCACATAAATAAGTGAAACAGTGTGAGCTTCGGGGTGCTTTTGGCTGCGTTCGTGCTGTTGTTGTTCTTCAAGCTTTGATCTGCTGTAGGAAAGACGGACGTCAAAAGATCTGCTTTGTGGTGGACTAAAACTAAGTGTTAAATAATGAAAACCATCCAGTGCAGCTGTCATCTGAGGTTTTTATCTGTGGTTCTTTGCTTGTTACGGCTTTTGGTTTCATTTCCTCTTTGCTGTGAAATTAGTTGGTGTCGGGCCCTTCCAGCTCCAGCTAGCTCAAGCTAAAAATCATCCAATTGGTATTTGATCAAAGCATAGCGATATCTTTGGAGCTGATGTGTCATTTACTTTTTTGGTAGACCACGCATTTGTCCGCCTGTGTTGAACAAAATGGTCTGTGGGGACTGAGAGTGAATACATAAGTGAAGGAATGAAACAATTTTCACTGACACATGTGACCGTAATATCTCTCCAAGTGCAAACGTTAACCCTAACCCAAGAACAAGGCAGAAAGTCTGGTTGCCTTTATTCAAGCTCCTAGAATTAGTTATATCTTTTCCTTTGCAAAATACTTCCACAGTTTCTAAACTCTGTGTATTACTCTGAGAAATGATAAGACAAACGCCACCTCTTGATCTACAACCTACAACCTCAGTTGGGCTTTCTTTCAGCTAATCTTTAAACAGCAAAAGCAAAAGCAGTCCAGAAATATACAAAAATATGTTAAAGGAGAAGCTACTGAAAAAAACAACATTTAACATTTAATAGCAAAAGCAATAAAGAAACAGAAAAAGTAAAAGCCGTGTACTGGAATAATTTAAGAATCTAGAAAGCAAAAAAACTACATTATCCATTTAAATATGACTGATACGGCTCTCTAATGTGTGGAGATTTATGTTAATTAATTAGTTAATTAAAACATAAATAACAAGGAAAGCTGAATTAAAAACAAATTTGTATGTCAGTTTCTTCTTCAGTCAGTTTTGGCTCATAAACTAATCAACCACCTGGATGTGGGGAGCAGATTCTCTGAGTCCTCTGGGAGTGGAGTCGGTCTCTGTGATTTGGGCTTGTTCTCACATCTCCGCTCAATTGGATTGTGATCTGAGGAGTTTGGAGGGTGGGTCAAGGTTTGTGGTACGATGGGGCACATTGTCCTATTTAGGGAGGCTGCTGCCACAACAGTGTTACCACGAGGAGTGAACTTGGTCCTGAACAATGTGGAGATGGGTGGAATGCAGCCGGGATCTCAGTTATCCCAGCAGAACACTGCATTGTAACCAGGTAATACTGTGAGTAGTTTGAAGGTTGTTTTCACTTTTCTATTTCACTGGTGATTCCACATGTACTCTTTTTCTTACAAGCTAAGTGAGAATAGGTCAAATGATGGAAAGATCACAGAATATAATTTACATTGTAGCCTATAACAAGCATTTGTATGAAACTCACTTGAAAATAGAGGCTCTTTGCACAGCAACTAAATCATTAAGGAAGCCAGCTTAAAGCTGTTGAAGGAGGCTATGCTTTGCTTTATTCTTTCATTTAATCTTATCATGTACTATTTGTCATTTATGTACTTTTAGACCAAACAGAATTTGTTTGCTCTCTCAGAGACACTGTAATAACATTGAAATGTAATTTTCCTGAATGACACAGTGACCGGTTTGCTGTGAGACTGGATTGTAAGTTAAACATAATGTGCATTGAGGTCTAACAAATGCTCCACATATTCTTCTTTTCTCGTAAAATATCAGTTAACCAATTTTCTTGACATTTAAATTGTTTTGTTGATACATGCCTGATATTTTAGGAAATATCCACCTTGTTCTTCAGGCCTGCGTGTTCATGTGCATGTGCTAAGATACAAGCTAAATAATTACCCCCCTATTAAAAGTTATTACTAATACCTTCACAGACCTACTTATGAAATGATTTCCCCTTGCAGTAATGCTCAGTTATTCTTCACAATGGTTCTTTTCTAACTGTCAGGAGTTCTCCTGAATGGCAGTAAAGTGCATTTTTCAGCCTGTAGGTGAGATCAACTTTCAGGAGAAGGCAGTAAGAATTTTAAAACTTGGCAGAGAGGTGGTGTTAAACTCACTGCTATGGATGACATGACGTTTCATGAATGAAGTCACTTACTTTGTCCACAGTTGTAAGTGACTGATCTGAGGCAGTTCATTTCTTGTCATTTGCACATTTAATCTAAGGCAATGTTGAGCTTCCTCTTCCTCTGGTCCATTTGAGCAAGAGTATATTTTAAACGCTTTATGAATCACTGAACAAAAACTTCCCAAAGCAAGCAAAGTGTGCTTTAGGAAACACATTTACAAAGTGCTGTGCACATACACAAGGAAATAAAACTCTGAGATGAACGGAAACATAATAAATCACAGACAAATGTACTACAGTTGCAGACAAACAAATGCAAACTGAAAAAAATATATAAAAGACATGGGGAAAAAAATTTGGAGGATGAAGAGTGACAGTTGGAGTGAGCCAAGATTAAGCAAAATATATGATGGGGAAGATATCTATAAAAAGGCTTTCTTATAAATGTGAGTTTTTAGGTCGAGACTGGAACACATAATGCCAGGGGGTTGAAGTTAAAATGGCAAAGGCTCTAACATTTATATTTGACAGTTGGAGTAGGGAGATCGATAAAAGACAGAGATTTGTGGATCTAAGCGATGAAGAAGTGGGATGAAGAACAATGAGATTAAATCAGAACTATAACTGGATGGTAAGGCATGTGTGTCGTGTCATCAACAACCAAGTCCTCCAATTCCAACAAAGTTGGGACGCGGTGTAAAATGTAAATAAAATAAAATGTGGTGATCTTAAAATCTCCCAAATCATTGTAAAATTTTGATACGTCAAAATCAACCATGGATTTATGTTTTTGATGCATGTTAGAAAGTTTCACACATTTCCTGGAAATAGGATTGCAATACATTTGCTATTAAATATGTTTAGCATCGGTGTGGATGCACATCATCAGATGTATAAACGTGCTAACTTCGCTAGATCAAATGAAATAATGTATGGTTTCATTAGGTTCAGTTAAGTTTTTTATAGCCCTTCCACAGAATCTGAATTCTCTGTATTCAGGCACTTCTATAGCTCACCTGGTAGAGCATGTGCACCCCACCCCCTCATGAGCTTAACGCAGTGCATGTGTTGTTCATCACCCATGTCTTTCTCTCATTTTGTCCTACAAAAATGTTTTTTCCTTGCTCAAAAAATTATGAATAAACAGATAAATGAAGACATCCGTTTTTGTAATACTGCAACAATTGTCTTTGTAAGGTCTGCAAAATGTCAGAATGATGTTGCTAACCCTTCATGTGTCAAAAGATTATGATAAAATCACTGTAAGAACCTCTTATGTATGTACGGTTTTGCAAATCTGGTCAGACTCATAAAGAATATCTCATTCCCAGCTGTGATGTCGCACCAAAGGGCAGTTCAGAAAGGTTTGCAAGTAGATGCATTTTCCTTATGTCAAAAAGTTGCTGAAGCAGAAAGAATGGCTAAATTGAACAAATCTCCAACTGCTAAATCCAGCCCAAGACAACTCTTGCTCTTAATAATGCCCCAACATTTGAAATTGGACCATTCTGAGTCCGTTGACAACCCTGCTAAAATGTTTTCTGTGATGTTTAAGTCTGCTGGTTTTACTCAACAAATTATTCAGACAAGCTGCAGACCCAGCGATATGTCAGGGCCAACATCACACACTTATTTAGTCATACACACAAACCAGTAACAAAACAAGGGCACATGCACACACATCACTCTTACAATCGCAATATCCCCCAAGTTTTGAGTTTTTCTATCTTTTACTCCCATGTGTGACTGTTTCTTCCCAGATCCTTTAGAGAAGAAAAAACTAAAGCAAAGCCTGAGCTTTATCTCTGACGCTTGCATGAAAAAGCTTTATCGTGTATGCATTGGAAAAAGCTCTAGGTGTGATAGGGTCGTAAAATAGGCCACAGTGAAAGGGTGGAGCTCTATGAGGAGTTTTATGAAGCTGTCAAAAAATAAAGAGACAAGCCTGTGTATTCTTATTGACCTTGGTTAGACAGCTCACAGCAATAACACCTGAAAAATAATAAATATACTGCTGAGCGTTGCTCAACCCTTTCTAAAAGGAGAGCAATGTGGATTGGAGTGTGTGGGACTTTCATGAAACATTTGTATTGATCTTCAATAGATGGAAATCACAATGAAACTAATGAGGCAACAGAACTTTTTTCTTTTTGAAACATATCCAAGTTTTCTCATCTTGAAAAACAAGAGGCCTTCTTTTAATTGATCATTCTTAACAGTTTGACTTGAGTTGTAGAAGTTGTCATTCATCTGCAGCCATTTACATAAAAAAAACACATATCTTGCTTTGCCTAATTTTATTGTCTTGTTTGTATCACTGCAAATATTTGTTCCCATTTAAAAGCTCCTCAATAGTCATTGCTGTCTGAATGCTGACACTTTGACTGAAATACAGTGCAACAACAACAAAAAAAGGAACAGAGGACTTAAGAGGAGGAGATCACGATGACCTAAAGTACATAAGTAAATAGAATAATAAACAGTATTCACAACTGCTGAAAATATAAAGGGCATGGACACTGGAATTATTGTGGGATGCTCTGCCTCTTGAAAGAAATAATTTGTTTATTTATACATTAATTTGACCGGAATTTCTGGCTACCCATAGCCGCAGCAAATTCAAGCAAATTCGCTTGGTGCTATTTTTGCCTCCCTTCATATCAATGCGTACAGCTACCTAGCGATAGCCGCACCTGTTACGGTGTTTACTGCTCGGAGGCAGGGGACTGCTCCGTCTGCCCCCCGGCCGTAGTGATATGAAGGTAGAGAGAAAATAGCGCCAAGCGATTGTGAGGTCTGACTTTTTCTGGAGGGACGATTTTGGGATGCAAATGTATTACTCTTTTGAACGCATATTGTTATGAGAAGCAAGACACTTTATTTTCGGGACCCTAGCAAACTAGTCGGACTACCTTCATCAACGCCAAAACGAGGCTGGAACTCGGCTCACAGGATGCAGCAGGGGGTAAGTCAATGTTCAAAATGATATTGCTAATATGGGATGTCATTCAGCTTCATGTCAAAAGAGGCGAACTATCCCTTTAAAGCCTTGGTTCCTGGTCTGAACCTTCTCTTCCTGGCAGAGACAGGAGGCTGCTTTTAAGCTTCACTCTTCTTTCACTCCATCCCCGTTACCTCTGACAGAGTCTGACTAGTGGTTTCCTTCTATGTAGCTTATTGTTAGCTTTGATGTTAGCTGTAATGTTATATCCTCATTTGTAAGTCGCTCTGGATAGAAGCGTCTGCCAAATGCAGAAACAGAAACAGAATAAGGACATTTCTGTTACAGACTGACTTGCCTGTAATCAGTGTTGCCCCTTCTGTCTGTGGGCAGCTCCCACCTGAGGAATATAGTCTATAAATTTGTTCATATGTATCACAAAGGTGAAGCAGTTTCCCTTCATCATATTTTTGTTGAATACCATTGCAGTGCAGTGCCATGCTGTGAGCAGATTACACACGAGCTCCATGGATGTTTCATATTAACGGAACATGAATAAATCCTCCACTTAACATAGGTGTGAAACTGCAGTGCAGTAGCTGGTAATTAACTGATCTTTAGTTACAACTGTTTTTAATTTGTTTTATGAAACGAGCAGGAGCAACTCTACTAAAAAGATATTTTCATAGATTTTAACATATGTTTGCTGTAAGAAGATGTAAAAAGGAAGAGGAGGATTTTTACTGTGACGGATTGGCGACCTCTCACCTGATGGGGCTGGGACAGGCTTCAGATCCCCCGCCAGCCTGAACTCAATCAAGCAGGTTTAGAAAGTGGATGGATGGCTGGATTAATGCATTTTTACATTCAATAGCCATATTGACTATGTCGTTACAAAGACAATAATGTTTTTTTTCTATTTAAATGTTTTCAGTTTATTTTGATTGGACAAATGATCAGAGTAATTTATCACCTGAAATTTTAGATGTGCCCAGTTTTCCGCTGTTTTTAAAAGAAGTTTAAACTAACATAAACTCAACAGAGAAGAACAAAGGAAGTAGGAACTTTTGGAACATGACCTCCACATACCAACAAACATGAGAGGAAAAAAAATCAATAAAAGAGGGGAAGAAGAGAAAAAAGAAGAGGCGATGGGATTATCCCACCCATCTTCACATTTGGTCAGCTGTTAGTAAAATGAGATTAAATATAACATTCATTTAGCTTCACAGCATAAACTGATGGTGGGAAAAAATGATCAGCAGCCTTAATCAAGTTAATGAATATGTAAATAAATTATTATTGAGATTTTGTAAGCAACGTATGCTACAATGATTACAGTGCTAAGGTCCAATTGATATTTACTTACTTATAGGAAAGTGACAGAAAAATGACTGAATAACAGTTGTTGTCCATATACGCTGTTTGTTAAGCAATTACAATCATTTACCATTCCCCAAATGACTGCAAGTTTTACTTTGAAAAGAGATATCTCTATGTGGTTAATAAAACACAGTGACACTTCAATGCACATCTTTACTTAGGCAGCACCAGACAATGAAAAACCAACTCATATCTCACTATTTTCCTGACAAAAACAGGAATTCACTCTCTGATCCTCTTCATATGGTGATTTTTTTTTTTTTTTTTTTTTTTTTTTTTTTTTTTTTATCTTAAGTTTACATATCAATTCACATGCCACTAGAGGAATATGTAAATCTTAAAACCATGGGCTGACTTATCTTAAAATATACTTACTTTTGTACATTCCTAGAATTGAAACCAACTTAGAACGTTTGGGGGATGATATACCGGGGTTCACAACTTTGGTTTCCAGCCTCACACCAAACCTTTTTGTTTCATGGTTGCTTGACGTCTTTGTGGGCTTTTGATCGTGTCTTTGTGGCCTCTTTAACATGACATCAAAATCATGTGTATAGCTGTACATTTACAAGGCTACTACAAAGATTTGCTTTTATGACAGTGTTGTTACATCTCACAACTGTAGGGGGAGCCAAAGAGCAAGATAATGTGTCAAAATCTATTGTGTTACTTTAACTTAACACAAAGTTACACTTAACTTGTTTAACACTGAAGAAAATCATTAAAGAAGACATCTTTGTTCTTATAAAGATGTCTGATCTCCTAGCAGTCATAAAATTATTACCTGATAGAATAGTATGACTTTTCATGAGTAACCTTCTTGTCTTTTCCAAACAAAGAAAAGATCAAGGCTATGTCTATAGATGGATGGGTGTATGGATGGATAAACAACCAGTGCAGTGTGATTAGAAAAGAGAAATTTGTCACTGTAACAAGGACAATTCATTTTTTTTGTGACAAAGGTTAAAGCCTCACACCAATGATAAGATAATTGATCAAATCCCCTCACATTATGGAACATTAAAAATCAATGAAAAATAAACACCATATGACAGCCCTATAGGCGGAATTAAATGAATGCCATTACAAAAAAAAAAACAGCAGCAAAAAAACCTACAGAGCAAACCAAATACAGTATGTGAACTTATATCTGGTGTAGCATTCAGCCAAGAAAAGTTAAGTATGTATATATATATATATGTTTGTATTTTTGATGTGCATATTGTTCTTCCTGCACTTAGAGCTGAACTGTTTATGCTCTGACTTGTACTTGACATTGCAATAGTCTACATGTTCAAATTTCAGCTCACATGTGCGTGACATTCAGACGTAGTATCTGGCAATGTTTTTGGGCTTTCTTTCAAGACTGTAATCTGCTGTATGTTTGTTTACCGTCAGCATCTAATGAATCCAGAGCTCTGTTTTCTCTTCTGTCTTTGATGCGTGATTACTCTGTGCTGAGAAATTATGATGACGCAGGCGATACAGTTCTGGTATGCTAATTGTTTCAAGGTCTGGGGCTTTTTCTGCAGCACAGTTTAGGTTATAGAATCCACAGTACCTCATAATAATAGCTGAAAAAGAGAGACCCTTTTTTTCAGTCTTTCCTTTCATCTCCAAACTTTAAAGTTTGGGATATTTGAGTAGATGGATCAGTGATTCAAACAGTTTTCTTGCTCAACTCAGTGTTGGCTGTTTTGGTTGTACTTTATATGAACAATTAGCAATAAGAAATGGTAAGACCGTGGTTATCTGGGAACAAATGAGAAGATGACTGAAGGATGAATCAGTATGATATTCATTAATAAGTTGATATCTAAGGATTCATCAATATACAATCTCAGAGTTTACAGTTACTCATTATTTATTCGCTGTACACTAAATTGACTTACAATTAAGGAGTCATTAAGTTACTTGCTCCTCTTTCATCTTTTAACTAATTAATCATCACTTTTATTAGTACTGGAATTAGTTTATCACTGGAGGATGGTTGAGTAGCAGTAAGTTCCTCATTCGTCAAAGTCCTTTTAATAAGCATTAGTTGAGTGGTGATAAATATACATACAAAAGTTTGTTGAATGTGTTTATTATACTAATATTACTGTCAGACGTTTCATAAACATTTATGAATAACTTGTTAACAGTTATTAGACTGTTAGGAAATAGCTGTGAAAACATTGGATTTGTCACAGTTTTGCAATAACATCTGAATCACTGAGTTTAGGGATCTTGCACTTTATGCCATCGTAAAAACCTTTAATAAACTTTTCTGAGATTTGCCTCAGATTTAATTACGTAATCATTAGCAGCTATACTAAATAGATCCTTTCTTTGCATTCATCAACAGTTATAGTTTTTGTCTATTTATTTTTACAATGTGCGTAGGTTTTTCACAGAAAGATACAAATTGCTGAATGGGAAAAAAATCTGGAACTTTGTGGTTTTTTTGCCAGTCTGAGTGCAACAGCATGTTCTTAGACAATCCACATGTTTTTTGGAGTACATAAACACTGAGTCACTGAGTCGGCCTAAGAGAAAGAACTCATCATCGCAGCCAAAGCGTTCCACGTCCTTGAAGCTTGAAACGTTGAGGACCAACTCTCATGATTCCCTCTTTAAATATGTGTCAAAATCAGTAAAACAAAACAAGATTTCGGACAAGTAGGACCAAAGTAAAATACAAAACAAGAAAACCAATTCCTCCTGGGCATGAGCATATGTCAGGTAAGTTGGTACAAGCTGCACGCACAGTGCCACCGAGCTGTTTGTTTGCCGTTGCATCCCGAAGTCCTTCCACTTGATGAGCACCTTTTCACCACACAGTCTCTGATTAAGGATCCTGCATCTACTTATTGGTCTCACTGTAGAGTTTATGCATCTTCAAGTTTTGCCATTGTAATCAGTAATTCTTCAGTTAACTGCAGATTGTGTTCTTCTTTCATTACCTGTAATTCCATAAAACACTAAATGTGATTATGTACATGCCCAAATTCAATTTTGACAACACCTTTGCAGTGAAAAGCTTGTGTACCTCCCGTGATTCTGGATACTATTCACTATTACATCTTCAAAAAAAATATGCAAATGTTTCTGAATAGCTGCTAGGACTTCATTTAAAGTAATAAAACTTAATAAGACAGTTTAATTCATCAGAAACAATACACCATATGAACTGTTATCTTTATTCCTGAATGACAGCCTGTAACCATTGGTAATCAGTTGTAGAGCTCATGGTTTATACAATAAAACAAATCCTAATAATTTACAATTTACTCTTATTAAACCTTTTTTAAGTTTGATTGTCTCCATGTTTGGGGAAACAAAGCTGGAGGCAGAGAAGAGAACTGACTGAAACTTCTTCCACTGTATTCCTATGGGACCTTTAATGCATATTATCAACCTTGATAACTTGTAGTGCTCTTTCCGGATGGGGGAGCTGCAAAAAAGACACAAGATGTTTTGTTATACCTTTTAAACAAGAGTATGGAACTCAAAGTGCAAATGTATTTAAATTCAACCATAAATGAGTTTAGAATGTCACTGTTAACACTTAGGAAATTTATCAATGATTTTTTTCTTGTGTATCTTGTGTGGACTTCAAGGCTAACTGTGCATATAAGCCTTCATCAACCAAAGAAGCTTAGCAAGCGGTTTGAACCTTTAACCCGAGATATTTGTAAATTTTTTGCAAGATCACGTTTACATTTTGAGCTGAGATTATTTTTGTAGTCACTTCCACAGATTGTCTTCCCTGGTGCAGGGCTCTCATATCTACATCTGTCGAATGTCAAAAGGTACCTGAGAGGCCATTGCTTAGAACGAGAGGCTCATTTGGGTTCCCTTTTGGCATTTCAGCGCATAATTATGAGGTTATCTTGCATCGGGGGAAACTTCCCACCAATTTCACTCCAACACTGCTTTCTCTATTTAAACTTTCATTCCTACAGACTTCTGTCTCCCCCAACTACAAACTCTCAGGCTTGACTCTAGAAATCAACTACTGAGGAAGCACCGCCCCTAGCTTCACACACACGTACATCACTCATTGAACCATATGTTCTTCATTATATCGATTCACCCACTGACGAGCCTGCGGCTATCCGGTTACCTTCTGCTTGCTCCTCTTTTTTTAAGGGACTCTGGAAGCAGTGTGCATGAGTGTGGGGTTGAAGGTAGTTGGGGGACTTGAACTCGAGTGGCGCTTGCTGAGGATGTGCTGAGAAGTACCAACAAACTGAAAAGAGTTTTGTGTGCTTGCATGTGTGTTTGCTCATGTGAGGGCAATATTGAAAACTTTATATAGTTTTGGCAGTTCCTTACTGATGTAACTGTTGAGCAAAGGTTTCGTTTTAGGATTCTAAATTTTGCTGACTTTAATTCAATTCAATTCAGTTTTATTTGTATAGCGCCAAATACAACAATTGTCATCTAAAGGCACTTAAATTGTATAGTCCAAGTCAAGCCAATTGGAATTCAATTCTTTGTAATCATAAATGTTTACATAAATAATCAAATTCTTAATTTGTGAGCTTACCCAAATCACTAACAAGGTTCCATGATGGTCACCTCTGCGACTATTTCATAAGAAGATAGTTCCAGTGCTGTTAGGTATGTGCGTTATTACTGTTCAATTTGGATTTCCAGTGCTGCGCACTACAGGTTACAGGTCCTACATTTTACACTGTTTTCTGTTGAAGGTTTTTAATGCTTATGATAAAAAGATATACATGGTTTAAAGAATTCAAACTGTCTCACTTTAGTTCTGCATCTGCCCTCTCATGCCTCACTCTAGCACCAGCGTGAATGCGGTACTTTGTCTCAGTCTTATGAATACTGAGGAGCTTCTCATTGGTTGGCTGTTTCCACAGTGACACAAGGCCAGGGTAACCACTGGTAATTTAATTAGCGTCGTAAAACCATTGATGGAAGATGGCAAAGTTGTGAAAAAAGTATAAATCAAGCATTGAATCTCCTAAACAAAATTTTTAAAATATTACCCCCAATATGAGCTTAAGGCAGATTAAGTTAAAGCATTTGTTATACAGAATGTCCCTATTTGAATGTCCCTATAATGAATTATTATAATGGTTTGTATACATTATTTTAATAATGCAGGTGGACATAAAAGAATCATTTCAGCGAATGATCTTTATTATCCTAGAAAAGTATGTGTAATAAAAACAAGTGCCCATCATCTCTCAAAGATTTCCTGTCTCATGGTTTGCTACTTCAGCAATAGAATAACCACTTCAATGTTGTATTGTTGATAAACAACAAAAAAATGACGAGGTGGAATGGGTCTGAGTGAGATCCACTGTGGGCATGGCTGAGGGGTGAATCTGACTGCGTACCACAAATATACAGTAATTACATCCAGCAATGTTTCATGTGTCTTTTTGTGGGTACACTTTCCCTCTGGTTAACCTTGATTTATTTGTCCTGCCTGAGTGCCAATGGACTGAGGGAGCTCGTATGGGCCCATATAAAGCCAAACAGGACAGAGTAGCGGTCTCTCCTTCACCAGCATAGCCCTTAATTCTGTGCTGCTTTAGACAGTTTGTTTTATTATTTATTAATTGATTTTGGGGTTACTGGTTTTCTGTTTTAGTTTCATGAGTTTAGTTTATTGGCTTTAATTTCAAAGTCTGACATCAATGTGTGGCAGTTTGTTTTGGCCAGAACTCCCTCCTGCCATACTTTTGTTCAGTTCTATAAGTAGACTTTGTGTAATTAAACTTTCTTTGAACTGCAGCAGCTCTCCGTTTTTTTCATCTGTTCCTAAGCCATGATTAGATTTAGGAAATTTAACTACCATCTAGAGCTGTAGTGAAATCTTATATCCCTGCAACAATAAGGGACCTTAACTATGCTCCACTTTATTGATGTGGAAGCAAAGATACAAAGCTTGGAAATATAAAAGCCACAACACAAAAAGCTGTCTGTTAACACTTCAGGTGCCTATGCTCATATCTTTACTTCCACATCAAGTTGTTTAGATAATTTGACTTGTTTATAACCTGTCTGATCCTCTGTAGATTTGTGCTACGTGTCCTGTCTGGGATGTCTGATGATCACATTGTATCCAAGATGCCGAAAGTAAAGAGAAAAAAACACTGTAGTTTTAGGGTTGGGGTGATGGAAAGCCTAAGGTCCATCAGGATCCTCAGTAGAATTGTAAAGCAATACATTTAGAAAATAAAAATCTCATGTTCCGGGTGTTCTATATGTGTGCAGTTTAAGCATCATAGCATTGTATTTTAGGGCTTTTACAGTTTACAGCCTGCTTATGGGGGTAAGTGGTCGAGAGAGCTGCTGCTTTTATTTATTTACTGAGGCGACGGGTGGACAAGAGGTCAAACTGAGGTGTTTTTACTCTGTCAACTTTTACTTTAATTACTCCTCTGCTGTACCCAACATAAGTTTAGAGCCCGGCTCACTCTCATGATTAAAGATGTCCAAGGTGCCGCCTCCTGTTGGTAATGATCAGCATCAGAACTACGAACGTGAGTGATGGGATTTGTATTAATCATGTTTGCCTACTTTGTTCTGATCATGTGGTCTAATGTGTGATCAAGATAAAGATAACACTACACATCTTCAATATAGTGTACTTGAACTATCCCTAATCTTAAATAAATCACTCATGAGCAAAGAGAAACATGGATCTAAAGGATCAGTTTTTTTTTTCTAAATTTCTACATATATTTCTATATATAGATATATATATATATATGTGTATAGTCAATGTATTGTATGTCTATACATTAAATTCTGATGATGTTCAATCAATCATTGTTAAGCTGACCCTGATAAAACTTTGAATTATCGTATTTTCTGATACTGATATGGTTAAACTTTTAATAGAGCTATACTCAGCTGCTTTTTACTCATAAGCTTCAGTGATAATTTCAATTCTTTTCTGAATGCACTATCCATAACTGTGACCCAATTCCACATTTGCAGCCTTGAAAGTTTCATTAAATCTGACAGTGTTTTCTAGCTATGATTGCGCACACGTTAATTCATTCCAACAGTCCCACCACCATCTCCCTCCAGCTCTCACTCACTCAAACTGGGTGGCTCAGTGATGTGTATTACAGCACTTTAAGGAATCTTAATTCACGCCACATTCCCTCTTACTGACATGGGACAGTAGAAGCGATAGCAGAGGCAGCCTGAAGCAGTGATGTGTGGCTTAAAGTAGCTGTCACGCTGATTTTGCCGGTCCAGAATCAAGCCTGTGTGTTGCGTCACCACTGCTGTTATTAAAGAGCAGATTCCGTGGCTGCTTCCCTGTGGGGAATAAGCTCCTTGAGTGCAATGAGGCACAGAAAGTTTTAGCTGAACTGATCAGGGTGACTAGTACTCCCACATTGAGCCAAAGGGCAGTAACGGTGTCGATGTAGTGAAACGGAGGAAAACAGCTTCAGTCTGCTGTCACACAAAGATCTGTTGACTCAGACTTTAGAGCAACTAATGTTATTTACTGGCTGTTTTTTATCAGTGGTGTTATGGTAAATTCTATGTCTCTTAGAACTGCTTTAGAAACCCCCACAACAGGCTTTCCAATCCACATCACCATTTGCCTCATGTACCATGTGCCGAGACACAGTAATTGTGTTTCAGAGAGTGAGACACACCCCAACCTCCCTTCCTCAGGTATATATGATTTTGAATTCCTTTGTCCCGGGTCTTTCTCCACCATGACCGCTGAGTGGTGTAAGATTGACCTCTTTTGCAGAAGAAAATAAACACGTGGCCGGCCGGCAGAAAAAAAAGGTCTCTGTTTAATTTCTCATCGGATGTAATGGGAAGGTAAGAAAAACTTCCACCACAGTGGTCAGAGGTGGACTATTACTTGTTCCAGATTATGGAGTGGTTGGTTAAAAGGGAGATGCAAACATCAGCTGATTATTGTAGGTTACTAGCCGGCGTTGGAAGCTTGGGCTGCTGGTTTGGATGCAACTATATTGAAAAGAGTAGTCATCTTTGCTGTCTTATATCTGGCCAGATCAGTAGTTGGCTTTGGCAAAGAAATAACCACTGCCTTTCTCTCCAATATCCTCATTTAGCATATTTTACTGTGACTTATAATTTCTATCGGGGGTATGACTTCTATTATACTATAAAAAAATGTTTTAGTTTACTTTATGTTCCCGCACACACAGGGGTATAGTGCAGGGTGTACAAAGATATGCAGAGTATACCCACTTATTTGTCAGTCATCATCGAGTATACCCACTTCTAAATCTCCTCTTATTACTGTATGTGCTACTATTAATAGTCAGATTTGATTTTTTTTAACAATGGCAAAAACATGGCCTGCCCATCTCTGCCTTTCATTGGCTAGTGGTAGTTGCTTTCATTTGATGGGTCGGTTCGGTTCACTCAGATTTGGGACACAGATTTACAGATTTTGTATTCATGGTTGCTCCCAGATTTTAATGAGAAGAAGATAGGTGAACAATGTGCAAATACAAATTTTTAGGTCAACTAAATATAAAAACAATACTGTGTGTTACAGCTGTCATTGTTGATGAGAAAGAATCGTTATTCTTGGACAGACTGCTATAAAAACTAGCCTCTTCAACCACTGCACCAATGACGGTACACATAAAAGAAGTATGTTTAGTTCAAGATTTTGATGAATTGGCAGGCTAGCAATTTGGATTATTAAAGTAAGAGAAAAACTATATTATGAAAACATTTTCTGTGCTTGAGAGCTTCTATTTAGGTGTCTAAAGTGACTACAAATTCAACCAGTATAAAAGAACCTTGCGTTTAACTGTTATGTCACAGACCCAGCAAGTATCCAGCCTCCCTATCATTATCTCCACTAAACGTCAACTTCAAATCATTGTGCTTTTACTGTACCTCAGAAATGGGAAGTCTAAACTTTCAGCAGCTGATTCTCATCAGCTTTTATATTGTTTCTATTAACTTAAAGATATGAGAGGATAAGGCTAAGCGATAAACCAGTATGTGGTTTGATCTTTTATATCCATACTGGGAAATCTTGTTATTGGCATTCCTTCATATTTTTTGGGGGGGAAATTCAATATTCCAATATCTTTAATATTTCTTTTTAATCCTGCACCGGTACACACCAGCTGCCAAGCGAGCAATACATTTGTTAACATGTGTGAAAAAAGTGCCTATATGAGCAATAGTTTATAACATTGGCCTCAATAACTTAAAACACGAAGGAATCAACCAACAGCAAAGTCCAGGGGTTATGGAGCTGACATGTGATGAGGAAATTACTTTATTTTGACTGCCTACCCTCATGGCTTGCTGTTAAGTTACTCCTTACATTATGTTATTTCAACCTCGGCCAGACTCGCTACAAAAATTGTACTCAAAAAAGGGATCGGGACTGTATCTGTAATGTAATGTAATGTAGATGTATTTGAGAATAAAAATGCCAGTTAAGTATTTTTCTATCAGTTTGGTTTGTTGTAGTCTCAATATGCTCAGTATGCTGTGTTTTCTGGTGGGATTTCTCAGGCTAGAAACTGTATGCTCTTTAATGCAGTAATGAGGTGCTTCAAGGGTCATTGAATGTAATTTGTGTCCAAATTTACATTTGTATGGTAGCCCGAAGCTGTGCCGTCGATCTCAGGAAAAACACATCCCAAGGCGATTGTTCACTCCACCTTCTACAACTGGGTGCTTTGAGCAGAACTGTTAAAACAATCCTGGGAAGAGATTTTCTTTACTGTTATACTATTACGCTGTAAACCTGTGGTATTTTGATCAAACCATGCCCCGACATTTTATCAAAACCAACTTGTGGAAAAAAAGGATGTAATATGTCTCCTTTAATTCCAGTCTTTGAAGATTTGATTTCAGGTGTGAGGGTTTTTTTTTTCTCTCTGGTATTGTGCAAAGCTGGAATACAGCTTCAAAGTGCAAAGTTGAATTTAGCTTGAGATAAACAGCTTAAGGATGAACGTTTTAAGTATAATTATATGATGAATTAATTAAGTACCCATATATTCTGTTCAATCATTTAATAATTATGAACCCACTGATATTGTCAGAATGATAATTACATGCTATAAGATGGAGGTTATTAGGTTAAATTGCAGCAGGAATGTCTCCAAGAAGTTCTGTTTATATACTGCTAATTAATGAAATGTAACCGCCGCTCTGTGACTTGCATACAGTCCGAGAACATCACACCTGCCTCAGAAGCTTATTACAGACAATGAGCATTATATAGACAGCAATTAGATGCGTATGAATGTAATTTCCAGGAGACAGATTTGCCCTTTGCATGACTGGCTTTCTAGTTTAGCTATTTTTGGTTACACCTCAGGTAGATCACTGCTGTTTGGGGAGCCAGAACATTCCTAGTATCCCCAAATCTACTGACAGTAAGACAAAGAATAAATATATCAGCTTCGTATCTCCACAATGTCTTTCTACTGTATCATAAAAACGTAATAATTACTCATATGCAAATTGAAGGCATAATTTATACATTAGCTTCTGTGAAAATCAGGTCACTGCTGCTGTCCCGGTTTTCATATAATAATTACAGCCAAGGACCAATATCGGCTCCACGGGAGGCTGTTGCATCACCTGAAAGCTCTTCAAAGGGATTCGCTGCACCATGGCGGTCCCAGCATGAGTCACTTAAGATCTAAATCCAGGCATTTTTAATGCTTTTCTCTGCATATCAAGCTTTAAATAATCTAATTAAGAATCAACAGCAACTCAGTCATTATCTGCCAGCTTTAAGGTAACAAGTGAGCCAAGGCTGGCTGCTGCTTAGGATGTTACAGCTGCCACAGAAGAAGTTTGACAGAGTACCAAAACCCATTAACTTGCACTAACATGTTTTGACTCAGGTTTCCTTCATGTTTGCCACTGTCACATTTTTACAAGTTAAAATTTTATGGCTTTAACCAGCTGGTTCCATTTTATTGATGAAGGTCTGCAATACAAACCTTAGGAATGGGGTTTGAAAAGAAGTAAGCATTTATAAAGCATTAGGGTCTAATTAATGGTGCGATTGAATGGCATTTTGTAAAGGTAGTGTTTACTTTCGAGGTTTAAAATATTAGGCTGTGTCTCACTGACTTTAACCCATTAAGACCCAAGACTTTGTTTGAAAAATGAGTGTTTTAAAACTTGAGCAGTTCTTGAAAACAGCCTGAAAACAATAAGAACTGTTCAACAAGTTTTATTGAGTGGCATGAGGTTTGAAAAGTAGCAGCACGCTGAGAAACACGCAACATACAGTGTCCTGCATCTGGTCTGAATGGATTAAATACACTTTCCTTTCACGAGTAACATCAAAGAAACTATTATCTAAAAAAGATAAGGGAAATGTTTAGTTATTCATAAGATGTAAATTGATACTGTAGCACATCAGGTTGCATGATTCATCTATACTCTTTCATACAGTAGATTCAAGATATAAATTGACAAGCAATGAGAACTGACAAGAGGAAAATGTGATGTCTGCCACTGAATTTACTTAAGATACTTAAACTTTCACAGCATTACTCCAGTCCACCTATTTTCCACCAATCCAATAAGCTGATAAATGACACTGCTGGTCACACAAGGCAGGCAGAGCCAGAGGAGAGATGAGGACAAAAAGCATAAATCACATTTCCATAAATATTTAATAATCCATTGATATAAAAGTATCATAGGTTCCAAGAAATGATTTGAAAGTGCCTTTTTTTAATTTATTAATCATGTGGTACTTGGTCTAACTGAATTCATGAGAGATTATATCTTTATTCAACAAATGGTTCAAGCTGCAGTGAGAGAAGAGAAAAAAGTGAATCAGCAATGATGGATAAGTTTATTTCAGGCTCCCAACAATTCTGCTGCATTCATTTTGAAGAAGGATGCTCCTCAGATGGAATCCACTGGACTATTTTGTGTTCAGTGGGTGTAACAACCCTTTCCAGAATCAGAATTTTTTGCGTGTGTACGTATGTGCTCTGAAGGCCAAAACATTTCAAGAGGACTGGGGTTTTAAAGAAGGTGCATTTATGAGTTAGCTGCAGTCAATACAGTCCATCATAAAACTAAAATGTATAAACATCGATTAGGATAGCTGACAACGCTATTGATATTGAACCAGCAGTAAGATAATTTTTAAGTGAAACGACTGATGCTGGATGCCACAGCGAATCAACAGTGACAGATCGGGTTTAAACTGGTTTGTGTTTTCAGTCTCTTTTGGTATTCTACATCAAATACAACAAAAATAAATAACAGTTAAACGTTTAGATGTTGCAGCAGCAGTTGCACATGACTCATTCAACTCTATAAATATCATAAGATCCGCTTTATAAATATTATACTAAAGTTTGTTTTCAGGGTTTTTTTTAATATCAAAATTCAGAAAAGTTCTTGTGTGTCTTTTGTTTTTGTTGAATTTCTTTTAAATCTGGTGATTAAAGGTATAGGAAGCATAGAATGTTCCAAAATCCAAAACAAGACTGATGAGGTGGATGCATATCCAACTGACTCTTTGGAATATTGCAATCCATTCAACACATCACACAAGCATCATTATCTCGTCACTGTTGCTGAACAAACTCAGCCCTCATCCACCACCACTTCCACCTGCGTTCCAAAGCAGGGGAGCTTATCATTACCCAATCTCTTTTTGTCGCCTCAGGGATGGAACTATGTCAGAGCCGGGACACATTTGTCATACTCATGCCAAAAATCCTGCATGTAAGTTGCCTGATTAAAGAAATTTATCTGTAAAAACCCAACATTAAAGTACAACTTTATGTATCAGATTTTGAAAAAAGAAAAGAAAACTGCTTAAATCAAGGAGTACCAGTTTAACATTCTTGCCTCTGGGGCACACGGTGCAAAACTACTCTGAGGTTTTAGGGGAAGGCTGACATTGCTTTGGTGCACAGAGGCTTTTAACTAGATACTATGGGAATTACCTACTGGCAACTCCATCTCTGCAGTGTCTTACATACATAAAGATGTTTTCAGAGGGACTGTGTATTTTTAGACTTTCCATCGGAGGAACAGCTCTGTGCTACCATTCACTGTCAGGGAAAAGTTTAGAGGAGAATAAACCAGAGGCACCGCTACCTGGAACTCAACCTTTGAGCTGTGAGTGAGTGATTTTTCTTCCTCTGCGCACACAGAGGCCCCAAACTGTTCTTTCTGTCATTATGTTCAGGTACTTTTCAAGAACGGATACACTATCATTAATTCAAACATCTAAAAGTTTGTTTGAGCTTTCAACAAACCTACAAACAGTTTTGTATCAAAAGCTTAAGAGCCCAGTTTCTGAGACCATATATTGACATAATTTACATCGAGCCCATTCTTTAATAAGTGTGATATCAAACCTGACTCAGCACTGATGGGAGTGTGCAGTTCTGTGAGTGCTGTTTTCAAATTGCACCAATCTAAAATCACAGGCTCAACCAGATCATTTAAAAGGGTCTGTCGGCCTCACAATTTAGCTCAAAGTAGCAAAAAAGCAGGACTGTTTATAATCAGGAGCCTGCAATTTATCAAAGATTCAGGTGCAGCTTGTTTTTTTGTTGCTACAACACATAACGTATATCACGTGGGACCTGATTACCTGTTCAGTTATAATATCTAAGATTCTTTCAGTTTTGTTTGTTTTTAATGGCTCAGAATCAGACTGCACATGTAAATAAGGAAAAGTCATTAAAAGTTAGCATGCAGGCAAGTCACAATAATAAAGAAAATCTTACCTCTTAGCCAGCTATCATCACACCTTCTACAGCATGTGAATATAAACTCCTGAATATAAACAATTCCTGAATATAGACATTTGGTAACATTATGTTGCTCTACGTTTGGGGATCATGCAGGTAAAAAAGTGGATGATGACATCTTAGTTGCAGTAGTTATGGTGCAAAACAAAACAACAGAAGAATCATAAAAAGTATGCATGAAGCTGAATGTCTCCACTTCAAGATCATCCTCAAGTTCCTTCCTTATAGTTAGAACAATGCGGTTTGTTGATATGTTCAGACAACTTCCTCTTTTGGGACTCCAAACTGCATGAATGGAGAATACGCTCTCCTCTAAACACTTGTGACTCCTTCTCAAGTCAGATCAAAAGTTAAAACATGTTTTTTACATGTTTTTGATGCTATAATCTTCTAGTATTCTTCTGTGTGATTAATGTCAATATTCCCCTCTCATAATATCTCGCTCAGAAACTCCTACAAATACATTTGCAGGTGCAAATGTCGCCCCCTGACCTGGTGTATGCCATGGTGGAGCGTTATAAACAATAAAGCAGACAATAGGAGCTTGAATATGGCTCAGCAGCATTAATTTTGCATGGGAATTTCACTGATATTCAAATTGTGCCCTTTAAGTTACAGAACAGTAAATAACATCTTCATGATGTCACAACATCTCTAGAAAACACAGAAGAGATGTCACTAAATGTAAACAAGAGAACTGAGTCGTGGTGAAATGCCTGATATCAATGTCCATAATATTAGTCTAGTTCCTTGCAATTGCCACAGACAACAAATGGCAAATAACTTTATACAATGACTAATGACCTGTTATTGATTCTTTACGCTGCAAAATCATTTACGATCTTAAAATGAATTATTAATTTGAGTCACTGATCAGGTACACAATACTGATACTGATAACAAAGTCTTAACTTTCCAGTTTAGGAATGTAATGATGCCAGTTATGTTTCACCTATCCCATCATGTGAACTTTTTGTGGATGCAGAGAAGCTGTTTGCAGTCTTCTATTTGAGTCTATAGTTTTAAGCCAAGGATCAATTATCAAGCTCCTTTCGTGTGAGCAAGCTGCAAACCGCTAATAAGTCCATCTTAAGGGCTGTTTAATGAACTATAAATAGAATAAAGACCATCTTTTCTGGCTCTGTGGCTTTGTGTTAATTGTCTCCATGTCTCTGACACCGGATCAGACTGGCTTAGTTCAGGACCATGGTTTGCTGAATTACACTGCTTCAACAGTAATCTCTTGCTTTAAGCCCACATGATTCGTTTAAAATATTCCAGTGAATCAAACCACTTTGCATTCAAGGTGGTGAATTGTGTGGAAATGTCAAAATATTCAATTCTGGCATTTGGCTTTGTTCTTTCCCTAGAGTCTTTTACTTCGGTTAAATCTTTACAAAAACCTTAGGCTACCTCTGCACACCGACCTTGGACCCACATGTTGCTTTGCATCTTCCCACCCAAATAACTTATTTCTGACATTTACCTCAGTACCATTATGATGCTGAGCTTATTGATTTGCCCTCTGATTTGTTTGTATTGGAGTTCGGTTTGTTTTTCTTATGTAAATTAGCAAGGAGTATGATTATGGTGCCCACATAATGATTGCATAACTGTCCAAGCTTGATGGGCTTTTGATTAATTTCAAAGACTTGAGGGTAACTGGTCCAAGCCGCTTTGATTTCCAACTTTGAACTTTTTTGAAACAAAAACTTTAACATGGCCTGAGAGGCATGATTTAAAAGTCATTTGTGGAATATGTACAGAACTATATTTAAAACCTAAGTGGTAAACATATAATTTGTAAGTTGTAAGGTAGCTTACTTCTGAAATACACTGAGCAACAACAATTAAACTACTCTGGCTTTAAATAGTTGTTAATTGTTGTTAGTTATGTTGTTCTGAACTATTCTATTGCTTTTTGTGGGTAAAAAATTTAAATATTGGGATTAATGGAGATTACAATATAATTACAGCTGCACTCGGTGCTTATGTCAGTGGATACAGTATAACATAAAAATATTACGAGCACACACAGATTAGTGTCATTAAGTTTTATGTCAGTTTTGTGGAGAGATGTTAATTCCAATGTGTTAACAAAGGGCAGCTTGTGCTGTCCATCACTTCAAATTGATTGTGTTTTCTGCCAGCCATGAAAAATGTAACTCCTGTTGACACCGCTGTTGCCACCGTGAGCACTACGAGGCTTCCTAGCACACAATGGTGTGACATTTGTTTCAGGTGTAAAACACGTGGACACACATGCTGATCAAAAACTGTCCCTTTTTGCCATCTCTGAAAATCCATCTTTGAAATTTATTGGAGTCCATGGGTCAGGAGGGCACTTTCCTATATTGATTCATAGTGTTGCAGGTAAAGATGAAAAAATCCTACACTTTAAAAACAAACAATATGCAGCCAGAGTAAAAAATGTGGGTGCTACAGCAGCTCAAAGAATTTATTTGAGCTCATCCACGACTGCTATTTTTCCAATGTATATTAAAATGTTTTCCAAATGATCAGTGATTCATCGGACGAAAAAATCCCTAAAGTAATCGGTGATTGGAATGTGCAGAGCTTAGGTGTAGTACATTCAAGAGTTCGGTAGTTAAAAAAAGGTTTCAGCGCTACAAGCTTCTGAATAGCAGGAAAATACCCGTCTAAATAGCAGAAGTTCAAGACAAGATCAATTTTTCTGCTTTCCTGTCTGCAGCAAGGAACTCTTACAAGATTTCTGTTGAAGCAGTCAAATACAGGAGGGCCTGTTGTATGCTTGTAACTGCCATTTGATTTTCTTAACCGCCGCTTCTTTAACCAGAGGCTTTAACAATATCATTACTATTAAACGCCTCACCAAATCCACACTAAGTACAATAATTCCCAGTAGGTTTTAAGCAGCTGACTACTGTATGCATGTTCACACCCGAGATGCACATAAAAACTCCCTGAGAAAATACTGTTCCTAAACAATTTGAGTTGTCCTGTGTTAAGCCCATACAGCCCATGTTCGTGCAGGCCAAAACAGTCTATATTTGCATTGGAAGAATATGCAATCTCTGGTGGTCATGAGAACGATGGCATGTAAATTGTAAAAATGGCGTCTGTGATGGTGGTCAGGTTGTAAAAAGATAATTGGAACCAAGGGATGTTGCTGCCAAAACCCTTATAGAGAAAACATATTATCAAATGAGTGTAACTCAGTGGTAAAAAAATCGTGTTGTCACATGTTTTTGTTTTGAACTTGGTTGAAAACAACTGTTTAGCATCAGCTCTTTTTTCAGTTGTTCCCTATGAGGAGGTGCATATGTGGTCGCCTGCTGCTTCTTTGAGAAAAAGAATGCAGGTTTCAGTTCAGAGCACTCCTTTTCATTTTTTAATTTACTTTTTGTTTGGGTTTTTTGTGCAGCCAAGTGCAAAAAGTTTTAAAATCTCTTAACTTTTCAGAAACACACAGGGGAAGTCATGGCCATTTTTACATGTCAAACAGAAATGATCAGACACCAAATTTGGTATTAATAATGTGATGGTGATGAAGCTAAATTACCTGTAGTTTGTTCTACAGGAGCTCCACTTGAAATAGTTTCTTGATAAACATAAAATAGGTCTCTTCTAATAGTAACTAGCTCCTAAACAAGACTATGATATTTATTGTACTGATGTCTCAGACTGATTGTGTCGCACAGAAACCTCTCCCTGCAACAGCTGTCAGACTGAGTTGAGAGAAGCTCATCCATTGACAGTATGAGGCCAAGTGTCCTCCGTTTGCTGCTTATAATGAATAAGACAATGTCAAACTAAAAGTATTCGGTCACATTGGCTGAAGATAATACAAGGCCAATCCATCACGGGGCCAACACGGAGACAAACGAGACAACCGTGTATGCTCATAGTCACTCCTCAGCTGAATTTAGAATCACCAATTAACCTACCCTCACATTCAAGCTTTTAAACCGTGAGAGGAATCTGGAGAGAACTCATGCATGTGGGTGCATGTAAACTCCTGCTAAGATTCAAACCAGGAGTCTTCTTGCCGTGTGGGGACAGTGCTAACCAACACAACGTAGTGCTGCCACATCTGCAAATCAATGTTTACGTTTCACGTTTTAAAATTATACACAGTTTGTTTTAACACAGTAGGAACTGGGAGAAATGTTAAACCCTTGTACTACAGATAATAAAACCAAAATCATGAAAGTGAAACCAGATTTCTTAATCTTAAATACAAAGAATATGAGAGAGAGTTCTCCCAAGACCATATCCGTTCCATTTTGGAGACATATCATTGATTAGTCTGAGCTGTTACAGTCATTCGAGACATTAGGTTAAATTGTTTTCATGCAGTTATGGTTTCTCTTTTGAAAGTAATACCAAATCCTCTTAGAAAAGCTTCTGACTCTGAAAAAGCATGAAATAAAGTAGGTAGTTTCTGAAAGGACACTATGCTTTGTGCCACGGACCAGTTATTGGTGTGATTTTATTTTTCTCAAGTTCTCCCTCTGTTCTCTCAGACCTCTGACTTTGCCTCCCTGCGTCTATTCCAGCTATCTTGCAGACAAAATTCAATTTACACTCCCAAACACCCGTTACCCAACCTGACAAGCTTTCCTCTCTGTATTTGTCTCTTGAGCTTTCCTTTCTCTGTTTGTCACGAGTCTGTGTGTTCACTACGCAAGCTGCATCATGGAAACCCGTATCATGTAAACATAAAACACTCTCTGCTTTTTAAAAAGGCCGGCAGCACATTGTTCTCCACCCATAAAAAGAGAGACCCTTCAGTCTGTTAGAAACAACAGGTTAGAAGCATAAACAGCATGGTGGAGTGAGGACATTATTTGTGAGAATGCAGCCTGTGTGTGGGTGGGAAAGGCGACCACATCCATAAACACACAGGACCCTTTAATGTATTTCAGTGCTCCAGTAAATCAGTGACAATAGTCACCAAATGTTTTTTTTTTTTACTGACAGTGACGGTGAAATTTATATGATAAAAGCATTCATCAAGCGAATGATCTAAAATTGACCTTGAGTTGTTGCAGTTAATGTGTTTTGTGGGTAAAGGCAAACACTTCTAGAGTAAAAGCATCATTGCTATATCACAAGCATGATATATTTGCATCAGTTTGCTCTTTTTCAGCAGTTATGTTTAAAAAATGGAGCAACAACAGAATTCTGTAGTTTTACTTCCATCATGTCACGTATGTGCAACGTGTGCACTAAGCTGCAACGCTGCACAAATTAAGATATACTGCAGGAGATTCACCACATTACAGATTTATGGAAAATTTTGATAATGATTTAGCCAAAGTGTCAGTCATGTTGACAAATTAGAACAATGCACTACTTTCTTTTTGTGGTAAATTATTGCCTCTTTAAGATAGACACACTATTCCAATGTAAGGCTTCATCTGAGGGTGAAAGTTTTATGATCAAAGAGCTCTTTTTGTGCTTTTGACACCAATCTTACTGTTACGTAATACTTTCCACACAAGTTTAAAATGCGTACTTATATGGATAGTTGTGCAAATTATCTTCTTTTAAGAGGATCACCAAATTAAAGTCCCAACATTTCAACCTTTTAGACCAGGGGTCTTCAACGTTTTTCAGGCCAGGGACCCCCAAACTGATGGAGAGTTGGAGCAGGGACCCCCCTACTATTTATACGGCATGCAATTGTTTTTTATGTTTAACGGGGCCTAGCGCCGTGTATAAACATAGCTACTCTGTTATTGTACATTCAATACTAAGCTATTCAAATAATACACAGGTTAATATATTCATGTTTTTATTTTAAACATGTGTAAGGTACAGGGTGGCCGTGCCACTGCCATTTATAAACAATGCATACAACACTGAGCTATTCAAATAATCCACAGATTTTAACTTTAAACATGCATGTAGATGGGACAATGAATCCTCAAACCATCTGTGGATGGCACACGTTTGCTCACAATTTGTGAGAAAAAACTGTTTGAAAAAAAAAATCAACCAAAGATTTCGCAAACCCCTTACAGTACCTCCGCGGACCCCCTGTTGAAGACCTCTGTTTTAGACATTATTACAACAGCAAAAAAACTGTTTTCTAAGTAAAAATGTTGTGTTTTATTGATGTTCTTACTAAAGCCTCTCTATCTCTATGTGCCTCTCAATTCCTGCTTATGAGTTCTGAGTTTTGGCAGCCGTTCTGACCACGCCTGCATATTAGTGCATATTAGTGAGTTTCTGACTGAGGAAGTTCGATGTTTTTCTCTCCCAGGTTCAGCATCTAAGCATTTCTTTACAGCACTTGAGACTAATTAATTGAAAAGAGCTAAATGTTTTACTGTATTAGTGGTAAATTAATTTTGACAGCATCATATATTCATATTTTATCTCAAGACACCTTGCTGTAACAAATGGATGCTGAGGGAAGCAAAAAACTGTGTCTACTGTCAGGTCAACATGGTGAGTTTGTGTATTTATGCCTCAGCTAACATTATGAAGTAGCGTTTTACCACAATATGTACCCAAATCTAACCACAATAGCTTATCTTCCCTTTGCCTTAAAGCCACTTCACAGGGTTATTGTTGCTCGTTCATAAGTTAAAATTTTAGAATGATGTTTGCCATTTTAGCTGTTGCTGTCCAAAATTGCTGATGCCACTGAATGTCAGGTCAACAATGTTAAACTACACCTTGTTCAAGATGAATTAAAGATTCATACACACAGAAAACCTTATGTACCCTTATTCCTGCTCATGAACAGCTATTTATTTAGAAAAAATATGCAGTTAAAATTAGGGAATCACCGATCTGCTTCTTTCACCTACGATACCGATACCGGTATTATTTGACTGTTCAGTCACATATCTTAGTATCGGCCGATACCGATCCAATACCGACACAGAAAAACAGCGCGGAATTATGGTAACAAACGGCAAGTCATTGTGTGGAAAAGACTGGGATCATTATTTTATGCTAGGCAACATCAGACTTGACTTAAACATTTCTTTCCTATTTTCTTAAAAACAAATAAACAGATATAAACTTACTGATTTACTTATTTATTTAATAAATGTGCGCCAGTATATTCTTAACCATAAAAATATAACAAGTGTAACTGGTTCAGTCAGTGCAATTAGGGATTCAAAATCCAATGTAAAACAAAATATTAAATAATAAAGGAGCTGAAACTGAGAAAAAAAAAATAGCTTCACTCGCTTGTTAAAAAGATAAATAAATAAATCAGAGGTTGTCCCAATTTAACAAGTTTTTTCAACACTAGAGGGGGCAGAAGGCCCTTGGATGAATGCCAATGCTGGACAGGATAGAAGGAAGAAAAAAAAAAGGATCGGCCCATTGTCACGATACCCGATCTCGAATTTTCTTCGATATCGGTACCGATATCCGATCCAAATATCGGATCGGTGCATCCGGAGTTAAAATATGTGCACCTAATGCATTCTTATTACCATAGATAGACACATTTTTACACCTATTTAACCCTGATGCAAGAGGGGACTGGAAAAAGAGGTAATTTACCATCAAACAAACCAGACAATTTCATAAAGCTTGCTTAGGGATTTCTTTTTCTTTTTTTAACTTTGTTTCTCATTTTCCATTTTCACAGTACATTCTCATTTAGTGTAACTCTGGGAGCTACAAATAACTCCAACTGTGTGTTGTGCGTAAGAACTGCAAGACCTCTCTAATATTAAGAGATCGTTCTGATTTTCAGGATTGTCTCACGGGCTTCCACAGCTCTACTAAGAAAACAGAACGTATCATGATCCATCTGTACATTTATGTCTCTCTCATACTGTACAGGCTGTGTTTCCTTCTGTTGCAGATAAAACAGGAGTTGCCTGTTTTAAATCCTGATGTGGCACGTGTGCTGATCCACGTTTGTTTCCCTCTGGTTTATATTCTGACCATTCATTTTTTTCCTCTCCGGGGTCCTTTGGTCTGGACTTGCAGAGCTGAATATTGATTACTTTTTTAATTCAGTAGTTTTTTTTTTTCTGTTTGTGATCATAGAACTAAGATCACCAAATAAAACCGATTTACGGTAGTTTTTTGTCTGCTTTATTGACGAGTATCTAATTTTTATATATGCATGCACACAGATAAATCTCTTGAGAAGAAAGAATGTGTACATTTCTGCCTGATTTTGCCATTTTACTCAAGTCAATATACTCACCTGTTGCAGAGCTTTCGTCTCATTTGGTTTGTTAAGGTTGTGAAAGAAAATATGCTATATTTGACTGTTTAATTATAAGCAAATATATAGACCTTAAGTGGATATTATTTTCTTCACTGACAAAATACAAAAAATAGATGTCAAATTCCCTACGCTGTGTTTTTTTCTCTGCCCCACGCTATCTGCACATGCATTCATCACTGTGAGTCCTTGTCACTGGCTCATATGTAGACAAATGCTGCTACTGATTCATTGAAAATCACAATAAAATCTTGGCAAACACGACAGCATCCTCATGCTTATAAGAGGCTTAAATGACTGCATGATGATTTTGCTGTGCCAAAATCATGGTGCATTCCTTCACAATACAGGCTAATACTTGAAATATAAAGAACATGGAGGAAACTGATTTATTGTATCTCTCTTTGGTAGGATCAAACTAAGTCCGGATCAAATCACTCACTCACTGCAGGCTTCAGATCATAGAATATAAATGCTGTCACATGCTGTTTGACAATCAACAATAAGCTGTGTTTATTCAAGTTTTGTAAATTTTAATTTACCATATCATATTTTTTACGGGGCTTAAAACAATATTATGTTGCTGTAAAGAAATAACACTTTTATATTGATGTCATATAACAATAACTAAGTCATTCAACATGGTCAAAGAGAAAACTAGACAGACTGACTGGTGTGAAACTACTTTCTACCAACTACCACTCTAGATACAAAGTCCACTCAAAATAGAGCCATACCTTTTTGAGCTCTTATACTGACCTGCTGACCTTTCTATTTATCATAACTACAGTCTTAATCACCAGATTTCTGTCCACTAGTGAAGAAAATCCGAAGAGATCGTTTGAAAAGAAGCTAAAGAAGAAATGGGAATCAGACAAGAAAACATGACAACAAACACTGAGGTGGACGTCCAGAAGAAGAAAATGGAGAGAGCTCTTCTTCAAGAATTAATTTTGTTTCTGGGAATAAATGGTATTTATGTCATGCCTCATATTGGTCAGCAATGAGTCATGTCATGTCAACCTCCAGCCACTTCAGGCAGATGGCCGCCCTTCCTGATTCTTCCACTGGTTTCTTCCTTTTAAAGAGGAGTTTTTTCCTTTCCATCATCACCTAATGCATGCTCCGGATGGGAGATTGGATCGAAGAGAAGTTTCGATGCAATCTGTTGGTTTCCTCAGCGGGGCAACAATTGTTTTAATTGGCTTTGTAGATTGGACTAATTTGGAATCTAATTAATTTGGATTGATTGGATTATGATTGGATTAAAGTTAATTGGATTATAATTGGCTTGAATTTAACATTTCTTTGAAGTGCCTTGAAATGACCTGAATGAAAGACAAAAGGTAAGTATGCTCAAGGCCAATAACCTAATGCACTTTTTATACTAGTTTCACCAAATCAGATCCACAGAACAGTTGCATTCCTCAGGCATTTATCTTTTCCATGACATAGAAATGATTTTCATCAAAATAAAGAAAAAGTATTTAGAGGAAAACAAAGTGGGGAATGTTGTTTGACTGTTCAATCATATCTTAGTGTCATTGGCAGGCTGATGAGGAATAAAGGGAAAGGCAGAACTAATAAGCAGGGGATTAATGTGGACCAAAACACAAGAGACACCAATAAGGGTAAGGCAGCCAATCAAACTGAAGAAGCAAAGCTACAAAAGACAAACACAGAACACACACATCGATAGGAAGACCAGAGCCCAGAGCACACACGTCTAATGTCAGCCATCCTGTTTCCTCTCTCTTCTCTCCTCCTGCTTGTGCCTTCTTTACAGCCAAATATTTTGAAGGATGTCTCAATTCCTGAAAGACACCCACAGGAGCGAGGAAGCTTGCTGGAGCAACTATAGGTAAAGATACACCAGGGTATCCTTTGCAGAAATCTTTTTGGCACATGCAACAAGTGCAGGGCGTGTGGCACATTAATCCCACATTGTAAACTTAATTCAAACAAACAAGCAATTTGATTCTCAAAGAAACACCTAAAATACCTTATTTAACAGAAATATTGAAATGCAGCACCATCCTGAAACAGAATAACAGTTAAATGGTGCAGGTATGTCAGGCGTCATATTTAAAAGATGTTGGTTTAAATTGATAGCTCGAGGGCAACAATATCTTATTTAGTTAGATGCCTGTTATCTCACCTCCTCTTTCCTCTGGTCTGTTTTTGACTCTGCTCACGTCTGGTGGGGGGAACTAAGGAGAGCAGTTAATGGGTCAAGGAGACAAACACAGTGTGTGTACACTGCATAAGGGGTAGATAACATGAGGAATGTAATCAAACAAAATGAAAACAATAATTAAAACTAAGCTCAAATCATGAACACTTCACAACTGGCTTGACAGTGGCACTGAAGCTGAAATCAGTGTTGACCAAATTCTCCTCAGTTTCGATAATTCTCATGAAAATAAGCTTTCATTTACTTGAGATAAAGGTTTACTTGATCTTGTCTAAAAAACAAGCAATTTCTTTAAATAATTAAACCAGTTATCACAAAAAAAGGAAGTTTTGTTGATAGAATAATCAACTCATAATCTTGAGGCAACAAGATAAGCATTTGTAGATTTTGGCTTCCAAGTATATTTACCTAAAGTGTAACTAACAAATACTGACCTTGTGAACACTCAATAAAACAAATTGTTTACTTGGAAAGCAGTTCCCAAGTTTTGTTTGCCTTATTGATTATTGCTTAAATATGCAATGATATTTCATCACACACTTTCTTCAGGTATTTTGAATGCTTTGGTTCACTGGAACTGCATGTTCTTAAATTTCCCTGAAAAAGCTTTAAATTGGAAGCAGGATTTTAGAGACAGAACAGCACAAAAACACTGAGTCACATGTGCCAGACATTACCACGATTTAACCGTCGTCCTGTCAAAACAGTTGGAGTTTGGAATGCCGGCCATTGGCGATTACAACAGAAATGCCCTTGCACAGTGTAAACATTGGAGTAATCAGTTAATGGTTGCCAAAGTAAAGTAAAGCACAACCCTGCAGGAGCTCTGAAACTCAAACATCATTTATGATCTGATACGTTCGCCATGGCTCTTTTGGTCCTCGTGAAATTTTTCAGGAGGATGTGACATTAAAAAAGTTCAAACATTACAGAGCTGCTTTGACAAGGAAGCATTTCTGAATTCAAGTTCTTCCTGCCATTGGAAATTTACATTGCTTAACCTTTCAAAAGTAGGTTATAAAGCGACATTCAGTGATTGTATAACAGCTGCAGAGTTAGTACAATATGATATGTCATTGAGTCATGAAATCCAAGTGTGCAAAAAAAATAAAAATACTGTAGATTTGTACATAGCGAATGTTTATATTTACTATTTTTATTTTATTTTGTTTTATATTTATTTTATTCTATTCTATTTGCTTGTTTTTACTACTTTAATTGTTTTCATATCTTTACTGTATGCTGCTGCAACAAAACAATTTCCCAAATTGGGATTAATAAAGTATCTATCTATCTATCTATCTATCTATCTATCTATCTATCTATCTATCTATCTATCTATCTATCTATCTCAAAAACAAAGATGAAACTCTCATTTGAATTGAAAATGTGTTTCTTTTCCTCATGGATGGGCCTGTTTGATTTAGTCTAAAATCCTCTTTGAAAGCAGATGAGTTTTAGGAGGGCTAGTTTGAGGTGTAAGGGTTTGAATGAGATTTTCTGTGATCGCCTCCACATCTGAGCACTGAAACTTTTCAACAGAAGGTTGATCTAAATATGGCTTCCTGGTGACATTTTACCAGAGCCCAACACAGTTTCATTAGGTAAAAGTCAGCAAATGTTGATCAAGTGTTAATGTAACCTCTCAGCAACTGTTCAGCAAAAGTCATCCTGCTTTCAGCAATAAGCCGAGTCATAAAAGAGTATTTGCTTCTCTGAGATTTTTTCTTTTCTTTTTTCCCCTTCTTGGTGGTTATTTTTACTTTCCCTCTTAACAGCCTCCACACTTACCTTGATTGCTTCCTACACTTATATCACAGAGGAGTTTAACTTGGTTTGGAGTTTGAATCCACAGTTAAAAAGAGTCTATGTAAATACATCAGTTTGCATAAATAATGAGTTGCAGTCATATCTCTTTATCTTTATCGGGTGCTGATATTACATCGACTGCAGTCTAATATGTGGATGACATGATGCCCTGAAGCCATTGCACTGCCTTTATGCACCTGATCCACTGCAGGCAACAACAGATCCACATTCAAACAAAATGAAAAATTCTATCCATGTATGTGATGTAGGCGTACTATCAGTGATGTGATAAAAAGAAAATCTAAAAAGCAAATGAAATTAAATCATGTGGACTCTTATCAACTACTTATGAAAGGTCATTGCCACTTCCCAAACGAAATCATCTACTGTATACTACTATAAAATCAGAAACTACTGAAAATCCTATGTGAGCTTGTTTTGCCATTTAAAGTTTAATAAAGGAGGGCAAAACTCAAAAACACTGGTTTGCAGATGTAATTTATCTCTGTAGGATCTTTGCTTAAATAATTTGTTATATTAAAGATAGGGATGCACCGATACCGATACTGGTGTTGGGTACTGGACCGATACTATTGTAATATACTCATACTCATACTCATACTCATACTCGTTAAAGTTAACCGATACCATGAACCGATACCAATTTATTGCATGAGGACCGCGATCAGAGGGTGGCTTGTCATTTTTGTTGTATTTTTTTAGATTGGCGACTAGGGGAGATGTCGAGCTGATCAGGAACAGTGTGATTAGGCTAGTGAGACCGAAACCTGTCTTCCAATTCATTGCATTTTTTTTGTGGTAGAAGTATCGGCATCGGTACTCAGTATCGGCAAGTACTCCGATCCAAGTATCGGTATCGTATCGGTTTGAAAAAAAGTGGTATCGGTGCATCCCTAATTAAAGGCCAGTTAATTGGAACCAAACTTTAAGCATGATGCAGCAAAATTCTCCTAAATCTATCCACTGTTCATTGGCTTTAAATCCAGCTGCGCATGCATCGTAGTTCAGTCTCTGCGGTGCAATCTGAAGTGGCCAAACTTCCAGATTTTCCTCCACTGAATAAACAACATTCTTCAGCTAAAAAGCCTCCCACAAAGAGATAGGACCGGAGTCAAAATTGCTTTGGTATAACAGAGTTATAGAGATCTTCAAGCTGCTTTGAGTCATCTTTTAATTCTGCTTTGGCTTTGACATCATGTTTGATGTATGCAGTCTGTACGATGACGCCACCAGTAGAAATGTAGGAGGCTGCGACTATGAAGAGCAGCAAAGCCTCAAATTAACCTGCAGCAGGGTTTATGAGCTAACGGACTGAGTATTGACTGATGTGTTTTCTGTGAATTTTAATATGTTCGCTTGTTTGCAAATCACTTTGGAGTTGTCTCTATCTTATTCCATGAAGGTTGTGACAGACCCAAGTGATCACCAAGTGATGCCAAATACCTTAACATAGCAACAACTTTAAGTTCTGTTGTTGTGGCGTTTTTGCACTGTGTTGATGATGTAAGAGCACATTAAAACTGATAAATCACAAACATGATCCCTGCATAATTTAATCTGCATTGCTTTAATAACTCACTGTCATCCATTGTCTTGAGCACTCCTCTTCTTCGACTTTCATCCATTTTCTTTCCTGCTGAAGGAACTCGTAAGCCTCTTAAAAAGGCCTCCTCCCTTCTCCAAATATATTTTCAACATGGGGGCTATTCTAAGGGTTAGGATGCTTTGTGCATAATTTAATTTTCTCTTTAATTTAAAGGTTGGGCACTCACAATTAATAGTTTTCTTGGAATTTCTGTCACTATAAGAAACTTTTTACACTGAGAATTTTTAAGAATGTGGTCACCTACCACACTTTTGTAAACAAAGGCACACTTAAAAGCTTTTAGCTTCTGCAGCAAGAGAATGCATTACAACCTCAAGATTTCTACAGATACATCCAACTAAGACGTTATTTCCAGGAGAATATAGCTAGAGCACTAGAGGGGCAAAAGACAGGTATCTTAGAGGTGTTCCATGTGACAATTAGTTCAGGAACTTGCAAGAAGGTTGTATCTAAACTTTACCATGCATTACGTCAAGCTAGCCCAGACAACACTCTGTACATTAAACATAAATGGGAAAAGGAAGGTAATCTTACGATATCTGAGGAAGAATGGGGAAATCGTTGGAGATTACAATGGGGAACAACATGCTCGAACACATGGCGTGAATATAGTTGGAAAAACTTATCCAGATTTTTTATAACACCACTACAGCAGCATACACAACTATCAAGCACTGGCTGCTGGAGGGCCTGTGGGGCAAGTGAGGCCAATCATTTTCATATTTTCTGGGATTGCCCAATGATAACACCATACTGGAGGGACGTTCACGGTCATCTGAACAAAATATTTGATGTAGACATTCCTTATAGTTTTGAGACTTTATACTTGGGAAATATTTCAATGGATGTCTGGGATTACTGGGATAAAAAGCTGTTACTTCTGCTGGTAGCAACCAAAAAAACAATATCCAGAAGATGGTTAAAGCCAAACCCCCCTACAATAGGAGAATGGTTGGATGTAGTTCATGACATATACACAATGGAAAAGTTGACCTGCTCTCTCAAAATAAAGCCAGGAGATTTTTCTAGGATATGGCATAGATGGACTGTGTATGTTGAACAAGTGGGTTTAAGATCAGATTTTGCTTGAGGCATCTTCCTGTAATATTTGTATGCATGTCTTTTATTTTCTTTTTCATAATTCTTTTGTAAGGTATACAGTCAAACTTCCCCTTATGTTCATTTTGTTTTTGTTTTTATGTGTTTCCTTTTGCATATGGAAAAAAAAAGGGGCTAAGGTACACAATGTCGAGAGGACTATGGGTGGATATTTTTTGGAGTCTCATCTGCCATAAATAATGTATTTATATTTGTTTTATTTACCTGTTTTAGGTTTGGCAAGGGGACTGATCGTGTAAACACTGAAAGGAGAAATGTATGAACAATATCCTTTAATGTATGTATCCTTAAAGCCTTAATAAAGAAAAAATTACAAAATAAAAAAGAATGTGGCCTCTGATTCTTTAGAATTTTGATTTAAATAACTACTTCGGCAGGGGAGTTTTACATCTCAGAAAGTTCAAAGATTTGTTGACCCATTCAGCCACACTGGCCTTCCCCTTCTGTAGACATGCTGACGTTGTTTTACTAAGGAAGACAGTTTTCAAGTACCAATGCTACTTCATCTTTTCTAGGAGCTAAAAAAATTCTACCAAGTAAAAACGGTTCCCCACAATCCTATAGAAAGAAAGAAATATTGACAGACCCAGAGACTCAATTCTACACCTGTAGAAGCTTCAGCACAAAGAAAAGCAAACTGTAGCTACGTGCAACAAATTAGGTCAAATCTTATTTATAAAGATCACGATCACAAGTTTCTAATTTTCTTCTTTTTTATGGTCTTTGCAACATATAACACACCCATTTATTTGACCCTCCATTCAGATGTGAAGTGGGAATTCCCCAAAATAATATGAATGGAGAATAACTGAAATTGCGTCAGAAGTTGTCCCTTTGCAAGGATAAACAGATGCAATTAGTGTAGTGTGTAAAGACAGACCTACATTGTAAAATTTATGGCATGGACAATCGGGAAGACTAAATTAAAGTCTAGCCCAAACCCTGGAAGTAGATTTGTGAGGATGTCAAGCAGTAAGGAGTTGAAAACAGACATAATCTGAGCAAAACAACCTCCTTTCCACTGTATAAATCATTTTCTGGGACAGATGCATGTCTTACTTTTTCTGAAATTCATCATCTGTCACTGAGTCTAATGATTTAGCTGTCACTACACTATTACCATCACTATTCCTGTCTCCAGCTTCTGTATTTAAAATTCTTAAGTTCACTCTACCTCTGGGAAATGGAGGAAATCACAGATTGTAGAAAAGCAGGGAGAAGAAGAAGATTTTTACCTTTTCGAATCTCATGAAATGTCACCTTTGGACATGTGAACACTGAGAGCAGGTGTCCTCCTCTCGGGGCTTCTCCGGGGGCACAGCAGTGCTCCTGTCCTCACCAAATTTCTGTGCATCTGTGAGCCTCTCCAACGTAAATGTTGATCAATGGTGAACAGGTGGCTGATGTAACCACGTTATGAATATGGATGTGAGCAATGTGTTGAATATTAGTTTGGCTTCAGCTTTCTGCTGGAAAGAAAGAGAGGGAAGTGAAAGACAAAGGGACAGAAGACAGACAGATTCTTCTTCCTGCACACAGAAGTGGTAAAGGTTACTCTTATGTATTCCATGTGACTTGAAGGCTAATCTAAAACTCTGCAATTTGACAATATTAAGCTGCAATTTTAAGTTTAACATCAATTGATATTTTCCATTGTAAACTGGTCCAGTAGGGAGTCTGGCTGGTGGGTGTGTGGGAGGTGATTTAATTAAACTGGAGTAAACAATATTTTATCAATCCCCAAAAGAGAATTTACATTATTGCAGCAATAATTTGTGAAGATGGATGGATGGATGAATAAATGAATCTGTTTTAAAGTTGGAAGTGTATCAAGGAGAGACATTATTAGACTGCCATGGATGCTTTTGGGTACTGTGTTTGTAACCTGGCAACAACTAAGCTAATAATGTCACATGTAGCATCGACAGGTAACACAGATAACCTAGACAACATGGACAGAAAATCATAGCCAAAACTTCCATACAAAAGGTGCATATGCAGTCGTTATCAGTCACAGGTCTAGGATTAAACATCTGTTCTTCACTAGTGCTACAGTTCTTCCTTCTTAACTCTTACTGCTCTGTCTACAGTCTCTATCTGCTCATAAAAGCTGAGTAATGAGGCATCTCCGTCCAGAATATGTTCCTGTAGCCATGAACATTCCACTACATTCCCAATATTCTCACTGTGTCCTGATCAGCATCCCAAGCCATTCCTTTTTATTTGTCGGGGATCTTCCTCATGACAATTGAGGGCAGAATGAAAGTATCAACTCCCTCATCATTGTTCTCTATTTTGCTCCGACTCAACATCCTAGACATCTCTTCTTCTACTCTTCTGGATTTGAGGTCTTATTATAGACTTTACTTGGGCGTTTGAAAACTCAGTCAGCTGCTCACACATGTAAACAAATTCCCCGCTGGCAAGGTTATTTTTTAATGAGCACCTTTAAGCACCACAACATCCAAACCAGTCTGGAAAACTGTTTAAAAAATCAGTTTTCACAGAAAAAGCTAAATAGTTTGTCGGTATCCATAAATGCAACACATAGGGACAAACTTTAAACTCCCGCTTCTATAAGCATAAGGGAAAAATGACTCATATGAACATTTCCACTCTGGAGCAGACCTCACTCTCTACTGTTTCCTTTAACAAGCCATGAAGTCCAAAAGAGGAAGTAAGGGGAGGTGATTGGCCTCATTCTTTCAACCATACGACGACACCCAGAAATAACAACTGTTTTTTTTGTTAAAGTTCACTATTGCCTGCATTAAAAAAATGACAGATGGCTTGTCCCCTTGGGGTGGTGGGGTGGGGGGTGTTTTTTTTTTTCATGTTTCTGTATTTCTGTATGTCTTATGTATCATTTTAAATTGTGAAAACCAATAAATAAGGTGAAAAAAAAAAAAAAAGACAGATGTGGCCATCTAGATGCCTCTAGTGCAGCGCCATTAGTAAAAATAGATAGTTTAAGACATAATTCAACACTGACTTTGGACATGTATCCCTAGCTTAAAGCCAGATAACTTACATCCACCTGGGTTTCTTCAAGCTGCTTTCTAATCCGTATATCAGACACATCAAGAACAGAACTTATCATGGATGGAACACGGCAAAAAAACTGGCAATAAAGAGGTGCCAAAAAAAAAAAGAAAATAGATACACAGTTGCAATCAAAGTGAGTCAAAATAAGAAAAAGTCCTTTGGTGCTGCTGTTACTTGCGTTGCCAGTGGTAGAGAGGGCAGAACGAATGGTGCAGAGGAGCCAGCAGCACTTCCAAAGCCCTGGCAAAACGTTACACCTCGTATCAGCAAAAAGCTGAGTGTGTGAGATGCTTGTTTAATACTGCAAGGATCAATTAAACTTGTACAAGTCAGGTTTTTTTTTTCAAATTGGCTTGGAAATGTCAATTTACTTTCTCTTTGAATAGTCTGAATTTACCTTTTCTATATGGAAATGTCTTTAATCCGTCTCAGTTGTCTGTTGCTGGATAGGCAGCATCATCTTACCAACTCAAAAAGACTGGTGGGTCCAAATTTTATTGGATCAATGATAAACATTTAAATTACATTTGCATGGGTTCTATGTCCACTAGACTTTACTTCTATGCACTCTGTGTTGTGATTTTGAACTAAGCAAACACTCTTGAGCAGAGACTAACACATATCCAGATTTAAAAAAGATTTTTCCAAATTAAAAACTGAATTTAGTCTTTCAACAGAAGAAGCAGAGGATAGACAAGGGAAAACAAACAGAAAAATGAGAAAGAAATTGAGAGGACGTTTTTTTTTCTCTTTGTCCACGCTGGCTTGCCAGGTAAAGAGCCTATGTGTGTCGAACAAGATTTGATTTTCCTCTATCCCCATAGTGTGAGATAGACAGCTGTATTATTCCGGCCGAGGCCAACAGGTCATTATCTTGTTCTCAGGTTGTCTTTGGGGGATTTCCGGGCAGCGGTGATGTATCCACACACACACAACACAGAGGACATACACTCATAGAAAAAAAAAGGATGATTTCTCTGTTTCTTCCATTTTGCTTTTCGTTTTCAGTGTTGAATCGTTATACCCACTAACTATTCTCCCTGCTCAAAGGAAGAGATTCATATACTTGTTCGGAGCCTCCTTGACATTGTTGTTCTTGGCTTTACATTATTCATTTGTCTCTGTTACATCAGAATCTCATCAGTGCTGAGGGGAATGGAAAGTTGCTCAGCCTAATTATCGACACGATATTACAGTTCCGGAAGTAGTGGTGTTGATATATCATTAGTGTCAATTGAAATATTATATAACTGTAAAGACTTTCATGGTGAAAAGCACAGTGCTCCATATTATCCAAACTTTTATTTACAAGTTGTTTTTTTTCCTTTCATTCTGTACTGTGAGACACTTTAAGAGGTTGAGCCCCATCTTTCATTTTCATATCTCAATGTATCCTGTTGTTTTGTTTAGGGCGACTTCCAGGTGACATGAACTACAAACCATAAGCAGGAGCATGTGTAACCTCTAACCCTGCATTCTTTTACATCTACATTTAAACATTGGACATTAAATCTAATCTTAACTTTGAATTTTTAACCTCTAACCCCAACTATTGGCGAGAAAGTAAAAAAATATTGAAAAATGTACTGGTTCTCAAAATCTTCTAATCACCCCTCTGATCTCCTCATAACTGTTTGAGACCAAATTCAACAGTGTTGAACATGTACATCATCAGGAAGGTAATGTCATGACAGACATTGAGCATCACATGGCTGCACATAAGCTGTGCCTCTAAAAGAAACTCAAAAAGGAAAAGATAGGAATCGTAATGTAAAATACTTACAAAAGCACAAAAGCACAAAAGCAATACAAATAATTATATCAAAGAAATTAAAAAGCACCAATGCTGCCTGTCTCAGCTTAATCACTTCAAACCTGAAGTCCCATCAGACATTTCTTCTTCTGATTTTAAAATGTTAAAAGTTGTTGAATTGTTAAATTTCCACATCCCTGCTGCCTTTACTGAAAACAGTTTGTACAAATGTTACAGGCCAAACTATAAGTCTTGTAATAGCCTTGATCCGATACTAATATATTTGTAAAACTTTGTTCAAGTTTGTGATAGTTTGTGAATGATTTTGTTGGATTATTGAGCCTTCATTGTGAGACTGCAACATTTTCAATATGGACGAGTAGCTTTAATGTGTTCTGTTGTGAGAAGACAAATAGTTACTTGGTGCATGGGGTTAAAGCCTGATTTGTGCTTCAGGCGCAAAGCCTCTGACGCTCGGACGCAGAGCCTCTGCGAGCATCAAAATCTTGACCACTCCCCCACGCAGAGGCTCTGCGCGCGTTGTCGTGCACCTCAGAAAAATCCTGACTACACGTCGGACGCACGCAGACCACAAACGGAAGTGCGCAGACAAAAGCGGCTGTGATTGGTCCTCGGTGTGCCTTTCCGGTTGTCTGTGTGGCTTCCTCCTTTGCATTTTCGCCAACTCCAATAAAAGAAGCTGTTCTTCTTCGATGTCGAGCAACTCCAGATCCATATCTTGCGTACACTTTTTTTTTTTTTGAAAGATAAACACTTCCGCCGGCGCCGCCGAAAGTTCTCGTCACCGCCCACCGAAATTCTCGCGAGGGGAAACTGCTGTGCCTCCCGAGAAATTCCAGACCGAGGTTGCAGAACCATAACATGAAAAGTGGTTCGCGACCAGAGCAAAGCAACACGTCAAGACGATAGACGCAGAAGTATAATCCGCCCTTAAGCCTGATTCTTACTCGGCGCAACCTCGCTTTGACCCATTCTTACAAGCTGGTCGCAAATGGCGCAAACGGTCACGTGACCCAAAATTCCGCCACGCCCCCCGTCGCAAGCTAAAAAATCCTCGCGCGTCGCAGGGGCGCGCACACAACTTTTTTTCTGACTTCGCGCGAGCTCAACCGGAAACAGCTGACCAAGAGAAAGGAAACATGAACACTGCAGAGACCGCGGTGACCGAGAGGGTGCGCCTCTACAAACATCTGTACGACACGTCTATGAAGTTACACTGGGACAACGTTTGACAAAGTTCGTCTTGTTGCAAAGGACGAACATTCCACCTTCTCTTCTGTTTTTGCCGCAGCCGCTTAGCTCTGAGATACATATACAGTTCTACACCCAGAGTAAATTCATTCCGCATCAGATGTGCCAGCCTCTGCTGACGTGACACCACAGGTGGCATTGTGTATGCTCTTCTTCGTCCGGTTCTTCAGCTTGTTTCCTCAACAGTGACACCCGCTGGTCTGGAGAGAACTGCAAATGTGACGCATTCTCGGCGCAAACTGCGCTTATGAGCTGAAGGAACTGTGAAGGGGCTGGCGCTTTCGATGACGTCATTAATGGTTCTCGAGCCAGAACAGTTGCGCGGTTGCGCCGAGGAAGAATCAGGCTTTCCACAGCTGCTGAAAATAAACTGTACTGTTGTATTTAGTTTTTTTTGTATTATCATTATTATGCGCTGTGTATTTATGCTTCCACATTTTCCTCGATAATGTGCAGAGATTATATTTCAGACTGAAACCCTGTTTCTCTGTCACTTCAGACGCTTAGAGACCAGACCACACCATATGCATTCTCTGTTCCTCTGCAACAATTGGAACTGTAGCTGTGTGTGGCAAATAAATGACTCAGTGACACACTCCGGAGTGTTCATTTCACAACGCAACACACAGTTCGACACACTCTGAAACGCCATGGAGAGAGCTTTGGTTTAATAATCTTTTTGATTTTGGCCTCTGAAACGCCTGCTGCTCTGCACAGTGAAGGTGACCAGAGTTTTATGCGCCCACAAGCAACAAAAAATATGATTTTAAACAGCTGTTGGTGGGTGTGGTGAACTATTATTTCTAATCATAAGCCTAAAATTCACTGCATTATAACCACTGCATTATTGTCATTAAAGTCACCTTTAGCTTTATTTCTAAATATGTTATATAGGAGCAGATTATGTTCCCAGACTATCAGCTATTAACCCGATTAACTCAACATGCTTATTTCTATTAGGATAAAAAAAACACAACTGAGTTTTTTAACAATAATTCATTGGAGGTGACGATTGGCCAAAATTATTTCTTTTGAAAATATCCTTACCTTTAACCTTTAAACTTGTATTGTCTTCTTAAACAACACAAGTCAGAAGTCAGGACATGAGCATTATATACTCTGGTTTGTCTCCCTCTCATCAGTTTATCACATCTGCAAACATCCAATTACAGAAGGAACTCAGCAGCATTCATGAGCTGACCCAAGTCTTTGCTCCTGCCCCTGCTGTAAGCATATATCGCTGTGGAGCAAATTAAGAGTCAGAGTCACAAAGTATCACCGGTGTGTGGGGGTTGGGATGCTGGAACAGACCCAGATCTTATTTCTCTCTGGCCAGAGGTGTCAAAAGTTCAACTTCCTGTTTTTTCTTTCTCCCCTATTAAGAAATAATGTTGAATAATTTAAAAGAACAACTCGAGGTAATTTCCGATGGTTGAATTATCATTTTTTTCTGAGCAAAAGCTGTGAGAAGAGATGTAAGACAAAGATGTCGCCTTCTAAGAAATGCCACCATTCTGGCATGTGCGGCTTTCTCACTTTTCTCCACTGCTGACACAAGGGATCCACATTTCAAATGCCAGCAGGCATGCAGGAGCCGAGGGGGGGGTTAGCAGAGGGGGGATATGGTGGGAGGGCTGATTCGATCAAGAAACAGGCAGCTAGAGTTTGCCCCCCTCGCTCCTCACCATCCATCTCTCTTCTACAGAGCAAGGGAATAAAAGTGACAGAGTGCAATCACTGTCTCTTATCTGCCAATGAGGAGAATGGGTAAGGATGAGATTGAGTGACCAGCCGGTTGTGGCGTGTCTACCGTGTCAGCCTTATTGAATTATGACTGCACGGGAAGTGGCATGTTATGAGCAGCGCGGGGGAACCGTAAGATAACACGGGTGTGGATTCAGTGTGAGTCGACAGGGCAGAAAAGTGTCTGAAATTAAATCTGTCTGCATGTAAAGTTCATGACATCTTTCATAAGGTAATGAGATTGAAAACGATATTTTGATTGACTGTGATAGAAATGTGTTATGAAAGATAAAGTAATATTGTTTCACTTTAAGAAATTGAAGGTTCACTGCTCTGACATAAGAAACAATGCCTGTGAATAGCTTTAGACAAATAAATGGTAGAACAACATAGACCTTGGCTGTGATATAGGTTATGTTGTCCATCCTCATCTATGGTTTAAAAAAGCAACCTTTTCATACAGCTGCTGTCATGATACTTTATTATAAAATCCAACTGTATATTCTTCTGTCACCCCTGATTTGACCAACTCAGAATGCATGTTCCTTGCTGTTTATGTAAGGTTGGTGAGACTCTATAAAAGCCTATTGATTGACAGACCACAGAACCACAGTAATGTCCACAATTGGAGTTAGATTTGGACATAAAGCACCAACAAGAATCCGTGCTAATTGTTAATAGTCTTCTTTTCTCAGCTGTTCCTTTTACAGGTCACCACATCAGATAATCTGTTTCCATCGCTTCCTGTCCTCTTCATCTTCCTTTGTCACGCCAGCCACTTGCATGTCCCCCTTCACCACATCAATAAATCTTCCTCTTTTCTTCCTGCCTGGCAGCTCCACTTTAAATGTCTTTCTCCCAATTCATCCAGTGTCTCTGCTCCACATCTGAGCTCTATCCCTGTGATATACTCATTCCTAACCCTGTCCATCCTCATCCCTCCCAGCATAAATCTTAGCATCTTCAACTCAGCCGCCTTCAGCATCTTTTCCTTTTTTTTCATTACTGTTAACGTCTCCAACCCATCTAGCATAGCTGACCTCAAGACCGTTTTGTAAAACTTCCCTTTGACTCTTGCGTGGTATCCCTCTATCTCAAATCACTCCTGGCATTTCTTTCCTCCCATTCCACCTTGCCGGCGCTCTCCTGATTGCCTCTCCTCTGTAACCTCCATTGCTTTGAACAGTTGATGTCAGGTATTTAAATACAATTCTCTATTGCCACCTTTTACATCCTCATCATTTCACTGCCCTCCCACTCATTGAAACACATGAAGCCCAAGTCCCTGTTTTACTACCAACATACAAAAGCTCGGTCAGGTCCCCCTTAAATCGTAACCCATTGAATGCACCATGATGCCTTTATAAAAAAAAACTTAATAAAAAAAATAATAGAAACACAGTGTCCAAGATGAAATGAGGCCAAAAACATCTTCCATTCAAAAGTCCTTTTACTGATACTGTCACCACTCCTTTAGTCCTGCGTGTTCTCAGTTATTGTAACATAGCTAGCGCTCACTGTGGGGTGGAAGTGCACTGTATGACAAGTCAGCTCAGTCTCGTTGCTAAATGTGAAATTGTAATTGAGCTGCTAAATATGAAATCTGTATGATTTTCGCACCACCCCACACAACTTTTAAAATAAAGTATTTAAGCAAGACATATGGTTTGCTTTTTCAGCAGGATTTGTGTGTTTAGCAGAGGAGGCATGACTTGTCAGCCAGTAATCCAGGAAAAGGAACTTTTAATCCATTACGTTATAACAGAGTCTATTTTAATGCAAGCAATGATGTTAGCCTGATTCTAACTGTCGTGTTTTAAATACCTAACCTAAACGAAATGCAACAGAGCCAGGAGCAAACTCTGATAACTTACCATTTCTTCTTGATAACGGTTACTTTTTTAAATGCAGGGAACAATGGTAAATCTGGGCATATGAGAACAATTATTTCTGATGCCTTGGTTGATTCAGATCAATGAACCTGAGCTGTCACATTTAGATCCAATGCAATGTAAAAAAAATCTAAATGATGTTTTAAAAAAAAAGAATATTTGCTGAACCTTCATAACAATGTATTTTCTTAACTTAACATACGGCACATATCCATTCTTTATGTGTAACCCTTATGAATTGATCATCAAAATCAGAAGATTTTTATTTTTATTTTCAACATATTGTGAACTGCTACAGATGGCTTGGCCTTCTTAATCAGTTTCATAAAAAAATGACCACAAGCTTTATGATCTCCACCTCAGGATGTCGTGTTTTTGCCTTATTACCTGCTATGTTTCCCGTTTCCTCACCTCACTCCTAATGCAGACTTGTGGTTTGCAACAAGAAAAACAGTTTGCAGCAGTTAATCTCATGAAAACAAACAAAAGGCCCTATGTTGCCTGTTCGTTTAGAAGACTGTCCAGCTAATGTTTTCTAGTGACCTCGTCATGTGCTCGTCATCGGGGCTTTGTCTTAACGGCTTACATCACTCGGCCATGCAAGTGAGAGATGCTGCCATCAGGAGCTGCCCCTGGCTCACAGCAGCAGACGGTTTGTCACAAGGATTACGCCATCATATCCATCAAGCCCCGATAAACAATTGCAGGAACTGACACGGTGGACCTCTTTGAGATTCATCAGTGAAAAAGGATGCGGCAGAGCTCACAAGGTCAAGCAGAAAAAAAGGTCTTTTTGATACTGGAAGCAATTTTGTTCTGTGTATAAAAAGTTCAAATCTATCATGAAAGGTGAGGAGAGGTCTCTCACAGAGAGGCATTAGCTCATACTCATCCACCCACCAGATTCACAGTCAGATAAGTGTTATAAACAAAAAAAAGCCTGGCATTAATGTCGATAGGCAGGCACGAGTACCCCAAGGACATGAGAATAATACATGAGAATGATATTTTAGTGGGAGTGAGGAGGTTGGTGGGAGCTTTGGGTTGTTCATTTGAGGCCCCAGCCTCATCTGCAGAGCTGTGCCCGGTGGGCTTCAGGTCAAGGCTGGGTAAGCGCCCTCTTACACCTCTCCCCAGGGATGTTTACCAGCCAGGCTTGACGGCTAACATTGGGCTGACCTTCCACTGCCTGCTGGCTCTGTAGTTTCCTCACGATGTATCACTGGTGGGCAGTTAAACAGTGAATCACGTTATGAAACGAGCCAAAATAAAACGAGCCTTGAGCAGTTCTGGGACAGTATTTTAAACAGATCAGATCATATAATTTGCAGCCTTCCATGGTGTTGGGTGAATAAATCTTTGAGCTTTTTAAGAGCGGTGATTAAATGTTAAACTGGAACTGTTTGCCATGCATCCGGAGTGGGAACTGGCTGAGAACATTTACATTTGTTCAGCATTTGATTAATATTTTGTTCTTTGCATTATACTGTCAGTACTCCAAAACTGACCTTGTTATTAAAGGTCTAATTTTCCTGGCCTTCAGTATCAGAGTTTAACCAGAATCTCCCTTTTGTAAAGTGGGGGACTTTATCATCTCTAGCTTTCCAAAATAATTTCAAGGAAATGTCAAGATGATGTTTGCTAATAAAACATAAAATTGATATTTCAATAAGATAATATCCCTGAATGAGCTATTTTTGTTTTGAAAATGAAAATGAGTCCTGAGGGAGCTTTGCAGAAGCAGACTTGTTACAGATAATGAAAACAGATAATAGCACTTTAAACATGCCCATTTCAATGAGAATGCTGAATGAGTTCGACTAAATGAGTAGACTCAAATAAAATTGCCAATCCTTAAGTCGTATTGCTGTAAATTATATAAAGTTGTATCTAATTTATTTGTGATGAGAACAATGAAGGCTGAGTCAAGATGCTGTGTGAAAAATACGAGACATGCTGATGCTTTTTGCTGGGCGATCATCATACATGTAAGTATAGCCAAATTCACCTTGAATTTAAGTTACTCGAATGGTGATTTTGTCAGATGATGCTGTGGTTATGAAATCAGGTTTTTTTCAGAGCAATAGTTTGGAAGTGCTTTGAGCAACCGTTGATACATAATCTTAATGGGCTGAGTTTCAGTCTCAGTTTCTCACACGTTTAGCTGTCTGACAAGAGTAACATAAAATTCTGTGAGTGACAGCAGCCTTATTGGGAATTTAGATGTATCATTATACGCTTACTTTTTAATGCAAGACACAAAAAGATGAAAATTCAGAGCACATGTGGAGCACAATGCCCATTTAAATAAATTTCTGTTTGAACGTATACATACAGCAACACTATCTAGTGAGGTCGGGAGGGGCTCAGTTTTGTTCGATTTTAGTCCGACTTGTGTATAATATTTGATTACATGTATTTCAAAAGTTGAATAGGGGCTGAAGCCAATTCCTGATGTCATCTGACAAGAAGCAAAGCACACCCAGGACAGGCAGACACAAAGACAAACAAGACCAACAACCACGCATGCTCGCACTCACGCAATTTAGAATCAGCAATTAAACAAGTATGCATGTTCTTAGACTGTGGGAGAAAGCCAGAGGAGCTGGAGAAAAGACGTATAGACACAGGGAAAACAAACAAAATCCACACAAATTCAAACTGAGGAACTTTCTGTTGTTAAACAACAGGGCTGACCACCACATCACCCTTCCATCCTCTTTTTATTCAATAGAAGCAAAACATTTTAAGATACAATCAAGACAGCAAGTACAGTCAATGACAGCGGAAATCAAACAAAAAAGAAGACCTACTCTGAAACAACTCACGTCTGAAGCTTCATAGCATTACACTGCATGATGTAATCCCAAAAATAAACAATGGCAAAAGTCCAGATGATCAAATCCAGTGAAGCGTTTAGTCCAAAAAACATCATTACATCAAAGAATACTTAGGAACTCATGTTGCATTATTTGTAGTTAGCAAGCAGTTGTGTCTGATGCTCTACATATTCTCTCTTACTAGTTAATGATTGTATGTAAAAAAAAACACAGATACTAGAATCCTAAATCTTCAAGTATGTGACTGTGGTTACCGAAGGTCTGTTTGGAGTCTCAGAATGGCAGAAAAACCTGTCAAAAAATGTTTGTTTTCTGTTATATCTGTTACTCAATGCCAAGTACGCGTGTTTGATTTTCTCTGTATGGGGGAAAAATACAAAGTGTTACTTTTTAAAAGAGACCACAATCAAATGTGTAAATGAAAGGATTTTAAAACAGCTCTCAATTTAATTTAGGTGTACATTACCCTGGTGTTTTCAGCTAATTTTAGCAGAGTGGCTGGAGGTTTATAATAGCGAACAAAAGTGCTTACCGACTGCTGACAAGCCCAGCTGCCTTTAGGACCTAGGAATCTGCGAGAGTAGTGTTAGCAGCCTGGCAGGGGGTGAAAAAACGTGCACATTAGCAGTGAAGAAGGCGTTGATGACCCATAACTCATCAGGGAATTTTCAATGTGCCCCCCATCACCACCCCCCTGTTAAGCCCTCTGTCCTTCATGCCCTCACATACCTGTTTATAAGCCCCCAACGTACACACACCAACATGCATACATGCTTCGACACATAGACGTGTGTTTGCAGCTCACAAAGACTAATTAGACTGTCAGCGAGAAAGAGAAAGGTTGTAACACAGTCCCTCCTCCCTTGGCGAAGTGACACCAATTAAAGCAGAATTGCATGTGACTGTCGGCCCCCCCACATCCTCTCCACCAGCACCTTGAGGTGACAGGCACACTGACACATCACGGCAGCAAGACTCTCTCTTCAGGCTGTTGTGGAAGAAGAAAACAGCTAATAAACAAAATATCTCCACAGGAAGAAAAGTGGCAACAGAATGATGGTGTGGGTGAAACATATTGCGTGTCCTCAACTGCTCTGCTTTTTTCCTTTCTTTTTTTTTTACCTTTATTTGAGCAGACAGTCCTTGGCACAGTGAGATCAGCAGCCCTCGCACTGATAGGAATGGATGTGTTGGAAATGAGAATCCTTTATGAAGAGGTAATCCGTGACATCCTGTTTTACTTCTTTTTTTTTGGCGCTTTTTCATTTCGCCTCCCTCATGTCGAGCTTTCAACAGCGGTGTTTCTGCACATCTCTTTCACTGAGATGGCCTGTCAGTCAAACAGTGTGGGCAGCATGTGGCAGCCTCTTACTTTTTCTCTTGATGCAGTCTGTTACTTTGCAGGTGGTATTAATTTTTCAGCTGTTCGAATATGGGGCCTATCGCAGCTGATGACCACACAAATCAACACATATTCTGAAAAACTTCACTTATTTTGTTCATTTCATAGAAAAACGAGAGACAATGATGCCATTTGGTCTCTGTAAATGATCTGGAATCTCTTGTGGTAGGGATTGAGACAATTGAAAAAAACAACAATGTATATCTCACATGGTCAAACAATAGCTCAAAGATGTCTTTAAAGCATCACCAGAGAATCGGACGTTAGCGCCCCCTACAGTTGTGGAAAGTAACTTCACTGTCGTAAAAACAAACATCTCTGTGAACCCTGTACATGCTCAACTATACACAGGAAAGTGCATACCAGAGTTCGGTGTACTTCAAGATGAGTCAAAAGCAAGCAGTTTTAAGGTCCACCATTTTTTTGTGATGCTTTATCAAACTTACTCTGGCAATGAGCACTGACCCCAACAAGCATGCATTTCATGAAACAAAAATTAATCCAAACAGGAAAAACTACAGAGCAGGAAACAGAGATCAACAAACTAAATTTTAGATTGGAGGGAATACAAGGAAACTGAGGAGCGAAAAGGAGGTAATGACTAGCATAATGTAAGTGGGGCAATGGAGAACTGGACCCAGGTATGAAATGTATATGATAAGCATAACTAACTAAAAACATAAAGAACATAAAACATTAGCTTTACTAAAAGAACAGAATGCAAAGATACCAAGACTTACAAAACCAAAAGAACTTATCATGTGTCATCAGAAACCAAAGACCATAACAATAACTCTGTTTGGGTGTCATGTTAAACAATATGCTGTTCAAAGTCATTTATGAGTTAAGTATTTTCACATATTGATTCACTAAATTGGAGTAAAAGCGGTTCACAAGCAGTCTATCAACCCTTTAGCCACACAGGTCAATATGATTCTTGTCTAACAATGCTCGGTGTGATCCAACCAAGTAGTAAGTGATTTCTCCCTGTAGAAAGCCTCCTGGCTGGTGGAAAATCCCATAAAACTGCACAGACCATGACACACTTTAAATTTCACTGAGCCTAACACTAATGACTTTCTTTAGGTGAAAAGGTCACTTGCAGCACATCTGTGGAACTGCTTTGGAATCATAAATATTTATCTTACTTATTAAGCACACAAGTTTTTCATTTCAAGAAAACATATTGGCCACAGTCAGCTCTTTTCTCATCATCAGCTGTTTTGAGAGCCGAGGCTCAAATGCCATCTTGCCTACGGTTTATGATGCTTTAAAGCAAAAAAGAAACGAGTCCAACTGTCCCGGACTCAGCACTCTGTCTGTGGTGTGAAGTGAGTGTATTTTAAATGAAAAGCAGAAGCACGAACAGTGTGAGTAAGAACAAATTCACACTATTTTTAGGGAATGCAACTAGAATCTTACAGATGAATACATATTTCATCTGAGTCACCCAATTCATCCACATGTAAGTAATAAAAAAGATACTAAAAACAATAATGACAATAGTAAAAAAGGAATAAAAAAACACATCAGTAAACACTTTATAATGAATTTATTTAAACTTTTAAATTTATCAATGGCTGGCACTCAGAATGATGTTTAGTAGCACAGATGAAGCAAAATACAAATATTAAACAATACTGTAAAGGTTAAAAAATTACGAGTAAAAATAAGAGATATGCAAAACAAGATGCTGGCAAGATGTGTTAGAAATACAAAATATTCATATAAAACAAGTAAAATCTCAAATTGACTTACCGCCATTAATTTAAGATGACCTGGGGTTATCGAAGAATTGATTTTCAATGTGCTTTGTACGGAGTTCCACAAGATCGGAGCATAAAAGCTAAAAGCACATTTTCCAATCTCAGTGGAGACCCGAGGCACTTGTAATGAAAGTCATTAATTCAATCTCACATGACTCTCACTTTTGCATAACTTTGATTTGCAAACCAAATTAAAGAGAAATCTGTGCAGCTAAAATATCCTTATAATTTGATACAACAAATCTAGACATTTATTTTCATTTTTACTCCCCATTTGACATTTGAAGCAGATAATTTCAAATAAAGATGGGAGCTCAACTTGGGAATACACATGAAATGTGATTTATCTGTGTGTATCGACGAGAGATGATTAAATAATAAAGACCGTCAAAGTACTCCCCCTTTTTCAATAAAAGTTTCTACACAGATTTATTTGACACTAAAAATAAAAAATCTGTAACATCAAAGTAGTTTCAGTGATAACATTTCTTTTTGTGTGTATTCGGGAGTGACTGAGTAACCCGCTGTGGACAGAAAATAATCAAATGTCACTTATAACACCAATTTAAAAAATGATGAAATTTATATGAAGGAATGGGTATTCTAAATTTCATTATATTTTATTCATGTTGGCACTTAGCTTTGACAGTTGTGGGAATAAAATCTGACCAGCAGTGGTGACAGCAGGTCCCTCTCTCCTCCAGTGAATACTTGTGATGGTTTCGAATGCGTTTATTAGACCAGACAACAGATATCTGTGATTTCACACAGCAAATGGTCAAGAGAGAGAAATGCTTCCCTGTCATCAACTCCCTCCTACTCAAAACTCTTGACTGTTGCCCTCTGTGTGACTCCTCTGCTCAGAGCTCATTTCAAGGCAGGGCATGTACTGTAGCCACAGACCCTGCAGTGTCTATATTCCATCGTATAATACCTATGCTCCCATAATAAAGCATTTGCCCTATGTACTGTATACATCTGCATAAATACATGGTGACTGTTTTATAGCTGTGTAATTTTTCACTTATAAAAAGCATGAGCTGCAGAACAGGCAACAATGTTCCTCAGATTACTGTCGTCTTTGTTCTTCACCTTGCTCAAATAAGGGTCAGCTGGTGAGATGGAGGAGATAGAGCATAAGATACGTGAAAAAGAGCTTGAAAGTGTAGAAAGTGTAAATGCAAAGAAAACTATAAGGAAAAAATCGGAAAAGAGAACTTAATAGGAAATTACTATTCACCACAAAGATCAATGCAAGACCTCTTAGAATAGTTAGACCCACCTAAAAGCTGAATATTTAACCATGAGGTTAAAGCTTGAGCGGTTCCTCTTTTGAAATCATGCATGAACAGAAAATAGCACAGACATAAGAGCAGCACTTAAACCTGTATTATGTATATTTTGCAATATTAGCATACTATGACGTGACTCAGTGTGTGGTGTGAAAAGTTTGTACATTGTGCCAAAAACACTATTGCAGAAAAAGTAGTTAAAAAACACCAGCCCGGCAGCTCCTTTGTATTCAAGGAGCACTCTCACTGATGGCAAAACAGTGGGAACTAGAAATGTCAATTTGGGATCCTTGACTGTTGGCTGTGAGTTCACCTTTGTTGCCTGCCGACTCTGAGTGTGTGCTCATCACCCAAGTTTTTGCCAAGCTACAAAAACAACATCCTCATCCATTCATGCCAATCTCTGATGATCTCTCTACTAAACCTATTTTTCATACTAATCTGTAGCGATAGAATTTCTCTTTGGGGATTAATAAAGTATCATTGAATTGAACTGAATTGAATTGACACATCATTCCTTTATAGCCAACCTCACTGACAATAATTTATTCAGCCACATAATTAGAAAAGGCATTTTTCATTTTTGTCATATATTAACACTTATTAACACCATTTTCTTAATAGTTTAAACTCAGTTTCAATATGTGGTGTCATTACATTTTAATTAGCCAGTGCATCAAAGCAATTACGGGAATCGTGCAAAGGATTAAGTGACATCTAGTGACAAAAATGCAGATTGCAACCAACTGCATATATTTATCCTGGTCAGATGTATTAAAGGATAAGACCGGTTTTTTGACATTGGGCCCTTGATTTCACATTATAGCATGATGTTCTACTCACCCCTGCTTGTTGTTGGTCATTTGGAGCTGTTCCGAAGATATTCGAGAGGCGTCTGGCTGCTCTCTTGAGATATTCGGCCATGAAACGGTTTCCTATGGGCAAGCTTATACAGGTACAAACTATGCTGTTTATAATTTATTAATTACTGTACACTAGCACTGATAACGTGGAGGTGCGTCGCTTACTTAAAAAAATCCGGGTTATTGTAATTTTGTTTTTTTCGTCGTAAAGTGGGTGTTACTGACGTCCTCGTGGTGCTACTGCCACAGACAGCCCACAGACCTGCTGCCTATTCATTCATTCATTCGGCTAAAATTCAAAATTAGTAACCCGGATTTTTTTAAGTAAGCGACGCACCTCCACGTTATCAGTGCTAGTGTACAGTAATTAATAAATTATAAACAGCATAGTTTGTTCCTGTATAAGCTTGCCCATAGGAAACCGTTTCATGGCCGAATATCTCAAGAGAGCAGCCAGACGCCTCGCGAATATCTTCGGAACAGCTCCAAATGACCAACAACAAGCAGGGGTGAGTAGAACATCATGTTATAATGTGAAATCAAGGGCCCAATGTCAAAAAACCGGTCTTATCCTTTAAATATGTGTATGCCTCTTCTTACAGACATTGGCATTAATAAAGGAAGAAAGTACACTGGTGATGACCCCACCTCAAGCATTCTTTAGACATTCCTCATCATATCAAGCCTAAACTGAAGCAATATAAGCTGGATATAGTGAGGAAGAAATATAAAAGAGGCAACAGAATTAAAAGTTACACAAAAACAAAGATGGGCTGCACAGTGGTGTGGTGGTTAGCACAGTCATCTCACAGCAAGAGGGTTCCTGGTTCGATTCCCGGCTGGAGTTTGCATGTTCACCCCCGCTCTCACAATGATAGCTGGGATAGGCTCTAGCCCCCCATGACCCCTAAATTGGAGTAAGTGGGTATAAAAAAATGAATAGACCAAAACAAATATTGAATATAATAAATAGAATGAAATTAGACAGAGTATTTCAGGGAGCCTGCTCCTTTATATGATAGTGATTTTGCAGCAGGTTCTCGAATTAGTTCTCTAATAAAGGTAATTTGTTCATACCCTTCAACACAATACAATACATCTTGTCAATAACACAACAACACTTTCCTGGAACACATTTGTCTATTAATGGTTGGGCTTAACCATTTAAACTACTTGGTTTGGATTACAAAATGATCATAGTTAGGGCAAAAAGACCATTTTTTTTACAACGTGACCTTGGACTGCCATGGACACCATTTTACTAGTTACCTTGGTTACATGCATAAACAACTTGATGTGATAAACCTTTAGGCCGTCTCACACATCCGTAAACCATTGAAAGTAAGTCTTTGTGAACCCACCACTGTTCCTCCTCATCATTCACACATGCCAGACAGGAGGCTCAGGCTCACTTCACTCTGTCCTACACATATCAAGCTGACGTTGCAGAATCCACTGAATAACAACAGCACCATTGGTTAGAATGCCACAGTCCACGATGCCGGTTTGATGTATATAAGTACTTATTTGGCCTGTTACTACCTCCCTTGATGGCTAGAGGCATATCAGCAGTGGACCCCCTGTTCCACCTTGTACTTTCACACAGGATGCTCAACAAAGGTGCAACAAAAAATAAATTTATTTTATGCAAGATGACCATAACTATCATGGATGCCATATTGAACCTTCTGATAAAATAGAAAAAAAATGAAAAAAGAGAAAAGCTCAGGCCTGTGAACACGGACCAATAAATCGAGTTTTTGAGAGTATGTCCCATTTTACTGTCATAAAAGCCTGCAGATGGAAAAAGGAGGGATGAAGCTGGTATCCCTCAGGACGTTCACCTTTCAAGACTTTCAAGAGGCAAGGGTTTGACTTGTGAATTTGGTATGAAGCCATTTTATATTGTTTATTATTTATTATCATTTTTTGTTGATTTTATTTTGGTAAATTTTAGACATTAAGACTACTTGGTTTGGATTTGGAAAAGCTGTAGTTTGGTATAAAATACAGCTTTGTTCCTGTGAAATGTTAAGATGACGCATTTCTCTGATTTCTAGAAACATAAAATGACAAAGCTTCTCTTCAACGATTGGGCTGGCCAGGAGATGCTATTCCTCTGTTTTTAGCATTAACATTCCAGAAAAGTGGCTGTGTCATCAGATCATGTCCCTGGATCAGCCCGATCTGTCTTATTTTCAATCTGCACTGAACATCTGGTGGATGCTTCAGGTCAGAAATGAGGCAGCACTGTGTGTGTTTTTTAAAACACAAGAGCACTGGTCATTGAATGTAAATATAATTTTACCCATGAATTATGATGTGGTCCCACATTTGAGTTCAGTAATATTTAGTAATTTATCTTTGATTGTTGAAAGAAAAAATAAGGATCTATAAAATGCCAATCACAAGTTCATAAATGAGAAAGGTGCCGTTACACAATGAGGCTTAATGAGCTGTTCAGTAGCTTCCCTTTTCTTCTAATGGTAATTTAGGAAACTTCTTTGCTCATTAGCTTAACTTGGCTCTCATTGTGAAGCAATTTCAACTCAATGGAGAATGAAGCAATATGTCTAAAAGGCCTGGATAGCTGCCCTTTTCCTTCCAAAGTTAAACACTTGTTACTTCCACTTACGGCTGGTCAGCAGCTCAAATTTATTTGTTAAAGTTCACTAAAGTTCACCTCAAAACAGAATACTTGCATTGATTAAATGAGGTAATGCTCTGATCATACAAAATGCCAAATGGATTTAATTGGTTTTACCATGAAATGTTGCCACTTGAGATCATGATGTGAAGAAAATGAAAAATTTAAAATCATTGACTTGTAATAAATCCAGCAAAAATATAAGAATAGTGTTTGAGCTGGGACTTGGATTTGAGCCCCTCTTCAGCTGTCTAATACAGTTACTGTGTGTGTGTGTGTGTGTGTCACGAAGAAAGTTTCTCCTGTGGTTGCAGGTGATGGGTTTTTGTTAAAGATCAGTTTTAAACTACTGTGAACTCCTGAGCAATTCTCTAAGTAATAATCCCTGAAATCCTGTAAACCATCAGGCAGTGCACAATAATGGAGGGGAAGTGAAGATAGCTGCTCTTCTTCCTCTATCATCTCCACTCTAGGTTTCCCTCAGATGTGTAATGATGCTATTTGGGAGGGCAACCTTGATAACTCTGCTGAGATAATCTGTTGGTGTAATCCCCTCTTCTGTAAATTGGGTCCTTCGACTGCCAAGACGATGGTTCTCTGAAGTGCTGTTGAGAAACCCTTGCCTTCAGATTACCTCACTCGATTCACATGCCATCCCCCATTTCATCTACTTTCTTGTTTTTTTTTTTCTTTTGTATATTTTTTTACAGAACCATTGTGATCTTTATAAAGCATGGCCTTCTTTTTCTTAACGAGCGTTTCACTCAAAAACTACGCAGTACAGTCTTGTGAAATTGAAGAACTGTCAACCGAGTTAGAAACGCTGCATGAGGTGACTATTTGGAAGATTATGATTGTTCATAACGATCAGCATGACTTCAGGCATTGCTGAGTCTTTTGATGCTTCATTGAGTACAGAAGGGTTTGGAAGACATTGGAAAGAGAATGAATATTATATTCTGAAATGACAATGATGCTCATGATAGGTCTGCACTAAACCTGTTTCATGGTTGACAGCTTTAAATGGGTACATCATAGTATATAGTATATGAAATCACTTTTAGTGCAAAACTGCAGTAAAGTACAGTTGTCCTCATGAGGACCTGGCTAACAGCTTTTAGATTTCACCTGTTAAATAATTGTACGCACACTGTCTTGGAATTTGAAAGATGGATTTAAACTTTGTTCAATATTTCTGCTGTTTCGTCTGGTTAGATCGGCATTATTTATTTTTAATGTATTTTTGTCAATATAAAAACCTGAATACACAATACAGCTCACAAGTTGCAAGTGATTTTCGGCATTCAAGAGGAGTCAGATGAGGTGACTCGGGCATCTGGGTAGGATGACGCCTGGACGCCTCCCTGGTGAGGTGTTCCGGGCCCGTCCCACTGGGAGGAGGGCCCGGGGAAGATCCAGGACACATTGGAAAGACTAATTCTCTCGGCTGGCCTGGGAACGCCTCGGGGTCCCCCCAGAAGAGCTTGAGGAAGTGGCCGGGGACAGGGACGTTTGGGTTTCTCTGCTTAAGCTGCTGCCCCCGCGACCCAATCCCCGGAGGATGGATGGAAGTTGCAAGTCTTGCTAAATATTATGATATACAGTCTCCATTCTTCATGATTTGTATAGCACTTAACTGTTAAAGAATAAACGACAACGATAAAAGACGAATGTTCTTTTGTGTTCCAAATTGAAGTTCCTTAAAGACTATTTAGTCTTAATGACAGTTTTAAAGGTTATATAATGATAACCAGTCACCTTTTATTGGGCCAGATAGCATTTGAAATGACTACCAGTTTAAAAACTCAGATGTAACACAACCCTGTCACTTTCTTTGGGGCTGTCTAGGTCTGAATCTCATTCAGTGAGCCCTATGGGTTGCAGGTTATTGTCAGGTCACACTCCACTCAGAGTCTAAATATCAAGCTTCTGTATCTTTATCTCCATCTCCACCAACTTCTAGTCATGCTACTTTTGCTGTACCTCAGAAGTGGAAAGTCCAAATAATTTTGCTCTTGCTACGCTCTCATATAGTAATAATGGCGTAACAGTTGTTTAGTTACATGTGTAGTTTACCTAACTTAAGAAACTATCCATCCATTTTCTATTCCCGCTTAATCCAAATTTTAGGGTCATGGGGGCTGGAGTCTATCCCAGCTGTCATTGGGCAAGAGGCACTTAAGAAACCACTCAAAAGAAAACTTTTTGATCCAAGTAAATCGTCCCTTGTTAGGTGAAGATTTGTTTTAATGTAGCCCATGTTGAAATATCTTTGTTTCTTCATACTGTTGCATTTTCACTTCATGTGAAAACCCAAACTAAGAAACAGGGAGAAATGTACAGAAACAGAAAGCAAGCTCTGAAACCTGCTCATGCAAGACTACAAAAACCAACACAAAAAATAATAATTATAAAGAAATATCAAAGAAAAAGAAAATAAAGAGAGCCTATACTGAACACCAAAGATGAAGTACAGATGTTAAGTACACAATACTAACACTATGGAACTGAAGTCATGTCAGCACGGACATGGCCCAGATTAGGTACACGTCAGGTGTTGGGGGACCAGAACATACTGATGGAAAGTGGACTACTGGAACAACACCTTCATGGAATAGAGTGGAGAATTTCACGTTGTTGGAATGCTACTATTCCAGCAATCCCAGTGAGATGGGATATATGAACAGCATGTGGGACCAATGGATACTTTGAAAACTAACTTCTAAAACTTCTAAACTATCAAAGAAAGAACTTCAAGGGGGGGGGGGGTTCTATGATGAGGGGGCATCTCCAGGGGTATCTTCTGTGACGCTAGAAGATACCCCTGGAGACAAAGTTTGGAGGCCAAAATCAAGGCAACATGGAGGGAGGTTCGTCAGCTATCAGAGATGTCTACTGGAAAGCCTACGACTCAATGCCACACAAATGGATGCTGGAATGCTTGAAACTCTACGACATCAACAGGACACTTAGCGCTTTCAGCAAGAACTCAATGGGACTGCGGAAGACAACCGTGGAGACCAATTCCAACTCTATTACATAAGTTAACACCAAGTGTAGTATCTATCAATGAGATGTTCTGTCCCCACTGCTGTTTTGCATAGACCTGAACCCCTCAACCACATCATCACAAAGAGTGGCTATGGATACCAGTTTAGAAAGGGAGCAACCAACAGCCACCTCCTCTACATGGACGATGTGAACATCACATCGACCCACTGATACAACTCACTAGGATATACAGCAAGGACATTGGGATGTCATTTGAACCAGATAAATGCGGCAAGGTGATCAAGACTGAAGGCATTCCACAGGCAAATGGCAAACACTAGGCCACAAGGAAGTCAGCCACAATCAAGTGCTTCTGGGAGTGTGTATTGACTATATAAAACAGTGAACACACAAAAGAGGTCATAAAGACAGGTGAGAACAATGTGTCTGGAGCAGGCAATCACAAAGACTGAAATACAAAAGCCCTGTTTCTGTCCAGCAGTTGAAAGAGAACTTTTGACATTTTAAAAGATCATCATAAAAAACATCATAAAAAATACAAATCTGGCGTACAAATCCAAATCATTCTATTGCCTGGTTTGAAGCAGATAAACCGGGCTGCATGTCATTATCAGTAAGTGATGCTGTAGGGTGTAATAAACAGAGTACTGGTTGCAAAACAAATTTTAAGGATGAAGGCAGAGACTGTCTTCTCCAAAATGTTCTCATGTGGGGCCAAACATTTTGTTAGGGGTAAAAATGGCACCTATGATGATGACAAACACGCTGTAAAAATAAGCATTGAAATCCTTATTTCAATGCTTCATAAAAGACACTGTAAAAGCTGTTAACTGCTCCCTGCAGACCAACATTTTCACAGCTTCTCACGAGTGTGTGTAATTACTCCTTTTCTGAAGAAAATCTGATTAGATCTGTTGGTAATCAGTCACATAAACCAAATTCTAATCTTCCTTTTCTCGGTATAATTATTTTGATAAAAGGTTAATAAACAACTGTTTGTCAATCAATCCAGATTCAGAGCCAACCATAGCACAGGAACAGCTCTACTCAAAGTAATCAGTGATCTCAAGATCAATATTGACTTAGAGAACCTAAATTTTGGTTTGGTTGGAGCTCAGTGCTGCCTTTTACACTGTTGATCATGATGTTTTGATTCAAAGGCTCAGGTTCTTTATTGGTTTTTATCATACCTAAGAGACACGACTTTTCATGTTTCGATAGTAACTTTTAAATCAACAGAAAGTAAAATTGTCTCAGAAGTTCCACAGGGGTCAATTTTTGGTCCACTTCTCTTTAATCTGTTGAGGAAAAATGTATGTGGATATCCCTTCTCAACTCACTTCTTCTCTGCTTGCGCGTATATGTTCTCATCAGAAAACTCTCATATCCTCTTTGCTTCTATTACAAGGAGTTTACGTCATTCTGTCACAGCAGTGTTCTTGGGGCACTATGCTTGTTACTCTTGACCTTTTTAGTATTTGCTTCTTGTAATGATGGTGATCTGCTGTCACGGGGGAAGTTCATTCTGCTACGGGTTACACTGGAATTCATTAACTAAAGGTCTACTCTGTAAATTAAAAGAGCTGAAAAAAAAAGCCTCTGGGGAAGGCCCACCATACAGCTTATAATATAGATTCAAATAAGGTCATATTCTATGGCACATTGACCCAACTAATGCAACAAGCTAAACATTAAACAGTAATTTGGAATCAGAGATGATTATTGCTTTTAATGAAAATGAAAAATACATATTAGATGAAGTCTTCACAGTGCATCGTTACCTTAATGCATTCCTTACAAACTCAATAAATCTAAAGTTTTTGTTTGTTTGTTTGTTTTTTATTTTTTTTTACCAAATTTACCATCTTTAACTAAGTGTAATAATGCAATATTGCTTTTCTTAAATACATGTGGACATTTTTTTAGGGTTGTCCAGACAATCAAACACTCTGAAAGCCAAAAAAAAAAAATCTTATTTTTACTGAAGATATAAGCTGATGTCAAATAAAGAATTAAAAAAAGAGACAAAAAAAGGACATCAACTGAGTAAAGACAACATGCATTAAAATGCAGCTAATAAATGGACAACACTGATGCTTCTGTGCTTCTATCATGTATAGAATCGACCAACAAGTCCTCTAATTAGTATGACTAAATAGGTCATTTGTACCTTTTTGGACAAGCCAGGTAACCTCTAAACCCCTCCAAGAAACAAGAGTGTCATTATAGTATTCTTAAGTGTTCCCTTTAACAACCAATGATGTCCAATCGAGGAGGAAGGAGTGGATGTGGGTGGTGCACTGTCAAGTATGTTTTCAAACCAAGATAAAACAACTGTTTTTTCATTTGTGTGTTACATTCAGTAAATAACCCAACACTTCACTCAAAAACTTTTATCTTCTCCCGGTTGACTTAAGGTAAAACATTACTTCATTTGAGTTAAAAAATAACCCAGTTCAGCCTGAAAATACAAAGCCACCCTCACCTTAATAAATGACAATGGTCACAATTTTTCATCAGCTCAACTGAAATTAAGAATTGGATCATTTGTTGAATTGAAAGTTAAATTCATACCCCTGTGTGTCCCATGAGTCAACTACATGTTCTGCTTTTCATACTATAATCAGATATAGGATACCTTTAGAAACCTAAACAAGGCTACTTTTTTTTCCATTGTTGGAGAGATACCGATGCATCTATCGTGCAAGATAAGTTAGAAAAAGCACTCGAGTCACAAAATGAATTTCCTTGTGAGTATTAAAAGTATATCCTTGCTGTTTATTTGCATTTGTCGTTTACCCATACCCAGTAGGTTACATTAGGATATATGGTTCCACATAGAGCATCAATAATCTGTATTTGGTAATCTTTGAAAGACTGTGTTGGATTAGGGTTAGTTAATCCAATGTTGCCATAAAAGTTGCAGAAAACTAAAATGGATTTCTTAATCTAGAATAGCATAATATGGGATTTCAAAATCGGATCATTCTAATCCAGTTTAAACATTTTTAACAACAAGGCCCTTGGTGTTGACTCCCAGCATTGGATCACTCATATACAGATACATACAGCTTAATTAATGCAGCAGAATTACTAGATATATTTCTGCTTCTCTACCTCTCCATACTCAGCTGTAAGGGATGAATACGTTAAGAAAGGAGCCATATGTAGGACTCTTATTACTCTAAATCTTTATTGAGCACCTTTACATATATTGAAGAACTGTGCAGGACTCTGTAGACCTTTACAATGCAACAACGTTCAGATATGATCAAACAGAGAAAGGATATTTTTGTTTATATATGGTGGCACCACCTCTGTCCATCTGATTACATCCGGCCCTGACAAAATCAAATGAATTCACGAACAGCATGTTTCAGCTCTTTATGAACACTACATGATGTTGGATGACTAAACTATTCAAAACAAGGCTGCACATTCAGAAAATATCCTATTCGATATACTTTTATATGGATTTCTCCTATTAATCAGCCAATATGTTTGACATTTAGGCATCAAGGAAATCATAATAGGAGGACTTATATGCATTATTGTAAAACAAGATAGAGCATTTACCTCCATGATGTGAAGGCAAAAATACTTCTTTGCATCTCATCTTTACATCACTGATGCATTACTTTGGTGTTCTATGTGACAGCAAGCTGAATATATTGCCTGCTAGATTACAAGTATTGATTGGCTAAATTAGTGTAATTGATGACTTCAGATGACTCCATTTTTATTATTGTCCAATTCTTAATATACAGTATCTTAATCAGCAAGCGCTGCTGTCTCAGCTGAAAGAAATGCTCACTGTGACTGAATATACAGTTGAAATAAAGTTTGTGAATCATGTGGAATTACTAGGATTGTTCCAGGAATGTGTTTTTTATCTGAGTCATAATTATAGACCTACTCCAACTAAACTAAGTACGTGAAAAAGTTCTACTATCCATGTTTTTACTGAAAACAGTAACTAATCAAGTATAGAAACTATAGAATTTAGTAACTTCCGGACTATTTTGCCCCTTAAAACAGTTTCTTCCTGCAGTCACCTTATTTGAACAGCCCTCAGTTACCTATTAATAACCCAGTCTTAATTACAAAGGAGGGCACCTCTGCCATTAACCCATCAGGACTCGTCACCATAAGCTAATGCTTTTATTTGTGGTCAATGTGTGGGCAAATTGGGATGTCCACAGAGCTCTCAACCATTTTTACTGCTGGACATGCTGCAGTCTTTATGCTAAACAGCAGGAAGAAGAAAATGGCCCTTTTCTCCCCAGAGGAAATGGCACTGTTACACAATAAGAATAGCTCAAATGGAGTTAGAAAGCACAAAATTCATACACAAACGTCACTGCCCACTTTCAACTGCTTTACTTTTAAGCACTATTTCATGTTTTGGTGACATTTGCAAGAATGGTACATGTTGATGTTTTGATGGGTCGTACAGATACCTGTGAAGATATAACTGCTCAAACACGCTTCTCTTTAGGTGGTCCTGTTTTCTGAAAGCACAAGGTTGACAGGTTGCAAAATCTGTGAGGTGCACGTCCGGCTGATACAGCACTAAAGCTGCCAGAATCCCAAATATTGTGACGTCAATTATGGCACACACCATTTTTTGTCAAAGTCAAGGATGGCACAGTAATGAGTAATTTGTGCAAATGCCATTTAATTCTCATATTCTCATAAACCCAATTAATACAGCTAAAGCAAATACATTTATAACACTGATTTTTTTAAAACCATATTAACAGCGTTTGAATGCAATTTTATTCTAATCCATTTCAGTAGATCATGCCTAACAATATATGCACAACCTTCACTTGCATGTACATGTACAGGATCTACAGTTAAATAAATCACAAAATCCTCATATCAATCAATTCTCAAATACCATCAATCCAAGTTTGCCCATCCCTGTGAAATAGTGTGAATACATCTGAATGTGTTAATGAATTTTGACAGGCAGGCATATGTCCAGCTGACAGATAAACACAGGAAGGTATTCTCTGTGGTTCACATGCAGTCCTGTGAGAGGATGAGACACCAAAGCCTTGTGGAACACTGTCATCATTATGCTGCATTCATAGTCAACACACCTCTCTTTTTCTCGGCTTTCAGTGCCTTTGCTTGCTCAAAGAGACCCATGGGACTAAGCATAAAATATATAGCTTGTGCATGCTTCTCATAATTGGCTCTAAGGTGAAGCAGGTCTTTGAGTTGTTTGTGCAGACTCCAAAACAGCCTGTTTGAATTCAGTCATTGCACTTGCATGCCCTCAGTGTGGGCATTAGCTGATGTACTGCAGCATGGCTGTCAGTCCTGATTCAAATAGGTTGCAGAGCCAATTTTTTAACAATCTCATGGTCACAAGAACATCTTGTATTTGTTAAGATGTGTGGTATTTGGGTTACAGGCCATGTGCATTGGGGCGATGCAAGCTTTCTGCAAAGGTAGTGGTTTGTCCAGGGACTGTATCAACAAATAATAATGATAATAACTTTTATTTCAAATTTATTTTAAAGAGTGTTTTGAAAATAGGTGGGTTCTTTTTTTAATAATGAATACAACAATGCTCCAGTATTGCACAAGCACTGTACCACGGAAATTTACATTTTTGGACCTTCATGCCTGTACACTGTACAGTACAAAAAAGTACTTTGAAGGAAGCAAAGAAAAAAAAGACCACTAGCTTGAAAAGCTGTGACCATGCATTTAACACACACCTCCTGCAACCTATCAAATAGAAAAAAATCCTGCTGAATTTAATTGGATAGAAACACTCCTAGTCTTTGCACGTCTTTTCTTGTGAAAAATACCATATGCAACAGCATATTGAACTGATACAAGGTGGTTCAAAATGAAGGAATTAAATGGGCACTTTGACAAATGCTAAGTCTACAACAACACAACTTTAACAAGAGCACATTTTTTAAATTTAATTATTAAGATAAAAGAGGTAAAACTGAAATGATTCATCTTTAGTTTGCACGTTGTATTAACAGTTATGCTTTTTTTTCTCTCTCCTGCTCTTCCCTCGCTGCCTCCCTGACCTGTGGGGACTGGTTCTATGTGCTGATGTTACCCCCACCCTCTGTTATTATAAAAGACCCAGCTTTTAATAGAATCCCGGATTTTATTTGAAGAAATACAGTATATTGCTCCAACACCTAAATATACTTTATTTATTATTTAACAGTGACATCACGAATGTGCACGTTATGTTGTGTGCACCGATAGACCCCTATTTGTTCTTGCAGTCTCTCACATAGAGGTGAACCATAATCTCTTAGATGCAGCTTCTGTGTGTTGCTCTTACTTTGTACTTAGTACTTTTGTTTGTTGTAATTTATACTGTTTTCAATCAGATTTTATTTAATGTTTTGAAAATCATGCTTAGACTTTTAATTTCTATTTTAAACAGATTCCCACCTTTTTCCAACTTGTGGTTGGATCCCGCGGCAAGAGTAGAGCTTTTACAACATACCTTAAATTATTATCATTTAATTTATTTCCATATTTTTTCCCCCTTGTACTGTTCAGCATCATGGCAGCAGACGTAGATACGAGACATAGATAGAAAGAAATTATAGAAAAAGACAATGAAAAACAAGAAAAAAACAGACAACTAGCTGCTACATCTGTAGAAACCAAATAGAAAACATCCTATGGCCTCTGCAGGCAGAGAACCATCAGGAGCACCTGCAGGTAGACAAACAGAGAAAAAAAAACAAAAAACACAAGCAGTAACAACACCAGCAGCAAGTACAGAGAACATAACTGTGGATACGGATGGTCTGAAAGCACAGGACGACACAGCGACTGAATGATAAGCATGTGACTGAGTGAATTAATGTGTGTGTGTGCGTGAACATGCTAAATATATGGTACAGGTTTTACATGAATTGTGCTCAGTCAAGAGTGCAGATTTATTAGTAAATTACTAATTTGCGTATTTACTCAAAAAAATTATATTACATAAACTTGTAATATGATAATTGTTCTTACAGTACTGTACAAACTGTTTTATATTCGTAGTAATATGATGAGGCCTTTAAAATGCTGCCATGAATAGCTTTTAATAATCTATTAACGTATGCAGTCTAGTTGCTTAAAGTATTTTGGATATCCTAATACTTTTTTTTCAAACTGTCTGAGTTACTCAATTACTTTTTTATTCTTCTAACTAAATGTTTAGTGTTGTCATACTGTAAATTTAATTTTGAACAGATCGAATGATCCGATTGCGTAACAGTAATCTAAACATCTTAATTATATAAAGTCTTACATACAACAGTAGTGTTCTGCGATACAGAATCTCCAGTGTTTGTCATTTATAACAAAATTATGCAACAGAAATAAAATTAAAAGTACGTCTGCTTCGGCAGAGAAGGCTTATCTCACCAGAAAGTCTCTAATATCCTTCAGTTTTGTTTGTACCCTGGCAATCATTTTGCAGGCTTAGTCTGTCAACCTTGTTTCTATGCAAACAAATGAGGACCATTGTGAATCATGACAGCTCACAACATTGCTGCCCTTTTCTAGCCAATTATTGTGTAAAAAAAATTCTGAACATGTTTGTTGTTTTTGCTTGAAGTGTGGTTTTATGAAATATGAAGGTATGAGTCAAGGTTTTAGCTAAAAGCCACAAAATAAAAATGACCTGCTACGGATTATAAAATCTTATTAAAGAATAATTTCGGGATTCACAGAACACAATGAGGGCAGTTAGACACACAAAAAAACATATTCCTTGCTGACCTGTAGAGGATTTGCACAGATTTTCTTCACTTTGGATGAGGCTCAAAAAGCTTTGCTTCAAGTTTCCATTTTTTATGCCAAGGCAAATTAGGATAAGTGGCTTAATGCTGCAGCTTACTGTTCAGATATGAGAGTGACATCACTGTTTTCAGCTCCTGACAAGAAAGTAAATAAGTTTATACCCTTAAATGTCAAACTCATCTTGCTATCTGTCCAACAATCGTTCTATCAGTGTAGCTTTGCATTTACTCGCCATGGTCAGAATTGAGAATGCACCACAGCTCTAAGCAGTAAACACATTTGCATTTAGGTTTCAACCTGAGCAAGGTAATAAGATTATTAAAATCCCAAAAGAGAGCATCTTGGCAGTTTATTGAGTTTGTTTACTGCTGAAACCTTTGCAGGTTGTTGTGCTGTATCAAGGGTGGCTGAAGATTTATCAAATCAGTGCAAAATCATTGCCCTCTGAGCTTGTGTCCTCACCCACCACTAGAAAGCGCCTCATCACAACAGTCCTCATTGCACTGAAATAAGAAAGGATTGGAGTAAATGTAGTGGTGTTGAGTCACAGCTAACACGGAACACAGCAATTTTTTTTTCTGCTTCTTGGGGAGGCAAAGAGGCATGAAATGAACAAGCATGACCTGATAGGAGGCCTTACCATTTATCTGACTGCCAACGTGATTGTATATGCATCGCAATCATTGCAGAGGCCACTTGAACTGCTGTCCTGTGAGTAACTCAGGAGCATTTTGACAAGAGAGAGTGACATAAATGGAAATGCAGTAGATGAAAGCTAGAAATGAGTGAGTCAGTGGGGTCATGGCCATCTATTAGATTATCATCAAACACAGACGCAGTCAGACCAAATGTCTCAGCACTGCCATGTCTGCACAGGTGTCTTATTAGTGTTTCTGGCGATGTACTTCGCAGCACCATTGCCAGCTGACTAACTGTTGTCAGTACCCTTTGTCCCTGCCTTTCAAATTACATTTGTGCATTTCCATTTGATGGACATTCAGTATATATGCAAGTAGTATTTCATTTATTCTTGTACAAAAGGGTTGGTTTTGTATGAGTTGGTTATAGTTTATGAACTGGACTACAAGTCAAGCACACAATTTGTTTTTGACTTCTAAAATTCAAGGAGTTGAACCTTCTCCTGTTGTATGTCATTGAACTGGTTTTGCAAGGTTACAATATTCAGATGGTATACAGTATTACAGCCCTAACTACACAAAATAGTCCCATTCACATATTGTTTAAACAATATTTAATTTTATGTTGTGATACTCTTCATTGTAAAATGATTACATGTCATGAGAAATAATTATGAGTCTGTGCATTTACTGATTTGGTCGGTATATAACACAATTTGATTTACAAGAGAATCGATATGGCTAGCTTAGTTTCATAGCCGTTTAAATACATCTAATTGCTCCCATAAAGTCAAATTGTGTGCGTGTTTAAATCCCCTGTTCTGAGGTCTGATTGGCTGACTTGGTTACAAGGTTTTGATGTTCGGGCGTTTAACATCTGGAAGAAAAGTGAACCGTGCCAGGCGGAGCGCAATAGTCTTACTCGAGCCATTATCCAATTGGAAGTGACAGGATTCTAAACTCATCTTCTGATTGGTTAGAGCGCCTGTCAAACTCGGGCTTGGGGGGCGTGGCCTGAGCCGCTGCTGAAATGTTATGATTTCAGTCTAACTGGCTCCAGTCCTGTCACAGCAGTGAGGGGCGCATTCTGCTACGCTGGCGCTCTGGGAATACTAACTGTTTGCCGAAAACAACCCAGCTTAAAACTACCAAGTGTTGTTTTCTTTTATTTCGACTTTACTGCTTCGTCGCTACATCGCTATCCTCGCAGGAAGACTGCGACGTTTGTTTTTCACGGTGGAAGAACCAAAGAAACAATGAGGTAAGAAGTGCTAGTTGCAGACTGAACGTTTCTGCCGCAGCTGTGCTTACTTTGCTCATTAGGGCTCTGGTGCGCTAACTTTGCCACAGATGAGATAATGCTTAAATGGTGCTAGTCGCTTAAAAAACAACATAAACGACACGTCTAATATGCGTGAATTATTCTTTAACTCTCTCGCCAAGTTTCATTGTGGCTCCACAGGAGCTGCTGGTTTTCTGTTTTCTCCGCTCTTTCTGAGTCATTTTGGCACCGAGAATGAATTGCAGAAATTACAAGCGTCCATCAGCTAAGGGTTACACTATTTATTTATTTTTTAGCCTATTTAAATCCTCATGAACAGGTTTCAAAGATTCATATTTATTGTTGGCGGGTCGTTGTAATCGGATCATGTTTCCACAACTTATCACGGACGTGTTGAGTGGCATCTTGCCTGAATCACTGATTTAATTTGGATGCTGGCGTATTTTTCTGGCCAAAACCATCTATAGCCTACTTGTTACCTGGGATGTGTTTGTGCAGAATAGGCTGGCGAATGCTGCATTCCTTTACGAGCAGATGACACAAACAAATCAATTTAATAGGGGGAAATAGTATTTGCGTGACTGTTCAGATGCACTGAGACAGCGTATATCCCTCCTAATTCGCCTACATTTTACCTCTTAAATCAAGCTTACTTCATCTGCACTTTTGTCTTGTTGCCAAACTCGCAGGGAAAACGATGATCTCATTGTTCTAACAGGTTTCTGCTTCTGCACGCAGACTTTAAGCTGTGTTGGACGGACCTCGCCACCCCGCACAAAGGGGTTTGAAAGCCGTGTTTTCCTCGGAGCCGCCGGTGGTTATTTATGCTGAAATGGATGCTCTGAGCTGCGCTTGTGCCGCTCTCTGCAGAAATACGGGTCTATGATTTGTCTCAGCCTGTTGTGCATTAGCTCTCATCTCCCTCAGTGGGTGTTCAGTTTCAGTTGGGGCTAAAAACATTTCAGCATTGAATAAATCTTGCCAGTGCTCAAAGAGAGACGGGCTCCTTCACTACTTTTTGGATTTCAGCCTGTTGCAAACTAACACTACTGTCTTTACTAACCCAGGGGTTGCTGTTTTCCATTTATTCTTCTCTTCACAAGCCATAGCTTTGCAAAAGTTTTGCAGGGTTTTAAAAAAAAAAAAACAGTTATGTTCAATCAGGGCAAAGTTGAACAACACTATTTGCTGATTCAGGATGTGCCTTTTTTATTTTGGCTGTTGTGAGAAAAACATCACACAAACATCATGCAAGCAGTCAGATGTTGCAGTGGAGACGGCGGTCAGATCTTGTGACTTTCTTTGGTTTTGCTTTGTCCTGCTCCTCTCAGCTGCTGCAGTGATATCATAAGATGGGGAGGGGGCACTAATAGCTTGCAGTTTCTCACCGCAGTTGTACAGTGACTTGGCACTCTTTGTTGCTATGAGAATATTGTAGGGTGGTTTTGGGTTATCTGTTTGACACATAACTCGTGTGCTGACAAGAGGTGCTGCTTCCTTGCAGGACAAGTGGGATGCTCCTGTGTACTCTGATTCTCAACCATCACGTCTGTCTGTGCTCCCACTCACACTATGAACAGTGCATACCAATCTACATTCAACCCTTGTTTGTGCTGGTCGCCCACACTTGGAATCGATCAGCTCCTTTTTGTTCCTTCCATCTCTTTTACTCATGACCATTAGGAAACTTTCATTGACGGGTGAGTTCTAGTTGTAAATGTGCGTTTATTCCTCATCGGTGCTGAAATTGCCTTCTCTTCATCCAGCTCTCATTCTCAGGCCCTGATAGGTCCGTTGCTCAGTTAGCATGGTTAATGATGCATTTAGCACAGTGTGTAATTTTGTTTCCGATTTCCATTTTTTCGTTTGGCTTTAGTTTGAAATGAGAAGAGTCCCCAATGGAAGGGCCCTGTGTGTGCAGATGGTATCCTCCTAATGGTCCTCAGGGTAATGATGGTTGAAATAGGTTCCTAACCAGAGGCAGAGGCTGTGCTGGCCCTTGGGGGACATTCAGTTAGCCTATTTCCATTGTCATCATCAAGATAAAGTGCTCAATATCTGAACACATATATGTATAGCGCACACACTTATTTTCCAGCTTGGATTGGTCACTAGGAAAGCAGCAGAATTTCAGTGGAACAGATGAAGACGCTTTACATTAATTCCCCAGGCGAGCTTGAAGTTGCTGAATTGCTGCACTCATGCTCATTTCCCCCCCATTCTGAGCTCAATAGAACGTGAAAGCTTTGGATTATGTATTTTGGGCTATTGTTGTGCCACCTTAACACCAGTGATTTGTCTGAAGTGTCTAAGATCTCAAGCACACTTGCAGCTGCTGATGTCTAAAAAATGGGTTGGTACCGTGCCGTGCTTCAGGAAGCAACAGTTAATCTCCCCTCCACATCTGCGACATATGGGACTTTGTTTGGCCCTGCACCTGAGAGCGGCACGAGAGCGGGTCTGTGGCACCTCATATTTCATTTTGATAATGGCTTGTTACCCGTGGCAACTGTGCAGCCAGCGAGAGTCTTGCTTCTTGAAAGGTAGGGTAGAAAAAAAAGGGAAGGGGGGGTTATGAGGATGTGAGCTCCAAGGCCTCCCATCCCCCCTCCACCACCCTTTACTGGCTGGTTGCGTTGTAACCAGGAAAGGGTGTAAGACCCCTGGGGAGTGAATTATTACCTGTCAGCCCTGCAAGCTCCCTGTCATCCATAATCCTGTGCTGAGACAGTACAGGCCGGTTCAGGCTATCTGCTGAGACCACCAGGCCTTGGCCTCCAGGTCTGGCCCCATTTGGCCACAGCTGGGAAGAAATCACATTAACATGTTGCATTGAGCGTTACAAATGCACAGGTTAAGCGTAGCAGATGGACCTGCCTCGTACCTTCTGTAACATGGCAAGGGGTTCCTCTATCACTGCTCTCACTGGTTGCTTTTTTTCAGCTGCTCGACCAACTGAGCGGAAATGAATTCTTTACTGTGTCTGGAGAAAGTTTCTGCTCATGGTTTTGCTGATTCAGTGCTCTGAATCTCCTGGGTATATTAATCTGCGTGGTTTTTAAAGTGAATTTATAGATTGCCTGTGGCACGGGCATAATGGATGGTGCCAATTTTGTTGCATCTATTTCCTTGTTAATGTTGCAGCCTGCTGGAAGTTGAGTTGAATAAAGCGCTGAGGGTTTTTTCCTCCCACTGGTCCAATCTGAGTCCTTGGCACTCTTATGATTACTTTTGATTCCAAAAACAGGCGTGCAGTTGTATCCCTCCTGTGGTCCTGGTGTGGTTAATCCAGCTCTTGAAATTACAGCCGGGCTGATGAGCGTGTAAATTTTGTGAGGAAAACCTTAGAGTTCAGTGAAAGGCTAGAGGGAAAAGGAAGAAAAAGAGGCAGGAGGTGGCAGACCACAAACTGGACTAGTGACAGGCCTCAGTCCATCCATCCAGACTGGCTGTCTTCCTGTGGTTTTGCCGTGCTGCTCTTCAGAAACATTAACCCCTTGTCGAACATGGACTTAGTCTTTGCTTGCCAACCCACTGTGGCCACAAGCAGAGCAGCAGGAACACTGCATGTCTGTCTGGTTTTACGCTTCATGAAGCTCAGGGGATGGAGTCCAGCAATTAAAAGGGAACATATAACCTGAAGCTTGCAAAATCATCAAATGACCTGTGATTTATGTTTTTAGGCTTGAGTGGACCATATGTCCCATGAAAGAATCTTTGTTGAACATTGAAACCTCAAACGCTGTATGTTTTCTAAAGGTTTTGTTCTCCTTCGTCTCATGTCAGTGTTTATACATGCACTGAGGTTTTTCTGTTTTCATTATGGTTTTGCATTAAAAATGCTGCAGTTGGAGTAAGAATACCCGAAGAGCCATGTTTAATGGCTCCCTCTTTCTTATATGCGTTGTCCTTTTAAAATGCAGGACAGAATACCTCTCCTTTACAGGGTGTCACAGGCACACACGCTCTTTGATTTGTGTGACACAGAAGCTCCGTGCGCTACCCACAGGGCAGCTTGGAAGCAGCATGCACAACAAAAAGGATCTCTCTTGAAAGGAGGGAAAATGAATCATCCAAAATTGAATCCTTTGCATTTTCCATGCATATTTCATGTGATGAAGTAGCAAGTGCTGCCTCATCTGTACATGGATTTTCATAGTTTTAAAGGATTATTAACTGATGACAAAGCACAACTATCCAGTTGCTTCATTCCCAATCCCATATATATATATTATTATTTTATTTTTTTCAAACTATAAGTGTCCGTAGCAGACATTAATTCCTCTAGATTAGCTTTGCACGCTTTATAACTCCAAGTAGTTTATAATGAACTCAGAATGAGGGAGTGATTTTATTTTATTTTATTTTTATTTATTTATTTTTTTTTCTTCAGAGGAAATTCTTAAGTGCCTTCTGATTGGTCTAATTTCTATAGGTTTGCCAAGGGGGTGTGGAAGATGGTGGTGGAAACATGTGAAACCGCACATAAACAAGAAAACACTTTGAGAAATGTGCTGGTTTCAAGCATGTGAGATCCAGCTGTTTGTGCTGGAGCCAGAATTGGGCCCTGAATATCAAAGTGAGCAACGTGACCAACCGCCACAACAAAGATGTAGAAGCAACAAATTGATGTTCAGTTATTTAGTGTATAAATTTATTAACACACAGTATAGTCTCTTTAACTGACTTCTCACTCAGTGTAACCATGTTTGTACTAAAATCTGTTTATGCTAACATAAGACAGACATTTGAAACTGATTTGCTCACCACTAGTTGTTCAAACTTGTTCTGTTGGTGTTGGAACAGCCTAGATTTTAGCATAATTTTCCTTGCAAAGCCAGTGTCATACTGGTTCTTTTTTTCATAAAACTGTTGTCTGTTAAGTGTTTTGAACAAATCTAAAGCCTTCCCTGACTGTTGCTGCTGGCCAGGAAAAACAAACCGCACTGATCCCTGTGTTGTTTTTTTATTGTTGTTTTGTTTTATTTGCTTTTACTTCTGTACAGCACTTTGGTCAATTGTGGTTGTTTTTAAATGTGCTTCATAAATAAATTTGACTTGACTTGATCCAACATTGCTGTTACTTTGGGGAATCTGAAAAGGGTCAAATTGCCCTCGCAGCCAAAAACACATTTTCTTTTTGTCTCTGAGGCTAAAGTGCCATTATTTGAGAAGTACAAGCAGATTACCTGCATCCTGTGGCGATAACTTCTGCTTTTGAAATGCAACTAAAACAAATGAACTAAATGAACTTGTCCCTTGAAATAACCCGTTGGCATGCATGCCAGCTACTGATTGTGAAAGTCTTCAGTTAGTGGTGGGCAAAGTGCCGCGGTTTGACCCTCTTAATTGTCTCTGAATGGCTTCATCATGCGGGCACACCCGCATCATTTATCATTCATGCGATGCCTGGAACTTCCTGGTGTCCGATCATTCTTGATGTTGGTGAGGAAGTTGCCCTTTTTATGAATTATTTTATTTTTTTTTTTTTAAAAAGCTTGTGTGTTCTGATAGTTGATCCCTACAACATGAGTTCCTCATTTGTTCTCATTGCTGGTCGGTGAGTGCCTGCGTCCTTAATGAGGGTTTGCTCCAACTACAAATGGAGTCACCATTCCTCCATTCAGCTGTTTTTAGGAATTCACTTTATTGTTTGTGTCCAGACAAACCTAAACAAAGATAACGGCTCTAAAGTTGTTAAAGTGGCAGCTGGGATTACCGATGATCTGATGCAAGAAATAAAATACAGAATAGGATATGTGGGGGGACTTCGGCTTCACTAAATACAGCACAGAATAAAACCTAGCTCCATGTAAACATTGGCAGGTTGAGAGAAGGCACAAGAGATTCATTCCATGACCTGAAACACGATCACGGCATATGCCACAGCAGGAATAAATGTGTGGCCAAGTTAGCATGTGTTACATATGCAGTGGCCTTAAAAGCTTTGCTGACGCGACTACATGCCCCAAACCCTCCTGAGGATGGAGTCAGATAATGGAGCCATACACATGTTATCAGCATCTGCATTTTATCTGTTGCTTCTTTGCTAAATTATGTGGTTAAACACCGAGACTGTAGTTACACATTATGGCCACTGTGCTAAAGCTCAGCTGGTTTTCACTTTCAAATATCTCAGATTTTGAGGAGTAACCACCGCAGGCTGTATTTATTAAATTTACTTTGGCAGCAGTGTGATCAAGAACCTGTTTTTCTTGTCTATTTTCTTTTATCATTCAACATACTCTCATATATCTGAATTTTTTTGTGACTTCCCTCTCAGTGCAAGAAGTACCATATCGTATGTTTGTAACAACTTTTTAACAGTAAATTGCTCCTACTGCATCATCATTATTTATTTTTCTCATTTCCATCTCCTTGCGGAGTGTTTTTTCTGTGCTTCATTTCACAGAGATTGGCTCTCAATCAAACAGTGTGGGTGGAACACTAACGATCCTTTTTCTTGGATTTTCAATTTGTGAAGTTTTCGTTTCAGTTAGTGGAGTTATTTTCTTCGCCTGTTCAGCAACTGTGGCTATCACAGCTTGTACTAACAGTCTAGTTACTCTCCTGTTTCTTTCAAACAAACGGCTGTTTCTTCTGGAGGAAATGTAGCTATCCATCTCCGTGCCAGCGTTTATTTCCCTGGAAAGATCGACCAGACACTCGAAGCCTTTCACCACTGCTCTTTGATTTGGTGTGCACTTTCTAAATGAACATTTGGCACAGCTGACCTCTGCTTTGTGTTCAGCAAAGGAAGTTGTTATGAACACATGTCACCGTGATTTGGAACATTTGCTTAAGAGAAGTAATAAGTGCATTCAAAACATCCTTATTTCCTGTTTGGTTTGCGTATCATTAGCAAATCATCGCACATGCAGCATTTAATGGCTCGAATTTAAATTTTTTTCTAAAATGATGAAATTGGGAATAAACAAAACTGATCCAGATATTATTGAAGAAAAAAAAAATTTGGCTGTTGTAAATTTGGCCCACAATGCCTGAGAATTTGTGTCTGTCTTGGCAAAATTCAGCTTTTTGGCTTTTCATTAGTGTTTTTAATTCATGTGAGCTGAACAAACTTCCCTCCCAGACTGTTAGCTATTACATTGTGAAACTTTAAGATAAGAGGGCTTCTGTTTAGAAATGCCATAAATCTTGTTACGGTTTGTGTAGAAAGACTCCTTCCTGCATCCTCTCCTGCAGTTAACAACGACAGACTATCTGCTGAAGAGTACTATCAGAGCTGCAAACATTTTCATCATAAGCACTTTTTGTGATGTATTTCTCCTTGATTAGTCTCTAAACTGTCAAAACATTGACACAGATCAGAAGTGTTGTCTTTTTGTAAGCCAAATACAACATTTTCACCTTTCTTTCTGTGATGAGTGCTGCTTTTCTGTGTTTGGATTTTTGACAGTTCGAGTTGGTGTTGGCTTTAAGACATTTTGATTTGGTATATTCAGAATTTTCTTCCACTGTACATGGCTGATTAGTTGGTTTATATGGAGGGGCCCAATATTTTTACAGCATATTTTTTGCTTATTATTATTTGTTACCTTTTGAAGCGATTGAATGCTCATCTTGTGGTACGCTTTCATTCTCCCTGTCACTGAACGGACTGCTGTCAAATCGCAGCCACCACATTCACTTTACTGTATTTTTATAAGTAATGCAGCGACACAAAGTCTCCAACCTTTAGTAACATGTCCGAGAGGAGCGGACAGAAAGTCTTGCACAGAAAGTGATCAAGGTTTATTCAAAAGGTCATTACATTTATTGTGTTTTCTCCAAAAAAACAAATATGCAAAAAAGTTGAGAAGAGAGGTGTTAAAGTTGTTCAATCTAGTTGGCTTTAGTACTGACTGTTTTTCCTGTGATTATGTCTTGGTCTGCTGTGTTTGCATTAAGCAGGAAGGAGCTTATATACCGTGTGTGAGATGGAGAAGAGTGGGAGGCTGAATGAAAGAAGTGCACATGGCTTTATGGTTTTAGATTTCCCAACTTTAGATTACAAAGTTTAAATAAATGTGGGTGTGTTTTTATTTATTTAAACATTTGGGAATTTACTTGGCTGACCTGACCAAGAGATTTTGTGTGAAGAATCGTGATCTGATTATTATTATTTTCCAAGTTGCTCTTGTCTGACTTACCACACCTTGGTCAAAGCAATTATGTTGACGATAGTAAGGAGAAAAGGCCCACTGCTTCGGTCCTAAAGAACTCATTCTGAGTTGTGATCATTTTTCAGTGTTTTCTTTTAATGAGAATTTTTTTTATGGACCTGGAATGTGAAATAAAGCAGGGAATTTAAAACCTACTGTAACCCTTTTCTTGTCCTATCTATTTAAAGCTGCTTGGTTCAACCATTAGGATTCTAGTATCTGCCATTCTGGCTCTTCACAAACTTAGGTGACAGGTATTCACACATTTAATTTATTTAAGTGATGGGATGATTTTTTTTTTTTCTTTTTCCCCTTTAGAGAGTGATCAGACGCCCTTTGGCTCTCCTCTCAGCAATGCAACGCAGCATGTGTACTTTCAATGCGGTTCATACCTGCATCTGATTTCCAACCTCTCCATGTCACCCTGCTCTCTGTTCACTTGTCATGCTTTGAATGGACAGCAGAAGTTAAACCCTTGAAGCCCAAATTTAGTGTGAAAAGTTCTTTAATGGTTTTGTAAACTGTTTGAATTCCCAGCCCTCCACTGGTGTCTTTTATGGGGGCACCCTGCAGTCTGTAGATGGGAATTGTAGTAGATTTTCTGGATGACACTCTGCATACCTTCTAGCTTAAATCTGGAATGTGTTAGCCTAAATTTAGAGTTGGCTGTGTTTATTTATTTTTTTAACAGTGAATCCCTTTTGAGTGAATGAAGTGTTTTACCTGTGTGAGAATTTTGGGGCAAATGTAGGCGGTTTTTAATTGGTACTTAAGCACGCACGCTATTATTTGTGTATATTTTGGAGTTCACCATATGTGCAGTGAATATTTGGCTCGGACACTGTAAGATAAGTCTGCTCGCCTACACTTAGCGTGGTCATTTTCATCCATTTCTCAGAACTCCAAGCTTGTTTCCATTAAACTGAGGCTATTTTTAAAACAGTCTTTTGGGAATGGGGGTGTACAGTTAATGACATATGAATTCAAACTAAGCAGGGGTCCAGGGTGAGTAAAACGAACCACCTCCTCCTCTCCTTCAGTCTCCCCAACTCTTCCCGTAATGTGTGTGTCGGTTTATTAACCATGTGTTGTCTCACCCCTGCAGCTGTGCGTGTGTGGGAGATGGTGTTGTCAGCAGGAATTAGTTCTTCACTTGATGCAAAGAAATGTAATCAAAATGTTAAAGCCGCCCTTTAAATTGATAAAACAAATCTTTGTAAAAGTTATTTGTGTTTTAAAAGGTAAGGACTGAAAACCTGAAACTAATATATTCTTTTTTTTTATTTTTTTTTTTTATCAACAGATTCTACATTTTTTTTTTTTGCGATATATTCACTTAATATTAAATATCAAAATATTTTAACTAAAATTTTAACTTATAGATCAAAACACAGAAATACTTCTTTGCCATGGGAATAAGGGCAAGCAGCCAATTTTCATACTAACTTTTAATCTGAATGCTAAAGTTGGCACATGTAGGAAAGGTAGAGGCATTTTGCAGACAAAATGCTCCCTTAACCTGACAGAAATGGATATATCTGACCTTTTTTAATGATGTATTTTGCTTACTGTGTATGTGCTCAAGAAAGCGGATATAAATGAATGAAAACGGATCGTCTCGCATAAAGTCTGACTGCTGGCAATGAAAGGGGTAAACTTGCTTTAAACAGAGCTGAATTGTAGGCAGACTGATTCTCCAAACATGTGAGCAATTTCAGAGTAATTGTCTTATTGATAATTTAGCCTAAGTGTGTGTGCTTTTGCCCCTGCAATGATGTGGACTGCTTCAGGCGGTAAAACATGTTCATTAATTTTCTCTGAAGCCGTAAAGTTATTCTCAGAAAGGGAGACCACGTGAACACAAACACAACAAAACTGCTTCCACTCTGTCGCACACCCCCTTGCATTTTCCTGGTATGAATCTTTGTTTGATCTCTCTTCATTGCCTCCTTTCTCCCGGCTGGCTCCACTGTCTCTCCCTGAGGGGCAGTTTCTGGTGACTGACTGCACGAAAACCATCCGAGAGTAAACAAAAACCCAGACCACACTATTGCTTTAATGTCACAACTGAATGACAGGAGAATGTGACAGGAATAAGGGGCAATGCACTTTCACACTCGGGCTATGTCTGAGGCTGACAGTAGCCCTCCAGCTAAACACAGTGTGCATTAGTTTTGGTCTGCAGGTAGCAGGAGGATGAAATGTCAGGAAGTCCAGTTTGAATGGCTTGGACACAAAGCTAGTTCACAAGTGTTTATACTATGCTGAGGCAGGATTTCACAAATTGTTGCTTGCTAGTTGATGCTTGCAATGTTACCTGTTAAATCAGCACAATGCAGCAAAAAATGAAGAGTTTCCACAGCATGACAGTTGCTTTAATTTTTGGATTTGTTACCAGTATTGGTTTTACACTTTTGTTCTCTAAATAAACACTAATGTTTACCATTCATGTCTTTCCTGCCACAAAAGTATCAATATTCCTTTTTATTTTTATTTTATTTCTAAATGAGCTACTACCTTCCCATTCCAGTCTCTCCCTTGACAGCATCGCAGACAAATTCAGTATTCAGACTTGCCCTGTAATTGAGGCAGCAGCAGCCTTCTGTGTTTTTACCTTGTGGGGCTTCAAGGTATCAAAAAATAGCTTTCCACAATATGACGGCATCAACGGGAAAGCCTGGGTAAGCGTTGGCCCTGACATGTTTTTTTTTTTTTTTTTTTTTTTTTTTTTTTTTTTTTTTTTTTCTGATGTCAGTCAGTTAGGTCATTTAAACCACTGTCTCTATTCTGAGGAAACTTGAACATTTAACCTTATTAAAAGCACCCTTTAAACAAGTAAAAAAAAACACTAACACTTGCTACCATCTGGCTTTTGAGCACAATGGGGAAAGTCTTGAATAGGCATCAAGTCCCTTGTCACATTACTCTGCAGTAGTACCCAGATATTTATTGGCTTTAGCCCTGATCAGCATTGATGGGAATGTGAGACCCAGAGCTATGGTCAGAGCTACAAGAGCGGGCACAGCTCACTTTTTCTGTACAGAAACACACGTTTACTGACCATAACGGCTCACATGGAGGATCTGAAACAAAATGTACAAATTGTAGATATTAGGAGAGAAGGGGGATTTATTTCTATCCATCTGCAAGATAACTGGCTGCTCATTCTCAGTCCTGCTGTGTGGAGCTGATGTCTGCTGTCCAATCAAAAACTATTAACTTGTCTGATAATCTGAGGAAGTTGTGCTCATCACAAAAATGTCATCCAACACAGCTTGGAGGATACATTAGAATGCTTTTCCCTTCATGTTGACGTAACCACAGGCACAGGCTTGTCCCCTGGGAACCTGAAAGCTAGTGGGAAGTATTAGATTGGTTCTGCATACAGAACACGCAAGTGCCAGCAGTGGGAAGGAATATTATCTGCTAATTCTAGAAGGTGTACCCGGGTTTAAAAAGTTTGAAATTGCCATGTGTTTCTCTAAATAATGTTGTCAGAACTCATGTTTTTTCCCTTTTTTATTGCTATTCATATGTTAAGAGTCTTCATGGATTGACCATTAGTCTTAAACTATTCAAGCTACTTGAAAAAATGCACGTGTGTAACTTTAGGACCTAAAGAGACATATAAAGCAACTCTTTAATGGTCAAGAAAAAAAACATCTACATATTATGTGTATGTTCAATCTAATTAAGGCTCACTGAATGTTTTCGATATGTGATGGTACCAGACCTATAGGACTAAAATGAGTTGGTGTCTCCAACAGCACTTTGTGTATTTTATGGATGTCTAAAATCACAATTCAGACATCAATATGGTCTCTAACCAACCTAATTTTGATTCATAAACAGCATTTAAGAATCAGTTGGTTTTCAGTTGACTGGAAACCCTCACATTTTTGATTCTGTGCCGCTCAAATTTACACACCAGCTGCAGGATAATCATCAACATGCACACAATGACAACTGGGACAGCACAGCCGCACTCGCACGCTCTTAATGGTTTGTATGTGAGGAGGCTTTTTACCATCAATTAAGAGGACACAAAGCTGTGTGTTCTGACATTTTAGTTAATTTGTGTGCATCAGCTAAATGGATATACAGAGGCAGCACAGTAGAGCAGCAAAGGCAGACAAATTGGCCATCTTCTGAGTGCTCAGATAACACTGGTGCTATGTGTAGCCAACTGTGAAATGAGGGACATACAAAGTTCAATACCCAAATATTAAATGGGGGGAAATGAGGATATATCATTATTAATTTTCTGTTCGATTTTTATTTGTACAAAAAAGCTGTCCGACAACAATGGAATGATTCTAATTTGATAAATGAGTGAGTAAAAGTCTCGTATGGCAGGTTTGCAGACAACTATGATGGTTAAAGTTTATTAAGAACAAACGGGTACATATTCTTTTAAAGACAAAAAAATTTATTGACAGTAAGACCGTCAGATTGCAGTCATTACATCACTTATCATCTTATCTTCTACACGTCTCCTTCAGCCACAACACAAGGTGTCTTTATGCTATACATTACAAACAACTTGTACATTAAAGAATGATTCAATCCAAACAAAGTCCAGATGTTTAATGACAGAACCAAATTGTTGTGAAGCCATTTCTAATAAAAAAGTTTGTGTAAGTAATGTGGTATTTAATCAGATCTCTTGTGTAAATTCACTTTACTTCTCTATGGAAACTATCGTTATTTTAACAAGAACCAGCAGCCCAACTATGATCTGGCTCACTTCCTGCAACATGCTCCAATTCTGTGTTTGCAGCCCCTCTGAAGTGGAAATGAAATGTGTAAAAGAGGAGCGAGTCTGACTGCCCAACATGTGCAAGAGACACAGGTCACTTACTGCACCGAGGCAGTTTATTCACCAGGACGATCTTTTTAATTAGGCTATGTTCTTTTAATTAACCAGCCAGTATAATGTCTGTGTCCATTTGTCACCCTCTTTTGTCTCCTCACAGTTCCAGAGGTCCCTGCTTCCCATTATATATCCTCATTCACCGAAAAGTTTTTTTTTTTCCTCTTCTCTTTTAGATTAGCATGATAATACGCCATAGAGGGAGAGAAAGTGGCGAAGAGCTGAGGGCTGTTCATCAGATTCAATGTATGCAAGTCCGTGGTTATTATCATACTGAATGTACCATCAGTTAAACTAACAGTCTGAATTCCAACATTTATCTCCAATATCACAGAATGACTGTCAATTACCAAGGAAGCACAATGGCAAATTACAGGTTATGTCTTGCTCCTTGGAGCCTGGATCTTCCCCCAGCGTAATTACACTATGCTAATTCTGCCCCCCCGTACAGTTGCCATGACAGAAAGAACGCTCCCCAACTGTTTCGATAAGAAGTGAAATTTGAGTGAGTAAATGTGTTCATTTAGGCACCAGCATTGCCACTGAAACTGGAGCACATCCTCGGTTTCTCCCTTAGGCTCGGGGCCTTGAGGGAGGAAAGGCTCAGATGGAGCTGGCAGCCATGTTTCCAAAGACGGGGTCAGATGCAGGTCAGGCCACCTTGAACTCCTCAGCTGGATTTATTGTGTCGTAGGTGGACAGGGTCACGCCGCTCTCCTCCCCTCAACACGAGGACTTTGTTAGCATCGGACACTGAGCAGACACCGGCAGCACAGACAAATCCCTGTCATGTTCTCTGAGTAGAACCCTGCAGAGGTCAGAGGTCTCATGTTAAGGGTGTTGGCATGACCCGAATACTGATTGATTTTCCCAAGTTGGTATCAGGGGAGGGCGGATTTGCCTGGTGATAAAAGCGAGGGTTAGAGCAGCTTACCCTAACCACCTCTGGGGATGTGGAATAAGTGAATAGGGTATAAAGAAATAGGAAACGCTTAGTCACAACTTGTTTGACTTCTCTGCTCTAGTGTATAAATTAATGGGTGCGTATTTTTCACTTTCCCTGAAACAAGACACCAAACCACATGTTTTCCTTTTAATGGACAGCTGAGTGGGAAAGGACACTAGTGTGGTCTGTTTGTCATTTAGTGGAAGATGGAGGCCACCCTCCCCAGTTCCTCCACAAGATTTATTAGCTGTTTAAATGCATGAACACGCTGGTCATTGACAATTATATCAATCATTTAAGCTGTGTAATTCTAAGTGCTTGATAGGTGACCTTAAGCTTTATATTTTATAAAGCATCCCAAGACGGTTGCATTAATTTTCACAATTTTACTTAATTTATTTATTTTTTTAAAGTTATTCACGTTTTTTATTGTTAATTTCTTTTCTGGGGAGGAAACTTGCAGTTCCAGGACCAGTTTTGGGCTCACGTTCGTAAAATCTTTTACATTTTCATAAGGCAGCTGTATTTACACACAGTTTGCCCTTATTTTGGTTCTGCGATGATGTAGTGCCATTTAAGTGTCTCGGTCTCCACTGATGAAGGTCACAAATGAAACTACAACCTTGAATTCAAATGAAGACTTTTAGAAATAATTTTGATCCAGACCGACTGGCAGTTTATCAGGAGATGTACCATTGTTATGGGTTTAGTTGTGCGTAGCAAAAGCTTAACTTCGGAGCTTTTGATATGTACTTACCAGTGTTTAATTTACATGTAATCTTGCTCCCTTGTATTACATATGTTGCCTTTAAGCTAGAAAAGACGATCAACGTAAGTTTGATGGTTCGTTTTGCTTTTGCAAATCGGTTTATGTAATTTATGACTCAAAACCATTTAGAAGCCATGGATTTGTCTTGTTGCTTTAGTCAAATTAATCTGAGGAAAAATGAAATGATCTGGTGGCCATAGAATCATTGCTTGAAAATGGATGAAGAAAGGCAAGCTAAGAGGACAGGTAACTGGGAAGATTTTGTGCAATGCTTGGGTTGTATTTCGTAATGGTCTTAAGTTTTCGTCGATCCCAAGACTTGATTCTGATTCTGATCGTGGACGCAGGAACTTTTTCTTGGGTTAATCGAAGGTTCCTGCAGTGAGCTCAGTTGATTAACAAAATGCTGCTGGGGTAGTATTAAAAGGGTGGGGTGTGTGTGTGTGTGTGGAGAATAAGAATTTTATTTTAGACGTTTTATCTAGCTCTGTATTTGTCATGTAAACCCCACCAAGTTGTTGCTTTTAGTATGCCTGAATAGTAATTAAGACTGCTTGGCATGAGGCTGATCATTCCTTCCCTAGATTCCTCTGACCACATGTTGTGTGACTGTGCATTGTTTATTTGAGCTGACATAACAAGGGGGTTGTGGTATTATTTCCACAACCACGGTCTTGTATTCTCTACAATCAATCGGAGTGTCATTTTGTAAGTGTGAGGTTTGACTAATCAATCCATGTATTATCGATTCTGTAAATTTGCAAAGGCTGAAAGTTCAAGTTGGCCCAAACAAGCAAAGCAAACATCCGGTGCAGCGGTCCAGAGGCCGAACACTGATTTCATTACTCCTTCAGTTGTGGCTCCAAGTTGTGGTTTTGAAATGATTCAGTTGCCCGTTGAAGGATACTGTTTATACATTTCGTCAGCACTTGATTCTGAGCCCGAGTTGGACTGGCTTAATCTTTCTTTTCTTTTTTTCTTTTCACTACATAGACCGAATAAATTACAGAGCGCTGTAAAATTAATTTAAAAATTTTTTTTTCCCTCCAACTGTTGGCGTGATTCGAGCAGATGGCCTGATCTACGTCAATAGCTCTTCTTTAGCTGTGTTACAAACACGGACTATTAAATTCATCTAGATGCATTTAGGGGCAATTTCCAGTCTGGGGACTTAAAGTGCCTTAGAGATGCTGTAGTCTGGAGCCTTTGTTGCGCCTGCACAGGAATTTTCTTTTTCAACAAAGCCTTATCTGCCTTTTTGATGTTTTTCCCATCCTGTAGTGTAAGTTGCTGTAAATGGTGAGCATAGATCTTTGTCTATCAAGATTTCATTCTTTACCGCTGAAACAAAAGAATAATGACCACATGCTTGACGATATCACGGTACCTGGGTGGGACTGTTATTGACACACAAAAGGCATTTGTACTTTTCATCTGGGATTTGTGGCTCTGATGTCCAAAACAAAGAGAACTTGAGAGTGGAAGAGAAAAAGTTGGCAAGCTGTTTTTGCCTTACCCTCAACTGAACCATCACCAGCTTATGGCTGCCAGCTGGATTGCTCAATAATCCAGAAGATGCTGCCTGCAAGTCTTGCTGGGCGCTGCAAGTTTAAATTGTGTTGGGTCGGAACCTTCTCAGTCATCGTTTGTCAGAATTAGTCTTTGCAGGTTATTGCATCTAATAACAGCTCCAGAAAGCTGAAAAGAAGTGGTCAATCATCTTTCGATTCTATCATGGCAAAATTATTCAAACGGCTAACATTTTTTCCAAACAATAGCCACATAAAATAATTTTAAAAAGGTCAATTATGAATGCTTATTGCGATTTGGTACACACTTTGAACAGATTGGACTTCTGATTGCTCTTTGGCTTGAGCAACGGGCAGAGTTATCAAATAACAGGGTTGTTTAACCAGTATTGTTCCCATTGGCTGTTACCCTTTCAAAATATTTCGGTGCAGCCAAAGTCTGTTGGTTAGTTGAAGGGCATTGCAATGCATTTCCACACAAAGCCTTCAGTACTTAAAATTTTATTTTCAAAGAATTTAAACCTACCTTGCACAGTGAAAATACCGTCAAAGAAGAAAGGAAAGGTTGAAGGTAGTACTTTCTATTATTAAAATAATTGTTAAATATGATGGTTGTGATATAGTTGAAATACTAATAAATAATTTTACAATGTATTGTGAATGTTTTGGGCATAAAATCTATAAAATTCCAGCTGCAGTGCTCTGATATGAGCTCAAATGTTCCCGTAAGTCATGTTGAGGTTTTTAAACTCTTTTGTTGCTGTTCAGTGTTTCCTTTATAAACACGAGGGGGAAAAAAAGCAATGTTCAGTCAACGTTTAAATTTTTGTTAATATTTTCTGTAATAATTATCAAACGAAGATGATCAATTAGAAGACTGTAAAAGTACAAGATTGATGCACCATATAGGTATATTTGTAACATTGTTACTGAACCAAACAAAGATGACATCATTTCTGCATTTTCCAAGAAAATTGGGTTGTTTATCCTTGACTTCACATTGCCCTTGTAACAAACTACCCACACTTTCTCACAATGAAGATGATATTCACCTCGTGTTGCTGCCTAATGTTCAACTGAATTCTGATCAGCAGTAGGTGTAACAGTTTGAGATTATATACTTATGGTTCATGAAACTGCAGAAAGTTGCTTTTTAACCTCACTGAAACTCTCAATTATTATATTTATTTACCTTTTTCCTTATTACAGTTAACATGTTTCAGTCAATATTTTACAGTATGATGCTTTTTCTACGTTTGAGCTCTGGCAAAGTGAATATGCTTATAGGAGCAGATTGCTAGAGCAGATTTGTTTCACTAAATCCAAAAGCAAACTGTTGTCATGCAGGAGGCATTTCCAAACACGTCTTTTGCCCAGAACACAGAGCAGGTAAATTCACTTTTATGTGGCACCTCTTAGCATTTTCCCAATGAAAGGAAATGTTATATCTGGCATTATTTTGTTATTGTGAAATGTACTTTGAACTTGGAGTCCTTTGATAGGAAAATACAGCATGACTGTGTTTACAGTGAGTCTTAGCTGCCATAACTGAGAGCTGCTGTTCGTTATATCTACTATAAACACACATGTGAGACTCGTCTCATTTTTCTTCCAGATACATGGACAGCTGCAGCTGAAGCCTGTTCCAACCTGGTTTATCTACTGGATTGCTGTAGTCAGCAGGCTGTTTGGAAGCTGTAAGGTAAGCAATGCTGTTTCTCTCCAACATGAATGCTGTGTAATTAAAAGTTAAAGATGATTACGCTGAAGTAAATTTGTTGTGACATGGGGAAAAAAAAAGGTCACCTCAGAGACCGCTGAGCAACACTTAATCAATGGATGCTTAATGGAAATACATTTTTTTCTTTTAATAAATCCTTGATTAACCTAAGAAGTAGCTCATAATCAAAGGACGTAGCTGGATACTGGATGCTGGAATATGGGCTGCACAGTGGTGTGGTGGGTAGCATTGTTGCCTCAAACCAAGAAGCTTTTCCTGGTTTAAATTTTGGCTCGAGTCTTTCTATGTGAGGTTTGCATGTTCATATCCCCATGCTTCCCTCTGGGTACCTGGTTCATTCAACCGTATAAAATGGTGACTAGGTTAAGTGGTCATTCTAAATTGACTGTAGGGGGTAGTTGGCCCCCTAGTTGCGATGGACTGGCGCCCTGTCCAGGGTGTATCCTGCCTGTCCCATAATGGCTGGTGGGGCAGACTCCAAACCCCCAGCAGCTGTGAACTGGATGAAGTGGGTATAGAAAATGGATAAATGAAGAGGCTAATAGTACAGCATGCACTGTGCTCACTATTCAGTATCTGATGCTGCGTTCTGTGTTGGCATTTTTAAGTCCTTGTTCTCAGTGGTCTAAGATGGGTTCCTTTTATGAATTTATATTCATTCAATGCTGGATTGCATTTGAGAATCCTGTATTTGTGCTTTATATGAGCTCTTTTCACTGGTTTTATTTTGGTGGGGCATCTGCTTACAATAAAGAATGGAGAATGCAGGGTTTTGTTCACTACACACAGTACTTGCCAGGATTAACAGATGGAAATTTGATTGTAAATGGGTTTCATTTAAGTCATGAAGCAAATGTTTTTTTCCACTGATTGATTATAATCATCATCATTGTTCCAAAATTAGAAAATACTGTCGGTAGTCTCTTAAATTATGGATACTCAACAAACAAAGATGGGTACATGCCCAGTGTGCTTTGAGCATCGCTGTTTGGATTTCAAGTAATCAGTGGGTAAAGAGCTGCAGAAATGCATCAGGAAATTGGAGAATCACTGAAAAGCTACTTTTTCTGGTCAAGAATTTCCTGTGATCTTGAGTGTGGACAGTAGAGGACGGGGCCAAGTAGTGGTGATGACAAGACACCTCTTGGGAAGGCTGGAGACAGATGGTTGGACAGATGCAGTCTTACTGACCTTGAAAGAATCTGAAGGAAAAAGCAGTAAAAACATCTCAAACAAGTGGCACTAAACCATTCATGAGGAATGCCAATTATGTGGTTTACTTGCTATTCTTGAGTTATTTTGTTGTTCGATGTGTTAGAATGCACATAGATGCTCCCATGTTGTATCTCTGTGTTATCATGAACACAGCATATATCATTTGGGGGAAAGCACCCTTGTAATTTGGTTTGTTTTGATTCACATTGTTTGAGTTTGGATGGCTTGTGAACAAAACAAAGAGGAGATTAACTGATTTATGAAGCTGTTAATTGGTAAAAGGTTCTTGTAGTCTGCAGAGACTAAGATTTGATGTCACACGAAGTCAATTTATTTAGTTTCCAGTTTTTGCAACTTGGTTTCATAAATTTGCCTTTTTTCCATAATTTAAATTTTTCAATAAGAGAAAAAAAAAATTATGCTGAATATAAACATCAGTTAATGCCGTGCTTCTCTATGCACTGTTTTGGCATCAGGAACTGGCAACTATCTGTCAATAACAACTCCTTCATAACCCACTTGTTTAATCAGATGTGTTCTTTCAAACACTAACACATGTTAACAATTAGCTTAGTTTAGTTGATGGATCCAAATCTTTGGTCATTGTATAAAATGAGAAATTGGTCAAATAAAGTGGTCATACAGTAATAATTTATGTAATCCCAACAGCCTGAAGCCCAAACCTACCAATAGCAGTGCACACACATGAACAAGCAATCATGGTTCACTCTGCAATGTTTACATGTGGATCAGTCTAATTTCCTGCTCTCTACCTTTCCCTACACATCTTCACAACCTGCTTATATTATTTGCATAAATTAGCAAAGTGAAATAAAAAGCTGGTCAAGAGAAGGCGATGTGCATGTGTGTGACAGCCACTGCAGTTTTTCACTCCATCCTGTGTATCATCATAGCATTTCAACCATTGTGGTACACTCCACAATTTAAGATTAAGCTCTCGTCTTCATTTTACAATGAAAGCTGCTTATAGAATACTTAAGTTTCAGTAGCACAATGGGGAAAAGGGGAAAACCAACAGAAAAAAACACATCTGGTGTAAATAATAATGACGAATATAATTGATATGCTCGTGATATGAAACAAAGATGATCGTATAATAAGCGTTTCTGATAAGCCTCGCTCATTTGAAACATCCGTTATGATATGTAACGATGCCAATGGGAGTTGTTTACATGTAGAAGCATCTGATTGAGCTTTTCAAACCAAAGTGCCTAGAATAAGACCCCTAATCCCAAAGTGTTGGAGAAGAGATGCCAGAATGGAGGGCATGAGAAAAAAGGAGAGCAAGGAGGAAGTTTAAACCACTTATTCCCCCTGTCATCATGGGGAATGTGAGATTGTAGCAGAATGAGGTTAGAGCACTGATAAGGACACAGCAGGAATATCAGGATTGCAGTATTATGTATTTCTGTGAAACATAGGGGAACACATTCCAGACTCCAAAATATCTCTATATGGCTTTCAGACAAAGACTGCAGACAGAGCAACAAGACTAAAGGTGGTAGGAAAGCTGTGCTTCTTAAAAAATGGGTGGTGTAATGCTGGACTTAAGCTTGTTACTGAGAAGAAGCGTCTCTGCACCGTAGAAGCTGAACAGCTGGCTATGAGTTTCAGGCCACGTTTTCACCTAGATAATACTGTCAAGAGTCTCTTAAATTGTGAAATCCATGAATTCCTACAACGAGCATGTGCCAATCTTTGTTTAACCACCCATGATTACTTCGGTCAGTTGTTGTCAGGCGACAAAGACTACACCCAGCTGTATTCATGGGGTTCTCTGGAAATTTCAACCATGTCTATTTGCTGCACTTCTAACTTTCAAACAGTTTGTCAACAAGTTGTTTTTTTTTTTTTTTTTTTAACTATTCTGATCATTATTATTCCCTCAATGAATTATACTGCGACAATACAGCTTCCCCTCGAGAGTTACAGTTCAGTGAGCATTGCTAAAGATTTGAAGCACACATTGAAATTCCAGCAAAATTCATACTGATGGAATGTTTCAAAATGATCGCCAAGGGTCTCTGAGGGATTGTTTAAATATATGAAAGCTTATTTTGTTCGTGGCAGTACAATAATGGTCTTGAGTTGCTACGAGAATAGATGCAGTCCTGATTTCAGGACATTTCGGGCAGCAGACAGTGAAGCAAACGCCACAATCAGCCTGATATTGTGCAGGCCTCAGGGGTTTTATAACGGCAAAGGGAGAGCCATGATCAGAGCCGGGGACTGGATGGTGGGCTGTGAGAAATAAGCGGAGATGGAGGAGGGTAGAGGTGTCAGGCGTATAATTGGGGTGAGGAGATCTCTGGGGTGGATAGAGGGAAGCTTTATTAAGACCGCTCAAGTCTGATGTGCTTGCATGGCCGCCTAGCTCTTCCTCGCGCACCCACGCCTATCCTCAATTTCCACAAGAGACTCTGTAACAACAAAGGGATGAAGGCCAGAGTCCTCAAGCTCCTTTCAGTTACAGATAAGACAAAAGACCCCATTACTCGAAAAGCACTGAGAAGTAGTGTATGGATGTGCCTTTTCTCTTAATTCAAGGCCTTTTTGTTCCTTGCTCCTCACTTTTAATTTAAGTCACTGTATCTTATCGATGGTGCTCCTGTTCTGTATCTGTAGATTCTTTAGATTTGTAACTAAGTTTTAGTTTAAAGAAATGTATGTTGGTCTTGCTTTGAGCTGTGTAGCAGAACTTAGTACCTTTTGATAACTTCCCTGCATTGTTCTACTCATTGTAAGTTAAATGTTATAGTAATGCAGCTTATTTGCTTATATTTATTGCACTCTGCATCACATTTCTTTCTGATACCTCTGTTGTGATCTGCTTGATACTCAACTTGAAAATATATTTTTAACTAAGCAATTATGAAGAATGCACAGCCAAAGTGTCGACACTTTGTTGGCACTCAGAACAGATGAAAGGGGAATAACCTTGCTTGCTTTGGCTCACAAGAGAAAATGAACTTCCCAGGGTGACTTCCCCTGTGACTGATTGCATCTCGTCTGATGGTGAGATTTGGAGCTTAACAGTTGATGATCTCCTGCTCTGCGCACATTTGATTGTTACTTTTGAAGTGTCCATATCAGTAAATCAATCCTTTTGTAGATGCATGCTTTCTTGACATGTGTATAGAAATGTTTGCCATCTTACGAGTTTTGTGAGTGACTCAACAAAGATTTTATATTGAAGCAGGAAGAGTTTATGGGAAGAATTAGTAGCCTCCCCCAGATCTTGCCTGCAAATTGGTTTCTTTGGAACTCATGAAAAATGGCTGGAGGTCTGTTCTCTTCTTCCTTAGTAGCTTGTTAATCCCCCACAGCTCTGGCTGGAGGGGAAGCTGCTTGCGCATACATGGCCCTGGTGCAAAATGGTGCTATTCCTCCTCCAGCCCCCTTCCGCCCTCTTTCCACTTGGTCCTACAGGGCTTCTCTAATCCTCTGCCTGGTCATAGTGGGGAGATTGCTGGCTTTTTCAAAGCTGGCTGGACTTCAAAGTTACAGGGATACAGGGACTTCAAGAGTTGGGAGAAAATTGCAGGCAAAGACAGTGAGGGGTTCACCTCCGTGTTTCCTTTGCCATTACTGAGGTGACACAGAAAAATGAAAGTACATGGTTTCACAGAGACTTTGCTGATTGGAAACACAGTGCCATTAATGAGATTCCAAGAAGAGATCAACTGGGGCTTTTGCTGTGGTTATGTTATGGAAAAACTGTATTAAATACAAAAACTAATTTAGTCACAAAACGGCAAACCTGAAAATATCTAACACAAACAAGATTTCACTCTGGTTTTTGGATAAAAGTTTACCTTCTTACACCTGTTTAAAAGACAGAGGTCTTCTAATCAGGATGTCTGCTAGTTGCCTCCCTTTTGGTTTCCTTCTGGGCACGTCCACCCAGCAGACCCAGGATTCGCTGAAGGGATTATATATCCCTCTGGCCTGGGAGCATCTGAGGATACCCCAGGTTTCTACCATGACCTGACCTGGTTTAAGTGGAAGATGATGAATAAATGGATTGATGGACAAAGAGAGAGCAACTATGCCAAGTTTAAAAAAAGAAAAAAAAATTTCTGAGATCATTTTTTTTTTTTATCAACAGATATCTGCATCTGTTCTCTATAACCTAAACAAAGCCCAACTAGATGCTTTCAAAAGCTGCAACAAAGTTGTGTAGTGTTTTTAAAAAAAAAAAGAAGGAAAAAAAAAGCCTGGTGAATGATATCCTAGTTTCTTAGGTCGGTAAAATATTTGTGCATAAACAGAACTTTATGGAGATGCAAACTTAGATGCTGCTGACGATCATACCTGCTGTCCTCCAGATATTTGGTCTTATCGAAGAGTCTTTTCTTTGCTCAGAAACTTTTCTGGTTGAGTAAAATGACTGAAGTATTACGGTTGGCAACCATCTGGTTGAATTCTCTAAATGCTAAGAAAAGAAGCTTCAGAGATTCCATTCCACAAATTCTTTTCATCACAACTTTCAGTGACGCTTGGGTATTACGATGCATTCTTTCGAATTACGAATCATTAATTTAATAAATACGAGGACAGGGCAATAAGTGTGTGCTGCCTATCTGCCAAGTCCTTAGATATTTCTCCAATCTTTCCTTTACCTGGTGACTGTTTCAAAAGAGGGTAATGAAAAGTGCTGAGGAAAAGACAATACCGGCAAATTTTTTGTTGATTATTCAACCTTTTCCTGGGAATATTATTTCCGTATAATGATGCCACACCACATTAGTTCTGTTGTAAGAATTTAGGGAATGATGCAATCTACCGACAGGCCGCACCTGTCATTCATTAAATACACGTGAAATATTGTGAAATGGATAAATGAGCATCCAAACAGTTGAGCAAGTCCAGTCTTATTTGTCTAGAACAAGAGAACGTTTCATTTAAAGAAAAACAAAAACTATATCAGTTGGTCTCCTCAGTCGCAACATTTAATTTGTCTTTGTACAATCAAAATGTATTTATTTATTTAGTTTTTCCAAAGAATGATAACTTACTAAATGGTTTTATTTGCTTTGATGGCACAGAAGGTTCACTCATACAGTATCGTGTCTTGATAACATGAAAGAAACATGACCCATATTACTTATTCAACATTTGAATGTGCACGACAACACCATAATTACTCAGTGGGAATTTTCATTATTCCCCATCATGGTGTTGAGGAAGACTGCAGTCGATATATGGTGACTCAGCCAGACCTGAAAGCCTGCGCACAACCGCACCCACACATTTTACAGTACTGTTTGAGCTCGAGAGGTCAATAAGCTTTTTAAACCTTCACCCAGGTTAGTTAGCTTAACTCGGCAAAGGAGGATTATGTCATCAACTAACTTCCTTAAGTAGCAACTGTTTAGGTTTTATCTTATTCTGTTCATCTCATGTCATTAGAACTGCTTATTTAAAAGGATTTTGGATTATGTCTGGATGCCCAGGGTGTAAAAGACCTGCAGTTTGGTCACTTTAATACACATTTGTTGCAGGAAGAAAAAAAAGGTTAAGAAAAGTTTAAGAAAAGGTGTTGTTTTTATGTTGTTGTTTTTTTTAAAATATGGAAATTTAATTGTAAATAAAAGTCTAATAACCTGCTTGCTAGCAAAGTCTGAAAAAATTCCTATCTTCTAATGAGGTAGATTAGTCTTTTAGTTAGTTTTTTTTTTTGTTAGCTTGTACTCATCAAGGGGATTAATTTGATTTTCATAATTGGTGCAAATTAAATTTACAATGTGATAGATTATCTAAATGTTGCCGGGCACTAATTAAAATGTCTTTACCGAGTCTTATATAGAAAACTCGGTAAAGACAGATGCACAAACAAAAGTGTTTATAAATCATTGAGAAGATCGACATTGAAATTTAATCTGGAGCTTTTTATTTATTTATTTTTTTTATTTTTAAGCAAATGCCAAACACTTGCTGATCCCTGAGTGTTGGATGGGACACTTTTGTTATGCTGGTTTCATGAAACAAACCTGCGTGTCTTCTCAGGCTGTAGAGAACACACAATTGACATTTTTACGGTTTGATGTCATTTTGCAGTTAAAATGAATAATGGATAAAATTATCGACAAATTAATCTACAGTGCGAAAAATTGTTAGTTGTGGGTCGTAATCAGGTGATTGAGTCTTTCCTGTCCAGGCTTTTAATCCACTTGTCTCATCCCCCACAGGCCAGTGAAGCAGTGACCCTATTGACAATAAAAGCCCATGGTTTATGTGCGCAGTTGATGCTTCGTGTAGTTATTGACCCGAAGCTGTTGGCATAATGTGGGCGGGACAGTCTGATTACTCTTATTGACCGCAGAGCAGTGAAGCTCGGTGGTTTGGTTTTCCCTTTATTTAAAGATGTTTTTCATCATACATCATTAGCCACGTTCAGGTAGTTTTCACACGCACTCATGTAATTTCTGTCACTTTGAAAGTGATTTATTTGATTTAGAACATGGAAAAAAAGTCAGGTTCAGGTCCAGCTTCAACAGCTTTATTGCAAAATATCGTGTTGTGATGCATGAGTTTACATGACAGACTCTCATATTTCTTATAATTCTTGTTTACATATGTCCTCAGTAGAGCACTAATGAAGATTGGTTTATTAATTGCTGATGTATGCCATCACACAGGTGATTGTAAGCTGTTTGCTAGAGTGCAAGTGTGCACATCTTTGGTACTGGCTGCAGACAAATTAAGATGCTTAAATTGATGCCCTTCGGGGAATCTCTTCTTTTGCTGCTTGTTGGAGGTGTTAGAGACAACAATTTATCTGCCATTTTTCAGATGGAGACATGGGAACATAACATGGGATAACATTTTTTATTTTTTTATATATATATATATATATATATATATCTCTTTATCTCTCTTTTGTATTTTGAATATTCTGGAATGATCAGTAATGTCTTTGACATGGGTCACATGGGTTAGTTTGCTGGCTCAGACCAGAAATGGTGAGACATGACATTTTAATCTTGATGGTGAGACGTAACTTGCAAAGTTGATCCCCCTTAATGAGCATTGAGTCCTCTTTGAAACAAGGAAAAAAACTATATGACTTGCGATATATGAACAATGTATGGAGTCTATCTCAGATATACTACAGAGGGCTGCATTCCACTCCTTCAGCTGTGCATGCAAGTTAGCTGTAGAACTACAAAAGCAAAACTTCCTCTAATTTCAATGCAGCCCTCATTAATACACCTGTCCAGTTTAAAGTCAAAATGTCTGGGATATTTCTACCGGGCATATTGATAACTTATTTATTATTTTATTTTATTATGTAGCTCTACTTTAACCCCCTTGTGTGTGAAAACCGGGATTTGGATAATATTTTTTTGACCTTTGATCAACTACACAGCAGACTTGATCTTTTATCATTTATTTCTGTCTGCATATGAGTTTATGTGCAGCCTGGCATGTTATTTATGTATCCCCAGGTCCAAGAATTTGACAACATTGCAGATGTGAAACATGCCATCAGCCTGTATGTATGATTTAAATGCACAATGCATTTGCACCAGTCGGCGTATATTTATTGTGTATCTAATAAATATCTACTCATTGATTTATGTTCTTGTGTTAAATGCAGTTAACTTAATGCGTTTGTCTCTGCAACAATATAACCCAACACAGGTGGACATGAACACTAAATCTCCCTCTTTCCCAAGACTTCCCCTAACTCCTACCATTTTCTGTAATATAATGTATTTCATGCATCTACATAAGTGTGGGCATTTGAAATGAGTTAATTTCCCCTCATCCCTTCTCAACAGGCTTTGCCTCTGTACTCAGGACTCCAATTTCTGCCCAGTTGTGGGATGAAGAAGCAGAAAGCTCTGTCCACAGCTGCTGTTTGCGCCTTGAATTTCTCTGCACACTTTCTGCGGGGCTGATCCGTGGAGGGAGAGGTTAAGCGCTCTTCTTAAAAGCACCTGTGTGTCTCAGAGATCAGGGAATGAGAGTGGGCGGATGGTGTGAGAACAGGAGGCAAGGATGATGCTGCTGAGAGGGCAAAGAAGGTGATTACTGAGGGTCGGCCTCAGGAAAAGTGGCACAGGGAACCAAGATTATAGATTTATTTTTTTGTAGTACAACAGAACATTTCACAAACTGGCTTATCAGTCCTCTCCCTGTTTGTGTTTTTTTTTTTTTTTTCCCCAACCACTCTTCCTTTTGGCTCTTGGAGCTTTTCTTTTCTTCCTCCGATTATTTGGTTTGTCCTCTTGCATTTAATTTTACCTGTCTTATTTCACTTTCACCCTCAACATAGCATCATAAGCTATTCTCATCCCTATTCAGTTTGCAGACCTGGTTTCCTTGCATCACTCGGTACACAGGCTGCTGCCTCTTTGTTTGACACATTGTGTTTAGCTTTCAAGTCCCTTTTTTACTTCTCCGACTGCCTTGCCTACTCCTTGAGAGAAAAAAAAAAAAAAAAAAGTTGACATGGCATCACAAACAAAAGGCTTGGTAAGCTTTTTAGAGCCAGTCATGGTGCACCATTCCCCCGTCATAATTACTGCTGAAACAAGCAGCTCTGGGAAGGTTCAGCACTGGCAGGCCCGTCATTACTGACAATCTCCCAGCTTTTACCTGCCACAGCTAAGATGCTTTCGTACTGCGGGGCTGTGATGATTGCCCTACTGAGCTGGCAAAAGAAGAAAAAGTGGGGGCTCTGGGGTGGAAGGAAGGTTGATGATCAGAGATGGGGAGCGGTGCACAACTGGAGGTTTTTAATAACTTTGAGAGAAATGGCAGCACTGCTGATACCCTCAAACAGAAGAAAAGTGTTTCAAATGAAAAGCTGCTCCAAGCTGCCCAACAGCCACCTTGGTTTCCATGGCGATTTAACACTTTCCATGTCGACGTGGTAAACTTTTAATCTTTTACAATCACAGTGCCCTGTCAACCTATATTTTTGTTGAGCTGTCCGGCCTAAACCCCAAGACTGTCCACGCCCTTTACTTCAATACTCAAGCCTCTTCAGCGCAGGGTGTCAGGGGTCATTTGTTTTGCTTCAAGGTGTGTTTGCAACTTTTTTCCTGCCAAAACATGATTATTATTATTATTTTTTTTTATTTTTTTTGCCATACCTATGGGTTTTGATCACAAACCAGTTCCTTATAGTACTTTGTGTGTAGCAGAATTGGAACCTTGGCACGGCTTCACTTCAGCCATAAATTATTTTAGCTCCCTGGAAGAATTCCTTTGACTTCATTCAGACTGGACCATCACAGTGCAGAACATGTAAGTGTGTGGTCTGACATCTGCACTCCAAAGGTTTTCATTTAGGATGGGGAGACATTTTTATTAAATTATGATTAGCAATGAATTAACAAGAGTTGCATGTTTTGTAAATAATGCATTTTTCTGTGAAGCTATTGAGAATTTTGAAGAACAAGGCAACACAAGTAGTGTTCATGTCTTAAAACGTGTATTAGAATTTTTTGTTTTCATAAGAGCTTTTCGGTTTCTTTAAACATGATGAAATGTGACTCGTGATGCTTCAAGGGACTTTTACATCTGGTGGTATTTGAGTAATTGTTAGTCAAAATGCCATTTCGGAAGAAATTTCTGTCATTCTTGGGAATCAAATGTATTCTGAGTCACTGAACATTGTCATTGTGGTGATCAGTCCATAGAAATAACCTAAAGACCCTAAAAATGATGCTTCAGACCAGCCAACTGTTTTTACCAGTCATTCTGCAGCATGACTTCTTCCAATTCCACACAGACTGTGCCATAGAAAGAAAAAGGTGAGGCAGCTGTGGGCTGAGAGCAACTTTGACCCAGCTGGTGAAAACAGGTGTCAATACTTACCTGACTCGCTGGAAGCGCATGCCCCAAGGTGGAAACGAACTGGTTCTTGAGAAAACAAAGCATACGCAGCAGCACAAGGGAGGGAACGTTTATATTTGCATTTCCATTGGCGCAAGTATCTACCTACTCTACAAGCTATACGAGGTTAAAAAGCTGAGCTGTTAACCCAAAGGAATTCATTATTCGTTGGTTTCTTTGTTCTTATTTTTGCATTTGGAATTTGAAGTCATAAAAATTCAGACCTGAGTTGAAACTTGTATTTACTGTTGAGGCTTTAACAGGTCTGTGGTGGCATCTGAAGTTAGACTGAGGTCTCATTTAAATCTAGCACAAATTACTTTAACTGAAACAGGAGAATTGTTTAGCAATAAGGACCTGTTTTTTTGTTATGTAAACTCCTTCATTATATTTTTCTTAAAGGCAGCACTTTGTCCCTAATTACTTTTCTCTCGTTTGTTTTCTGGTTCATTGAGTCAAACTGTCCTAAAACTTTGTCACTTTACACAGTATAATTCACACGCAGACTATTTATACTCCCCTAACCCCGAACTTAATGAATGACTTATCAAGATATTCCCACCCAAAGGTCACATACATAATTCAGTAAATGTACAAAGTTGCAGGTAACTGGATTTGTATTAGTGTTTTGTCATCTATTACTCTGTAAGTATGAAAAGGTTCACCATTGGAGTTTGTTTTTACAATTCTGACACAGTGGGAGCATTGTTTTTCCCAAGGTTGTTAGTCTTCTCGTTTGCCTGCATGAGCCTGGATATGCTCTACAACTGCATAATACCAGCTCAGACCAGGTCAGCTTTGTCTCAAGGGCAAAACCTGAATAGCTCTACGTCTTGTTGACGGATGAAGCTCATCCATGCGCCAAGTTCAACAAGTCAGCCTCCCTTTCCCTTGCCATGCATCCCTTTAGCCTTTCTTTGTGCACAGGAGTCTATCTCGCTGCTACTATTGCACTCATCTTCTCCCTTTTCAAATGCTAATGGCACTGAACCATGCTGGAGCTCTTCAGCTCGAAGTGAACTCTCTTCTCAGAAGAGAATTTATGGATTGTCATGCAGAGTTGTTAAGGTTTGGCCCAGCGGGGATTGAGAATTTTTTCTTGTGGCCAACTCCTTTTGGCCACAGTCTCGCCAGCTTACTGTAATACACACACCATGGGTGTCTTACTGTTGTTATTATGCATAATGGAACAAAATTCAGTGTCATTGCTCATTCTGTACACCCAGGCCCCACTTCTAAGCCCACAGAAACCACTGGTGAATAGTGGGGTTTTTTGCCTGGCCCATGGATTCTAGTGTAAAAGTGTCCAAACTCTTCGAGAGTGAACAAATTAAATTGCCTCTTGAGAAACATCATTCTCAGTTTTTCCTCATCCTTCTAATCAAAACTTGTTTTGCCAGAGAACAGATAGTAACAATCAAAATCTTAGCTCCAGTAAGTCTGCTCTCTTGACATGTTTGGCTTGTGGGATGCATGGACATGATCACACAAATGGCGAGAGTATGAATTTGCATCTGTCTTTAATTATTTCATAGTTCCTTGTCTTTTCATCCCACAACTGTCAATGCACCTGCCAAAAAATGAACGGATAACCTTTTTTTTTTTTTTTTCGTTTTAACAAATATGACACTTTCAAATTGGCATAATCTATCCCTGAAAAACAGGAAAGCAAAAATGTTAAGGCGCTAATGATAAAAACGACTGTGTTCATTAATTTTCATCAATTAATTTTCATTAATCATTAATTAATTTTCATCAATCATTAATTAATTTTCAAAATATTTTTCTTTTCATTGTTCATTTAAGAGACTTTATCTTAGAGTGGAAGGTGGCTCATGATAAATGTCCTTTACGGCTCTGAAAACAGCTTTTTAAGGGTACGCTGCATACATCGGACTTTATGGCGACGCTTGGAAACCAGTAAACAAGTTCTTGTCCTAGCATTATATTTATCATTATTATTTATCAAGCCAACTCCTTACTTTCTTAAAATGGCTGTTTTCACTTTACATCTCAGTTTTATTGAGTACTGCATGTGTGGATCTATGAACATGCAAATAAGTTCTGAGGATCATTTCATTTCCACCCACCCCTCTGCCACTTGCTTGCAGCTTGTTTTGCTCATATGTTTTCTGGCATATAAACAATACCATATGGACATAATGATGTAGTTAAAAACTTCATTTAAGTTTTAGATAATGTTTACAAACTCCTCTGTACTTTATGCATCCTAATGACTTACTGCTTTTACTGTAGACAGTACTTCAGTGGTGCTGATTCTAATGATTGTAACATCTTTGTTAGGGAACCTGACTGAAATGAATCATTGTACCTGAGGTGACGGCCAAGTGTCACAAGTTTATAGTGAGCTTAAAGCCTGACTTGTGCTCTCCTCAGAGCTATTTTTATTTCTTGTTCTTAAATGCTCTCGTATGGTCGAGGTCTTAAATCACTTCCAGATGCATGAGGTTTTCAATGAGGCAAGAACAGCTCTTGAGTCTGCGTGCTTCATTAAACTCTTGCATGTAGAATAAGTGGAACACTTAGTGGCCATACTGATCAGTTCTTTCTTACAAGTTGAATATATCCAATTGTGACAATTAACAATGCAGCAAACAAGTACTTGCTATGAAAAGATAGTTGTGTTATGGCGTCCTTAACAGATTATATCACAAGACTTTATTATCCATGCTTTCACTACTGCCACAAGTGCAAGTTTGTGCACAAGTCAGCAAGATAGTTCATATATTCAAACCTGCTGGTCAAGTAGGCACTCTCTGTGTCGAGTTTGTTTAATTCTATTTCTCAGGGTTCCCTTACTTCCTCTAACTATTCAAAGCTGCATTTGAACCACAGAAACTTGCTCATCTCGTTTCTGTCCATATGCTGTGAGCTTATTTTACAATGGTCAGAAAAACGCTCTTAACATTTGGCCTTGGAGTGCAACAGGAAAGTGTCTGATTGGCATTCAGTCCCTCGTCAAATGACTCTGCAGTGGTTATGGGTATTTATCGGCTCTGGCCCCAATTAGCACTGAGGGGAACAAAACGCCGGATTCACATGCTGACTTTCCCTCTAAGGTTGCTGTGCACTGACACTGCCATAAGGAGATTTGGATGCTTTTCACACTTCAAATGACTTAATTTACCTTCTGCTTAACTTTTTTTTTTTTTTTTTTTTTTTTTTTTTTTTTTTTGTAGGGCTCTTGTACAGCAAGTCGACAATTGGCCACCGGCCACATCTGAAGTGTCTGAGACCGTCTGTCTTGTCTTTTTGGTGGGTAAACCAAAGTCGGCACTTTTGAACCCTGTAGAGTTTAGTTTTTTCCTCAGCTGATTAATCGTGTTACATCGTTGACGGGTTGGGCAGTGAGAGGGATCACTCTGAATGGCTAGTTGTAGTGAATTAACACATTAGAACAGCCTATAACTGATTTTAAACCATGTTGAGTGACAAAAAATTAAATGACCCGACTTCATGCAAATCTTTTATTTATTTTTTATTTTTTAAACCTTACTGAATAATCAATGGACTCCTGCTCTATTCTGCTCAGCATAGTTATCCTCTTACACGTGTACAGTGTACACAAGAGTGTAGAGAGGATTGGATACACCCACAAAGAGAGGTTCTCCTTGTGGGTGTATTCAAGAGTGTTGTTTTTTTCCCACACAGCTAACATGAGGAGACAAAGCATGGGGTTTTGCCATTGCCTCTTGTTCTTGGTGTCTGTTTGGTGTATAAGAGCCCTGAGATTTTAGTAGAAGGACCCAAGGCTGCATTTTGTAGCACTTTGCAAAAAGCCCTGGGTGTTCAAGTACTGGGTGCCTTGGTTGGAAAATACCAAAGCGCCTCGAGAGACCGTGGGTCAACATATATGTACATACATGTCTACATACATAGGCGTATTAAATCATATGTGGTAGTCTGTTTCTATGTTTGTCCTGGACTGGCCATCTGAGCTGGCGTACCTCACCTCTTGTTTGTCAGCTGGGAATTTCCAACTCAATATCACCCTTAACAGAATAAAATGAATTTGAGTAAATTATGTTGTTTCTTGTTATCTAAACCTTACATCCATTGCAAGGTTTTACTTACAAATAGCCCTTGTAGATGGCACTAGTCAGCTGAAAAAGTAAAACTGCTCTTTTGACATAATCTTAGCAATCCTGATTTGAAACAGGCACACCAGTTTATGAAGGTGGGGCTCTTCTGTCAGAATGAAGTTGTTTTTTTGTCAGTATAAAAGAGTTGGGGCGTGAGCTGTGAGCCAGTATTTAAAGTAATGGATTATCAGGTGATTGTTTTAATCCCTTTGTCAGTTGCCTCGTTTTAGGATTTCTACCATGCACAGTAACTCAACTAAGTTGTCAACATTTTACATGTGGGAGAGGCCACGACAGCCCAGACTTCATGCAGAGGAACTGAAAAGTACAACTATTCCAATACTAATTCGTCTGAATAAAACTTAACAAATCGTGTACAGAAGCAAAGGTTCTTGAGAAAAGACCAACCAGACTATTGACCATCTGGCCTTCACTGTGTCAGTGACCCCTACTGACATGCTGTCAAATGCTTTTCTTGAAAAATCTCCCATCTTTATTGCCAGAGCGTTTATCAGAGCCTCAGATCTTGGAAGAGAGGCTGTTGTAAACACTGGATTGTGTGCTTGATTACAGTCACACACTGGTGCTGTGGAATTCCTGTTGATTGTGCACATGAGTTGATTGGTGGTGATTCAAGTGATTTTAGTTGGGGAGGGATAGAGTGATGTGGCAGATTGATGTGGGGAGTGGAATTGGTGACTGCCAAGTTGCAGACTAACGTGCTATTTAAGACTGGGATAAAGCTTTCTATGTTGCTCATTATTTCTTGCGGTGTTACCCAACACAAGATGGGGAAAAGGCATAATAGCACCAGCTCTGATCCTCTTAACAGAGATATACCCTGGTTTGGCACCGCCACTTTGAAAGAAATCACCTCTTGGTTCAAACCTCTTCATTACTCTAACAAGCCTCTTGAGTTGTTGATGCGTTCTGGCAATTTCAGGTTTTTCTCAGTAATTAAAACAGGGTTGTGGTGTTAGTTATTTTTTCCTGTTGGGGTTATCTGTTTGAACCAAAGATTGGTTCACTGTATATAGGAATTACAGCAGCTTGTTTAGACCCTGCTTCTTCTCCCAGGGCTGTTTCAGCTGTGTGTCTGAAACATGGCTGCTCCTGCAGGCTCCTGGCGGGTGATCAACAACTTGGCATGTACACCAAGCATTAATACTGTTTTCTATTTCTGCTGTCCTCTTTTTTTTCACAATTTCTTTTCATCATTGGTTTCTAAATAAGGAATGCAGGCTCATTCAGCTGAAATTTGGCCAGGAGGTAGAATGTGGGACTTCATAATGGAATTATTTGAAAAAGAGGGCGGGCTGATTTGCTTTTTAAGGGTTTATCATAAAACATTTCTACTCGGTGTTTCCAGTGAATTTGATTCTTAATTGAAAGCTGCCTTTGAGCAATGTTTTTGTAATTCATGACTGCATGATCATGGAGACGGGAGAAATTGTGTTTTCAAAGCAGGCAATATTCAAACATCCACATGATGTCCCATGTGCCTCAGCTCAGCTGTGTTTGTTCCCAGCTGCTTCCTGTCATGTTTTCCCATTGCGCCTCTCTCATTTATCCCTCATCTTTCCCCGGTATTCTGCTCTCCCTATCATCACCTTGGCAAGAGCCCGTTCAAAGGCCCCGAAACACTTAATTGACTTTTCATTGACACAAGCTGTAATTGGCTTTTAATTACAGTTTTACATCTTGTTTTCAAATTCAAATCAATGATGTCAACTCATAGAAAGAGGCCCCTGTTAGTGCTTTGCTGTCGTTCACTGACGCTACAAGAGAACCTGTCGTCATCTTTGCTGGGTGTAACATGTTGTCCATCTTCTCTGAGGGCAAATTTACTCAGGCTATTTGGTGCAGGTTTGAAATTTAAACACAGACTCTTTAGAAAGAAGTTTGGGCTGTTGTTGGTGCTTTGCGACAGCCTGGAGTAAGATGTTCATTCCCTAAACTTACAATGGATCAAACTCTGTTGCAGTCAGGTAGCAGCTGGCTGTATTTATCCATATCCCCATTTGATGCACTAAACTTTAAAGAAGTCACCTAGCATCACTATGCAGGATCAGAATAATAAATTCACAATTGTAACTTGGCATGAGACAACGTGGAGTCTTGGCTGCCTGGATTGACCATATGCATAATGGTGCCAAAGTTTAGTTGTTTTTTTTTCCTAAATAACAACAAAGAAACCAACGAATAAGTGTTTTTATTTATTTGTTCATTTTTAACACCTCAGTACTTGAATTCATACACTGCTTTGTAGCCTAATTTATCTTGGGGAATAAGCGAAAAAACCAACAAAAAAAAAAAACATGAAAAACACGATTATGTCATGCTCTCTGGGAGATATATGTATAAAGCTTTATCATAATCAATAGTTTTTTAAACAGACAGGTTTGGCAAGTAGCCACAACGGCCATGAGGATGTGCATTGTGAGCACTGGTCGATAAGTCGGGGTCAGTCTTCCACCTCCGCTCAACACTCTAAAAGCAGTTCCCACGGTCTTTGCTATCAGCAGAGGGAAGATGAGAGCAGGCTTCTACTCTTAACAGTATCAGTTCTACATTAGAAAACTTTTTTCCTTTTTCTTTGTTCCGACTGAGCACGGCAGAAAAACCTTGGCACTGCTTGAAGATGTCCATAAACTCATAGACCTCAGGATGACCTATTCTTATTTGTGCTTTTGCCTGGATAGCAAGCATGTCCGGTCTCTTAAAGGCTCTAAGCTCTGCTACTCGGAAAGCTTTTCTCACATTAGACTGAACGCCCCAGCAGACGAGGATTGGCATGCATAGGAATTTCTTTTTCGTCACTTTCTTTCTCCTACTTTTTACTCTGTTGTCAACCTTTGTCCTCTTTGCCGCTCTCTGTTGGGCTTTCTCCAATTCCCTCATTTTGTCCTTTTTCGCTACATCTCTGTTTTCTCATTCTACGTTCCCTGGTGGCACTGGGATTGTGAGTGACGTTTAGCATCTCTTCAGCCGCCAGGGAGGCTTTGGGAGAGAGCCTGCTCTTTTAAAGCTTCTGTGATGTCCCCCAACAAACTGTGACAGTAAGACGAAACGTAACCTGGCAGCAATCGTGTAAACCATTCTATTCCCTAGACCTTGGACAGGTTTTTTTTTTTTTTTTTTTTTTTTTTTTTACTGCTCCATAGAGCTCATTCTGTTCTTCTTTCTCTTTTCCTTGCTACCCACTTGGAAAGTGTAAAATCATTTTCTTTACTTCTGGAAGAGGAAACTGTTATGTCCATTATGATTCCGACCATTACTGGACTAAATTCAAATATCATTCAGTCTGTGACTTCCAATTTGTTTTTTTCACTCACTTGAATGAAAGCTTCCTCCTAACCTGCACCCCTTAAAGCTTATTAAAAACTTTGCTTTTCATTTTCATTAAACTGTCATGACCAAAACGTAGAATCCCTGCTGAAAGTCAAAGCTCTCTTTTCACTTTAACAAGAGGGATTCATTTTCCAATTGGAGAAGCAGCATTTAGCTGTTATGCTGCCAACAAGTGGAACAAACTGCCAGTGGAGATTAAACTTTCACCAAATGTAGACAATTTTAAATCCAGGTTAAAGACATTTCTTTTCTCATGTGTCTATGCATGAAATATCTTTTAACTTATCTAGACTGTTGCCTGTTTTTAAATTCATTTAAATGATTTTATTTTTTCTCTTAATATTCTTTTATGTATTTTTAATGCTTCTTCCACTCCCTGCTGCAATGCTTTTATTTTATGTAAAGCACTTTGAACTGTTTGTACATGAAATGTGCTATATAAATAAATTTGATTTGAATTCACTTGCTTTGTGCGATTAACTGTGCTTGAAATGTAAATGAGGCCATAATTGTTTCAGTAATTTATATTTTCATAATTTACTGCTTAAAGGGGAACTCCGGGGCATTTGAAGCGCATTTCCATTGCTAGAGGTTGTCAAATACTGATAGTAGGACACAGAGAGGTGCAAATCTGCGCTCCCTGTGTGGAGATCGCGCTGTTCGCACACCCTGTCATGCGAGGCTAATACGTGGTGGCTAAGGGGCAAGCGCTAAACCTTCCACGTAAAACAACAACTTGCACACTGCAGAAACGTCACACCACTTTATAAACCATCCGACAATAAAGTCACAAGCCTTACCATCAAAACCATATGCATGGTTGTCACATTACTGGCATGGGGACGTTACAAAACAACTTTATAAACAGCATGTAACTCACCGGTTAGTTGTACGCTCGCGCATGTGAAAGCCCAAAAGAGTCGATGGACGATACTCTCATATACAAAACAATTATCTTCTCTAGAAAAACTGCGTTCAAGTATTTAAAACATTACAACAATACATGCCCAGTAATATTGTTTCAATGTTTTAAATACTTGAACACAGTTTTTCTAGGGAAGATAATTGTTTTGTATATGGGATTATCGTCCATCGACTCTTTTGGGCTTTCACATGCGCGAGCGTACAACCAGCCGGTGAGTTACATGCTGTTTATAAAGTTGTTTTGTAACGTCCCCATGCCAGTAATGTGAGAACCATGCATATGGTTTTGATGGTAAGGCTTGTGACTTTATTGTCGGATGGTTTATAAAGTGGTGTGACGTTTCTGCAGTGTGCAAGTTGTTGTTTTACGTGGAAGGGTTAGCTCTTGCCCCTTAGCCACCATGTATTAGCCTCGCATGACTGGGTGTGCGAACAGCGCGATCTCCACACAGGGAGCGCAGATTCGCACCTCTCTGTGTCCTACTATCAGTATTTGACAACCTCTAGCAATGGAAATGCGCTTCAAATGCCCCGGAGTTCCCCTTTAATATTGACTGGTGACCACAGGGGATTCTATAAAACTTGAAAAATAGCGAGGATGTTACAGTTGCAATAAGAAACTCATAGTGGAGCTTCTTGCCAACACACACTGTGCGTTGTCTCTGTTACATTCAGTCATCTGTTGAACAATCTATCATATTAATCTTGGGTAGCTCTCATGTCTAAGCCTTCATTACTGATGCCCCATTATGTGAATTTGGGTCCCTCTGAGGCAATGAAACCAGGCTGATAACAAGACCTGCCATTTAAAAGGCCACTGCATGCTCGCTGTGTCACGTCTCATTACAAATCGCCATGATATTTGTTTACAATGGGCTTCCCAGCCCTTTCACCAAGAATGTGTCTACAGGAACCATTGACTTCTTTAAAGGAAAAAAAAACAAAGGAATTTGTGCAGTTGCAGTTTTTTTTAAATTTATTTATTTATCTTTATTTAATTTTTTTGGGGGGGGGGGTAAAAAAAATAAAATAAAAACGTCTTATGGATTAGTCTTGTTGCTACAGAATTACATACATTATAATCTATTCCAGCTAAAAGAGGAAAAAGCTAAACTTGAAACGGAGCTATTCGTCAGTGATAGTAAACAGTGTGACAGAAAGGCTGTGAGAAGAGGCAGGAGAATGTTGAGAGAAAATCCTTGGGGTAAAGAACAGAAGAGACGTTGCAGTTGGAAGGACAAACAAAGCATGGCACCGTTTCCCTGACAGAAGTTCACCATTCCCCGCTCTCCTCATGAGGATGTGACATTTAAGAGGGTGGTGTCTTGTTATTGCAGGCCTAATTAACATTCCACAATATGCCAGCTGGAGATGGACACCCTGCCAGTGCTGACCCCTTTTTCACCCTCAGCCGTGTTTGTCCATCAACTTCTTTACTTTCTCTAAACGTAACTGGCTCTCAGTGACTGTTCCCTCATGCCCAGAAGTCTTTATTCTGTGACGACACAGAGCCTCTGCCTGTGTCCTTCCACTGTGGTCAGTCTATTTGCCACTGCCTGACACCTCAGGCGGTGGTAACCATGGTGACAGGGTTGCGCTGAATCTTTGAAGGTGTCCGAGTCCTTTGGGCACCAAAGATCCAAAGAGTCTGTCGTACTTGACGCACTTTCTTTGCCAGGTCAGTTACAGTCCTTTGACAAATGTCAAAGGGAAGTGCCACAAGTCCACAGGCTTAATGCAAGAGCTGTGATACAATCTTCTTTTATTCTTCTTTTAAAATGGGACAAATTAAGCGTAAATGCTTTTTTTTTTTTTTTTTTTTTTTTTTTTTTTTTTTTTTTTTTTTTTTTTTTTTTTCTCTCTCCACGGTTTTTTGATTGTTTGTTCCACCATGTGCCATTCATCTAATTATTCATTTTAAACTGTAGCAGAGGGTTTCTCACATAAATAACCAGACATTAAAGGCTTAAAACTTTTCATAAACATCTTTAATCAACCGTTGGAACATGATCCAGGGTTTAATTATGTGCTGCTATGTCTTACACAGCAGACATCATTGCAAAGTTCTGAAACTGAGACCAAATCCACAATAAAAACATCCACAGTCTTGAGCTGCAGCACTCTCAATCTGCTGCCATTGCTGTTAAGCTCTCAGTTACTAAGATAGACCCCATTAGGGCAATGCAATTAGTTAAAATTAGGTTAATTGCAACAACTCTATGCTTGAATCGTAACACAGATCATGAGAAATATTACAAGGCAGCTTTGTTTTAGCGGTGAGATTAGTTAATCTGTAAATCGTGCTTTATGGTGGGATTCCATGTTTCATCACTTTTCTCAAGAGCAAGACTTGGTGTAAATGGTTTCTAAATATATGATAAGGACTGGCTTCATTAACATGCATATGAATTCATATGTTATAGAAAGTAATATTGCTTATTTGAATTAAATCTGGTCAAAGATTTAAGGTTTAAAGATCTTTCAAAGGAGTGAACTAGAGTTCCAATTTGCAATCATAATGGAGCTGAAAAAGATGGAAAAAAAATTCCATCTGATTTCTGCCTTGTTTATTAAAGAATCTGAGGGATTTATGTTTTTTTTTTCTTTTATGAATCTGCATTTACTCACAGCTTGTCCACCACTGCTCACCACTGAGTGTCTGAGCTTAAGGAGTTGTATGGCAAGCGGGCAGTGGGTGCAGAGCTGAGATCAACGTCTGGCAACAACCACAACACAGATCGTGGATTTGTCAAGCACATTTTTATGCTGGTGCCATCTTGTATGGCTTTTTTTTTTTTTTTTTTTTTTTTTCTCCTCAGACATTAGAAGCATTCATAACCTTCTGTTACATTAAAAGAACTGCTTGATGCAGAAAGTGGGCAGCTGCAGAGAAAACGGAAATTTAAATAAACTGTAGGGAGTTGCTGGTTCTTTTCAGTACAACAGAAAGTTCCACTTGTTCCTGCTGTTAATCTCTGGAAATAAAATAAATGCTCTTGAGTTGGTTTATGTGCTTAACTATTAATTGCTAAACCATGAATTGTAGTGAAGTTGTGGAAAGAATTTAAGATGATTCTTATTAAAACTGATTATGATTGCCACGATGAGATTTTCTAAACAAACATTTCAGAATATTTTGTCTGTGCATGTGTGTGGTGGAGGGGGTTAATACACTTAGTATTCCAACAAGCAGTGATCTTTGAAGTATGTAGCTTTTATTATGTATCGTCTGGTAAAGGATCAGACTGTATAATTTGGTTATGGTTCAAAGAATTCTTCAGAAAAAAACAACAAAATACACCAGATAAATAGGCCTCCTCTTGGCTTCAATTGGTGTGTATGTTCGGTCTTGTGATTTATTCATCACCTCAGGCATGTGTTGAGCTCGTGAAGATGGCAGAAATGCTGGACTTGGTGTGGCTGAGCCTGGAGGAATAGATTGTGAAAGTGAGGGTGGGGGCATGGGGTTTGGGGGCGTTGTCACTCTGCATGAGAGATGGATGCCGCTCATAGCCGGGGCTGAAACTGGGACAGTTCTCAGAAGAACAACACAGAGATGAAGAGACAAGATGCCAAATGACATCCCAGTCTGTGGTCTGAGGAGATCTTTAACGACTGGTTCCACAGTCCTTTCGGTTTCTGTTTTCAAGACCTGTCTGTCAGATAAATGATAAGCAGGAGCAGTTTGGGGCACCTCCTTGATGTCAGTTCAGATAAAACTCCAGTTTAGGCTGTGATCTCCTGTGCATTTGTTAATGTGGGTGGAGTTCTCTCCCACTGGTAGTAAATTCCAGTGGCACCTCATTGTCTTTGATATCCTTGATTGTGTACTCAAACTCAACAAAACACAGCCTGTGCATATCTCTGTGGACTGTCTTCACTGATCAATTCCTCAACCCATCTGTCTGGCAGGCTTATTCACAGGGCTGCACTGTAGGCGAGACAAACCCTCGCTGCAGGAGTCTTCATTAAACCTGTCCTCCCTGCCTCCCCCTCCTCCTTTTCTATCTCTCTGCAGGCCTGGGGAAAGTTAATGAGAAGATTCGATCAGCTGGCACCCCACCATCTTCCTCCACCACATCCCCTTATCCCAGCTACTGCCTTCTTCCAGTGTCAGCGTTGCATCGTGCATATAACTGGAAAGTGGTGAGTCAATACTGTTGTACACTTCCCCTAACTACCTCAGTTTTCTTTAATAGGGACCACATCAGTTTGATTAATATATCCTTTTATTTACCCATTTAATTCATTCACTTCCACAAAATACACTGCCCTGAATAAGCAAAACACATCTGTTCCTCCTTTATTTAATGACATTATCATGAAATGCATTGGCACAATATCTGCCAAGTCTTGCAAGCTTCAAACTAAAAATTAGAAGCTTTCTTGCACTTTTTGACAGTTGAGAGAACATTGGGCTTGACTGGGACTTTTTGGAGATGAGCTAAAAATGAGCTTCTCCTGATGTCCCTTATCTTTTGATCACTTTAGATGGAAGATGAAAAATTAAACAACTGCCAAATCTAATAAATTGTAGTATACCACACTGTAAAAACAGGGCGTTTTCTGTGTGATTTAACCAGGATGACAGATTGTGAAATGGCTACTTTTGTCTGAGTAGTAATTAGCTATGGCAGAACTTATGGAAATGGATTAACTCAAAGATTCCCAAATAATTCTGAAATGTACTGACTTTAGCCCCAAACATCTGCATTAGTACCAAATGACCTGTATCAACATAACCCCTGTCTTTTTAATTCCCCTGTCTGCTGCTGTGCTGTGTGGGAGGGAGGGATGATGGTGTGCTCAGTTATTCTGCCAGAAAATGGATCAGCAATGATGTATGGCACCAGTGGCATTGTACAGGTCTCAGCTTGTTGCTGAATCACAGCTTTAAACTAATTTTGTGGACACAGCGAAGCCGTTGTGCTTTGTGCCCAAGCTCGGGACCTGGCTCGTCCAACAACCCTGCTGAAGCTTGCATGCCAATTACCCGCCACCCCTCCCTTCACATATGCCAGACAGAGGAGGCAAAGCAAGGAAATGGAGAAATATTCGCTCATTTGCTGAGGATTACACTTTGCTTTACTGATCTTGGGATTATATTGTACACTATTTATTAATTACTTTTTCTTGTCGTGTCATTTTGTCATGTTATGTTAAGACAACCTTTCCTATAGCAACAGTCATAAAGTCGTGGACATCTTGTGTTTTGCTCTAGACCCAGATCTGCCTCAAACTGACCTCACTACACAGGGTTTACTTTTTATTTTGGAGACTGACACTAAAACTCAACAGAAAATGTCTTCAAAGTCTATATTACAGGCTAATGGAATGGTATGTTTTTAGGGCTTAATAACGTGACCTCTTGTCCTTTCACTCTCTTGCAGTCATTACTCTTCATCTTTCTGCTTCCATTGTGTTCTTTAAGGCTTTTAACTCACTCCTTCTTCCTTACCCAGAACTTTTCACACAGCCCTCAAAGCCAGGAAAGAATTATGTAGTTGCACCTGGATTCACCTCAGTAGGAAAGCATGTCTGAAAGGAAAAACTAATCCTGTTGGAGAGCCTCACTTTGTGAATTAAGAACCTTCGTTTTTTTTTTTTTTTTTGTCGGCATTGAATTTGATCTAGCACAACAACCACAGCAAGTGAGCATAAATTTATTTTAAATCAAGTTGCTTTCAGTCGTGGTGAGTAAATATAAATAACTTACAGGCATTGTTCATATTTTGGGCTATGTACTGTTGTGCTCCTCCTGACTGTTACAACCCCTAACAAAAATGAGGACATCACCACACTTGGATTTTCATACAGTTTTATTATTTTATCTAAAAAAAAAAAAACAATCTAATCACTGTAATGAGAAACTATTTTATTTTATAGCTGAGCAATTTGGCTTTTTAAAAACCTTTTGCCTTTTTTTTCCAGATCAATAATGGAATCACCTTTTAATCAAATTTCTAAAACAAAGACCTGCACAAGTCTTCATATTCAAATGAGCCTGAAGTTAAAAGAAAGTGCTTTTGGAGCTTAATGAATTATTGCACCGAGCTGATTGGCAGGAAACATGGCCTACACAAACAACTATCTGTGGAAACAAGTGAAAGGATTATAAAACTCCTTCAAGAAGGTAATGCAAAAAAAAATGCGTGGGTGTTTCCCAGTCAGCTGTACCTAAAACCTGAAGAAAACACAAATAAATGGGGAAATATACAGGTTGACCAAGGGAGAAGTCAAAGCATCAGGGCAGAAAACAGAAAATGCAATGAAACTTATACATATAACGGACAAATTTCAACAATCATTGATGATATGGGTTGATGGCGGGTTAAGGACCAGGACTAGATGCCGGTCTTTGTCTCTACAGTAAATACACGGGTAGATACTTTGCTCATTCCATTTGTTCAAATCAAATCAAATCAAATTTATTTGTATAGCACATTTCATGTACAAACAGTTCAAAGTGCTTTACATAAAATAAAAGCATTGCAGCAGGGAGTGCAAGAAGCATTAAAAATACATAAAAGAATATAAAGAGAAACAAATAAAATCATTTAAATGAATTTAAAATCAGGCAACAGTCTAGATAAGTTAAAAGATATTTCATGCATAGACACATGAGAAAAGAAATGTTTTTAACCTGGATTTAAAAATGTCTACATTTGGTGAAAGTTTAATCTCCAGTGGCAGTTTGTTCCACTTATTTGCAGCATAACAGCTAAATGCTGCTTCTCCATGTTTAGTCTGGACTCTGGACTGGACCAGCTGACCTGAGTCCTTGGATCTAAGAGCTCTGCTGGGTTTATATTCTCTGAACATATCACAGATGTATTTTGGGCCTAAACCATTCTGGGATTTGTAAACCATCAGCAGGCTTTTAAAATCTATTCTGTGACTGACTGGAAGCCAGTGTAAAGATTTTAAAACTGGTGTGATGTGTTCAGATCTCTTAGTCCGGGTTAAAACCCTAGCAGCAGCGTTCTGGATGAGCTGCAGATGTTTAATGCTCTTTTTGGGAAGTCCAGTTAAAAGAGCATTACAGTAATCGAGTCTACTGGAGATGAATGCATGGATGAGTTTCTCCTGGTCTTTTTGGGAGAGGAAACCTTTAATTCTGTTGATGTTTCTGAGATAGTAAAAAGCTGCCTTGGTGACAGCTTTGATGTGGCTGCTGAAAGTCAGATCTGAGTCTATCAACACTCCGAGGTTACGAACTTGGTCAGTGATTGTAAGGTCCCGAGTCTCAAGATATTTACCAACGCTGACCCTCTTCTCTTTGCTACCAAACAGAATGATCTCAGTTTTGTCTTCATTTAATTGTAGAAAATTCTCTCTCATCCAGGTGTTTACTTCCTCCAGACACTGACACAGTACGTCTGCTGGGATGCAGTCGTCCGGTGACAGAGACACATAAAGTTGTGTATCGTCTGCATAACTGTGATAATTGATGTTAAAATTCTGCAATATCTGACCCAAAGGGAGCATATACAAGTTAAACAGAAGAGGTCCAAGAATTGACCCCTGGGGGACTCCACAAGTCATGGCCACTCGCTCAGATTCATAGCTGCCAATAGTAACAAAATAACTCCGGCCTTCTAAGTAGGACCTGAACCAGTTAAGGACCGCTCCAGAAAGTCCAACCCAGTTTTCCAGCCTGTGCAACAGGATTCTGTGATCTACAGTATCAAACGCAGCGCTGAGGTCCAACAGAACCAGGACTGAAACATTACCAGAATCAGTATTCAACCTGATGTCGTTTAACACTTTGACCAGAGCTGTTTCAGTGCTGTGATGACGTCTGAAGCCTGATTGAAAGTTATCAAGACTTCCACTTTCATTCAGAAAGTCGTTGAGCTGGTTAAATACAACTTTCTCAATAATCTTGGATATAAAAGAGAGATTAGAGACAGGTCTGTAGTTGTTCATCATAGAGGCATCTAGAGTTCTCTTCTTTAGGAGTGGCTTAATGGCAGCTGTCTTTAGTGACTTAGGAAAAATGCCTGATGCCAGTGAGCTGTTAACTATTCGTAGGAGATCACTTTCTACTGAGGTAAAAACAGTTTTTAAAAAGTCAGATGGTATTATGTCCAGAGAACAAGTTGTTGATTTCAGCTGCCGAACTGTTTCCTCTAGGATTTTTAAATTAACAATATTAAATTGTGACATAACGTCAGAGTTATTTCTAGGTTTTAGACACAGATTAGTTTTCTTGTTTGTCTGTGTTGTGTCAATGTTTTGTCTAATTGTTTTGATTTTTTTTTTTTGGCTAAAAAAGTTGGCAAATTCATTGCATTTCTCAGTGGAGAGGAGGTCTGGGTTTGACTGTTTAGGAGGATTTGTGAGTTTTTCAACCATAGCAAACAGAGTTCGAGACTTGTTGAAAGAAGGTTTGGTGATGCTGGGGTAATTTTCAGAGACATGTATGCTTAATGGTGTGTTTATATCACTTTAAGAACTCTTAACTTATGGACCGTTCAGAATGTACATGGGTCTCTCAAAGATCGCAGTCTGTTTTGCATCCAGCAGCAGAATTGTCATGGTTCAACTTCAGCATCGTCCCCAAATTCTGAAGAAATAAAAACTGCTTGCTCTTGGTTCTCCATCCCCACCAGCAGCCATATTTCTTCTGTAATGTCATGCTTTGAAAATGGAAATATGGTACCAAATTGTTGATGAATTAGATGCAACTTTAAAATGTTGAATTTGTAATTCTTCATTACTTTTTTTTTTTTTTTTTAAAGTTTCATAAATATCATCAGACTTGACAAAGTTATCCCACAGATGTGGAAGATGCAATACCCAATTTACACCTTTTGTGTAAAACTGAAAAAGATTACTTCTCCACCAAAGTTGTCTCAGAAACGCTGCCAGGAGCTGTTTGTTTCTGTGTATATCAATGATTAAAAGTGGATTTACTCTTTTTAAATTGTTTAAACATTCCAGTCTCTGGCCTATCACCATGTAAGGTAATATAAACATTAAAGTGACAATGTTCTTTTTTTTTTTTTTTTTTTTTTTCTTTCTTAACCCTCTCAAAACTCCTTGGCCATCACATCTCTCCCTGCCTTTTAGAACAAGGCGCAGGGATTCAAGGCAGCAGAGTGTGACCTGGGACCTGTTTGGGACTGTAATGCATTAAGATGGATGCAGCCATCCTCCTGTCAGATGATGAATTGCGGGCTGCAGAAAAGGCTCTCTGCTATGTAAAAGAGGTGCTTGCAGACATGGCACTTTCATCAATCAGATGGGCACTGCTGTAATGTTACACTGCACAAAGAAGAACACACTCTGTTTATATGCAGCAGACAGACGTGGACAGAGGACCTTTTCAATGTTCGGGTAATGTTTTCCCTCCTGTCTGTTATAAGGAGTGTGATGGGGTGCATTTATGTAGCATTTAACATGTAACATAGGGCTTCGATCAAATAGATCCTGCTATGTAATCAGCTGTGCTATTTGCAAGTGCACTGTTACCTGTCTTCCCCCAACAATTTTCTTGTTTCGCTCAGGCAGTAGTATAAAGGTCTCAATTAAAGTTACACCTCCCACATCTGTAAAGCCCAGCAGAGCTCCTTAACATTGAGTCTGAAGCTGCTCTGGCAACACTTCAGAAACATTTTGGGGAGGTTGCAATGCCTCCGGTAGAGTGACGGTGTGTTACAGCAGAGTCGGCCAGATGCATCGAGAACTTTGAGTGATCTGGTTCAATTGGAGTGTGTTTTTTTTTTTTTTTTTTCTTTTTCTTTTAACTTTTCAATAAATCATGAGGAAATCGAGAGGTAATTTCCGTATTGTCCTTGTTTTGTTGACATGAAAACTGGAGACAAAGAAGTCTTCTTTGTTAAATCTTTTGATAACTAAAGACATAGTTCATATTTGTCAAAAGTATTGAAAAATATACATATAATTATTTCAAGAAAAACCTCCCTTTTTTAGAACCAACTCGATGATAAAACCAGTTACTGTGGCATAAAACACTTTCTCATAGCTCACTGGGTCTACTGACTTTACTGCATATTTGTGAGCTGCTGATCTCCTTCCAGAAAGTAACGTATCTCCACCTCTTTTCTCGTCTCTCCCTTCTCGTTGCCCTCCTCTCATTCTCTCTGCATGTGGTCGTTGAGTCGTAGCGGCTCTTAAAGCAGGAGGTGTGGTGTAACCCTGGCTGTTTTGGTAGATAAGCCACAGCCTGCCCACCTGCACCCCCGCTGCTCATCAGCCAAATAGGCTGTCAGTGTCGCAGGCATTCATTCTGTGGCAGGAGGTTGCCACCTCAACAGATCCACTGCGACCGCCTCGCTGCCTTTTTTTTTTTTTTTTTTTTTACGCATGAGGGAAAAAGAGCATCCAAATATCCTTGAAACAAATGGAAAACGTCTCAAAATAATTAAACCATTGGCTGGTTAAAAGCATTAGTTATTGTCAGTAAGACATGAATTTTTAATTAATATTCACTTGACTTTTTTATTTTACCTCAGAGATCAGAGTATTGCCTTCTCAAGAATCCCGGCTGTAAAGGCAGCGGATCGTATAAATGAACAATAGACTTGGGTGGATAAAACAAGCTTTCTTAAAATCTGTCAGCTTGGATGATATCAACCCCACAAGCTCCAAAAGTAAACAGTCTGCATAACAAATAGAACAAATATATAAATGCAAATATTTCAGTGAAGCAGACTTTTTGTCTAGACTATGACACGTTTTAGAGCTAAAATGGAACGTCAGAAAAAAAGTGAGAAGCTCATAGTGCAATTATAGTATGGAGAATAGCTGTAATGAATGTATGCATTTCTTTCACATAAAAACGTAAATGTGCATACATTTTGCGCTTGTTGTGAAATTGGACAGTGGTAGCCTCATTGCAGTGAGCGAAACTTTGATACGAGGTATTAGTACAGCCTAAGCTAAAGTCTCTCAGGGAGTCATGGTCATGCATGTCTTTATTCCCTTTAATAGATTTGTTACTGCACTAATGATGGCTATAACATCAAGTTGTCTTCTTTGATGATCCCATCACCTTAGCTGTCAGGCAGACACTCCTTCCTTCAGGCGCTCGCAGCTCATCCTGACGTGTCCTGGGCTGTGAGAGGATATGAAGAACTGTTGTATGTTGGTGGATTTACAGCTTTTAGTCTATCAGAAAGAGATATATTTCTCTGCCTTGAGCCAGGAAGGGATTGGCTACTGAAAAGTGCAATGCTAAAGGTCAGTAATCAGTGGCTAGGTTATTGTGTGGCAGATTGAAAAAGGAAATTATTTTGTGGTGAAGGCAGGGGGTGTGTGTCTCGATTGAATGTTTTTACGTTTGAGATTGTGTGTAGAAGCAGCTCTGTGCCCTGTTCTTTCCGTTGAGGGTTTCTCTTGGCAGTGAGTCTTCCAGCTGACCTGTCAGTGTTACTCAGCCTACAGGGCTGTGAAATGACCCACCACAGGGCTCACCTGGGGCCCTGCAACCACTTTCAGCTGTTCCCTACACATTGTTGCTCTCCAACTCTGTTTTATTCTGTTTCCTTCTCTTACTTCTTTGCTGCTTTATATTCCATCTGTACACCTCATTCAGTCACTCTTTTCTCTTTCTCTAACAAACAGAATTGCTTGCTTTCTTGTTTTTCTCTAGAGACGTAAATTTTTCTGTTCGGAATTGCTTGATAGTGAGAGAAGGGCTTGTTTTTTTTTGATAACTACTGAAATTTTTCCAAGAATAGGAACAATCTATCTCAACAGCCAGTCATGCTTTCTGTGTTTTTTGGCTGTGTCTGATGCTATTCCATCATGTACAAAATGAGAAGGCCAATTTGTTTTATTATTTTATTTTTTTAGTAAATGCACTCTCTTACCTTCACAATACTTGTACACCCCCTGCCGGACCTGTAAGTTTGAAGCTTGAAGTGTTTTTTTCATGTTGTGAGCTTGATTCTTGGAGCGCATTCCTGCTGCTACGGTCCACAGCACTGTGCTTTTTCTCTGATGGTGAAGAGATGGATTGTGGAAAGAGATTGATCCTCGTGGATATCAGTCGAGCTGACAAATGGCGCCCCAAACTTGGAAAGCCATTAACGGTGCGAGCTGAGGTAAAACTCAGCCAAGACCCACTGATTTCTATGAGTTTCTCTTCCACAGTACTGGCCCATGCCAGGCCGGGACACAGCAGTGGGTATAAGCACCACCTCATGTCCCGTCTGCCCTTCATTGCCATAAGCCGGCATGTTGTCATGGGGCTGAACCTCTATCTTAAATGAACAAACCCTCCAAAAACACATGAAGTCTGTCATCTTTTAATGTTATCTTCATGACTCAGGCTATGAAAACTGATTGAGTTGAAAATAAGGACTTTGACTGGCATATTGTGTTACTGCTCAGCGTATACAATTAGTCAGTAGTGTCATGATTCAGACTGGAACTTGGACAAAGTAAATCTAAGTTTCTGAAAAAGTCTCATGCACATGCGGTGAATTGAAACCTCTGTGAGGCCGAAGTTGTTGAACATTTTCTTCTACTTACTGCTCTTTGTTTGAACAGCCCTCCTTTTGGCTGGAAGACCAGTTGGAAACGTTCAGATTTTGAATCAGATTTTCACGACACGAATAATGTAAAACAGCCTTTTGTCTTAGCTTCTCTTACAAAACCAGGTGAGAGGTTAGCTTTTGTGCCTTTGACTGCACTCCAGAGAACAAAATCTGTTCTAGACATCAGCAACACTGTTTTTCTTTTCTTTGTTTTCGAAGCACGGGTTGTAAAGGGAATATTTCATTCAATTTTTTTGTTCAAACACAAAGGAAGCACGATGGGTGGAAAGCAGGTGGGAGGGAGAAACATAATCATGCTCAAATACTGTGCCTGAACTCTTCTTCTGCTGTTACTGTAAATAGGCACATGACAATAGTCATGTCTGACTTTGTGTGATTTAAAATGTGGATTGTTGGGTGCATACATAACAGGGTAATTTACGTTTTATTAACAGGGAGTTAATTACAATGGCTTAAAGAATAAGTGAATCTTTCCTCTACTGACAAAGGATATTAGCATTGTTTTTAATTCTTTGTGTGATTATATCAAATGTGTAAACAACATGTTCTGGTGGGAAGTAGTTGCATCATCATCATGCAGTTGGTGCATGAGTGTGTTTTGAAATTTAGACAGAACTGTCATGCAAGTGGGGAAGAGAATGCCACTCTACAGGAAATACTAAGATGCATGTGTTGACCTAGAAGAGGGAATGTGGCTCATCCTCCTAACAGCAGAAAGCTAGGTGTCAATGCTAAAGCAGTCAGACTGAATACTGAAAGAAAAGTACCTCACGTGGATAAAGCTTTGGACTAAAAATTGCTTTTGAACTTTTACCAGTGACTTTGACCACATTAAAGTGAGTATTTTCTGTGTTTCAGTTATCGGTTGTGAACATTTTCATCTCCAGCGCTGTATGAGCGTTTAAGAAATGTAACTGAAAGTCAGTGTTGTAAAACAGAAATAAAACGGCTTTGAGTTTTCTTTTGGTCACATTTTACCTAATGGTCACTTCCTTGGATTTAAAAATATTGAAGCTTACAACAGTACAACAGTGAGGTATGAAAACAAAGATTAATAAGTTGGCAGACATTTGTTTTAATTGGCTAAATAAAAACAAAGAATACAGGCTAACGTTTAGTAGTTAGTTGAAAATTAGTTTGAGTAGAACAGATTTACGTAATTAAGGGTGCTTTTAAAATGTATCCTTTGTATTATGTATTTTGCATTTTGATTAAAAACGTATCCTGATCTGCTCTAAAAGTTGATCTGGTGTTCTTTTGCCAATGTTCCTACTCTCTACCAAGTTTCATAAAATTCAGAGTTTTTGCTAAGAATTAAACAAAAATGCCAACGATCACATCTCTGCCTCTTCGTTTCTTTACATGTGTTTCGACAATATGTTGTTTGTTAGAAAGGTGGGGGAAAAAAGAAGAAATGTAAAAGCTGCGCTACTTGACTATTTTTGCTCTTTTGTCTCCGTCTGTAATTTTTAAGCACATGAAGCTGTGCTTTTTAAGCCTGAGTTGAGAATCTCATCTCCTTAAATGGCTTCAGGGAGTGATCCGTTTAGTGTCTCAGTCATGACAGAACATCATTAGATAATAACACTATATCAGAGATATTCCTCCAGACTAATATCACAGTCACATGGGGGAAAATAAATGTCCCCAAATCAATTTGTCTAAAAGTAAGAACGACCTGATCAATCAACCAATGATCAAAGTTGAGCACAGTTTAATTGACTATATTAAGGTATCACAGTGTCTGCTCACAGTGTGGGAACAGTCAGCAGTGCCATCACCAACAGCCTTCAATGTCCAGTTGCCCAAACCAAAAGTACTTGCGCATTGGTCAAATTGAGTGGTTACAGTATGTGAGGTTTTATTCTGACATTTTTCCTATATTAGCTGCAGGCTACACATGTGAGTGGTGGCTTTGTAGTCTCTTGGACCCAACGGATATCTGTACATTACTGGATAGTGTAGTGGTAAGATGTGGGTGACCTGGGTAAAAGTGTCTGCCAAAATCCATAAACATGATAAACTTTAACAAATAAGTTTTCTTGGTTCCAGGTAACAAGGGCATCATCAGTTTGCTGTGTAGTCTGCTCATCAGACACATCCCTGATTATTATTATCCTCTTATATTCAGACTGCATGTCAACATTTTTCTCTGACTTTGAAACATTGTCTTTTTTTTTTTTTTTAATGCAGACTTAAGTTGTCAAAAATATTTGAGGGATTTTCAGAAAATAGAAAGTTTCCATCGTTACCTGGATGCATTGTTTATCAAATAGTCTGCACACCTGGAAACGGCTAATGGGAGCTTTAGAGTGTGGCTGCCAGGGAAAAAGGGGGATATCGTTGACAAGGCAACGAGAGCTCATTATCTCGTCGTATATGCTTGTCCACGGTGCACCATTGATGGATGCCAGAGAAGAGTTAGGAGCAGATAGATGGGGTTGCGCCCTGCATTTCATACAAAAACACGACTGAGCAGGAATAACGCATCCACGAAATGACATGTTGGTGCTGTAATCCTGGATTACCTGTCTGCCTCGCTCCTTACTGCATGCCTGCTTGTTGCATGTTTCCCATCAGAAAAGATGACAAACAGCAGCTCAGTTTGACCTGTATTGTTGAGATCCAAAATGTGTTGGCCTCACTATTCCACCATGGCAGGATTTTTGTTGGAAGCACGGCAAATCTTTGGGCACATCGAGCTCACACAGATGAACGCGTAACTGAAAGCAGGCCGAGATTCTTGGTTCATCACGTGTTAATCATATGCTGCAGCAAAAGAAAAACCTTGCAGAAGTTGAAAAGCAGCATTCTTTTTGCCAATGTGAGCAATGGTGCAGAACAGTGTGATTGTGAAAACGGTCAACTAAATGAAATGTGAAGAAAATCTTTCTGAATGGTTACGTAGAGCTCAGTTATACATTTTTTTTTTTTTCTCTTTTAGCAAAGCATATACTGTAGCCCCAAGCTTTTTTTCATGTGCAGGTTGCAACTTCTAATGCAGAATTCTAATGAATTCTAATGCAAACAATATATTAATTTAGTTTTAAGTTTGTTGCTATCAAAATTTGGACAAAGAAAATAATGTTTTTGCTAAACATGTTCTGGATTATACTTTTTGAGTCAGAATCTGTAAATACACACATCTCTCTCCAGTCTATATCACAACAGTGCAAAGGATGAGTGCTCCTTTCGATCCTGCCCCAAGGATGCTTCAGGTGCAGTTTAGGAAGTGAGGAGGGAATTTTAAAAAAAAACTACCATTTTAAAGAAATGCTCCTCGTGGTTTTGTTTGTTCAGCAGGTAAAAACCTAATTAGAAGGTTTTATCTTCAGTTTCAGTCAGGGTGGAGCTTCAGGAGCACTTTGTTATAAATGAACCAACTGTCAAACAGGATGAGTGCCTCTGACGTACGAGCAAATCTTGGACAAAATAGAAGTGAATGTTTCTCCTCTCCATCAGCATATTCAGCCTACTGATGCCTCATCAAACTTTATTACTATTTTTTGTCAGCTGACATGACATTTACTTTTGACATTTTCCAATTTAACTGTCAAAGTTAATGGAAGGATGCAGAAGGGGAAAAACAAGTATCACAAAGCGTGACACACACATTCTACTGTGTACACAACCTGACCAATAACATCTTCCAGACTGACTGCGGGTACAGTAAATTAGATATGAATAGACATCCGGGCATCCAATTTGCTGTTGGAGGCAGACAGTTGTTGCAGATGTGAACGGAGTGTAATGATATGTAAAGACAAAGCTAATCTCTATGTCTGTCACTGGCACATACACAAAGTCTCACAACCGTTCTGTACTTATAGTTCAGGGAATTGTTTCTGTGCCTGCAGAGGAAAGTATTTGTATCCATGTGTTTTCATAAATATGAGTTGATGTGTTTATAGCCGGACAACTATAGGTGGGAAAAAGGCGCCTTTCAGTTTAATACGCTCTTTAATAAAGATGCAAGTTGGCAGATTGGGGGTGTCAGTACATGTGGCATATAGCCTCCTCATGTGATTTATGAGCACGGTACTAGGCTATTACATTATGGGCCCCAGTCCTATCCAGAGATGATGATAAAAGCAGCCCACCTCCTTTCAAACACTGTAGGTACAAGCATTTTGTTTTAGTGGTAGATCACTGCTTTTTGAGAAAAGAATTAAGTATAAGGATGTTTTCTGTGCAGCAGATGTAGCCCATTTATTTTCTTTGTTTTTAAGTGGGTAAATCTGCATTGTTTAAACACAATTCTGCATCAATTACGTCTGCATGATGCAATCAAGAAAAGCGCATTTTAATCTCTTGAGGGCTGATTCCATTTGTTCTGGAAGACTTCTCACCAGTGTGATGTGTGCTTTCCTTCTGAGCCACACTGCAGTAAGAAAAGGTGCAAGTCTGCAGTTTCTGCCTGCTCTGCATGGCTTTGGACCTGGCCTTGTGTTTGCAGAGGGAGAGAGGTTAGAGGCCAACGCAGTGAGGCCAGAGTTCACACAGCAGAGCATCGCAGCTGAAAGGCCAGTTGTCAACCGCCGGCGGAGAGAAAAACAACAGGGCATCAGCCAGAGTGCTTTGGAGAAAGGACGAGTCAGGGTCGCTTTCAATTAGCGCAGCGTGTTGTCACTGCAGAGGGCCACAGGGGCGCAGAAGAAGAGGTTGGACGTAGCCTTGGGTTTAAGAGAGGAGAAAAAGAGGAGAGCAGGTACAGACCAAAACAGACGAGGCAGAAAAAGAAGCTCCTGGTTTACATCTTCAAGTCGATGCTTTTGTTTCCCCAACTAAAAAGAAAATTCTAGGAATTTGTGCTCTAATAAGTAAGAAAATAATGTATGTCTTATTTTTCACTGTCAAAAGTAGAGTTTTGGAGTTTTGCAGATATTCACTGGGCACCTGAAGGTCAATAGCAACTCTTGTCTGTTTCTGAATCGAGGATGGATATGTTGGCCGTATTGTTCTTTGGGACGATGTGCCAACAGATTCCAGTGATGGCAGCTCAACAAAGCTCCATCGTTACACATTTACTGCTCCAGCTTGAGGTGTCGAGCACAAGACGAACTTTGTCAGTAATGACTGAGGGACTGTCTCAGAACTGCCTCCCAGCAGGACGGAGTGGAATAATTAATAGGTCTAACATTCCACTTCACGCTGACGGCCCCTCAAGAACTAATTTATGACAAGAAGGCATGAAAACCCTCATACTGTCAAACATGCTGATGAAAATGAGTCATTTTATGGAGCACCACAAAAAGCACACTTTTTGTTGGCTAAGCACATCATTTGCAGTCCAGTTGGTGATGTCATGGATATGGTTGACACATGGCAACTCTGAGGTGTCCTTGAATTTTGAAGGAGTTACAAGTCTTCTTCTGGCAAGTGAAGAATAGCATGGTTATCACACTTAATGTTGTTATGCATGCTGTGACTCCCTCAAGGTTCAAGAGAACCAGCAGAGCAGGATGCAATTCATGGTCCCCTGGTGTAGGGCAGGCTGTAACAAATGATACTGCTTCCTGATTGAAACGCATCAACCCATAAAAATTATCAGGCTGTTTGTGTATGGATCAGGAAAGAGTGTATACCTGTGTATACTCAGACTCATACCTGCATGTTTTTGTTTCCACTTGTTCTGAATTAACACATGGTTTTGACAGTAGTTGCAGCTGTGATGTAAATTGTGGGCTTGATTTGCAAGGATTAAAGTCTAATGAAAGCTCAAATGAAGAATTGTTTCCCAAAAATTAAAATTATTGGAAGGAAATGCTTAAGGGGAAACTTGAAGCAACTTACTTTGTTTATTGAAACCAATGATAATTAAGGTAAAGAACAGTTTATCAGTGTATTATCATATTATATAGTGTATATATCATATTAGAGGTAACGCAGTGATATTAAACAACAGATTGGAAAACTAACTTTTGTCTAAACTGAGTGATGTATCCGAGTATCTGTCTTAGCTTAATGTGCATCCTGTTGAGAACAATCTGTCAGTCTTTCTTCCATAAATGCCAATGGCCATCTTTGGCTTACAAACCTCTGGCCAGGGATGAGATATGCAACAACTTGTTACAGCCTTCTTTGACACTAAAGTAGCTTGGAGATGACCAAACGGGTGATAACTCGCAGCCAGGGTATAGTATTCCAAGCCCCTGAGGCTGGAAATGTAGAGCTCTATTATTCATGATTTTCTTTGAGAACTATTTGTTAACATCAGCAAAACTGGGTTTAATACCCCCAAAGCATGTACATATGCAGAGTACATTTTTTCCATGAAGACAAAGTGCCACCAAACTATTTAATCTGCTGCATAAATAGTTTCAGCTTCTCTTTTGACATTTTTCCAAGTCTGCTCCATTTCGTGCATGAATAACGCCTTATGATTGCTAGATATTTGAATTAGGACCCTGTATCCTCACGCATCCTCAAGAGGTTTCTAGTCCATCACATGGCTAATGTAGAATGACCCTAGTTGAACACTGGGTAAAAAGCGATCCTCTGGAGGAAAATAATTGTCAAATAAGTCAAGTTCGAGAGCCAACAGAGAATGCCATTTGTATATTGTTGAGGGTTGCTAATGTGGAGCTGTTTTCATGGAGGTGTTATATAAAGGGGAAGTTTACCCCCTGCCCACAACCATGCAGCTTCACCCCATTCTACACCACTCAGATCCTAATCTTTTTCCAAAGCTTTGATGTGGGCTTCATTTGTGCTCTCTAAAGGACCGTGGGAAGATTAAATGGAGCTCAGTCTGCACATATTTCCACATCCTTTGTTTTTCAGATAGTGATAGCTAACAACACCCAAATATGGGAACGGTTGGAAGGACGTTGTTTCAAATGAAAACACCAGCAAATAACACCAGTGTCGTCTTCATTTAGCAGTGGTCAATGCAGTTGAGCTGTTTTCTTTGCTTGGGCAGGCGGATTGTAGAAACAGGCCTCCAGAGAATTGAGCAATTTGTTAGACATTTTTTTAAGTAATAGGTAGTTGGCTTGACTGTGAATTCTTGTTTATTACTTGGATTCAGGCTATTCTTCCTTGAATTGGAAAGCACATGTGGCTTAACTGCAGTCTTCTTTTCAACTGTTTTGATGGATATTTTTCTGCCAGCAAGGCTCCCTCTCACATTTCAGGGTCCCAGTCTATTAGATTCTCCTCCTTTTCTCAAAGATGGCAATTAATCTAATTAGTAATCAATCAGCCTTTGGGCCTCCCGCCTCTTCTGTGCTAATGGAGGATATGACAGGCCTGGACCTTGCATTATTAATACCTCCATTCCCGGAGCCCAGGGCCCCCTGATGCCCACGGTCAAGGGCCATTGATCACCACCACAACTAAGTGAGCACTGCAAGGACTACTGGGAAATAACCAGAAGTTTGACAGTGGAGATGGGAACGAGGTGTGTGTGTGTGTGTGTGTGTGTGTGTGTGTGTGCCATGTGTCGGTTTAGTGGGGTTTAGAGTAAATTTGATAAAGAGAGAATATGCCCAACTTTGCTCAGGAGAAATTGAATTGTGGAAAAAATTTGGGTAAAGTGAGACCGTTACCTGGCAGCACATAGTCTGCAGGGAAGTTTTAGAGTGCCCGTATGAGAGGGAAGAGGGATTGTTTGGGTGGTGTTAATGGGGAATATAGGGCTAACATAAAGCTCATTTGGTAAAGAGAGCTCACTTCAAAGCTATTATATCAGAATAAGCATGCACCTCTGTGGGGCTATTTCTAGAAAATGAGATTAGGAATTATAGGACGCCACAATCACACAGGGGCAAAATGATTGCAGTTTGGCAATAAAAAAAATCCCAGCAACATCATTCATCTCCCATGCTTCATATGAGCACCCTTTGGAATAGCTGCAGCAGCTGAAGTTACAGAGCCTGCATAACCCCACCAGCTTATATAGTTTGCTAGAATCAATATTGGAACCCACTATTTTAGGCTGGGTCGAACAACTAAGCTGTAAAACAAAACATCCAGCACGGCTGTCCTTATTCTGAGGTCTCTTCAGTGGAATCTCCTGACCTTAATTTCTCCAGCCACTGTGCCAGCAGTTGTTAATCATGTTGATTATCTTCCCTCTGTGTTGTCTTTGAACAAGCGGTCTTAGTAAAGTGATCAGGACTGGACACCAATAGGAATCTGCATGTTCAAATGTCCAAAATTGAGTTTAAAGGGATCCTTCCCTGTTGAATTGTTTAGAACATGTTGTATGATTGTACTATTAAGGGAGTTGTGGAGTTGCAATGTGAGGAATTGGTGTGCATAGTCTCTTATTGTTTTTGACTGTTTGTCGAGCAAAAAAGTATTTAGCTTAATGAATTAGAAATTTTTGATTAAAAAAAAAAAGACTGCATCTCAGCCACAGTAGAACAAGATAACAAAACTCATTGCATGGGTCAATAACTCTTTAATAGGTTTCTTTATACACCACGAATTGTCATTAATTTTTTCAGCCAACTTGAACCTGTTGCTGGAACTTGACTGGTGCCAGTTCCCATTCAGAGCTGGTTAAAATTTTTAAAAACTTGTTTACTTTTTGTCTGCAAGAGAGCTGCTGCTGAGCCAAGTTATGTCACTGTAAATGTCTGTTCCAGCTGCGGTATGCTGTTTGAACCTCCCTCTGCTTCATCCTGAATTTTTACTGAACCGTGCACAGAGGGTGATCTTTTCCATGGGTGGTGATGATATGTGCCTTTATGTACCCGGAGGCTCCATTTCTTCATGTTGCCATCCTGTTTGTAACTGCTGCCCCAAAGAGCAATCAGCGTTTCTCAAATGTTGTCGACCAACATTTGGAAATTCCTGTTCAAATGTGCTTTATAATATATTTTTGTGAATCCAGCTGGTTATATTGTATGACAGCCACTATGAATAAAATGTTGAGGTTTTTTTTTTTGTTTGCTTGCTTGCTTCACTGAGTGATATAATCCAAAAATTCTAAGTGGCAGCCACAATAAAGGCTGAGTTATACTTCTTTTAACTGCCCTTGCGCTTGCGTCTTGCGCGTATGTTAATGGCTCGAGACGTTTATACTTCATTTTGCTTTGTCGGCGGTTGCGTGTGCTGCGTGGCGATTCACCGCCAGGACAGTAGGTGGAGTAGCGGGTTTTTTCAATGACAAGCCTACTATGATGAAAGGAAATTCACCGCCAGGACCTCTTCGAGTGGATTCATGCTTCTTCTTCTTGTAAATAGCCGGTATTTTGTCAGATTTTCAACACTTTGGGGGTCTAAACGACTACTTTCTCGCCTGAAAATGTTTCTAATGTTGCTAAAGTTATATATTCACAGAGTTTATAGCATAAGGGAAATCAGCTTTTCAGGCCGGCTGATTTTGGCTCGGGCAGGAGTGAAGTGCACTGTGTGTAAACGCTCTGCATACTGTCAGATCGAGTATGCCGTTTTCAAGTAGTAGGCGGTTTCGACCACAGCCAGTGGCTTGCGCTTGCGTCTTGCGTAAAGTTTAGAAAATTGAGGTGACACGCAAGCACGCAAGGGGGGGCTTGCAACCGCGCAAGGGCTTGCGTTGCGTCTAGCGTTGCGTCTTGCGTTACCGACTATAAACCAGGTTTAAGAGCTTGTTGTATTCTTTTAATGCTCATTAGAGGACCTCATTAGTGCTTCCTTTAGTTTCTCCTTTAGCACAGGTAAACCTTGACCATACTTTATGAAGGAAAATAGATCATTTTCTCCCATAAGTCCCTGCAGCCACAGCATTCAAAGTGACACTTGAACGTTAACTGAGATTTATTAAAAGAATTATGAGCAGAGGCGGGTGATTGTGAAAAACCAGTCACAACAGTAAACAACACAAAAAGAAGGTATCAGGCAAAGTACTTGATGTGCTTTTTGTGGAATACCTGTTGAACGGCTGTAGTTTCACTCCTGCAGCTCCACATAAGAACTTGGTTTAGTTCAGATTCTTTTTACAATGTGGTTGTCTTTTTACTACTATTTTTTTACACTGTTATGTTTGTCAAAAAAGTCAAGGAAAAGTACTTTGAAAAGACTATAGGGGCTAATGTTTTTTTTTTTTTTTTAAACATTAAGAGGCAGTGAAAATGAGAGGAATAATAATCTTCTGGAGTTGGTTTTATTTATTTTCTGTTTGTCAAAGGTATTGATTGTAACATATGACCAGATAAACATCTGTTGCCTGTCTTCAATATGACAGATGGAAGTGATCGGTCAGATCATATGTGAATGATCTACTGCTCTTTAAGCTTTTTTTTTCTTTTTACCACTAAGCCACTTCCCATGACTAAGATGTGGTGTCACATGACACAGTGGCTGTAACATTTCCTCTTGCCAGCCATGTGTTCAGGGTTTAAACCGCCTCCCATCTTTATGCCACACAGGTTAAGTCACCACAAACCAGCATGTTGAAGCTGTCGCACTGCTCTGCTTAATTTACAGAGAGCTTGGGCTGTTAAGTATTTACAGGCCTTCGGTGGCTTTATGGCGCTATGATGGGAGTGACTAGTGATGTTGAGCTCACAGCAGCTGCAGTCAGCTGCCTCATTCAGGAGGGATTTAGAGAGCAGCTCATCTACTGCGCTGCACAAGTGAGTCAGTGGACATACTTTATCCATGCGAAGGATGTGAGGAAGTGCTCTGCTCTCATGATGTCCATTCCCCTCTTCACTTGAGTGCCTTTTGGGTGTAGGTGTACATGTGTAGATTAGAAAAGTCTGACGGTCTCACTGGCCATAAGCTTGGTTACAGGAAATCCATAAAACAGCTGCTATTAGTCATTCCTGATCATTGTGGATGACTTTTGTGTGTGTATGGGCAGCGCTGAGGTTGCAATCATGTATTTACAGGAAGTTCATCAGTCATGAATGTTCCTCACTGTGATTGTGGTTTGTCTGGGGGGTGTTGGGTAAAGGATTACTGCTGTGCCAGTGCGGTGAGCTTACAGCGGAGCAGTGCTGGTTAAAACCCCAGCTGTGCTGCATGAATGAGTCTCTTGAGAACAGAGACGAGCTTCAGTGTAATGATGAACATTTTAAAGATCTTAAAAGTCCAGAATGATGGGGGGAAAAATTTTCCCTGAAAGTATGATGAATGAGAAAGCTCTTGAATGGCTTGCTAGAAAATATTACATCGGTTAAGTTGGGTGAGAAATAAAGTGAGAACAGGTCAGTGAGTTCACCTATACACCTACGCTTTTCTACCACACTGGTCTCTGGGCTTTTCTTTTCTTATTCTGTAGCAGATACCCTCAGGTATATCGGTTCTTGTTTTATTGCATGCTACCTGCATGATGTCAGTTACAGAAACACGTTTTCCATAAAGTTCCCACACAGTCTACAATGATTGTAGGCATGTAAACCAGTATTTTGCATTTCAGGTAAAGCACAAATGCACATACACAAAGTGCGTTGGTAGAGGTTTGGGAACTGAAAGCTGATGAACTCATGACCTCCTTATTTTCATCAGTATACATTTGATGTCAATGCTGTATAAAGTTAAGTGAATATGTATTCATTATATTATGGAAACGAAACAAAGACGAATCAGAATATATCGAAGAATCATCCTGGAGTCCTCCAGAACAATAAAGCTCCTCGGTTCTTTTCCTTTATCACCAAGTTAGGCCTAACACTCTGCACGTCCCTGCACATCTGGCTCTGTTTATGGCCTCTCTGCTTGTGTTAGCTGTGATGTTATGACAGCACAGTGAGTGAGGAGATTACACTGAGAGGACATAGAGCCCCCCTCTACTGGGCCTCTGTGGGTCACTGGCCCCGTTTAAGCAAAAGAGACAGATCCCTGAGGTTTGTATGCAGTGTGTTTGCAGTGCAGCTGTTCATATTGTGTTGACCATTCTCGTGTTGTTTTCTGTTTGTTCTTACAGGAAGTTGGTTCAAGTCTGAGTGTCTTAAAGGGGGCTTGTAACCGCTGAAAGTCTTCTAAACCCCGCCCCCTCCACGCCCCTCTGGAGGTGGTTTCCTGGGGCACATAAGAGGAACACGGATTGGTGGCCCTTTGGACGTGACAAAACTGTAAGTTCACATATGATTCTGCTTTGGTCTTTTTCACCCTTTGTTTGGTTTGTTTATGCGTTTGACTAACATGGACACTGGACTTCTAATATGAGCTCAGTAAAAAATCTCTTTAATACTCTTTGTGCGTGAAACACCTCCAATGGAAATGAAAAACATTTGTAATGACTGAGCAGCAACAACTGACCTAAAGCACCTAAAACTTTACTTAAGTTTGTTTGCTCTGCTCGGTACCAGAGGTTTATCATGAAAACCATTTAGCTTTATTTATTGATTGTTTTTTATGGCTACGTTGGCAAACGTATCACCTGCCAAGAGATGCAAATTAAGATTTTTTTTCGGTTATGATTATAGCCCAATGTCACAAAATTGCCTCAAGGGACTTCACATCCTGTGTATCTCTGTGGAGAAAAAAATGAAATCATATCAGAGATTGCAACTGAGGATGGATCCCTCCTCAGGAAAGGCAGTAAACATGTTGTATGTGCAGAAGAAAGACAAAGTAAGAAGCATCTTTTTTCAAAAGTCTATATTGGCTCAAATGATAACACATTTTTTTGCTGGGATTTAAAGTTCACGCCCTGTGAGGCTCAAAGTAAATTGGCCACAGTGATAAGAATAACAGTCCGCCAGTTAGAAGCCTTTATGTTCATCTGATGGGGTGAATCAGTGCAGGTCACGATTTGGCTTTTTGTTTTTCCAAAAGCAAGAATTTACTCGAAAGCTTTCAAACACAGCTTTATCACACGCAACCAGGTAGACGCATCAATATGTGGAAATGTTGTGAACAAAAATGTATTGTTTTACCGGGGTTAGCAAGAGCTTTGCACCCATAAGCTCTTATTTTCAGAGATATGATGTGATGAATGCTAACACTGAGCTCCGGCTCTCTTTATTCATGGCCTCTTTCATAGCTTCACTGTTCTGTGATCCCTCTTTTGGCTGGCTGTGCATATGTGCAGCACGGGACCAATGTAGAGTATTGTGCACAGGTCAAAGTGAATAGGAGTCCATCACTTTGGCACTGCACTCGGCTGACAGCAGAGAAATAATACATGATGGCTTCGTTGGATGTATGAGTGTATAGGAAAACGGTGTTGGTGTTGAACTGGAACACTGGCATTCTGGTGGCATGAGGGGCCCGGATGTCTTCATTTTCTGCCTGTCTATGTTGATGGCACAAAGACGTATCAAAGAGGGTGAAATGGGAGAGAATGGCAGTCGATGAGGGTGCACAGGCGTGAAACATGATCAGACCACTGAGTTGAATAGAGGTATTATCACTGCAAAAAATGTGAGAGAGGGATGGAGACAGAAAGAGTAGAGGGCATTGCTTTCATATCTTGTCACCCACTTTCTTGAGAATGCAGGCAACATGTTCTTTCCACTATGAGAGAGGCATAGTTTGGATGTATGGACGTTTGTTCATGGCCCACATGCTTTAGATGAAAAAACAGAAGAGCTTTGTGTATCACACTAAAATACCAGAGCAGCTAGAAAGTCCTGCCCTCTGTCTTCGTTTGCCGGACTCTACAGGCATATATGCATAGTTGAATTAGACTTAAACCTCCATGATTTAATAGATTACTGTAGCTAAGTAATTATTTCCAATGTTATATTATTTTTCAGTTTATTCGATGGTGAATTAACATCACGTCTCTATATGATCCTGGTTTTTGTACTTGTCTTTTGAAATGTGTTGGAAATATTTTTTTAAATCAGGGTCACATTGACAATGCAGGCGACATTTGATTTTTGGCCTTTGGAAAAAGCTCAAATGAGGAAGGTTGGCAGCAAAAAGTGGCAAAATTCCTGTTCCAGATTAAACTGAATAGAATTCAACAAATCCCAAAATAGGAAGTTATTTCTGCAGCAGAAAGACTCAAAATTGTTTTGTCATTAGTCATGGTTAAAAAAAGAAAAAAAGTCATTATGTAGAGTTATTACAGTGGGCAGGAATGACCCCATTACATTTTTCTTTTTTTGAGGTGGCGCAGAAGAAGCAAAAACTCCAGGTTGTTGCACGTATGTAGTTAGTATTTGAGGCGCCAGGATGCCCCCTGTGTATATTTCCTTTTCTTTGCCCTCTGATAAACTCGTGTTGACCTCTCACTGCTTGCCTCGAGGAGTCAAGTCTTTCTCAATGTCCTTATTTTCTCCTTTCGTCCATGTTCTTCCCTGAGTCGTGCACTCGTTCAATGTTAAATGAGGGCACGGCCACACTTGGATGTGCTGTGACAAATTGGCACAGAGGAGGCAGATGGTGATGGGGAGGAGACTGGTTGTCATGCCATTTGCTGCAGCGACATGAATTGATCTCTGTGCTGCAGAGCAACCACACATACTCCACTTGTGTAATGCTGACTTTGGTTACTTTGTACGCACGCACACACACACCCAGCAAACTCTGATCCGCATGCCACCCTACACCAGCCTTCTGTCCCCATTAGTATCAATGATGTGTGCAGTGGAGGCGCTCGCTAACTGTCAGAGGGTCTCCGCTTGGATCCGCTCAGAGAGGCAAAGGAATGCCGAGGGATTTGAGAAAGAGACGGAGCTCAGACTAATGGTAGGCAGGTGGGACTTTGGGGGCCCTAACATACAGCGTACTATAGGTATATAGCATCACTGGCATACACCACATCACAGCACAGTGTGCAAGTTACCAGACTGTTCTATTTACAGAGCTGCTGTCTTAACAAAGTTTACCCATGAAGCTTCGGTGGAGCGTGACGACACTCCTCATGGGTAGTTTCACTGCAAGGTGGCTTCCTGTAAAATCATAGTTTATGTGACAAAAACTGGTATTGTTCATTGGGATGTGGATCCTAGGGTAGGGTGTGAAAATGCTCCCCCAGATAGGTTTTTACTTAAAACTGAGTTGGACAATGATTTGAAAATTTAGTTAAAATCATATAGAACTGCACAAGCAGTATCTCAGCATCCAGTAAATGATACCATTTGAAATAAAGGGAACTTTACTTCCTAATATTGACTCATGAGATGAAGTGTCACATGTCAGGTTGATAAAAGGTTGTGAGCTGACAATTCTAACACACATCAACTTATAAAGCCATTTTCATGCTTTTACACTGGATGTATTCTGGAGAATATGAAGACGATTTGATATAGTGCGGGTGCAATGCATGCGTGAAATTGCTTTAAGTTCAAACGGACTCAAGAGCAACAAAAAGTTGACCAGAAAGTTTATTGATACTAAACAGAAACAGGCAATGAAACAATGTTGTTTGACTGTTAAAATGTAATATCTAATTTAAATGAATGAAATAGTAATTTACCAGTGGTTTAATTATACCATTAAGATTACTTATATTTGTCTGAAGAAAGAAGAATTTCTCTCGGGCAAACTCCAAAGCCATTATTTTATTTTATTTTGTACAGATTTTGATTCAACTACCATCTTCCAAAAGTCAAAATATTTTATAACATTTTGAGTTTTATTAGTCTATTTGAGTAGAAAATTGAATTGTTTCTTTGGTTAAAATGACTGTAAGAGCATCACTGTAGCTCTGGATATCAAAACTAAAAAAACATCCTCAGCCTTTGCATTTTCCTTTCACTGTAAGCCAATAAATTCTGGACAAAGTCCAGTTAAGAGAAAAGGAACACTAGGAACACTGACGCTCATGTCTAAGTGTTACTATTTCTTAATCGATTTAAAAAGTAATAATAAAAATATAGATATATATTTTTAGTAAAATATTTGACATATGCTCTTTTTATTTATTTTTTTATTTTTGTATTTTTGTATTTATTTTTTTTATCAAAAATGGTCATATTCTGCTTCATGCTGAGACCAAGAAGGGATGTGGAGATATTCTATGACTGAGCTTGGAGATTGTCCTCCCCTACGCTTTGGCATGAACGATGTCTTGAATCATAACTTGGTAATCGTAAGAAGAAGGTGGCTTCAAAATTTAAAACAATACAGCTTTAAGGCTCCTCCGCCTCCTTCTCTGTTGTGCTTCAGCTCCTCCCAGCTGACACTTGGCTGATTTTTTTTTTTTTTTTTTTTTTTTTTTTTTTCCCTTATTACTGTCAGGGCATTGTGGCAGTTTGACAAAAAGCCACTTTTGTTCAAGTTACCAAGTTCTGAATGCCTGACTCAAACCCGACAGATGCTGGCACTGCATTGAAATATCTGGTTATAGCTAAATACATGACGCCATAATCGTAACTCCCTTGAATTAACCCCCAAAAATATTAGGTTTTTAAATGAGAGGATTTAGTAATGATGGGATAATGGCTGTCTTCAGCTGTCCTCACCTGGAACCTGACAGAATAACTTTCCCACGGTTCTTTAATATTCAGTGAACCTGCTTACGCTAAGCAGGGGATATTGATCAGCAATTGTGATGTATTCCCTGCCTCTCTAGCGGGTATCTGTAGAGCAAAGTTGTCAGGCGATTGACTCTTTCAAGAATTTTCAATGATTGAAGACTTTTTTTTCTTTTTACTCTTCACTATTTGGACTTCTGTTGAGCTCATTAGCTGTATAACTTGAGAGAGCCATATTGACTTTCCTCAGAAATTCAACTCTCAGACTAACATTGTTGACTTCAAAGCAACTTTTTGCTGAAATGTTTGTTTTAATGTGGTTCATGATCCTCACATGGGAAAGCAAAACTGAAAAACTTCCTGGGGCTAGTTAAATTAGCCGACTTTCCAAAAAGAAAAATCCAAACCTAAATTGTTTTATGAGTTGCCCTCATGCTGTTAGACACTCAGAGATGCTTAGTAGAGGCCAGTTTATTGCCATGTCCATGTTTGAGCGCAACCAGTAAACTGTTCGGAGAAAAACAGCCCTCCATTTGTGATAACAGCTCTTTCCAATCAGCACAAAGAGTCCACAGGCCCCATAACCAGCACTACTGTTCATGTTCTCTGTATTCCGACTAAAACAAAAAGCTTCCAAACCGTGAAGTTCAAAAACAAATCTGCAGCTCAGTTTAAATAAATCGTATCCATGTAATGGGAAAGGCGTCCGTCCAAAAGAGTCTCCTTTGTCAGCAAACACAAGTGTCTAAACATCTATGAGTCCTCAGGTGCTGTGGATGGGGGCTTTTCTTTAAGTGGAGCTCACACATCTCTAAGTAATATCATTCCTGTGCTCGGATAGGAAATGCTTACTACATTTGGATAATGAGGGAAGGATTACTTAATGTTGAGGCAAAAGTCAGACAGCCCTCCAAAGCTTGCCTCAAAGCTGTTTATAATTATAATTCAAATGAGCAAAAGTTCAACAGTTAAGTATTTTTTCCTAAATAACAAGTAAAGGTCATAAAGAAGTGCATCTTATTTTAGTGTTGGACTGAAATTGAGCATAATTTATGGTAATGTTCTATGCTGCTGAATAATGTTTACTTGGAGGGCAAAACCCTAATTAATTCCATTATGATAAGTTCATATAGATATACATTAAAGTGCTGTGTCTTTCACCCTTCAGATAACTCCTTGGCACATTAAAATTGATCCATTTAGACAGTTGGCTAGAACCCAAAATAGCTACTTGAGATGGAATGAGATCTGTTTTTACACTTTGGGCAGTTTGCACATGTCAGCCTGGAACTGTCTCATTGCACACTGGGGGGGGGGGGGATTTTTTTCATAAAAATGTTGTGCCCATACCGGTGGACAGGGTATTCGCCTTGTTATGGATCAGCTTTGGATTCTAATATTAATGTGAAAGTTTTGCTTTAGTGACAGAAGTTCCTCTTTTAGAGGTTTTTCACCCAGAGTACATGTTTTGCATGCAATAGAAGGCAACAATTTGTTGAATTTGAGTTGTGAAACTGCGTTCTTTATCCAAGCAAAGAGCAGGAACTGTGTTGTCTGATCAGTTTCAGGATTCCAGCCAGCTCGAATAGATGAAAAAGCTGTACAGCTATAAACTGTGCTGAACCCTTTTTGCTAAGCATCAATAGATGCAGCAATCTCAAACTAGACCACAGTCGGAATGGAACCGAGGGGCTCAAGCAAACCTCAAAGCTTTGTATATTTTAAGGCCAGAATGTGCTCTATCATCGAGAAGACTGATTAAAAGCCCTTTGTGTCACAGTCTGTGTCGCAGTAGCATATGGCCGAGGGGCTTAAGCGTACTGAGAAGACATCTGCAGTACCAAATCACTTGGACGGACGTAAGAAAATGAAATCGCAGAGATTAAAGTGAATCATCTCATTACTCTTGCAGAAAGACGCCTCATTTTTGGATACCACCAGTTTATAGTTTACTCTCAAGATATAGTGGAAAGTGGATGTTTAAGCGGGTTGAATAAGCTAAACTGATTCAGAATGTATTTTTGGCGATCCCAGCTATTTGTCATTGTGCTCAGATATTTCTGTATATCTACAGCTTTTATGCTTAATTTTTCTTTTGTGATACTCTTTGGAAAAACACATTTGTTTGTACTTTGGATGGCAACCGTCCCACTGGCTGCAAAGTTTAAGGCAACAAGGATCTCCTCACAGATTTACTCTGAGAGTAAATAGTTTGTTGGTCTCTGTGTACTGTGGCTCTACATCTCACACTTTCATTATCAAACATTGAAGCAATAAATTTCAAACATGCACGTGTCAAAGAGTGTTTCTTGCTGTTCTCTGGTTGTTACATTAAATGTTACATTGTTATACTGGAGAACTGTTGCACAACCCTTTCAGAACAGCATTGCCATTTTGGATTGAACAAGCTGGTATGACCCAAGTTAAACTGTGTTCATAACCAGAGTATTCTTCCATATTAGCAAGAGCAATATAGTGTTTAGAACATTTCATAGTTTGATCATAGAATCGTTTAGGATTAGATCACCTCTGAATCTACATTGATGTTCAGAATTATGTTGCCTCCAAATGTATCTTGAAGAGCATTTAAAGCTCTTAAAAAAGCAAATGAACTTGTCAAAAATGTGTTGTGGAAAACCTGTTGAATGTGTGCTTGTGAGCACCAAAGCTCTGCAAATGTGTTTACCCTGTGCCAACCTGCAAATACTATCTCTGTCCCCCCTGGATTTACTGCAGTCAGATTCAGCAAGCGCAGGTTTCTCTTCCTTTTTCGCAAGAGTTCCCTCGCCACTCGGGTTTCTCTACTTATTTACTTGAATGTTTATCTCATTCTTAACCGAGTGTTTTTTTTTCTCGTTGCGGCCCTCTGAACAACTGTATCACTGTTTTAGACAAGTTATTGTCTTAGTTGTTTAACAAGGATGACCTCTTTTCTAATTTACATGTTAATCAGAACCCAGCACATAGTCTTGAACTTAGGAACAACATGGCACCTGCTCCTTAGAGACTCACACATAATGAAAAATAAGCAGCAATTGAGCATCAAGGTCATCTTGGCAGAGGATTTCTCAAGAGAACTGAGAAGTCATCTACAGAGTGAACAAATACAGCCAGCTGGCTGATGAACTCCAGGAATAGTTTGACAAACCCTATCACCAGGGACAAATTAAAGTGTCAGTGGTCGCCCTATGTGGCATCACATTTCCTGTGTTGTTCTGTGATAAGCTCCACTGCCAAGCCAGCAGCACACAGCTGTCTGCACACCAGCCTGAGAACAGAGGTACAGTTACATGGGCCCGGGCAGATGCTTGTCTCTGAAAATTGATTGGACCATTTGTCCAGACGACTGCTTCAGCCTCTGACGCAGGCAGGCAAAGTAGACTGGCGGCTACCCCTTCCTACTTCCTTGTTTGCTGCTGAAAGGAGCCCTTTTGCTGTGTGACAGTTTAACATATCTGATGTTGACAGTTTAACAACTGTCGCACAGCACCAGGAAAAACAGAGATAGCTTTCATTACTGCACAGCAAACTATTTTACTACGCATCTAGAAATATCACACGGTTGTATCCGTTCGCAACACGGGCATCATGCAAATACATTTTAAGTCTATCATTGTTTTCGTGTTTCACAGACCTCTCAGCACTCGGTTAGCTTGAGAATTGCACTTACAGACATAATTGAATAAAGATTTGGCTGAAAAGTGAGAGGATTGTTGTGGTTGTTGCAGTTCGCCTAAGGTTTCTAGGATTTATGATTTTCTGAAAACACAAATCTTGTTGAGTTGTCAAATTTTAATGAAGTATTTTGTCTAACATGCATTTTGGGCTGGGGATCAGCACTGCTTCTACATACTTGTGTTATATTTAAGATATTCCAGGAATAGAATCAGAGCATCAAACATAGGTTGTAAATGATTCCAACTGATATGAAGTTTCAGCAAAAACAGGTTGACGGCAATAGTTGTTTAACTTTTCCTATATGCAAATATGTGAAATATAAGAATTTATTAAATGTAACTATTTAAGAAGAAGCGCTGATTGTTTGGGAGAATGATAAACTCATTGTAAAAGCACTTTGTAGCCCCTAGAGAGAGTTAAAAACATAAGCGTGAACCATTTACCATACATTCAACCAGTCAAATATGAATTGTGATTAATGGGTCTAGTCGGAACTTTAAAATCACATGATCCACAAAACTAGCAGTTGCTTGAATATACCTTTGACTGTGGCTTTCAAAGGGCTTAATGCATAATTTCAAATGTTTTTTATGCATACAAGCATTACAAAAGAAGCAAACTTTTTCTGCTCTTGTACGCAGACACAATCAGCCTGTTGTCACAATGCAGCTACAAGAGTAATGGCCCCAGGTCTGCTCCTGAACACAGACTAATGAGAATCTCAAATCCGACAAGCAGAGTGCATTTATCACACACTCACACTTAATGACACCACCACCCAGGCTCAACAGCACACTCACGCCAGTATTTGGCCTCTTTATGGATGGCCCCGTTTGTCCCCTTGCTTTTCTATTATGATAGCTGCTTTGTCAAAGCTAGCGGAAGGATGAAGAGGGAGGAGAGGAGGAGGGGGAGGAGTAGAAACGGCATCAGTGGTAAGTCTTTCTGTTAAAAGAGGAGCTTTTCTTTTCTTTTCATGAGTTTGTCTTTCTGTCCTCATATTCTCCATGTCTGTAAAAACCTAAAGCGCAGTGGAGTCGAACCTTTTGGCTCAGGAATGATTAGGGATTTGATTGATAAATACAATATGCCGCTTTGATCTACCACTATAAAGTGTTTATATTTGTGAGGGGACTTTGAGCCAAGTACCCCTGATGTAGGACACTTAAAAGAACAGTCAGTCAAGGTAAGGTGGTTTTGGAAAAAAAAAAAAAAATGGACTTGAATAAGAATTCAGGAAAGCTTTAGTTTTTTGTAAAAGGTCCTCTTCTGTTCTATAGTTATTCATGTCAAGGCAGAAGTAATGACATCCTCAATACAATGTCTGTATAATCCATCTACATTGAATTGATTTAAGTGTTGGGTGGAAGGAAGGATTGAAGGATGACCTGAGCCCTAATTAGATGGCCCTAAGGAGGCTCTGCTGCTTCTAATGACTGTTGGGGGTTTAGACGGAGATAACGGCTTATCCTCCTAAAGTCCTTGAGAGGCAACATTATCTATACTGAGATCCAGGCCACGCTTAACACATAATTCAGACATGTTAGATGCTTGTAGAAAGACAAGCCGCTGACACTCCGTCTGAGCCGAGCAACAATGAAGCGCCATTTCTTTTTTTTAAGAACGACAGACGGCAGTAATCACTGCGTTCAATATCGAATCGTAGAGTGACGTGACTAATGGTCCCCGGGTGTTTTTCTCTATGTTCCTCTAGCAAACATTAACCATGTTAACTCATGAGGTGTGTTGCCTTCTCCAGTGATATCTGACAACCTTGTGAAAAACACTAAATTTGGGTTATGCTCCATGCTTTGCAAGCCCCAGCATTTCTTGACTCTTAAATATTGAAAATTAAATACTGTAGAGGGTGTGCTATAAGTTTGGCAGCCACATCTATGCAGAATATGGTTTTATCTGAGTTCATCATTGATCTCAATGGAACATTGTAGGGAATCATCCAATGGGGATCATCCAATGTCTCATTTGATGACTGTAACTTGAAATTAAAGCCATTCAGCACTGTGGATAATTTGTTACTGAACTAGGACCTACCAGCCTGAAACTGAGTGGTGGAATTGATTGTCTGCGTGATTCCAGACCAGTGAGCTGTGAGACACTGTCATTCCCTTCTTCATCCTCCTCCTCCTCATTGGGATATGTCTTTCTGCTGTCACTGTTCATGGCCCATTTCTCTGTCTGATGCCCCGCTCTTGTCTTATTCCTTACTTATTCCATGACACACAGCGGTCTTTGATTAGGTGCAAGGAGCCTCGCTGCTCTGCTGTATGTTTGCCCATGGCCACTGACTTTTCTTGGGAAAGACAGAGATGTAACAGCCATAAAAATTAGATAAACTGAACTTGAAAGCTGCTGGGTCTTTCAGTTTGGGTCTAGATGATATCATCAATGAGAGACAGCAGTAATAAAAGTGAGGTCAGCTGCCACTGTGGGCAACTGCCCTGAAAGGTAGTGCTGTCCTGATAAGACTGCTGTCTCTTTTCATCTCCTCTTTTAAGGCTTCGGTGTGTGATGAAGCTGACATGTGGATGTCTGCTTTGAATAGAGAAGGTGTTTAATAATTGGATGCATGCTCAGCGTGCAGAATGTTTGTCCCAAAGACAATGATAGAGTGTTTAATCTTCCCAGGAACAGCGAACCACAAAGGCATGATGATGCCATTACCTCTGTGAGGCACTCTCACAAAAAAGCCTTATTCTTACTCTTGATTTATATTTCCCTTCATCTGCATTGACCTCTCAGATTGCAAAAATCATTCATATATAAAAGCAGAGCTCACCACTTTTGTTCTTGCTCAAATGAAATTCACCAAATGTTCTTTTGTCTCCCATTCCTACGCTACCTCCTCTCCCCATTCCCGTCCTTATAGTCATGTTGGGGCAATGTGACAGCAATGGATCTTCTTGGTGACGGCTGTGTGATTACCTCTGCTAACAAGGGATAAAGGCAGTGGAGGAATCTTCACAGCTATTTATCTTCCTTTGATCAGTTTGCAGCCATTCTGCCTTCCTGCGTTTTATCTGTTGAGTATAAATCCCAGCGTTGGCACACCTGAAACTGAGGCGTCTTCTTTTGTCAAGACTAACAGATATAAGCAGGAGGCCTCTCACTGCATCACAATGACATGAAAAGATTGCCACACTGAGTGAAGACGGCGTTGATCGGCGGAGGGAGCAAAGTAACATCTTATCACTTCATTGCATACAGCACCCCCCACATTGAAATGGGCTAGACTTTAGAGATATGTCACTCATAATTCACTTTTTTTTTTATCAGGGGGGAATAGAAATTCTATTAGATTGATAATTTATGCAGGATGTATTTCCAAATAGGAAGTGCAAAGAGTTTGAAATGCAAACGGTGCTGCAAATTAATTGGTACCAAAGGGGGATAGAGATCAAAGGAGTTTCTGTGTTAATAGCCAACTCTCACTTTCTTCTTGTGGGCCACAAGAGTCCTGAGTAGTAGTGTTCCCCAGATTAAAAAGATCCTCAGCAAAATCAAAATAAAGTTACATGTCCCTCCACTCAATTTATTGGCTATGCAGGCATTGCATTTCTTAGACCAAGTAAAGAAAACTGTGATGTGCTGATTCCCAGGTCCCCTGTTTATCTGCAGCTGCCACAGCCACATAGCCTTGACTCCAGGTTTTTGTGTGTGTGGTTTTGCACTGTAGTTATATCCGACCACAATTGCACTCAACACTGTATGTTGATTTTTCTTTGCCATTGTAATTGTGGCGGAGAAAACAGCCTCACAAGCAATATAAGCTCTTAACCCACTCTGTGTGTTGCCATTTGGAAAACAAAAAGTCTAAATCTTGGTGTTTTGTCCAGCTTAAATGAGGTTTTCTTTCTGTGCTCTTGGATCCAATTCGATTGCTTGCTACTGATATCAGACGCAAAGTTTCTGGAATTCCCAGTACACAGTCTGATCAAAGTTAATTGGTTTACAAGTGTGACCTTGGACAGTAAATATGCAAATGGTTGCATAGGCATACTCTCAAACCAAATCTGATCAAAGAACCACAGACATACCTCTTAGCTATCACTGTTTCCCATCCCATGAATTGGGATATTCAGGGACCGACAAACATCCACCACTGTTTTCAAGCACCTGCTTTGTTTTGACTCGTAAGGAAAAAAAAATAGCAAAAGCTTTATCTAGAATGCACAATCCTTGGCGATAATAAACCTTTTTTCATTCTTTTTGTAGCAACTGTATTTAAAGCACATTATTAGCATATTTTAATCTTGCCTCATCTGCTGTCTGCTGCTCTCAGCTAACTTGGGTTTTTCTTCCTGTCTTTGTAGTGTGTCAGCAGCTCTCTGCAAATCAAGCCGGGCTCAGGCATGTAAAGTGTTCTGGGACAGGAGATTATCATTGTTTTTTCTTCCTTGGTATTAGCACTTTCCTTTGTTTATTCAGTGTACAGCATAGAACAAATGAGGTATGGTTGTATAAAGTAGAAGTTTTTTCCAATGGAAAAAATACCAAATTTACTCTAAATTTCAATGATTTCTTTTGCAAATTCCAATCTCTACAGTTAGCATTCGCATGTCCTTTCTCATCCATCTCTAAATATTTCCAAGGGATTTACCTGCAGTCAATAAGTGGGCTCACTTTAGCTGCTAGGTCCTACTGAAGTCCCTGAAATAGAAATGGAAAAACACAAAATACTGAAAACAACAACTTTCTTTTCCTTCTGCTAGGGGGTATCTAGTGATGATGCCCTTGAGAGAATGACGGTGCTTGGATTTGTCAGAACAGGGATCAGGTATTGTTTTCCCATAACATTGTAAATTATTAATAACAGAGATATTGGGAGGAGAAGTTTAGTCAACATTCCCTTTTTGTATAAGAAGGGGAGAAAGAGAGATGAAGGAGAGGGGGTAGCACAAATGCCACCCAACATATTTAAAATGGATCTCTGTGAGTAGGTGTCTGAGGACAGGCTTGTTTTAAATGCCACAAGGACCCCAGAAGATTGAAGGTGCACCCTGACTGATGGGGAGCACACACGGTTTGGGGGAGTTATAGGCCTCTCCTAAGATTAATTTAAATAATTAACAGGAGGCAGACACGTGTTGAGTATTTCTCTGATGGAAGTCTGATTCCTCTTCCAATGACGTCCCTTTGGGCTTCTTTTTTCCATTCCAAATGGACATGAAGACGATAGATGATGCCTGCAGCGATTCATAGATCGATCACAGAACCATCTCACTGTCTGAATCTTACATATATCCCTCTCTGTGAAGTCTGACCAGTTCATTGTCTGAGGGCAGAAGTCTTCAGTTCCCTTAAAATCTGCCGCTGAAGCCCAATTATAAACTTCACTCTAATCTACGGGGGATCTTCAATGAGGACAGAGTGAAGCCGACTGACATGGGGTAACAATCAATGGCCCTTGCGACGGGACAACGCATCACTTGTCTGAACTGTTGGCGCTGGGATTAAAGCGGCTATCTCCTGGGACCAGGCTGAGTGGCACGATGGTAAAGAGAGTCCCAACCTCCCCTGACAGACACATCTCAGCCCAGATGCCATCTTGCCCTCTCACTGCTATGGCACAGTGCAGACACTGAGAGTGAGACAACATTTTACTGACACCAGGCAGCTGACATACTAATCCAAGAACTAAAGGACTACAGGGACCATTGATTTTCTATTCTTGGTAAAATGCAAGAAGCCAACCGTCCCTCCTCTTCGACCAGGGATGCTAATGGACTTTTTAAACTGTTGCCACAGTGATCCCCTGGAGCCGTTCTGTTTTTACCCCTGCGGGGCCTCTGAAATGCTCTGAAATCCCCTACTCCTTTATCTGAGTTATTTGTATTCGACAGCCTAGCTTAGACATCTTGGTGGGGTTAAGTTTTTATACTCTGTATCTGCCTGGATGACAACGGGTAACACTGTAGGTCTACTCTCTGACCTCAGGCTTAAAATTGGGCATAAGTTATTTATCTTACATATACAAGAGTAATTATTTTTTGATGACATATTTTGAAACAATGTTATGATGATGTAGTCATTATTTCAATGTATTCTCCATTTAAAACCACCTATCTGTTTCAACCATAGAAGCTTTAAATGCTTTCTTAATTGAAGAAGAGATGTCACTACACTAGAATGAACTCTTGCACCATACGCCTAACAAACACATCTATATAATTCACATTGGTGTCCTGTGGGGGTTGTTCTCTCAATTATTGCCCTGGGCTCCTTGATCCCAGTTCCTCTTCGCTGTGACAACGTCTGCATGGTTAGCCATTGGAAATCTAATTGGCAAAGTTTCCCCTGTTTGACAGGGTTGAGAGAAGAGTTGAACTAACTACTAGGTAAAGGTAAGAATTGCTAAAAATGTTTTTAAAGGAATATTTATGGTCAATATTCATTAAGTACATCACATGCACCTCTGGGAAATGAAGTTTTTCCATAATCTGTCATGTTTGAATGTCAGCTCTTTGTTGAGTTTACTTCCAACAAGAGAAGGATGTGAGTGTTGGAGGAAAACAACTCGGTTCAGATGGGGATGAGCTGTGTGATTGGTGTCATGGGACTGCAGTTAGTGCGGTGGTCCGATGGACCTTCCAAAAGAAGTTTGAGGAGGGATGATATGGCTCAGGACTGAACAATGAAATGTTTGTCTGAACACAGACCGTTTAAATCATGTGCTGTTTTCCTCCTGTCACATTAAAACTCCCGTGTGGTTGTTTTTACAACGACGAGCAGGCAGTCGGGCTGTAGCAGCATTACATACACGCACAAACTGAAAAGCAAGGAAAACCAGATAACTTTACACACAGATGTTAATTCTTAATGGTAATGGAATATCTAATGTCTAGTGTGTCTGCTTTAAAGTTATGCTCCTCTGTGAAGATATTTATATAGCCTAGAGGCATGTTGGAGCCAGTTAATGGAGTTCTAAGTGGTGCCACAAAGACATTATTGGAAACTCATAACCATATGTGGTCTTGCATGTATTGCATTACATCTCATCTTGTATTGTACAAGCAGGCTTTGTTTAGTCTCCTTTTGGTCATGAACCTGAAATGCCGCCTCTGCTGCTTTAATTCAATCATGAAGCTTTAATATTGTGTCCTCAAACATACTTTGCACTTGACTCATCAACCGGTCACCGTATTCATGGTGTTATTATCGCACCCTGCATAAAAGCCTATTTTGTGGTGGCCTGCTGAGAGCAGAGGCTAATGTGCCTAATTATGTCTGAAATTATCGGAGTCGGGGGATGTGCTTGTTCATTTTGCTGACCAGCGTGTACTTCAAATATGTCAGAGTGAAAGATACTGTGGATTCAAACTTTTCATCAGCCAAGGGGCTCAGAGATACCCGTGTGCTCAGGGGTGAGACGTATGTTCTATTTTGTAGCTATCAAAATTGAGTGGATTAACCGTGCCAGCACTAAAGCATCAGGGAAGTGAGGGGGAATACTGGAGGGCAATTCTTCATCAACATCAGGAATGTGCTCTGCTGTTTAGCTGTGTGCAGCAGGTGTTGCAAGTAGGCGTCCCAAGTGTTGACAGGTGCGGGAAGTCCGATGCAGTTGATTGAGGATAAAATTGGAACTTGAATTTTGAAAGAATTTTTACGGGACTGTTAAAGGTCAAATGGGGACTGTTAAACATAAAAAATTTACTTGCATGAGTTTATGTATGAATGTAAATGACCAATAAAGGCAAAGATCTATAATTAATTTAGTCCCATTTATGCATTAATCCAGTAAAAAGGAGTAGATTCTGTGTGGATGCTTTATATCAGTCCAAAGACACAGGGCTGTTTGCTAATCCAAGTGAATGCCAGATAATCAATGATGTTCCCCAGCATCCCAGAAACCCCTGTGCTCTAAAGAGGTCCAACCCTGCCAGAGACTCCCAGATGGTTTAACAAGTTCAGTTCATTAAAAACAAAATGATCCAAGCCCTCCCTTCCAAACTCTATAACACAGAGAGAAAACGTGGGATGGGATAAGCAGCGGCTTATTTCCCTTCGACAGCTGTCAGCTCATCAGCCATCCACTCCCTCTTCAGACACACAGCCATTAACTGATCGACTGTCTGTTAGGTGGAATTAAGAGAGTTTAGAACTCCAGCGGGGGTTGTTGCATTGATGCATTTACATGGCAGGTAAACGTGGGAGCTCAGCAGCAGATGATGTGGTTTTACTGCGTCCATTTATATCCTAAAGGTCAAATTTCATACGCAGCCATTTTACTGAGGCAGGACACGGAATCACTCCACAGCTTGAGTATAACTAATTTAGAGGCTTAACTTTTAATGTAAGTGTCTGTTCCATGTAATTACTCCGGTGTTTGTTGCAGATTTGGAATATGTTCAAATGTCAAGACTTTGCTGAATGTTCCAGCGGGGATCAAAAACATAATTGATGTAGAACCATAGATGCTGTATTATAACAAGAACCCTTTGCTAGATTGGACCTAACTCAGTTTTTGTGCAGATGCACCTAAACCTTTACCATCCTGAATAAAAACATGTTTCCTGCAACAGTTTTTCACCAAAAGTTGGAAAACCTAAAAAGTGAATATGATGTAATCTGTAATAAGGGTTTGAAAAATAATTTGAAGGAGCTGTTGATGCCAAATTTCAATACATTTTGTACAGAAATGACAGCTGACCAGTAAACTTGGCAGGTAAGATATGTCCTATTTAGCTTTGAACAAACCAGAGTATTTAGTGTGTTAAAAGTGTAAAACTTAACGTTTCACTGTTGTAGGTTTGGTGGTTAAACTGTAATTGTAAATGACAGAAGATGAACTCACAAATGTGTTCAGAATGTTGTTGTTTTTTTTCATTAGTTTTTACCATCTCTATAATTGTAACAAACTCTCCGTCTGTCACACTCGAAATCTGAAGGTGAGGGATTCTAACGACTCATCGTTTTATTTACCATCATAACGCCTTTTTTCTTACTCACCCAGCTTCCTTTTGGCCTGGTTTTCTTGTTGAAATGACCCAGAGCCATAACAGTTTAGACTAACCAGTTCTGCAGCAACGAGCAGCTAAAATAAGTTGTTTTTGTTTACTGCATGGTGTCAGTAATGATATCTACTTTTGTGTCGGAGTAACTTTTTATTCATTTTTTTTTTTCATTTTTTTTATCTTGACTTGATTTTGCCTCAAGGAAAAAAAAACCTTTCTTCACATTTTGCAGTTTCTCAGTTTAAATTAACTCTTTGAAGCAGTGGAGCTTGAAAAATGTCTCCAGCACTTGCTCAGGTGCATAATCATGAAGTCCTCAACAGACTGCTTTATCGGAGTGTATTGGCTTGTTTCTTGGGGTGTTAGCTTGACTTTCAGAGGATATGACTGGTCTTGTGTAAGCACTCTGTTACTCAGTCTGGTTTTCTTGTTTTGCATGCGTCATCATCACACTCTGCTGGCTGCCTTCCTTGGGCTAAGTAGGTTGTCAATAAATGATTTCTGCCTTTCTTCTTCACACGTTTCCTGGATGTGCTGATTATTTTTTTGGGTGACTGCTTGTGCATATTCATGAGAGAAGTTGGTTTGTTATATAGATCTTTTGACATTTAGACTTCGTTTAACCATGCACATAATCCAACTTATCCCTAAATGTTGTTGACATTTTAAGGGATCTTTCTCATCGATTTATCTTCTCGAGCAAAACCACTATAGTATAATCTTTTTGAGGAAATGACAGTCCTCCCAGGCAGGGAAAGCATCCAAATCATTGCATATAAGGCCAATCCATCAGGTATATCGTCCTCGTATACTGCCAAAAGAAGGCCCCACAAGCTATTGCAATTCACAAAGTAAACACAAGCAGACTCCCCCACTTCCATTAGTTTATGGCACTGTGATCATTGCTTGACCTCATTGCTAAATGCAGTTTCTACCCTGCATTTCAAATGAGGCAGACCATTCTCACTACTGATAACAGTTCACGTCTCTGTTGAATTAATTTTCTGGTCCCGCTTAAAACTATGTGGCCCGAGTCATATTGCCAGGTGACACTGTGCATAAAGTTGGCAGGGCTTATGAGAAGCCCTGCAGAGGACACATTGCCCTCAGTAAGTTGGCATGGAATGCAGGTAATCGCAGCTTTAAGTTAGCTTTGACAAACTTCTCTTCCATCCATCTGTTACTATATCCTCTATTATCACACAGTTGTGGAAATGAACTTCCATACATGATCTCAGTCTTGTGCACAGTGTGTGGAGTTGGCCCACACAGACTTTGTTTTGGACAAATATTCTCAGAGTTCTTTTGTCAATGTATTAAGATGCTAGTATGAATTCATGCAGATAGAGGAATTTGCAACATTTTTTAAGTAAAGCTGTCGTCGCTTTCTTCTGTTTGGTTCATTCTGTGTTTCTGTGATGTTAAAATTAAATGGGGTCTCTTTGCCTTTTCTGTTGACAAAATAGGATTTCATGACTATTGTTCACTAGGTCTAATTATTACACAATGAAGGATTCACTTCCTGGTTGTCAGACTCTTTCGTAAGGCCTCAGTATGCTTCTCCGTCGCTATCCGTCTCCGTAGTCCGTACTTTCGAAGTTCTCTGTCGGCCTGTCGGATACGCAAGGCAATTCACCTCCCGATCAGTAGGCGTTGCTACGTTAGACGACCTAATCTCGCGGCGTCTATTGTGAAAGTCGTTGAGTGATTGTTCACCTTCCGGCTCCGTTCCACTCCTCACAGTGAACGATGGCGACCGAGAGAGAAAGACTGTTGTTGGAGCTTATTGATATGCAAATAATTTTGACCAAATGTTGACCGACCACACAGTAAACTCTTTCAAAAATGGCGGTGTTGTTGTTCTGAGAGGACGGCGCTAAACCGGAAAAGTAATTCGGGAAATGATGTTGTTAGCCGACCAATCACAACCCTTGCGGTCTCCGCGAGTCTCCTCGACGGATAGATAGGAATTTTGGCTGACGCACGTAAGCGAAGGAGAGAGCTCTCTGTAGCTCTCCGTAGGCGACCATAAATCAGCCTTTATCTGGTTATTTCTTACAATCTGAAAAAAATGGCATTACATATGGAACGGCTCTTCGGCTTTTTGAGCAGTTCTTGAATGAATTGGTCATTTGTTCCCTGTCAGTTGACTGCTGTCATGTTTACATTCGAGTCTGCACAGGCAGTTTTTATTTTCAAGTATTTGATTTACTATGTTGTTCCTGTGTCTGATTTCTTGCATGTCCTATATTCTCTGTGTAACTTGTCATAATTTCCATCAAGAAATAAACCAACCTCATGTATTTAGCGGAGCAGGGAGCTTATTTTGAGAATGGTAATAATGATAATAGAAAAAGGCTTGATGATAAAACATGCTTGCTTCAATAGTGACAACAGACCATCTCACACATAAGAGACCTCCTCTACGTCTTCCCATTTTTTGTTTTATTCCAGCAGAGATTCAGCTCAGGGCATCAGAGCTCAGGGCCTCTGAAGTACTAAATGAATTGCCCTCCAGCCTGGGTTTCTGAAACCCACCGTTTTGCATTTGATCGCTGTGATCAACTCATGGATCCTGGGATGTGATTCAAGAACTTCCAGGGTTAGGGCTGGGTACTGAGCTCAGTACTTTAAAGATTACTGCCTTGAATGCGTCTGTACTTTAGAGCACAGATTGATATTAATTTCAGTTCTTGAGAACCCATCTGGTATATGTTGGAGAGGTTGCAAGACTCTAGCTCTAATTCCATCAGGGCAATGCAGGGTTTCCCATTTGAGGCTACCACAATAAATATTTGCTTGCAACAAACTGATCTTGTTTTTGCAGCAACCCACTCTGTTTTCCATCCTCTTCTGATATTCTTCCAAACGGACTAAACCTACACCGTGCTGCGCGCTTTCTCTGCCCGCTGAACACAAACTTCTCCTCTGATCCTGTCTCCCTGCAGCCTCGTCGCACTGTTAACGCATCACTTTGTTAACGCAGAGAGAATAACAATAATGCATCAGAAAAAGTTAGTTTGATACCAGTACAGAATTAGTTACTGGTACTGATATAATTTTAAATGAGAACAATATCCATCCCTAGATATTGTGCACCTCGGTGTATTTGACACCAGGGGTTCACAGTAACTAATGCAGCACTATATCCTTCACTTTTAAATGAAGAGAACTTAAATGTGTTCTTAAACGGAGTCAAAAGAATTTTACATTTAGATTGAACTTTAATTCTCCTCTATTTATGCATTCTGTCTCTGAATTTCTAAAGTGATTATTGTGAGTTACTGAGAACTGTTATTGATCACAAAGTGAGAATGCACTATAGTATTAAAGAGCGACAAGTAAAATAAATGCACTGTAGAAATAAAATTTTTCCCAACCATCATGTCTTTGGAATGGATCCATCTAGTAGTTTATACAGAAATTTTTTGAGCACATTCCTAATATGATGGTCCATGACCTGTAGCTTTCAATGGGTGTCCATTTTAAGCGCCCTCTCCCTTTGGTGCTCATTCAGTCTGCATGCAACAATGCTGTGCTCTGCATCCTTGCAGCTACACTGCTCCAGAAATTGCCTGGCCAGCCTTCTCCTTTATTATTCTCTGGTGGTATGGAATGATGAATTGATGCTCATCTTCCTTTAGCCCTGTATATTTCAGGCAAATAGAGTTGTTATGTTTTAGACAGTCTATGTGGCGCTTTTTCCGATTTGTTAAACCTTAAAGAATGTCCCTGGTGAATTGTAAAAAGTATTTCAGTTTTTGTTTAAGTGAACAAAAGTTCACTCATTTGATCCCAAGATTGTCTTATTGTCAATTTAAAAGATGATAAACTGTAAAGATACGTATGGAGACCCCCAACCTCACTTATTAACACCAAAGGTAGAACAAGCTGTTGCAACTGTGCCCTGTCAGCTGTGACAGACATAGGTGGGCGGGTGATGTGGCAGGTGTCCCGGTGGTCAAGGCACCGGTGGCCTGCCTCCCCTGCTGGCTGCCTCCTCCCTGTGCCTGGGTCTCCCTCTGACTCCATCTGCCCCTTTTTATGTCTGTTTGCTCTCTCATCACAGTGGTTCGGCAGCTACTCAATCACATTGCCGCATTGACATAAGGCAGTGCATGCTAATAAGAGTTTTACCTGCCATCTTTCTATATTGCTGCCGTCATTGTTCTGTAACATACTTGCTGCAGTTTAATTTAGAAAATTATCAAAAAACATCAGCACAATATGGATACGCTGAGACTAATCCAGTTTATTCATCCTGTGTCATGTGGATAACACCGTGGAGTCTGAGATGTACAGTTCTAACCCTCATAACCTTTTGTCTCATTTTAAGGTAGGTTGGGGGAGTCTGCTGCGGGCCATGTGTTTCTGGTGAGGTCTCATCTTCTATCAAAATGAGGCTGATGCCTGGATCGCCTCGACCCATCGTGCCGGCCCTGCTGGCTCTCACCTTAGTCGCCTTTTTACCTCAGCTGTCCTCAGGAGCCACACCATTCCCACAAGACCTGGAACCAATCAGCATCATTGGCAGGGAATGTAAGTTCTACATCTGTGTTGCCATGGTGATTCTTGTTTCAGGAGTACATGTTTAACAAGAGTGATATCTCATCACTGGGGAACATGACTCGGTGAGGTGCTTGTTTTTTGCCATTTTTGCATAAAGTATGTTTGTAGAGGTTAATTCTGTTGCTGGAATATTTGTTCCCTGTCATTGACTGTCAATGCAACTGCAGCAATCAGAATTAGACTTTGTTTTTCTGTTATTACTTGTAGTACTGAATACAAATCATAATCTGTCAAATGAATTACTTGTTAGTTTCTCATCTTTGCATCTTGCAGAGGAAGAGCAGGCATCTGGACCAGAAGCCATTTGAAAAAAAAAAATTGAAAAAAGAAAGAATTAAAACAAAAAAATGTATTTGCTCTCGTCTATATTCAAACACATTTTTTGGAAACAAAACTTTAGGAAAACTCAGTTTAGGATGAATATGTTTAAAACCCATCCATCCATCCATCATCTTCCGCTGGTCCGGGGATCGGGTCGCGGGGGCAGCAGCTTGAGCAAAGAGACCCAGACGTCCCTGTCCCCGGCCACTTCCTCCAGCTTTTCTGGGGGGACCCCGAGGCGTTCCCAGGCCAGCCGAGAGACATAGTCTCTCCAACGTGTCCTGGGTCTTCCCCGGGGCCTCCTCCCAGTGGGACGGGCCCGGAACACCTCACCGGGGAGGCGTCCAGTAGGCATTCTCTCTAGATGCCCGAGCCACCTCATCTGACTCCTCTCGATGCGATGTTAAATGTTTAAAACTTTTAGAATTAAAATTGTGTTGACAGGAGTTTTTTGGCCTGCCACGTCAGTTAGTATGCAGTTATGTTTGGATTGACCTGGTTTCATGTACAGATATCCCCTTTATTTAGCAACAGTAGCTAACTGTATTGAGAAAACAGAAGTTGCTGCCAGTTTTGGACAAGACCTGTTCGGCCTTGTTGTTGGTTGAACTACTTTGAAAATGAAGTAGTTGTTGCTGCAGAATGGCAAGAGCATTTCTCTGTTGTCTTCAATTGAGCTGCATCACCCACACATTGAGGGACAGACAATCATCTGCCAGAAAAGTTGTGCACAGCAAGGGGAGGTCACACATGACGGCAAACACCTTTGCATTGTTCAGACAAGTGATTTCAGAGAATAATGAGAACTTGTACCATGTCTGGTTACCTGTCACTGCTGAACTTGTATAGTTATGGTTGTGTTTTGCTTTTCTTTATGGACGTTTTTCTTTTTCTAAAGAACAATGAAGGGAAAAACTTTTTAAAAATCCAAAACAAGGACCAAGAGGTGCTGAATGAGCATTATTACTCTGATAGTCTTAATTGACTGCACCTATGAAAATGTGGTTGAAAGACGAAAAGGTATCACTGCTGAGACTTTCCCAGGGTTTTCACTCTCCATTTTATATTGCAGCCCATGAGCCACACTGTAAACCCGGAATTTGTTTTCAATTAAACGTTTTAGTGTTCATTACTTATTCTATTATGTTTTGTAAAAATCTATGTAATTACTAAATCAAATTAGTTCTTTGGATTAGAAATGTGAAAATATACACTGCAATGATCATGTTAAGCAGAGATTACATATAAAGTTATGTTCTGTGAGGGAGGGGCGGAGCCTATTTGAAGTTCAACTGAGAGTCAAGACCCGTCCTGTGTGAGAGCGTGACCAGCTCGATTTTTGGAGAAAACTGAATTGTGTATTTAAAAATAAACTGTGGATGTTTTAAAGTAGTTTTAACGACACTAAGTAGACGGAAGAGTGTGTAAAGCAATTATTAAGATCGGTCTGGTTGCTAAACGTTTGCTAAAGGTTAGCTTAAGACTGCACCAGTCTTAATTCATTATTGCTGCAGTGAATTATTTGTGTTAATTGTTAATTTCAATGTTTTCTGAAATAAAATAACTTGAACAATTTAAAAGTATTTTTTAATTTCTTCCTTCCCATACAAATTTCTTTTTAAACAATATATTGTGGCGTGCTTTGGGTGTGTTGCCGCATTGCATTATGGGTGCTCTCTGTTTCCCGTTTATGTGCTGTATTTAGTGCTGTGGTAGAGTTTGTATGTGTTTTATGTTTATGTTCTGTAGGCAGTGACGGTGTAGTACAAGGTTTTTGTTCGTGTTGCATTTTAACTAAATCTGCACCATAACTGAAAGTGGTGAGATAGAAAGTTACCACCACTTGTTCGAATACATGTGGGTTGGTTGAAATTCACTATTGTTCCTGTGAATTATCTGTCAAGATAAAAGTGCTTACTGCAGGAGGAAGTCTGGACTAAGCCTTTTCTTGCCTCCACCTCTACCATTACTACAATGGTATATACAAACTCTAAATCAAAACAGTATAAGTCATTAATTAAAATTTGAAGACAATACATTACTTATATCAACAAATGATGTTAAGTAATGCTTTTATATATATTTATGTGCATTTGACCTAAAATGGTTGGCTAGACCTCAGGAAAGAGATAAGTTATGTGAACTAATGGTTTTGAGTAAAGGTTACTAATGTAAACTTGAATATGTCTAAGTTATCTATGCCAATACAACTTAAAAGGTTTAGTTTCATGTTTTGTAAAAACTTAAACGGGATAAGGCAACGGGTTTCCACGCGATTTTCTAGTAAACTCAACTAGTTCGGGTTAAGAGTGCAGGTTGGAACATAAGTGGAGAATTTTCATAAATCAGAATTTTCTTGGTGCAATTCCAGTCGATGTAAATTAATACTAAATTGTGACTGAGTACCACAACAAAACTTGAAATAAGGTTTTGACTGAAGACTTCGACACCTCTGACACACTGCCTCACCAGAGTCCCCAAAGGGCCCGTCACTGGTGAGGTCTATAGGTGAGGCCTTGGCTACTAACTAAAATGACCCATAATTGATTTAAGAGGTGGCAGAGACCATGGCCCACACAATATAATTGATCTATCTGGAGGAGAGTAACGCAACCATTAGCAGAAATAGCTGTGCTAATAGTGCTATATGTGGACCTCCATCCCAGGTGTAATGAGAGCAATTTGTCACCACTGGTTCGAGCTGGTGACAACGTGGAGCAAGGTCCCTCACAACTCTGTGACACATCCATTATGAATCGTAGTACTTTGTCAGAACAAAGTCGATGAAATCGGACCTCCTTCTGAAAAAGGATCAGATAGCTCTGTTTCCATGCAATTTGCCAGATAAAGGGCATTATGCTAACCACGTTCAACAAATTGTCTTCTATTTTACATAATTTCTGATACAAAAGTCGTTGATTCTTTTCTGTTGAATTAAATTCTGAGCGTGCATATGCTCTGTTCCATATTTCAATGATTGCTGTTGGACACTTCTACTGTAGAAGACCAAGAACTGTATCGAATTGACTGTTATTTGATGCTTTCACCCCAAAACCCTTTGAGTTTGGAGGATACATTTTGTTTCCTATCATCCATTTTTCAGTATTAGAAAACAACTAATTGCTTTTGTACAATGAACTGATCCCTAATGGTGCTTAAAACCGTGAAGCACATGGTTTAACTGTTCCCTTTACAGACTGATTATTATGTTGCTTTTTGTTGTTGGCCATTTTATTACCTTAACATTTACGCAATGGACTGCACAGATGTAGGTATAGTCTTTATGCTGTCATTGAAAGTAAAGTTAAATTCATGGGGTTTTACTGCTTATGAGATGGCAGAGCACTTTACAAGGATTTACAGTAGAATAAGATGGAACATTGTCATTGTTTCATCAAATTTCTTGTCTTTTCTGTCTTGTCTTTAATAATGAGTTGATCCTTTTAATTGGTTGTAATTTTTTTTTCTGATGAACTGAAGGCTTAATTGTTACAAATGTATTAGATTGCAGGAAAAGTTGAGCAATGTTTAATTTTGCTCAACACCAGTGTTGTTTGGTGTAAGTTTTCATTGGGATCTAAGTCTGTGATCCAGTGATAAACTGAACACAATAAGTGAGTGAACTCTGGGCACCATCACATGCTCCTTACTTTTTCCCCAAGCAGGGATCCAGCTGCCTCTGAACGATATGCGATGTGAAGTTGCCGAAGAGTAATTAGAAATGTTCATTTGCCAGGGGCAGGACAGCAGGGCGGCCCTTAGAGCCAGTGGGAGTCCTTGCACCCGACAGCACGGCAAGGTCCAGCACTCAGCCAGACATTAGGCATTTAAATCTTTAAACAGTCAATTTGAGACGAGTAGTTAAGGGAGCAAACTGCTCCCTGTAGAGGGGACTAATTTCAGATTGTGGGGTATTTCTACTGAGGATGGCGTGTTCTGCAGCCGCCCAGGTTAGATGAGAAGCTGGAGGGCACTTCATATAGTACTTCAGAGGCCCTGAGCTCTGATGCCCTGAGCTGAATCTCTGCTGGAATGAAACAAAAAATGGGAAGATGTAGAGGAGGTCTCTTGTGTGTGAGATGGTCTGTTGTCACTATTGAAGCAAGCGTGTTTTATCATCAAGCCTTTTTCTATTATCATTATTACCATCATCATTATTATTATACTTACTGTGGAAGGCATGTAAATGTTCTGATTTGCTGTCATTTTGCCATTTAAAGCCTGGAAGTCACCACCCATTGTCTGAATCCATTTCCTTTTAGTGACCTATTTTGCTGTTGGAGTAGAGGAGGGAAACATATATTTGCATGCAGAAGAAGAAAAACTGAAAGTCTTCTACAATGTAACATAGAGCTGATGTATCACTCTTACTGTTTGCTGCACCTCACTAAGTTCAACACATCTAATCATTTTTCATCCATGAACAAAGGATTTTCAGTTTTATCATCATTCAATTGTATACTTTGTTTTCTTCTCATTTTTAAGGATTTTAAAGCTCATTTTGCAATGTGCAGCTATTCAAATGGCTTTTCTGATAACTCTTAAGTGAACTTTTGTGACCTCAAACGGATAATTGCTAATTGAACGTGGGTCGACCCAGACACTCTCCTCTGAAATGCTTCTTTTTTTTTTTTTTTTTACCTTGTCCTCACTTGGCACACTCCCCAGACATGTCTGTTCAGAAGTTTACCGGGAGTCATTTTATTTAAATCAGATTGACTTCTGTGACACGCCTAATTTGCAACTTGGTATGCTGTCTTTTTTAACGCATCCACCTCCACAAGAGCACATTAGCATATGCTATATGCGCTCATTTTTGGGCACAATAGACCAGATTGTAACCTTCTGCATAGGGTTCTGTCGATTTCAAATAATTCTGTGGATAAATGATCTGCTATTGTTGTACAGCTGCCATTGTATGATTGTTAAACCTGACAAACGGATGTTTTTTTTAAAATATGTGATTTGACAACAAAGCAGGGAAAAGGCTTGCTTTTCAGTTGGGGTTTTTTTTCACCTCAGTGAATAGTCGAAGTTGAGCTCTTTCTCAGTATCAAAATAAAGGTGTAAACAAAATGTGAAGGGAAAGTTTATCTTAGTGGTAAAGAAATTATGTGTACTTTAAATATTTTCTCCTTTTCTCTATCTTTTGACCCCATGCAGCGTCGTATCTCTACCCCAGCTTCCAGGGACTCATGTCAGACAATGACACTGTCCGCCTGGGTTTGGACTTCCAGAGGATGCTGAGGATCAACCACATGCTCTACATCGCAGCCCGGTCAGTCATCGCTGCTCACCTGCTAATTTATATTACCAAAAAATGATGTAGCTCTGTTTACTTGTTTTGTTTTTTTTTTTTTTTCTTCATTACTACTTTGTGCAATTTTAACAAAGTGACGGAGTCGAGACTAATAATTGTACACATTTACATACACGTCGGTAACCTCTAAATTGTTGCACAGATGCTCCAGTCAATCATATTTTTGCTGCTAATTAATTTTCTTACTTTCTGATTATTAGTTATATCCTATATATATTTATAGATATGCTTGATTCTAAACAATGCATGCTGTTATTGCCTTGTATTATTCATTTACCGTGTTAGCAGGAATAAAGCAAATTGACTCCTGAAAAGGGGGTAATAAATAAAAATGTGCAACGGAAATTCACCAGAAGCAAACGGAAGATAACAGCCACCAAGTTGAAATTATTAAAAAATAAAAAAAAGCTAAACAAACATTTTTTTACATTGTTTTTTATTTTTTTATTTCCTTTGGGCAATAATAATAAGAAAAAACAATTATTTAACTTTTTTTTTTTTTTTAAACCAATTATTGGAGTCTCCCTTAATTAGAAAATGATCAAAATTGGGGTAAAAAAAATGACATACGGTATACTTTACATGTATGTGGAAGAGACCGTTTAAGCAGGGTTACATCCACAAAACTTTAATAAGATAAAGTATAGTCATTCAAAAATGTGTTCTACCAAACAGTAAAGCGGGACTTTAAAGGGTTAAGTCGGATGTCTGAGAACGAACCTTTAGCTTCTAACATATTTGAGACAAAAGCACTTCACTAAACTGCTTTCATGTTTGCAGTTTAAGCTGAACTGCTGAAGTTTTCTGTTTGCATCTCTGTGCCTAATTGCATATGCTCCCCTCTCGATCAAGATGTCGAAGGGTAATTATCTAAAAAGTACAATGTTGCACCTCCTCTGCCTACTCTAACTGTGCAAACTAAATTCTGCAGTTTTTGGCTCTGTCCCAAACTGCAGCTTTCCCTCTGCCAAGTACTCTGTCCAAAAGGTATGGAGAGTCCTGATGTACGTAAAGAGGCTTGATATTTTCCACAGTTGCGTTCAAAGTGTATGCCTCACTTCACAAAGTGATTCATATGGGTTTTGTCAATAGTTAGGGAAACTTTTGTGAGGTCCTAAAGCCAAAAAAAAAGCCAATAAATCTTTCCCGTTAATCCAGCTTTCAGCCTGTATTGTTGAACAGCTGCGATCAATAGTGTCTAGTGAAATCAAAGTTTTTATCTTTTGGTTCGGTGGAATGACTAGGTCAGAGTCTTATGGAGGTTTGTTTTCAAGTTTGTATTTAAAAAGCATCAAGGCCGAAGAAAAAGATGTGCATGCGTGCCCTGCTAATGTCTTTACTCTTTTCCTGCAGGGACCATGTGTTTGCGATCAATCTCGCCACTTCATCTGAGCAGATAATCCCACAACAGGTAGGAAAATCTATTTGCGCTGGCATTCAGGTACCATGTGTTTCAAAACTTTATGTTTTGGTTTATCATAAATCCTGTACTTTATGCATGTGAAATTGATTTCAGATACTAGACGATGACAGCGGTCTGTTGATTTCCTTAAAATAAAAGCTGCTCTCCATGATGACTTCACTCTTAGACTTTGACATTTAGGGGTTTGATCCTTTTAATTGATCAGAATCTGTCTATAATCTAGGAGTTGCAAGCCTTAAATGACCATTTCTTGCTATAAAGTTAAATGTTTTAGGATTCTGTGGTCATTAAATATTCAATGAACAGAGAAGTCTTGTCATTTATTTAAGTTATCATGGATTTTTCTTCATTAGTGACTGACTGGATGGTATGCCACCTATACAAATGGATCTACACCAATTTTAAAGAAGGGTTTAATGCAATACAGTGCTCTCTGTATGGCATTTTTGTCTATTTTTTTTTTTTTCTGGACTGCACTGTGTTTATACGGAAAGAAATCTCTTGTGGTGTCTGTATCTCATTATTTTCCTTCCTACCCTTTGCCTGACTTTTCACTCAAGTATTAAGCAATCTCTCTTCAGACCTATATCCTCCACAAGTGGAGCAGTGCTTGAAGTGCCGTGCTGCCTTTTATCTGAATCTCATTTGTCAAACACGATTGCTCCTAAATAAAAGCCCTCTGTGGTCTGCACTTTTGTTTGCTTGTATGTAGATTGGCACCAAACACAGATATTCACTCTGATAAGGCCACCGCTCCATGTCAAGGAGATCTAAGCTATTGATTTGGGTGTAGACTGTGGCACAAACAAATGGGAACTTTTAAGTACTACAGTGTTCAATTGTAATATAAGAACCTAAATATTGAATGTTTGAAGTGTTTTTCCATCTATTCTCTCAAGCCTCTCTTGCCTCCAGTATGACTGAGTGGAAAATTATAAAGACTGTTCCCATATTCTTCTTTTCAATCTGCTTTTCCTGCTATCTGTCTGAGCTTGGTCATTAGTGTGTGACTGACTCATATCACCAGAAAATGGTGTTTCATTCTCATCACAGATCCATTCCTTCATGCGGGCAGCCATTCACATCCTCTCCTTCACTGATCTTCCCAAGCCTGGGGGCCGTAATTATTAGTAAACTTAATCGAGCATAGACAAGGCAAGACCTATTACCAAAATGCTGACTTCTACTGAACTGTGTCAGCTCTTCACAAAGTAGCACAAGAAGTGTTCCACCCGAGAAAATCAGAGTAGTGGAGTTATTGTTCGGAATATTTTGTGGAAATTTTGTGTTTTATGTAAAATATGTCAGCCAGTCGTTGGATGCAACTCGCATCAAAGGGGAAAAGATTGACCAATTAATTGAGAGGAACTAGATTTATTGATGTACAAAAGTTGACTCGATGAAATGTCTTATTTTTTCTACTGATTTCTTATTCAGCCTTGCTTTATTCTGCTCTTCTTCCTGATTTAACTGCTGGACTGAACGCTAAGAGACGAGTTTGAAAACCAGCTCCAAGAGAAAAAAAATGGAGTCTGTTGGATTAGTTACAATACTAACAATACTTTCTTGCATGCAATGCATTGAACTTGGACTTTTTTTTTTTTTTTTTTTGTGAAATATCTTAAAAAAAAATAAAAAAAAAAAGGTTTTGGCTTTCATTGTTTTTTGGAGACACAGGGACAAATGGAAGTTTTTTCCATGGAGAAGAGTTACTTTATTGAACAGCTGTACACGAACTGCACAAATGGAGACTCAAGCAAGTAATTACAAATAAGCCCATAACCCTAAAATTATCTCAGTACTTACAAGAAAACCAACATGTGTTGTGCAGGTGTATGTGGAAAAGGCTGCCTTGAACAGGAAAAAATAAATAAACAAAAATCTCCCAACCCTCAGACTTCAAGACTGGATATGCCTGCTAATGCTTTGAGGCTATTGCAATATATCCCATCATGTCACTGAGTGAGACATCAAGCTCCTGTCTACTCTTATATTGTTGTGAGATGCTGATGAAAAGAAGCTGAACCGAAACAGATGTGTACATAACTGCCAATGGTCCCAGTGGTATGAATGGGCTCTGGGAAGATTTTGTCCATGAATTAGTTAACAGTTGATGGGGGCACATTAATCGGCTGGCAAAGCTTGTTAAGTTGATGGATCTTTTTCTATAACAGCCTACCGGGCATCTCACAGTGATACAAAAAGTGTCTTGTTGTCATGTCTGTAGAGTGAGGGCAGGTTTTTTTGGCCAGTAGGTTAATCGGGGCTAATGGACTCTTCCTCATGTCGGCAGTGAAGTGATGTAAGCATCCTTTCGGGGTCCTTTGTTTCCCCTGTGTGTGCATCCACACGTATTTTACTGAGTGATTTTATCTCGGAGGATCCACAGTGTTTGGCTGCCCGCTGATGAGCCGCACGGGCGCCCGAGGCTTCCCTGAAATTTCCGTTTATTAGTTTTTCTCTGCAACAGTTTTATTGGAATTAATGAGATTTTTATATCACAGCTGTCTTGTAATAAGACTTGAATGACTGGGAGCAACAGAAGCTGGAATGGTGAGAGACCGTCTCTCGTCTGTGAGTGACGGTTGGCTGTCTTTTCATTTTTCAGAAACTGACTTGGAAGACGAAGGATGTGGAGAAGTGCACCGTGAGGGGGAAAAACAGCGTGAGTATAATCTTCCAGACAAATGCACATCTTCAGCTTTCTGTTTGTGCTCTCGGCTTCACTTTTTCTGCTCTCTGCTTTTGACCGTGTTTTTGTTTGCCGCACTGAGAAGTTTGAAATAGGATAAAGTTGTTGAGTAGCATCTGAGAATCACTATTTGGCATCAGTCATCTCTCCAGAGCGACAATAATATCACAAGAGTCAACCTGGGATCAGTCATGATTGTAGGATGAAGAAATATAATGTTTGCATCAGCCAGAAAAACGCAGCGTCTACCTGCTGCGAGTCCTGCTTTGATTGTGTTGTTGCTGTGCCAGGAGCCGGCATGGATCTGCTCCCTGGTGTACAATAACACTGAGCTGTTTCCCTGCTGACAGGATGAATGTTACAACTACATCAAAGTGCTGGTGCCACGGAATGACGAGACTCTGTTCGCCTGCGGCACCAACGCCTTTAACCCCACCTGCCGTAACTATAAGGTGAGTTACTCCACTGCAGTGCACCGACTCCTGACTGCAATTACACACAAGCGGGCACATTGGAGATATTAGGCGATGCAGTGTATGCGGCCGTGTCCTTGCATGCTCCTTCAGTTTAACATAATTATTGGATTTTTCACCTGGAAATAATACACTTGGGCTACGTTAGCACCAGTCTGGCTTTGTCTGAAAGTGTGGTCATTCCCTATATTCCACACTGGTCCCAGAACATGTTTAACAGATGAGGAAAAAGGAAAATGCTCCATGAAGCTCCAGTTTTACACATTCAGCTTGAGGAAACATAGAAGCTGTGGGATGATATGGTTTGAAGGTAATTATTAATACATGCCACTAAAATGATTTGTTTTAATGAAATATACATGTGTATCACATAAACATACATTTTTGGGAAAATGCCCCTAATTTTAAGGGTCAGACAGGGTGTTTACACATAACAATGTTGTTTTATAGTAATATGATCATACGCTGTGAATGGTGAACCCCTCAGAACAATATTCTGTGTAAATAACTATCAAGAAACAAGTCAAATTAATAAAACTAATTCAATTAATTTTGAAAATTGAAAAAAAGCGCATGTAGTGTAACTCCATCCTGAGTATTCCTCACACTGCCAATATGCTGAAACATCCTGACAGTCTGCTAGACCTGAAAAAAAGATTAAGCAATCTTAACAGACATCAACTGTGAAAGAACCCTCACAAACACAGCCATAAAGACAGTTCGTACCACGGTATACACAGCATTTGTCAGCTATATAGAAATGCCTGGCAGACAGCACTTCAGTTTGTCTTTTCAGTGATAATAGAATCAACAGCTGTGAGCTCAAACTGCAGGAAAAAATGACTTAATACATCCACAGGGACACAGAAGAATTCTGGCACAAAAGCCAAATGCAGCGTTTATGAAGAAAACAGTTCTCACATGTTAAGATCAAAAGTAATATACTTGGTGACCTAAATAGGACATATACAGAATTAGGCGCGAGATGTTGTTTAATGAAAGACGCATGAAACAGCCTCTCAGGTGTGAGCAGCCAGCACACACTGTTCACTGAGGCTGTGTTTTATAGGGTCAGCTGTTTTAAAATAAATTATATTGGTGGAATTATCTGTTGGCTCAGCAAGACATGGAGGGAAAAAAAAATCTGTTGACGGAACACAGAATACACCGATGGAAACCTCTTTCACACCTCTGATACAACAAAGTTGAGGCAGGAAATGGAAAGAAAAGAGGAAAGCAGGAAGTGGGAATACCACTCGACCCCAGCAGAGAAGCCTCTGCTGCACTTTGTCTCCTTTGTTTTTCTGTTCTTCCACTGATGAAGAAGAGGGCTGTTGGTTAAGTGAAAACACTCCACTTTAGTTTTGCATTGTCCTTAACCGAAGGACATCTCCTCCTTTACTCAAAATCCTGCAGTATGAGGTATGTCGAATACAATCCAACATGACGCCATGCTGGAGGCTCAGAAGTGACATCACAGGTTTGGACTGTTGTTCACAACCGGCTGAGGTAGCACCAGTCCTACAGCACAGATAGTAAATCTAACAATGTAGGGGGGTATAGAATCCAATGAGCAACAAAATGACTAAACATCTAACAGGCTCACCTAAGATCTAAAAAAAAAAAGTGGTCCAGATTAAGAGGTCAGAGGGGGGAAACCAGGGGGCTTCTAGAAGAGTGCATCGAAAGATGAATAATTAATTCGAATGAAACATTTTCATGGTGAGAATTGCTACTTAAAAAAAAAAAAAAAAGTACAGTGTTGTTTTATTGATGTCTTGGCTGGCAGGAGCATATTGTCGAATTATGAAATGGGAAATAGTTTAATCTGGAATATGACTATATTCAAGTAGTATATGCTACATACTGTACTGTCCAACACGTGCTGTTCTTAATTTAAAGGGAATTCATTTGGGAAATTCTCATTTCATCAACTTAAAGCAAATGTTTCACAACTATTTCTTCCACTGGAGTAGCAACTTTAGTTACCATTTAAGATTTTAGACACAATATGGCAAAATAGGTTTAAGATATATTAGTGGATATATCTGTTAACATTATCATTTTATTCACATTTGCCCCCCAATGATCCATCACACACCCAATGTCTGCAGATGTAGGAAAGTTTTACCAAAGTTACACTCCATCTATTCCTCCGGACATTCATCTTTTATATTAATCTCTATGTAGCAAGTAGCTGTCATCTTTTAAATTTCAATATTTAAAAATGAAGCCGAAAGACTAAGTAACAGCAAATGAAGGGACATTTGTTCCTGGGTTTGGCACAGCTGTAAGTGCAGCTGTAATGGAATGGAAGTTTCTGTGTTCATATGATTGACTCCAACATTACTCTGATAGATGTGCTCTAATATATTTCTGCGGCTATTCTACAGCAAGTATACAGCAAAGCTCATGCACAGACCTTAGTTTACAGTACACTGCATGCCTAACTATACGGACCAGGGCACATGTAATCCTATATTACCTAACAGAATGTATTAAATGAAATGGCACTTTCAAATAAAAAACTAATGGAAAACAGCAATTACATACAATATAAGATGTTACAAATAAATCTCAAGGTAAAAAACAATGCGCGTAAGATTGTACTGTGCAACTGAGATTACATATCATGTATGCCATAAAATTAATCTATTAATTAGATCAAATAAAAAGGGTGCTAATGTTTTCCTAAATTCTGATGATACATTCAGGGTCCTGAGACTAGTGTAACACGGCTCCTATGGAGTGGATTTCTTTTTCGCTCCTGTAACCACAAACTTTGTAGCTGTGCGTTTAAATGTGGAAAATGTCCTGCAGAGAAGTGGATATAAAATGTCTTTAAAAAAAAAAAAAAAAAAAAAAAAAAGCACACTGACCTACATTCAAACAGTATCATCTCGCAGCCACAGGCTCTCTTTAGTAAAGAGCAACCGATTTTACAGTTTTACGAAAACATTCTCTTTACCTGGAACCCTCCAACTGTGGACTGCACCCCTCATCTTTTTCCCTCGTCCTGAAAGTAGGACAAGGTTGACTATTCAGACAGCTGGGGAAAGTGGGAGGAAATGTAAATCATATCAAGGAGTCTCTTTTCTGGAGTCCACAAAAAAAAAATCTGTGGAGGATTGAGTCAGAGGCATGTGTGTTTGTTAAGGACATGAACGCATGCCCAACCATGAATAGGCAGTTTCACTGACCAGGCTGCTGGGACAGCTGCTCTGTAGACAGCAGAGAGGTCAACGTGCATTTGTGATGTAACAAAATCTGAAAGCATTAAATATGTCTCTCCTCGTTTGTGCAGTGGGTAAAAATCCAGGTATTTTAAAATCCAAGCGTGTTAAGATTATCTTAAATTTTCGCTTTGAATTAAAAGTTTTAGTTTACCCAAACTTTAGATTTTACTAGCTCTGTTTGAGTGTCGACATTTCACATGATTTATCTTTGTATTAGGTGAGGTAATAATTAGTCATTTCAGTCAACTAGCAGAATAACAACAGAGAACAACTATCATCTGAATGTGACATGAAGCAAACTTTGTGTTAATGGACTATTAATGTGCTATATGTGCACATTTGTGTCGCCTTATGGCTGCAAAGGGTGTCAGAGCTCCTCAGCATGCATTCAGCCCTCATCACACACTCTCACGCGCATATCTACAAATGCAGTGTGCGGTTTCACGCATTGTTGTGTCTGAGGTTTACAACCTTGTTAACAGCAGGTTGGAAAATAGCAGCTTAATATCTGCGGCTGAGAGATAAACTGTCCTGTCTGCCTGAACAGCAGGACCTTCACACACATCTTTTATGGAAATGACCCACATATAATGCATCAAATAAAGCTAATCTTTATGGTGCATGCGTTCCCATTCATTATTACAGATGTATTTGGTACTTCTGCTTGAACCACTCTGCTCACATAAGACTTTTGGTGTAAGAGACCGATTGATTTTTGCTATCGGAGCAACAGCCACCAAGCACTAAAACTGTGTTTTACAATTGTCAGTTTTAATATCCCATTCTTGTACTTGGTGAGAATTGTGACTTGTATATGAAGCCTTAGAAAGCATTCTTTTGTTGGTGCCTTCTTACTGACCTAGATGTCGACACTGGAGCAGGAGGGGGAGGAGGTTGTGGGACAGGCTCGATGTCCCTTCGAGTCTCGTCAGTCCAACGTGGGCCTTTTTGCAGGTGAGTAGCTGTAGAGGCTGTCTTCTAAAGTGGAGCATCCCAGGTTCAACTCCCACAACTGCTGATCTGTGCTGTTGAGTCTTTATTTTACAGGATACGCATCTTATTGTTTGTTTAAATCAAACTGACTGACTATAAAGTCTGAACTGGTAAAACGGTCTCTGTGCCTGTCAGACTGTAAAGTACATTTGCTTATTCACATTAGATAAATTTGCCTGCGGAGCATCTCCGGGCGTTGTATCAGGGCATCAGAAGCTGCTGTCATGCATGCCTGGATGAAACTTGATAGATGAGTGAAGCGAGAACTCGTTTGAAAATACAGCATTCCTAAATTTATCCACTGAATTAGAAGTGTGACCACAATACACAAAAATAAAGTTTTTGTTTTTTTTTCCCAAATGTAACCTGATAGATCAAAACTCTGTTCACTTCACATGAAATTTAATCAGCAGATATTTGAAACCTGATTCAATCACCGGAGCTGCACTGAATTGTTTTTAGTTTACACGTTTTAACATTTTAGTGCTTTATCTGAAGAAGAATAATGTAAACTATTTGACATTACCTCATAATAATCATGTAATTATGATGGTGTTTATTGTAGACAAGATAATAATTAATTTCAATTTCTGCCAGAAAAAGACACATTTAGTCTTCTGATCCACTTTATCATTTACAAATTAGGTAATTGGTATGTATATTGACTTAAACACAAGCTCACAAGAGGAAAATATTAATAAAACAGCATGTTAATTACTGATTACAAGTAAAGAGTTACAAGTTAATGTGGGTTGGGGCTTGCACTAAAATCCCAAAATCTAAAAACAGAATTTAAGCGTCGATGTTAAAGGGATCAAAGCAGAAGTTTACTTTTGTTGATTCTGGCCGTCGTTAGGATTTACAGTTTCTTTACTAATCATAGCACGGAAGCAAGATGATACACTGTGAACACACCGAGGTCAAGTTCTGGGAAGAGAAGGGAAAGCCAAAAGAGCACTTAATCTTGCCAGGTTTCCACTGACATTTATGTGAAGTTCACATGGGGTACTATTAAAACTGGCATCTTCTCCTACAGCTGTTCTCCTCAACCTGTTTTTAGAGAGCAATAAAAGACATCTGTTACCAAAATAGACACTTCGGAGAAGTGGGTAATCACTGGGAATTGTGATATCTCACAATGCATCTCGATTGTCACTTTTTTTTTTTCTCTCTCCCCCAGGTGGTGACTTCTACTCCGCCACCATGACTGACTTCCTGGCTAGTGATGCAGTAATTTACAGAAGTCTTGGAGAAAGTAGTCCTGTTCTACGCACAGTCAAGTATGACTCCAAATGGTTGCGAGGTAAGGATGTTGAGATTTAGTGACTATCGTAGCATAAAGTTATGAGGTCATTGCTGTAGAGTTGTGGAAATGAAGGATTCTCATATTTTGTTTAGGCTCTGACCATTAGTTCCATGTTCAGATGACTTCCAGGCCTAAAACATGAAAAATTCCTGCTTCAACCGTCATTAAAGCGCCTATCACATTTTGCAGAAAATGTGCCAAACTCGTCTTTGTTTACTGTTCAGCCATGCCTGATTAAAATGAATTCTTGGACATAAAACTGTTTGATGTCAATGGTTGAATCTGTAAATTGCATCTGTAACAGTTAGTTGACAGAGAAGGAAACATCAGTTTCAAAGTGTTTGTATTTCCAAGTGAAACATCTGATCGCTTCACATCTGTTGCATTTGTCAGATTTGTCAGTGTAATTCATGACCGACTGAAAAACACCAAGTTTTTCAACTTCTTCCATCCGTCTTGTTGGGCCAGGTGGGAACTATCGCTTCGAGCGATGGAGAATCAGTCTTTCTGTTTGGGAATGTTTGGTTATTATCACCATATGTGTTGCTGATTTATTCTCTGATTAATTGGTTCATCTGTATGATTATCCATAATATTTTGAGCACATTATTAGTTCTCAAAAGGGGAAGATATTTTGTGCAAATTGCTTCTGAAATGAGGGGAATATACAGCATGTAAATTATTTTACACTTGTTCCCATACCAAGAAATGAGTGTTTCTCATTCCACACTAGTGGCAGCCTGCTGCAGTAACTCTTCATGTATTGTTTTGTTCTTTCCTAATGAGCTTCTATCTGTGGAGTGTTTCCACTCTTTAAACCTTTACATTTTTATATGCTGGTTTGGATGCTGGGCTGCTTGAATGTGCTGCTGAAATGTGGAATTTGTATGGTAATTCTGGCACTTTTATATCTGCTATCACGCGTAACAATGCCAACGGGAAAGTTGTTTGCATGTGTGAGCAGCTGATTAAAATTTCCAAAGCTCAAGTAATGCCTTGAGTAAGACCCCTAATCCAGATGTGTAGAAGAGGAGATGTCAAGAATCCAGAGTAGAAAGGAAAAAAAAGTAAAGTTTAAGAGAAAGCTTTAACAATGTCTTTCCTTTATGGGATTATTATGGGAATTATTATTATGGGAAATGTGAGATCGCTTGCAAGTAAAATCAACATCTTTCTGCTCGGTTTTCAGATTAAACTGACAGACAGAGACTGTAGACAGAAGCAACAGTAAAGGAGGAGGTATTGTAGTGCTAGTTAACAGAGGGTGTGATCCTTGCCTTGTTACTGTGAAGGTGCATGTCTGCACCTCGGATTTTGAACCGTTGGCTGTCAGTTTGTGTCCGTGGTGTTTACTGACAGAGTTCACCTGGATTACTTGCCGAGCCTGTGTGAGACACCATCAGCTAAGTTGTTGCCAAGCTACAGTTTTCTACCACACCTTCCTCTCTGCTACACTTCAACTTTTCCAAAGTTTCATAACTTGTTTTTATTCTACTCTAACAATGACATATCTATAGCAATAATTTTTGCTGCAGCGATGTAATTTCCCTTTGAGGATTAATAAAGTACCTCTGAGCTGAACTGAATAACATGAAGCCAAAACTAATGCACTCTAACACATAGCTCTGGGTAATACTCCTGCTTTCTGTGGAATCTAATTGAGAGATTTAGAATCTGCAATGATCATTTTAGAGGCTGCATTTTTACTTTTAAATTATATTGCATTGAAGAGTTTTGAAATTTTATTTTTAACACCCATTTAAGTCGATGAGATTATCTATCTGTATTTTTCAATGCAATTTTATTTTTTTTTTGTCATTTTTTTTAAGTAAGATCTATGTTAAAATCTAATCTAGAATATAATTGATTAAAATATTTCAAATAAATGAAATTGATGAGTGAACCACTGTAGTATTAAGATTTTAGAAATCTACAGCATCCTTCAACTTAAATTTCAGCTTTTTTGTTGTAGTTGAGCTGATTATCATGTTCTCATTATGACTACTAATCCAGGACCATCTGTTGCTGCATTGTTTCAAACCAATAAATGCCTGAATGTTTATCCTTATTTTGTGTCCCAACACACAGAATTTTAGAACTGCGAGTCTTTTTTTCTTTTTGCCCTGGTGTTTACCAGCTCCACTCACTGCCCGATTATGATTTTTTTCATAAAGTATTGCAAAAACACATAACTGCCAGTGTATTTGTGAAGCCTCTCTCTCTCTTTTTTTCTTTTTTTTTTCTCTTCTGCAGAACCCCATTTCCTCCACGCTATTGAGTATGGGAACTATGTGTACTTTTTCTTCAGTGAAATTGCAGTGGAGTACACCACTCTCGGCAAGGTGAGAGAGTCAACCCTTTCCTTTCTAAGTGGAATAAACTCCCAACAACAGAATGGCTTGAAACTGAAACCTCTCTCTTCGCTGTTATTCAGTATTTCTTGCTGGCTCTGCCTGCGGGTGTTGGTTTTATTCATCATTTGTCAGCTCTTCACTATTTAAACTTGTTTCCCTTAGGTGGTTTTCTCCAGAGTCGCACGTGTTTGTAAGAACGACAATGGGGGTTCCCCAAGGGTGCTGGAACGATACTGGACGTCATTCCTCAAAGCCCGGCTGAACTGCTCCGTGCCTGGCGATTCCTTCTTTTACTTTGATGTTCTGCAGTCACTGACGAATGTCCTGCAGATCAACCACCGGCCAGCTGTACTTGGAGTCTTCACCACACAAGCCAACAGGTTGGATTATTTTTACCTGAAGGCACATGAGCAATTTTGACTCATGTGTTAAAGCTGAGGTGCAGATGTGCCCCAGCATTAAAGAAGGTAACTCTCTGAAGGACATTGCAATGTCACTGCAAAATGTTGCTTTGTGCTGTGTGTTATCTTAGATCGGCTCTGTTCTGTAAAGCTGCTTTGTCAACCATTTTATCCAAATAGTCACCCCCACACTTGAACTGGTAAACTATATGTAAAGTCATGCCATAAACCAGTTGATGTTGATTGAGGTCTACAATGTTCATTGCAGCAGAAAATTGTCCCTTTTACCCAGAAAATCCAGTGTTACTGCACAGCAGCATCACTAGTAAACGTGTTGTCTACTGTGTTAAAGGGAGTTTCTCTCAACTACTCATTTACATCTTCAGTTATGTCACGCTTCAGTGCCTTTGCTGCATATGCTGAAACCTCACTGTGCAAAGATAGTTATTCAAAGGGTTCTGATTCACTTTTTTGGTTACTATAGAACACCGAGACACGAGGAGACTAAAGTCACTATTATTATTTTCCATGAATGCAATGCAAACATCCTCATTTCATTTTGTATGTAGTGGATGTAGATGTTAAAATGAGATTCTTGTTTCTGAATGACTGCAGGATTATGTAGGTTTTTCACATTCGATCCATTTTGCATGTTTGTATATAGATTCTGTTGACCTAACATTTCTGAAGCTTTCTGGTTTCCGTTCTTAGTTTAAGTTGTATTGACCAACTATTTCTGAGTATGCATCAGTCGTATGTAGGTCAAGGTTTTGTTGAGGTCAAAGGATGCTGAATGTGAGAGCGAGTGTGTATTAAGTTACGTCGAAAATAAAGAAAAACTGCACATTTATACTAGGAATAATAAGATTCTGTTTTTGTAACTATCACTGTAAACAATAGCAAAGTTCAAAATGTATAAAAGAACAGTAAAAATACATTTTAAGTAAGTTATTCCAGGCTAAATTCCAGACTTTGACCTTGCTCATTGCACTCTCTTCTACTTTGTGGCCTTCTGAACAGCATCACCGGCTCTGCAGTTTGTGCTTTCTACATGGACGACATAGAGAAGGCTTTCAACAGCAAATTCAAAGAGCAGAGGAACAGCGAGTCAGCATGGACACCTGTTCCAGAGGAGCAAGTCCCAAAGCCAAGGTGAAAGATGCATCTTTAAATAGCAAACTGTCACTTTCCAACAGCATGTTTTTCTGCCTCTATCAAAAGAGTTTTTTTGCAGCTGCTGTTATTATTCTGCACAGACGTCTCTGAACGAAAAAAAAAGAAGAAACAAAAACAGGCAGTCACATAATACACCTGTTTTCCCTCCTGCTAGTCCCTAAAAGCAAACAGCTGCTAGTGTTTTTACATCTGTGCCTGTCTAATCGGATTCATGCATGATGAGTTTTTTTCTTTCTTTGCCGTTCTCGTACAGACCGGGCAGCTGTGCCGGCGAGGGCTCTGCAGCCACCTACAAGTCCTCCACCACCTTCCCTGATGAGACCCTGACTTTCATCAAATCGTATCCACTTATGGACGAGTCTGTCCCCTCGGTCAACGACAGACCCTACTTCACCCGCACAACCAGCAGGTAGATAATTTGCTGTCATCTACTGGACGGTGGAAAAACTGATAGAGGAGACTTTGTCTTGCTGTGCAAAAAGACCACAGTGACAGGGAGACGGGATCTTAAATGTAGTGTAATGTAAAAAAATAACAACAGCAACAGAATAACTCCACTCTGTGGGTCAATCCGTTTGTTAAACTGTGCCAGTCCTTAGTCCTTAACCTACTGACCCTATCCAACCCGTAATAAGGGAAAATCCTCCAAGAATACCCCTTTAGCATCTCTCAGTACCCACTTAAACTTAATTACCTGAGTGTTTCTTAAAAGTGTACTCAGTCTCATGTAAATGGAGATTAATAAATTATGTTTTATATTTGACTAAATGTTTTTTGGGCACTCGTGGCCTTGATTTGACGTTGGATAGACAGAAGAAGGGGCAAAGAGAGTGGGGGAAGACATGCAGCAAAGGGCCCCACGCTGGGACTCGAACCTGTGCCAGCTGCATCAGGGAAATACAGCCTCTGTTCATGGGACACCTGCTCAACCACTTGAATTAAATGTGCAATCATTTGAGAAATTGTTTTCCTCGTCCCAAGATGAAGACTTCAGTGTCTTGTTTTGTTTGGTCAAAGTTCCAAAATCCCAATATCCTTTACTTTTCAATCTGTTATACATTATCAACTGTCAAATCTTATATAGGCTTGTTTGTGCTATCTTAACTATGTCTTACAAAGCAAAGTAGGGACAGTCAGTCGATTTGTAGCAGCATCGCAAAGATGTAGTAGTAGTAGGATGTATCCATCTCCTGTATTTTTGATAAATTTGTAAAATACGGCAAAAACCTAGCTTAGCTTCGTCATTGTGGACAATTGTGTGTAGGTTCATAAGATAAATGTGGATTTAATCTATGTTAAGAGGAGTTTTAAACATTCCAAGATGTGGAAAACTTTCCATTTAAAAATGTAAACCATGTACCAAGTCCTAAGCATTACCCCTATTTCTGCATTGATTACTCATAAGGTCATCTTCAGTAATTCCTTATTATTGACAAACTCGACGAGGCTTAAAACTCATAAGCAGATTTTCTTTGCTGAGCATACTGAGTGATTGTTTCAGAAATCCAAGTAGTTCCAAAGTGTTCAAAAACTTCAAATTCTGTACATCATAAATCATTAAAACACGGTGTACCTTTAGCTGAACCCTCTTGCAGGTTCATGTTAAAAGCATAAGCATTAATTGGTGTTGTACTATTCAGACGGTGGCACTTATTAAACAGGCCTGCAAGAGAAAATGTCAGGGTCATTTCTTTAATGGGTCCCATGTATTTACTTTCTCTGGCAACATAATGCAACAGCAGTGTTTTCACACTCCAGACCGTGATTGGTATAGATGAGTGAGTTCAGGTGGAACACTCAACCTTGTACTTCATTAAAACCCATCGGATTTATTCCGGCGGTCGATCTCGGCCCACATCAAAGGCAGAGAATCTTCCTCGAGTGCTGCCCTGACCTGTAGACGCTCCACAGGAGCATATGTAGAGGAGAGGAAGTCACTGGTGTGTAGGTGTGTGCTTGTTTTGACATTTGAGAACCCTGTGCTATCGGATGATGATGGGGTGAATGTAGAAGCGGCGGATAAGTGTCATGCGTTTCATTCACTACCACAACAACCACAGACAAGTGTGTACACATTAAGAATTCAGCCTTCACACAGCCACATAGTGTAGAGGAGCCTCCTTCGTGCCTCCTGAAGCAGAGCCAGGCTGACAGCCAGCCAGACACTGCTGTGGCTTCACACTGGGGAAACGTGTACCGCTTCACATCTGGCACCATAAACATCACATCTGCCGCACCTACCCCCAGAGAACCGCTAGATAAATTAAATCCAGCCGGAAGCGCATCACGTTGTACTGCCGAGTCATTGCACGGATGTGCCAGTCGAGTCGATGTGTGTAAACACACCAGCCTGTGTGGGACCATCTGGGAGGAGCTGAGGGAAAAGTGAGGGCACAGACTATGCTGCGGGTGTCCTCTACAGAAGAATCGGGAAGGAACGGGATGCCAAAAAGATTATTAGAGAAATTGTGTTTGTTGAAATCCTGGGCTACAGAGGAGAAAAAGATAGGGCAGGCATTATGAATGAGTAACGCTTATCCCGCTGTCAACAAACACTGGACTCAAGATGCCCTTCAGCAAAGTGTTCAATCCTCAGTGGAGCCAGTGGTAGACGGCTGTGGTAATACACGGGCAGCTCCCTGGTGGAACCATGTAGAGCGAAGTGAATATGAAGCAAGTCATTGCTGAAAATAAAGCAGGGGTTACTCGAATTCCTCATAGAAAGCCGGGACTCAGAGAGAGAGACTGCTGCGTGTTGAGACAAGTGGATGAATGACATGAAGGCTGCATCTATTGAATAGCTGTGGGTGGACGGGTAGATGAATTATGAGGATGAAGGTATTAAAGCATGTAGGCAATGAAACAAGGGAATGGTGGGTTGGTTGATGAATTGTCTAATTGCACACTAAAGCTTAATACAATTAGCTTAGTACTCACCCACTGAATGCTTTCTTTACCACTGAAAATAGACGTACAAAAAAACAGTTTAAAGACTCTAACCAGCATTTTTGATATGATTATCTCCCTCTGATTTACACTGGTGACAGAAGAGATTCAGGTTGGATCTATAGTGCGGCTGTCAAAGATGCATATTTCTCTCAACAAATAGGTGTTTGTTTTTTTTTTGACGTGGTTAGTTTTTATAATAAATAGTTGTTGTCTCTTGTCTTTTTTTGTGTAGGTTTAAGTTGACCCAGATTGCAGTGGATACATCAGCGGGGCCCTATAAGAACTACACTGTGGTGTTTCTGGGCTCGGATAACGGCCATGTCCTGAAGATCCTGGCCAGCACAGAGGGAGCAAACACATCTTTCAGCACCCAACTCCTGGAGGACATTGACGTCTACAACCCGAACAAGTCAGACGATATTTCTTGTTTTTATTTCCATACTAATCTGAGTTTTTAATTTAGTTTTCTTCACATCTAATGTTTCTGTTAGTTTTAAAAAAATTCTTAATTCTTTACTTTACTGTTGTTCTGGTATTTTCATGTATCCATTCTTGCGTTGCCTCCTCCTCCTGGTTCCTCCTTGATCTGCTTAGCCCACTCACTCTCTGTAACATTTTGCATCACCCTCTACAGCTGGCGGAAATGCTTTTTTCTTTTTTTTTCAAAGATACTTTTGTTTTATTGTTGCACGCCATGATTCACAGACCGCTTTCTGTTTAATATTCAGAGTTTGCCTGATGTTATAACTGGAAGATTGTGTCTTTGTGTTGATTTTCTTTTGGTTTGTTCCTAGATGCAACGTGCGAGGGGAGGACAGGAGGGTGCTGGGTCTTGAGCTGGACCGGGATCATCATGCACTGTTTGTGGCGTTCTCCAGCTGTGTGATCCGTGTCCCGCTCAGCCGCTGCACTGACTACAGCAACTGCAAGAAGTGAGTGACTTGTAGCCATTATATGATGTCAACTGTTCTCAGAACTTCTGACAACTTGTTCTACAGCAACATCTATGACTTATTGAGAGATTCATTATGTTACTGTGGGTCTTAGACATTGCTCATCCTGCTCAAGTATTTCATTTCATTCATTTATTTCTTTATTTGTCTATATTTATGTGGCATATCCAGTTTGTATTGTGATTGATTTTTAGGAGATCTGGACAGCAGAGGAAAAACACAATAACATCCAAACTACACTGAAGGTTGTTTGAAATGTGATGACGGTTAGATTCCTATAGGTGCACTTCTGTGGCCATTTAAATTAAAGGTGGTGTCTTTCTTTCTTTCTTTTAACTTTTTAAAAAAAATCCAAATTAAATCCAAATTAGCTGTAGTTCTGACCAGAATCCATTTAGGCAGGATTCCATGCTGATTAGCAGCTCTTGAAGAGACACTGAAATTAAATTAAATTAAATTAAATTCCTCCACAAACAAAAAGCCCCTTCCTAGGAAATCATTTTCACGAGCACAGTTCATAGTTATAGTTATTAAGGTCTCAGCACAAATGTGAACTTGTAATTCACTGAATTCAGAAATTCAGTATCTGCTTGCTTTGACTGCCTGACTATCGGGCTTGTTTTTATTGGCAGTGCTTATATTTGTCACAGCATAACTTTAAGTTGAACTTTTTTTTGGTTAGGCCAAAACATTTCTAGAGAGCTAAATCCTATATACACATTTATCAGGACCAACATTTGTCATTATAGACTGCAAATGTTGTGAGGCTAGGAAAAAGTAAGTATTTGGAAAGTGTTTCAGAAGTCACATTTGTCAGCATTTTGGTTTTCCTCCAATCATACCATGAAAGAACATGACAACAGTGCTGCCAGGTCATTCAAGTAAAGCAGTTTGCTCTCATGCTAATGTCATACGCTTTTGGAAAAAGCTCCTCCCAAAAAAGCACTCAGAAGTGATTTGCAGTGAACATGTAAGGTCATGGTTTATAGAGTGTTGAATGTTTATGTCTTGAGTGTACATCATCCATTCCTCTTAAGCTTAGTTTAGAGGGCAGCGCACACTAAGGATGTGCCCGTGTCACTGCTTTCGGTGCTCTTTTGTGTTGTTATGGGTGATCATGCAACTCCTGGAGTTTCTTTAACCTGGCCCATGCAGCTCCTCTAACAGTGTAGCGGCGTGCTTTGCTAAGCGGAGACACCTATCGTATAGTGCAGATGGTTACCACACTCCCATCAGCTTAAGGAAATACTTTCATATGATATCTTTGTTGGTGTCCTTGCAGAGTTTATGATGATAAAGGAAATATAATTAATTTATCTTGAAAAGAGTTTTCTCTGGGAGAACCTGTGGGAATACTCCTCACACCAAGTGATTGATTTTTTTTTTTTTTTTTTGTATCACAGATTTGACCTGCACACAATTTATGGGTTGTTGAAACTTCTAAAGTAAGATCTGTCTACTTTTAGCAGCTGTGCGCTATCAGCCACTTCACTGGCAATGATCAGTTCAAGGGTTTTTGCTGTGAGATCTTTCCACTCAGCTATTCCTGCTCAATTTCATGTTCGGAAGTCTGTTTAAAACGGTTTGTCACATAATTCAGAGTCTGTCGCACTCACATGTCTGATGAGAACTGTGGTAAAACTCTGCAAAACAAGAAGAGGAGGAGATGGGGAACGCATTTGGCTTTCCAGCAGTGTGGAGGATGATTTGCAGCACATAAAGCGCCCGTACAACGTGAAGATAATATGTTGGCAGAAAGAATTAACAATGAATCAATGTCCATGTTTGTATGTTCTCATATAAAAGAAGACTTTCCTTTCTCTTGAAATGATCTGTGAGCTGCTTGAGTGAGATGCTAAAAGTTAAAACTGTAACAAGCTTGAACATAAGAAAAATGGTCTCCATGAAAACGTTTGGATGCCTCATCTACTTCACATCAATTATTAGTTTCCATTGCATTTTGTTGCTTTTATTAGTGCTACAAGATTTCCAAGTCGACAACAAAACTGCTTTTTACATGCACAAACTGACAGCTGTGTACGCCTGAGAGCATGTTTATGAGCAGAGCTCAACAGAGCCTTCAAGCGTCTTCCCTACAGCCCTTTGTTTTGGCAAGCAATGTTTTGCCTCAGCTAATATACTTGCTCTCCAGCTTTGGGTCTATTTTTGGGGCTGTGAGGAATGCTGCCCCCCTGTAACTCCCCCATCCCCCCCTTTCTCTACCCCGTCAAGCCAGAAGAAGGATTTCTCTTCAACTCCCCCTTGGAGTGCATTTACCCCCATAGCTTGCTAACCCGTCATTGCAAAGGCCTGGAGAAGCTATCAACATTGTTTAGTCATAAATTGGATCCAGCTAATTGGCTGGTAGCCAGCAATGGTGGTCCCTGTTTTTTTTTTTTTTTTTTTAAATATTTTTCAGAAGCTACGAGGGGGTAAAAGAAGAAATGGGGGAATAGTTGGGGCCTATCTCACTTAAGCTCAGAGGTCTGCTACATCCCCAGATTCTTTTAGTGACTAGAGCTACAGTACACCTCATGCTTGGATTAGGGCCCCTGTAAGCTGCATCAGCACTGGCCAGGAGGTCATGTTTCAGCCACCTTATCCTCCTTTAACACACCAATGAATCTGTCTCCCTCCAGATGAGATTTACTTCATCTCTCTTTGCTGCCTCCATTTTCTCTCCCCCTTCTCACTGTTGCCGGTATGATCAGGTTTGAGGGTTTTTTCCTTTTTCTTTTTTTTTTTTTTTTTTTTTTTTCTTCAACTCAAGGCCCTGCTGCCAATATTAGGTTTCAGAAAATACTCAGTTTTGAGCCACAGCAGGGAAGTGTATGAAATGGGAATTTTAATGAAAAAGAAATACAATAAAAGGGCAGAAGAGGCCCCAAACCTTTAGTCTTTAGATCCACAGATTTTCAGCTTTAGCAGATATTTCCTTTTTTCATTTGAACTGGCTGAACTTGCACTTACATCTGCTCTTAGATCGATAAATGTATGTTATTTTTCTTGTCACGTAGAACTGTTCATTAAATTAAGAATGTAAAGCTCGAATGCATCAAAAACTATTCTAGTTTATTTAGGATTTGGTCTTATTTTTATAGTTTTTGCCATATTTCCCATAATTTACGATAATTCTGTACCAAATAAAAAAAATTTCTGATGTCTGGAAGCGTTTTAGAATTATAATGACACCCGCAAATATCAGAGATACGAGAGAGCACATTTATTTAAAGACTGAAAATGTAAACCACTGAGCAAGTCCTCTTTCTAAAACATCAAAATATGTTTCGTAATTTCTCAAAGGAATGATAAATATAAATCCATACCCGTTTTCAGTCGTGGAACACATAACATTTCTGACTTCATCGCTCTGTTAAAGTAACAAAGTTCTGTCAGTCTCACTTTTATATTAATGGGCCATGCAGCTGTGGACACACCTACACCAGTGATGGAGAAAGTGACTGCACGGCATTTGTCACACATGCAAAAGCGTGGGCAGTAAATTGAGTGACATATAATGCACAAATTCATGCCTTTCTCCTCCAACAACATGGCATGTCTTCGCTGAAGGAGCCAAAAAACACATTTTCAGATTAGGTAGTAACAGCATGACTCAAATATGTAAATCTGCATTCAGTTTTTATTTGTGCTGTGTTTAGATGCTTTCAGATTAATGGAAAGGATTACACATCTGAATGGAACCTAATCCAGAAGTCTAAGTTGAGAACATGAAATGTTTGTCAAATTAAAATATGCTTACATTTAGACTAAATATATGCATCCATATGCATTCCTCTGTTCTGGTCAGGGAGCTGTGATGGTCATGGTTAAAGAAACCTCCAATTACTGAAGGTAAAAATCTGTCGAGCACATTTAAAGCAAACAGAAAATGTATTTTTAAGGAGAACATACATTTAGAAAATTTCTGTTTATAGTCTTGGATCGAATGTGCAAGTTTTGTAGTTTCATCAGAAGGTGGTGATAAAGGTGAAATGATATGTGTCTGTAATGAAGCGACTAAAAGTCTTTAGGAAGATGACATAAGAGAAAAAATTAAGAGAAGCCTTAAGATTTTCTTTTTTCATTTAGGTGGATTTTAGTATATATTTTTCATCAGCAGTAAACATCCATGTTTTTTTTCTAAAGATTTAAAAAGCTGATCATAATTTTTTTCCATTGGTAAAAGCTAGGCAGCTGGATTCTTGTGATTAGTGGGATCACAATCACAAGAGAATCCATCTTGTCAGGCTCCAAAGTATCAGTTTAGGGCCATCAGGCAAGTTTTTAGTTTTGATGAACAATAGCGACCCTTATTCAGGAACTGGTCAGTACTCCCATGTTGATCTGATTGGCTGAATTTGTTCAGATGGACTGTGACATAATAGATGTTTCATCAAATCACCTGCTTTAACTGGACTGCCTTTTCCAAACATTTTCTACAAAAGATGAAACCGATCTTCTTCTTTTCTTTTAAACTGGTTAGCTTCCATCTCTAATCATTTTCGCATCAGTGGCCTTGTTACCGTCTTACAATTGGAAGATCGTGGTTCAAAGTCTATTTGGGTAAGACTGAATCTCCACATCGGCCCTGATGTGCTCATTGTTGTAATTGTAGGGAGAAAAAAGTGCTACGGATATAGAGTGCAAACGTAGAGTAGAAACAGGTTTTATGAGCACCAGAAATGTGGAATAATAACTACTAACCCTTTTTCTGAGAAGGAAAAAATGGCCTCAAGCGAGTGTGAAATCTCTTTTGCAAAATTGAGGAAGTTCTTTTTGAGTTTACAGTTTCCATTTGGAGTCGCAGCCAAAAATACCTCCAAACTGGCTGTACAGTTGATCACACAGAAAAGTCTTTTTTTTATTTATTTTTTTTTTTATTGATCACCTTGATTTCCTCGTGCAAACCGTCTAAGCTGTCTGTCTTTCTTGTGTTTTACTGCAACTTGTTTAAATTTGTGCAACTGACTTTACATTAATATCCTAATCAGGAGCTTTATTAACATCTCATACATTTCTAAATCCAGTAAACGTCTGAACTGTTGAGCAACTAGATTAGTTTTCACCAGCAGTGTCATATTATCTAAAATGGCTTCCAGTAAGTTATAATTTTGTTATTCCAAAGACACTGGCAACATGACAGCTGGAAAATCCGAGAGTCGGCCTCAAACCCTGAAATAATGACTGCACTTCCACACACATACACCTCTGTGCTCAACATGGAACAACAGAGAGACATCTGAATTTTAAAGAACATGGTCATACAAATCCAAGTGGTGCAAAAACTGCATGTGTGACTATAACTTCAAATAAGAAATGACTTCATTCACTTATTTAGTCAAACTGCAGCCGGACACAATTTATATCTCCAGTTTCGGGGCTTCAGGGCTGAACTCCATTCCTGTCATGTAACTGTAAATGACTGCCTCTGATGGAGAGAGAGGCAGAATATGAGATATGCATATATACCTTATAGCTAGTGTATGAATAATTTATTAAAGCAGAGCTTCAGTATTCAGTGAGGCATATTGGCAGTAACACGTTGGGGTGAGAGTCATTTTAGCTTCTCGATACCCAGAGGTCCTCAATCTGTGAACTGTGAAATTCAAAGACAGAAAAAAATCTTCTTTTTTTCATAAACATGCCGGCATTTATTCCACTTTTTTCGCAACCTGTTTATGTTGACATTACAAAACCATACACTTGTTTTAATAAATGCACGCATGCTCTATTCTAGCTTTACCTTTGCCATACAGATAAACACTGAATCATACTTTAATTATCAAATCATGGAAAACACGTTTGCTTATCAGCAGATGAATAATCACTTTTAGACAGTCCTGTACAAAAGCTAACTCCATTTACGCCACTGATTTACAATAACTGCAGAGATTCTTGCATTTATGAGCCGTTTGCTCCTAAATCCTAAAGTTTTCTGCCTGTGTTGACTTTAAGTGGAAAAGGAATGTCAAGCTGTTGAGTGTTTGAGAGGCAGAAGTACTCGGCTTTGTTGTAGAGCCTCAAGGTCCACATGGGGATCGACGTGAGGGTGATTGAATGGGCTGACATTGCACTAAAATCACTTTTTAGGAAGGAAATGACATCCTGTTAATTAGTATATTAACTTGTTTGAGTTGGTTGTTTATTAAGAAAATGACACATTCCTCATGATGAAAGGCTTATTTGTACTTTTATTATAAGCTGTTAATGAGTCTGATCTGCTTTTATCTTTGGTTACTCGTTCCATGGTTGGGTTGTTATTTTTCTGATGATGATGATGATAGTAAAAATAATCAAAGAATATTTGTATAATTCAGAGTTTAGTATGGTCTAATTATTTTCCTTAGAGCTGCAAAGTTTATCGTTTTATCATTGATTTTGGGATGTGTGCATGAGCACCTGTCATCTGCACGGTGGTGTGGTGGTTAGCACTGTTGCCTCACAGCAAGAAGGTTCCAGGTTCAACACCCAGCTGGGGCCTTTCTGTGTGGAGTTTGCATGTTCTCCCCGTGTATGCGTGGGTTCTGTCCGGGTACTCCGGCTTCCTCCCACTGTCCAAAAAATCATGCATGTTAGGTTGACCACCTGCTGGTGGTGGTCGGAGGGGCCGATGGCGCCGGTGCATGGCAGCCTCGCCTCCGTCAGTGTGCCCCAGGGCAGCTGTGGCTACAATCCAGTAGTCTGCCACCATCAGCATAGCACTTTGAGATTCCGTATGAAATGAAAAGTGCTTTACAAATGTAATTGATTATTATTATTTATTATTATTATCATCTAAAAATGACATGCAGTGTTTAACAAGGGCAAATTGACAACTTTATTGTCCACTGCTGTACCAAAAATGCCTCTGATTCTGAAACTAAGAGTTTGCTGCAGACTCTGCCTAGATGCAGAAAATTTGGCAAAAAAAACAAAGGAGAAAAGGGTAAACGTGCAAATTTGGTTGCAAAAATTTTGCAAACAGATCAGTTTGTTCATCTAATATAAGCAGCAGTAAACCATAGATCAAACTAACATCCAGCAATGAGAGGGACGGGATGGATTTCTCATTGTCTCGTGATGCATCAATCTGTAGTATCTCCCACCAACAAGTCACTAATTAAAGAGGGTTCATCTTAACAGCTTCCAACAGGATGTCGTGAGCCTCTCACTTCTAACATTGTTCTGCGCACTACTCACCACAAAACTGCTGCCAGAGACAGGCATTGGAGAACAAATGGCTCGCTCCTGATTAAATCTATTTTTCAGTGAAGGCAGCTGGGATGTGTATTTTTTTTATGATCCGTTTGAAAGAAATGGCTGAAGGAAGTCCATGTTTACAAAGTTGAGATAGGCTACACTGAGATGATTTTTACTAATGTTGGAATTGTTGATAAAGTAGGTTATAGTATAGTTTTTGTGTGGTTGACGTTTGGGGCTCTTTGTGTAATTTTCTGTTTGATTTTGTTGTTTTTAGACTTTTGCTACCTGTGCACTTGGCTATTCCCTGGAGCAGCAGATAGAAAGTTGCTGATATAATTCATATGTTGTGCATTGTCCCATTTATTAAAAAATAAATGAATAGAATAAAAAAAAAGATTAAATTAGAGGTTCCGCTGATCTCTCTGTCAGAGGTGCTTAAGGGCTGCTTGCTCAGCATTTGTTGCATTGAAACCAGTTCTATATTATTGAAAGGTCAAGTTAATAAACCTGATTTATCTTTTTAGGAGATATTCCTACTAAAGAACCCCATCTACAATATTTTTTCCAAATAAGCATCTTGTAATCTTGTTAAAATACAGTATTTTTTATATGGCATGATACCACTGAAGAAGATGAATAGATCTTGCAATATTTTAAAGTGCACAGCCCTAATTTGCTGTGTATTCAGTTGCCAGCTGCAGGTGCAGCAGGGGGGAGAATAGTTCCTACAGTTTCTTGATTTCCTTCTGCTCTAGAGTGAAGCACTAATATGCTCTCAGTGTGTTTTCTCCCTAGTTTTTACAGACTGGGGCGGAAAGCACACACACATCCACATTCAGTTCAAATTGTCATAAATCACATTAGAAACAGGTCACAGGATCCTCATTAAAATTTGTTTAAACTCAGCTGCCTTGAAGGTTTTGGTTTGACATCGAAGGAAGGGGGTAAAAATGATTGTTTGTTGCCATTCTTTTGTCATTGTGAACTTTACGCTCATTATGTTGCTGCTGCTGGGTGAGTAACGCAGTCTTGCAAACAGCAACCTTTGCAGCTTTAAAAAATATTGTTTACCCTGTGTTTTTTTGCAGTTTTACAATGGTAGGAAGGGAAAAAAAGAGGTTCATGCAACACAATCAAGGGGGAAGAATGAAAACTCTTGAATGAACCAGACACAAGCAGGAAGAGTTTAATCAGCAAAATTGACGCGTTGGTCTCAAAGCAGAAGAAAAGCACTGAATGTTGTGATTCTGCTGGGACTTAATACTGTTGGGAATGTGACTAATGACTATTGATTGTAGTTAATGCTGACTGCTTTAAGGGGAGGAAGTAAACATCTCCAAGTCCATTCATCATGTTATTCACTGAATCTGGAAGCTGACATAAAGCACAGTAAGTAGGATCAGGTGATTGAACTATCTGCTGACATGAGGCTGGTGATAGTGTGTGCTCGCCTCTCAAAATAAGGTCATTCATGGCTGGTCAGTGTGACTCTGTAGCTCTCTGTAGCTCATGGTGGACCGAATGAACTGCTGTTCCTCAAGTTTAAAGGTGCACTCATTTAGAATATGTCTGTGACAATTTCCATCCATCCATCTTGGGTTGGAGATTCTGCTTTGCACCATTTCCTCGAAATTGCTTTTTTTACTGGCTGCCAACAAGATTTTCTACAAATATCTCACTTCTCTGTGCACAATATTGTTCTTCATGGAAGTGAATTATTAAAGTACAGTACTATTTTAGATCAAGGTCGATTTTATTGTTCAGAAATGTTCCATAATTATAAATATCTTACTGATTTTGGTTGATCAATAATATAATTCTGTTTCATCTCTTGAAAACGTATGACAATCTTTTCTTTTATTACAGTTTATACAACTGTTATACCAGTACTAATCCACTGTTTTAACCTCTGTTTGGGAGTATTTGGGATGAAACCTATATCATAGGCAGTCCATCTGGGTAGTATGAGCCCCTTTTCTATGATTCATATTTTCTAACTAGATAAAATCCCGGTTCAAATTTAAATTGAGGGACAGTATCTCCCTGTTCAAGCAGTTCTTTTGCCCCATCTTTATCTTCAGCATAGAATATATTTGATCCCTTTTTTTGTACTGTATGTCCTGATTGATGATGATCGATTAGGAACGTGACCCTTCTTTGTACTTGTTAGGTTGAGTATATCACACCAACACATTCTTTCTAATTTATTTTGTTTGCTTCTTATTTGGAAAAGAGAAATCGGGGGGAGGCGTAAGCCCTTGACCTTTTGATTACTCAAGTGTCTTGAAGTGTTATAATTTGGTGCCATGTTAACAAAGTTGGATTAAAAAAGAAAATAATTTCATTAAATCTCACTCCTTATAAGCTATTTTTTAAAGAAATGTAAGTTAGAAACTTTTTAGATTTAAATTGGGGATCAAAGCCTTAATAGTTAAAGAATATTAAACATGTTTTTTTCTTTTCATTAGGTTTGTCAAAAGTCTAATAAAAGATGATCTGATTATGACTGAGTTTCTGTCTCGTTGCATGCTTAGTGTATTTATTTGCAGTTTGGAGAATGCAACTATGTCAGGAAATCTCACTGAACACTATTAAACATGGCTAATTACATCTGCTATTAACAGATTCACTGCAATTACAGTTACGTGCCTCATCTAGCAGTAAAAGAGTAACTTTACCGTGTTCAAATATCACATATCTTTGTATAATATCAGATTTTTTAACAAGTTAATTTCATACAAACAGCTTTGCATGAAGAGTTGAAGTGAAATTGGATGATTCATGCTGCCGTATCAGTAATACCGCTCCTGTTTAATCAGTTGGTGCTTCTTGGTAAATGATAATTACTTGTTTTGTGTAGACTGTTTTTACCACAGTGGAAGGACATAGAAATGTAGCAATTAAATGTTGTAGTAAATGTTTTTGTCTTCACCGTCTTTGCCTGATGGGCCACTATATTTTCAGTCCCAACATGTATACCAGGCTGCACCGTATCTGGCCTTTGTTAAGGCAGAGTTTGGGAAAGTGATGGGTGTTGTTAGGTCAGCCTGGTGGCAGGGTAGTGTCTCATTACCCAGCTAACATCCACTGGGCTCAGTTCTCTTCACACATCCTGTTCTACTCATTTTATTCTCCCATTACTAATTTACTGTTTGACTGTCTGTTATGCAGAAGCTGTTTGTCTTCACGGGACCCTTATTGCATTTGGCTCAAGTCAGGCAGCTGTGTCACCGTCTCACCTGGTTTCAAGTAAGTCACACACACACACACACACACACACACACACACACACAGAGTCGGGGCTGACACCTGGTTTACACCTGGTTTATAATGTGAGAGAGCAGCACAGCAATCATCAGGTGAAAGTTAACTTTGAAATTGGTTGTGTCAGTAGTTCTGTGTCACAGCTGCATTAGTTTTAAGTACATATCTAAGTCATTTTTCCCAATATGGTGCACTGAAGTGTATGAAATTCTGTGGCTCTAAAGATAAATCACAATTCATTTGTATTTATTTATAAATAGTCAGGCATATTTCAGTGAGATCTGCTGGGGTCTGCAGCTTGTAGCTGCTCGAGTGTTGACATTGTTTACATTTGTGTTCAAATTAAGAAATTCGGGACAGTAATGATATTGAGCTACTCTTTCTTCAGCCCATATTTCAAAAGAAAAAGGTCTGAGTGTCTAGAATAGCACATTGACAGCTTGGTTGTCCCCCTTGCTTAAATTCGGAGGCTAAACTTTTGGGGGGGTGTTATTATAGAAGCCAGATGTTAAGTCTGCATTAAGGGAATTTATGAAGGATAAACTGATTGCTATGTGAAGATGTCGAACTTGGATATGAACAATGTGTAGGTATAATTTGTGTTTGGGATAAAGTTAAAAGATTATTAAATTTAACTTTATTTTCCTCCTGTTTGGGTATTTTAAATAATTTTTCTTTATATTTTCAGCTGAACATTTTGCATTTATGGCTACTAAACAGGGAAGTTATATTAATAATCTGGCATAGACTTTCCTTTGATAGATCAACAGTCAATTAACACTATGAGGAAAAGTCAACAACATCTTTGTTGGCAGTGCACTCCTGGCTAATCGTTTACGGAGAAATACACAAAGTGTTTAACATGTAACACTTTCAGTTTCAGCCCCTTAATGTTGCGGTTGTAACTTTCAGCCGGACCTGATTTACTGACTTTAAAAATAAACCACTGAGGATCAGGTGTGCAGTTTTGCTTCCTAATCAAACACTACAGCAGGAGCTTTCAGCTGTTAATTTTCCTCTGGACAAAGTGTTAATGTTTGATGAGAGCAGTCACTGTGGTAGTTGGTCAGTGTGAAAGCACAGGGGTAGGCCCAGCTATATAAAGACATTATTAGTTCTGTTATTTGAAGCTTCAGAGGGCAGATTTGTACCCAAGTCAATAATGTGTTGCCAAGTAGAAGCAATCATTTTCATATGTTCTCTCACTCCTCCAGTGAGTTGTTCAGTGCTATGCAGATGCCTTCGTGGCTGCTGTGAGGATATGCTCCTAATGATCAATAGCTAACCTAGAATTGGACAAGTGGGGAACAACAACATGATGAATGATTCATCTGCAAAATTCACTAAAATATTTTGCAGGTCCCATTTGACTTGACATGCATTCATTTTGTTTATTCACAAGTGGTTGCCATGTATACGATCTGTGTAATGTAGCTGATGGGAAAGGAAAATCACATGGTTGTCAATTGGAAGGAAATCATTTATACATACTTCCTTGTGAACAGGCTTTAAAATCTCTCAACCGGTTTCTATCTCTTTTGGAGGCTGAGAAATAAATGATTCAGTCTGATTCTCAGATTTGAGGAGGTTGTCTTCAAATGCTTCTTGGGTTTAAGAGTAGGTTGTAAAGGGCACCTTGGGTCTTAATGGATTAAATAGCTGTAATTACCTGCCTATCCTACATCTGTATCCAGCCTGTACAATTGATACAGGAGGTTATCGGTTGATATTTCCTCTGGGGATGTTTGTGTGGCTCTATGTTCAACAACACAAGGAGTAATACAGGATGACCAGAGTTCACGCGTTGTGTTGCATCAGAGCTCATTTTCTTTATTTTCAGTAAATGGTGGAACAACACGTGTTTGTAATTTGTATGTAGAGAGAGTAAATCATTATTTTCTGTAACAGAAGGGGAGATGAAAGGAAAAAATTGGAAAAGAACAGTAGTTATTTTCAGTTTCTCACTCTGTTTAGACAAATAATACCATTTGGGTCATTGCACAAAGAGTGAGTGCTGCGATGACGCCTAAAACCGATCGTCTCATTCGAGTCAGAAAGGACAGCGACAGACCAACACTCTGCTGTAGAGCAAAAATGCTGTATAATTTCTGCCTGACTTGAATGGACTGGCAATCAGTCGATCACTGCCTACATTTTTTACATCCTTCCTCTCCTTCTCCTAAAGCCTGTGTCATAAAATCAAAAGTGATGTTCTGCTGCATGTGTACTGCACTGTCGAGCAAAATGTGGAAGGAAGATGGATGGGTGGTAGCACGGACAGATGAATGGATAAACAGTCGGGCAAATAGATGCAGTAAGGTGTGGTGGAGGAGAACAGCTAAAGGTACTATTTTCTTCTGCTGACAGTCAAGGACTCCGGGAGTCTCTGTGTGGTTGATGTACAACCTGCTGCTAAATCACCTCGCTGGATCTTTTTTCTTTAACTCTATGTAAACTGGCTCTAAACTTTTGTTTAGAGTTTTTGTAGATTGACATCATGCTGCATTTACCAATGTCACACAGAGTTGGAAAGTTATAGCACCACATCCACGATCAACTTCTTTCCAATAGATTATTTTGATGGCAGGAAATGGGCAGACCTGGAATTATATCCTCTGCTTGGGCACCCACACATATTACTTTTCCTGCCCTCGCACAGAAAAAGGCTAATGGGATTTTTTTTTAAATGCATGTTTCTGTGTGCACTCTGTTTGTGTAATCGAAAGAGGCTGATATACTGGGTCTTGTTGTTAGATTATTATTGGTTGGTTTTCAGCTGCTATGGGTTGTAGGACATAGTGTTTGTGTTGTTTTATGGTTTGTAACCATAATGAAATATAAATTTGGAAAATATATTTATGGTCACTTTCTTACCAGTTGGCCAGAGACGGTGAGTTCAACACTGCCGACAAGTCTGATTATTTTTCAATGTAAAGCTAACCTGTCATTATACTTATTTAATATATAGAAATGAATAAGTTCAGGGAGTCCAACAGAGGGAAATGCTAAAAAGATGCAAGGTAAAAATAATAGATATACAATCAAATAGATGATGCCATTAATTCAATAAACAAAAATAAAAGATTACTTGAAAAAATGAATAAATGTGATGTTAACAAAAGTTGAAACAATTGAAAATTAAAGCAGAAATATACATTTATTTCACATTTTGACATTATTAATAGCTTTTTTGTCTCATTTTAGTAACATTTCTTAGTTTATAACTTGATTTGTTTATCAAGTCATTCATATGTTTTTTTATGTTTATTATGGATTATAGAAGTTTCAATTCTCCAATGTGGTTCCTGGTTCAGGTTAAGACGTTAGTAGCTGTCACTGGATGGTTCTGACAAGTAGAGTAAGATGGGATTGTGATGGGGAAGAGGAAATGCCTTTTTGGCATCACGCTGGCAAGGCCCACGGAGTTACTCGCAGACATTTGATTTACGAGTTGGTGTTTAGCGTACGGGACAGAGCCGCAGTGGAAACAAGTGGACCAGACCTGAGAGAGTTCAGCCAAAACAAATCCTGTCCAAAGTCAACTACAGTATCGGGTTCCTGCCAGAGGAAAAAGTGTGAGCGAAAGGAAACGGCACAAGGGGGAAAAGGAACTAAGAGACAGAACAACGCAAAGGAGTGAGCCAGTATGAAAAGGAAGAAAGCCAAAGTGGGTAAATGAAAGAGAATAAAGGGAGCATGGAGCATTTGGGTTTTTAAATTCAAGGAAAACATTCTGTAACTGCGAGTGTTCAACTTTTGAATAACGCTAGTTTTTAGACCTCCTTTACAAAATGCATTTATATAACTGAGTGGAGGTGAGTAATCGCTGGTAAAGGAGGAGAAAAGGAAAGGGGATGATAAAGGGATGGTGATGGGATCACAGTTTTGTATAAAGCAGCTCAAAAGTCACCTCCTGGAACCTCCTCTCTCATCACTCTTTTCTGGACTATCTATTTCCTTTTTTTTTTTCTAAACAAGGCTCCTTTCTCATCCAGAGGTGGCATAAATTTTAATGACTGATTTGTGCCAAGTCCAAAGGATACGAGGAGAAGAGCAGAGAGAGTTCACAGCCATCTTTCTGTCTCTTTGTCTCTGACTTTGAAAAATAGCGTGGCCGGGCAGCTCGACTTCATGCTGTTTCTGGGTGTATAGTGTAGTGTCATCCATAATGCATTTGACAAAATCACCGTCGCCAAAGCATAACACCAAAACAAAAGACAGCCCAGACCAGAGGCTGAAGACAGATCCTGGAAGGGAAAAGTAGGCCAGCGGTGTAGAGGAGGCTGCAAGGATTTGTAAAATGTACTTATGGTCAGTATAACCCATGATAACTGCTTCATTTTATCCATCTCTTACTACTTGCTGACATCCATACCCTGTTTTTGGCACCTATGGATTTTTAACAGTAAGATGTATTGTTGTTTTTTGAAATGCCTAGAAAATAATTTGTATCTTGAGAACTATTTTAGCTATTGATTTATACACTTTCCTATTGTGTTTTCAGTGATATGAACGTGAAAATATGACTGTATAAGAGTACGAATAAAAGATTGTATGTGTTGAAAAGACATCATTTCAAAGTTTTCTCTTTAAAAACCTCTACTGTGACTTCAGTTGAGTCCTTATGGCATGTTTTCTGGATGACTCCACATTATTTGATCGTTTTGAATCTGTATCTGGGCTTGTCTTTAGGTCCTGATGTATAGGTGTGAATTTGTTTAGCAGATATTCGCCTTACCTGAATACATCTATGTGGTCTGTTTATATAAGACAAAGCCCAGTCAGCGAACAGTGTATTTTCACTGAACTTCTGAATGAAATCAATACAATGCAACAGAGTGCAACCCTCCTCTATTATCAGGTAGAACACAAATAATGATCTCTTAAAGAAAAAACCTAGCGGGTGGATAAGCTGTGTTTCCTTTGGGTTTTTTTTGCCATCTTGGAGCAGTGCTGTTAACACTGAGAGGATGACATCAGTGTCGCTGTTACCTAATGAGTGTAACAGGGTCAGCTACAGGACACGAACCTAGACTGAAGAGGTTTATGGATGAAAGCAGTTAGAATTCTTGTTCTTTTTATGAAAAGAATAAACAAAATGGATTGATGGTCCCTGTGTTCAGCGTTTTAGTTCTGTGGATGAGCACCAAAAAGGATAAAGTTTGCTCTTCTTTTTCAAATGTAAAGGTAACCTGTCATTCTTCCAGTTATTGCAGTTCTGCTTACAAGCTTTGTTTAATTACACAGTGTGAATTTTAAATTCCCTCTCGTTTCGTCACTGTGATAACAGGAGTTCGATCGTCGAAAGGTGTTGCCAGTCTGCTGATAAGAAAAAGCTAATCGCTTTAGTTGAAAATGTGTTTCAATTCATCATTCAAACTATTTTATGCTGAGCTGAAGGCTCCAAAATTTCTAAAAAATACAACTTGCAGCTCCGTCCCCCTCCCTCTCTGCTGTGCTGCAGCTCTGCCTACAAAGTTTCTCCCTACATGGAGGCTGTAACTGCGATTGGCTTGTTGGAGACTCTTCTGTTTCTTTCTGGTGGTTAGTCGTTATGTGTTATTGCAGACTGCATTAGAAGAAGTAGAAATGCACACCAACACCTGCTTTTGTTATTTCTTTTTTTTCCTCGTGTTGTCTATTGCAGGACTATCGTGGCAGGATGACAATGGCTACCTAGTTCTTCTTTAACTTGAATGTAGATGTTCACAAAGCACGTCTTTGACATTCCATAACACAATGTTAAAAAGTGGAAGTTGTATATCTGTTAAAAAATGTAATGTTGGCCATGGTGATTACATTTTTATATGCAAATTAAATACTTCTTTAATATTAAATGTTTCTCTAAGTCAATTAAATTGAATATTATCCCAAAAAGCAGTAGTGGGTGAAAACACTTACAATTATAATAAGTTTAACTATAATAAATAAGCTGAAACATTTGTAACATAGCTTACGAATTAATGCCAGCCTTGTGTTTTAAGTCATTTGCTCCAATCTGGGCTCCAATTTCTTTTCTTTTCTTTGCATTTTTTATTCAGTCCTTTAAAAGTCGTTTTATTGAAGAAAAAACATCTAAGAGGGATTGATTGCTTTTCACAGCCTTTAGACTTTTAGCTTTGAGAGGCTTCTAAGGAGATTACACAGTAGCTAAATAGGTTGGGAGGCTTAAAACAAGGTGTACAAAGTAAACTTAAGAAACTCTCTTCACTATGATCAAAATCACAAGAAAATCACATTAACTTCTATCAAGCTGTGAAGATTTTTTTTTTCTGAAGTTTGTTCTCTCTGCCTGGCACGATTTACACAACACTGAGCTTTCAGCCTGACTTTCTCTGATTTAATAATCCCCTCCACGCTCGCTTCCCTCCTCGGGGAAGTCAGGATCTTACTAAAGGACAGTCAGTGTTGTTGGTGATTAACAGGGGCGTTTAATTTAGCGTACTAGATGTTTGTGTGAGCGGGGTAGACTCCTCACATCTCTGAACCTGACAGAAGAGTTGTTGCCTGAAGTTGCAGTGAAAAAATGTAGGCTATTATTGTTTGAGATGTTTTTTTCTTTCTCCTTCATCAGTGCTATTGCTGTTATTGGAAATTGAGTTTTTCTTGCTCCTATTTAGAAATGAATTTTGCTGAAACGTGCGTTTTAGTGAAATATCTCTATTTCTAGATGTAAGCTGAAAGTCTCTACATGGTATCTGAAAGAGGCTTATTTTTGTTTTCAGGTTATATAAACTTCTAATTGGTTTGTTGTGCGTGCATGCTTGCTTGTACAAGGTGGAGACTTGATCATTACTCTTGAGCTTGTGCGTTTTATGAGCCTGTATCCATTTCATTTGGTTCATTGCAAAGTGTGGGAGGATTGTTGGCATCGGTGTGAAGCTGGGTTCGCTTAGAAGGCTCCTACTCCACCTTATATTGATGTGATCTCATTACTTAACAGTCGAACGGATGCGTCTCGATGAGCAGTTGATTTCTGAGTGGGAGACCAGTGTATCAAACGTAGGCTCGTTTTAGTCAGAACAGCAGAAAATCAGGGATCGTCTGATATAGTTGAAAAGGGAAATTAAAAGGATTTGACTCACAAGCCCATAGCTTGGAAAGGTCAACAATTTTACAATGAAATCATTTCTGAAGAAGTTATTTGACATGATTGAGCATTTATTCTTCCTTTTACTAAACTGTGGCTCAATTTTCAGGCTTGGTCATTGAGATTTAATCTGAATAACATGTAGAAAAACAGACCTTACTGTAAAAATGCTCAACACCCTTTCATTCACAATGTTTTTCTTCAGGACAGTTTAGATCAATAATATCTTGTTTTTACATCTAGTCCTATTTTTTTTTTTTTAAGAAATCCACACAAAGATGCTTTAACTCATTCATGTGTTCTTTTTTGGCAGATTATTTTCCCCAAGAAAGCTAACCACATAGATGGCTTGGCAATTTATATCAAATCTCATTCCCATTGAGGGTTTGAAGAGCAGAAATATCTTTATCAATATATCCCTGGTAAATTACAGGCTTTTTGTGTCAATAACACCCTTCCCTCAAGACTATTTTTCACTGAAATTTCACAGTTGTGCCCTGGGACATGTATTCCAAAGCAGGCAAAACGTAGGTACCAATTTCACCAGCAGTAGCCTTGATACACTGAAATGCTTCACAGCGACTGAAAGTGCTGTGAACCGATCGAGTGCTTGTAAGAAATGACAAACTGGGGCACAAGCGAGGAGTCACAGAGGTAAAGTAATTCTCATTACAAAGTAACTCCTAGATTTTGCTGTAGGGTACAAAATGGATAGTATAGAACCTTTTAGGTAGAGCAAAGGGTGGATTTTCCCTGAGGTCTGACCACTACAGGGTCCCAACAACAGACACTCTGACCTTGACCAAACAAATTAAATTCTGGAACGATGCACTTTACTTTCCAGCTCCAAACAGTCCTTATGAGCAAAACCAATTCTGGAAAGAAGTGCTTTGCTTGAAATTGACTGTCAGTGAAATGGGTTGATTAAAATTCAACCATATTTTCAACTGTTTCGTTTGTGCTTTTATGTTTTCAGAGGCGGGTTTGAACAGGACGTGGAGAACAGCTACTATCAGTATCCTGATACTTGTCACGGTGAGATGGAAACCTTTTTGTATTCTTAGTATTATCGGATTTTGATAGCAGCATGTTTGTTTGATCATGGTTTAAACCAGAACAAAATTGAGTTATGTTGCATTTATTTCAGGTAAAAAGTATAATTAAGTTCATGTTGAAGGAGCTTGTTGAGTAGTTTGTCCACTTAAGCTCACACTCTTGTCTGAATGGGCTTTTTTTTATGTTAGATGGTATTTTGAGCCATGTTGCATGTTTCTGCGATGTAATAAGAACCATAAACATGACAAATTAAACAATTCTTGTCTTTTAACAAAATTCAGCCAACAGTAACCCACACTTATATTGTTTTATTTGTCGTTTCCAGATGTCTTGGCAACCACTCGCAGGCAAAACCCGGCACTAGATTCGGCGTATGGTCAGTGGAAATGTATTTTAATATTTTCATTTACCTGCTTCCACTGATTTAGTGGAAGCAGGTGCTCCCCACTGAGCACTAAATATTTGGAGCATGTCTGATACTCATGAAGGTTATTGGTCTGATTTTTGTCTCATCTTTGAGAGTTGTATTTTGAAACTTTGGTTCAGGTTTCAACCATCACACCTATTGTGTAATGCACAGGCAGACACCAATAGCTTGTCTGACGTCAATCTAACATACTTGCTAACAAACAACTTTAAAGCCAGCTAGGGACAGCTATTTTTCACACTTTTGTTTTTTCAGTTTCCATTTTCGTCACTTTACTTCCCAGTTCAGGCTTCAGAAGTACTGGCCTTGGTTCAGGAAGGTATCAGGTTTAAAATGTACCTCATCACCATATGCTAATCAATCATATTGGATAATGACAATGATGGATACAACACTTTGGTATGTTTTCCTGGCAAGTAAAAAAACTGATCCAAGGCTTCCATCTGCATTCAGTTATGATGCCAAGGAGACTTGACAAAGAGACTGTATGTGACGTTGTCAGGATGACGACTTTGAACTAAATTTAATCATATTGAGGCATTTGGATACACGCATATGAAGATTCTAAACAAAATATCAGTTGGTCTGACTTGCTTCTTTGACAGTAGAACTTTAAAGGAGTTCAAACTGTCTTTGAAAATTAGTCTGTTTTCTGAATGTTTGCTTTGCACATCTCTCATGATTTAAAAAAATAAATATTATTCAAACATAGTTATAACAAATCTAGACAAATAGGGAATATGATTTAAAAATATTGTAGTTCTTTGAATATCCCTATAGAGATTGCACCTCAATGTTATCACTTGCTATGAGAGGATCAGATTATTTTCTTTTATATTACAGCAAAGTAAATGCATCTGCATTTAACTACATGGAAGGTTACAGACTTTTTTACTGAAGCGGCTAAATGGCTGGAGCTTCTTCTCCCTTTCAGCCAGTTTGACAGTTTAAACATTGAAGCCATTGTCTGTAGCATTGCTCCTCTGATGGACCAGGAGCTCCGCTGGCCAAGATGCCTAATGCCCTGTATCAAGAAAGATCATCATCCCTGTCACGTCCCATTACTTCCCCTGCCAGCCACACCGAGCAGCTCCTGGCAAGGCTGGAGTAGAAGTAAAAATGCCACTAAGCTGGCAATCTTTCAGATAAGATTGACGAGGTGGCGCCGGATTCTCCGACAATACAGCATTCATAACTTGTTGTTTTTTAGTCTGGCGATTGATGGCCGGTCTGATTAGTTTTTATCCACAAAGCTGGAACACTTGCCTTAACTTTTTGAGGAGATTTTAAGACCCGCTCAAAAAGAGATCCATAACGGACAAAGTGGGACACAGAGGAGCTAATGCCTGCATCTGATCCAAGATGGTGATTATTATCAGCACCGAGTCCATAATACAGAAAGATATCATGTATTATGGCTCACCAAAAGCATTTACATATTTCTGTCTTATTCTCTGAACTGAGGCCACTTTGTTTGCCAGAGGCTTTGGCTTAAAGCTCCACAGTCCCTCAGTAGTCTGTCAAGCCGCCCTGCTGGAAGAATTACCACTCAGCTGGTAGCAAGACTTGATGAGCAACCCTACTGCTTAATCCTACGGGGTTCTCACCACCCTGATGCTTCACAGCACTGTTTGAAGTTTCTTCATGCAGTCAGATCCTCTTATTTTGTGTGTAAATTTTTTTTCTCACTGATTCACACAAAAAGCTTTTTAAGTCTCTCCACTAAAGATCAATTATCAGCTTTTGTAGACAATAAAACACCCCATATGTCGAACAAAGCTGTCACCCACACAATCGCAGCAAGCCGAGAGATGGTGTGAAACAAGCGCCGTCCTCTTTTAGAGAGAGCACAATATGATCCTATATGCAATTTTACAAATAAAGTAATGAGGAAGCCGTGGAGCTATTGTTCGGGGTATGAGGGCCAAAAACCAAACACCCTACGGTGTACAGTTTTAATTTGCCCAGCGCAGATGGTGAACTGACAGGACACCTCATTCACAGTGAACACTGTCAACTGGCTCACAGTGAGCAAGAGAACAAACAGTTTTCCTCCAGCCAGAGTGTGAGCTCTGCAGAATGCTAACATTATGGCTGGCTTATTAGCACATGAGCACAAGCCAATAGCAGCATGCTGCTCACCATAATTTAAGGACAACAGAGGGCTTATCATGCAATCAAGATGTGGTGTGTGTCATTAAAATAAATATGTCTGATAAGACGAGGCCTGTGGCAGTCAATGCCCAGCGTGTCTCCTGGCATATGTTTGTCGTGATTCCAAATTGAGTTATGTTTGCTGTGAAATACCTCTGGTGAAGCAGTGCAAAAGAACTGAAAAAAAAAACTGGAAAAACGCCAGCCACCAGGATCTATGTCCTCTTGTCTGTAATATCACCCAGAGCAGATGCTGGAGAGTTTTAATTGTGGTCATTGTTTCGTACCATAATAATAAATGAGAGCAGGAGACTGTTTCAGTCGAATAGTCTGGAGAAGCAGGGTTAAAAGATTATTTAGTAACTTAACGCTAACATCAGAGACTGAAAGCCACTCGTTCCTTCAAACCCTGATGATTCAATTTTGTTAAAGTGCACAAAGCCTTTTTTGAAGATTTAGTAGCCACTTCTGAAATAAAATTTGTCAGCATTTGCTTAGCTTTCTGTGATAACTCTGTCATATCCGTTTAGAATCACAGACCGTAACACACAGGTTGTTTTTGGATGCAACTGCACACCAAGAAGAGAGGCAAGGATGCAAATATTGAAATCCCTAAAGCAGTTTGTGGAGAAGTCAATTGTGGGTTTAAGCAGCAAGTAAAGTACACAACAGAACTTAAAATCATCATTTGTGTGTGTGGAGAAGTGAACTGGTCTATTGATTAAGGAGCCTTTATTCTGCTTGTTTTCATGTTCAGAACTGTATCAGCCAGGGGAGTTTTGCATGCTTAGATGTACACACAGTAATTTATTGTTCATTACTGCAGCACCTCTTATAACCTTCTGTCTGAAACGCATCATTTTATCTCCTGTCTTTTTAAGGCGCCCCTCCTAAAAGTTCCCATCTACCTTGGTTGGTCAGTTATATGCAAGACAGCTTATCATTCTTAGTTTTAGGGATTATGTTTTATCGAAATGTATTCCATCACGTTGCTATTACGAAACTTAAGAAAAGCCAAGACTACAAACAAGGTATTTCAGGTAGTTATGCAGCACTGTCCTTTATGGGGGGAAAAAACACATTTCAGCGTGGGCTATGTAACTCTGCAGTCCTTTTATATGTACAAAAACACACTGAAGGTAAGGAGAAACAAAGCATATGACCTCTTTTAACTTCTGCTCTGTATGTTTATCATGTTCCTCATCATTTCAGGGTATTTATGTTAACAGGTGAAGGTTTTCTCTCCACTCAGGACTCATCCACATTTCTCTAAAGTTGATTTTCCAGGCTGATTCACATTTCACTAATCACTCACTCTGTTGCCCTCCCTCCTCCTCCTCCTCCCCCTTCGCTACAACCACAGGAAAGACCACACCCACAAGCGCCAGCACAACCTATCATGGGGCGGAATTTCCAAAGGAGGCAGGTGACTCTGAAAGAGGTACAGGTCCTGATCGCCCTCCCTCTGTGGGGGACCAAGGGTCACCTGACTCAGAGCCAATCAGTGTGGAGATGGAGGGTAAGGGGGAGGGACATGTGTCCCAATTGAACTCTGACCTGCAGGGGATTGCACTGCTGGGCCCCGATCGCCTCACTATGCACTTCTAACCATGCTAACTAAAAATAAAGCACACATTCTTTCATTCTGGACAAACAGTTTCCAGTTTTCAGCATGCATTCCCGCAGTGTACCACATTTACAGAGCAATGGCATAGGTAATGTCTCTCTGTGAATTTTGATTTTAAAAATAGATTTTCCACTCTGCAATCTGTGATGAAAGACGATGTAGAATGGTTGAAAAATGGTAAAAGAAGTCTACGCCTACTGGGGGCTGACCATTCAAATACACCTGGTGGTATGCATGCTAATAAGCGAAAATGTTATTCCAAGGTGAACTATTACTTTCATTAGCTCACTAACACTTAACTCTCAATCTGACTGAATGGCGTTACACATTGCTAATTAACTTTTATCACCCATATACTTCATTAGTTCCAGAGTTACATGAAGCGACACTTAATTTCCCAGGCAGCTCCACTTGCAGCCCAGGTGGTGGGATGGAGGACCACAGTATAGACATTCAGAGACGAACATGAATCCTGTGTAGCGCTGCATGAGTCCATGGAACTCCAAAAGTACGAGAGAATGATGTTGCTGTTACCTTAAGCTCCAACATGCGTCTTTATGTGCCCAATACAGCAGCCTCGAGTTGAGCGCATTTGATGATGTAAACACAGGCTGCACTGGCTCTAATTAACTCCTCAAATCAAGAAGAAGAGTCTAAACAACAGTTCTCCCCTGTACCCTTCCCTCATCTTTTATTTAATTCGTCAACACACAGATGTTCCCTCACCGTTTCAGCAAACTAAATATAAATTAATGATAGGCCTGGTAGCATCTATCGGCTGGCATAAAAAATTTCCATCTCAGTTTTGTAAAACACTTTTCCTTTGCAGTTAGATTATTAGAGTTTGTCCACATGCCATCTTCAACCCTACCCTTTCTTACTGTGCCAGTACGGGTCTTTGTTTTTCCAAAAAAACAAATAATCTTCCTTGCTTCCACTATGCATACTCTAATATATGAATATAATATATAAAACATATAATAAATGTTTATAAAAATATTTTTATTAGTGCTTATTTTCACTTTGAGCTCATTTAAATTCAGCTACTTTCTTGGTTTGTCTATTAAACAGCAGAAAGGTTAGAAATACCCATCTTAATTTTCCAGACCTCAAAATGAAACGTTAAAGGATCTAATTTATCTCAAGAGCAACAACCTTACAATTTCCAGGAAACAAAAAAGCAATCAAATTTTCCAGTGTCATTGGGCTTAATTTTAGTTTTATAATTATAGTTACTAAATAAGTTTTCATGACCCTTTCAATCAAAGTATTTTCTCTTTAAAGCATAGGAAAAACATTCTCTATCCTTGTTGTCAAAGCCTGGCATCTCGCAGATGGGGACAAGTTGTCCTTTGGTGTTGATCCTCCAAAGTGCCGGTGACATCAATATTAAAACTCCAACAGAAAACACTCCAGTATCACTCTGGATGGCTTACCTCTAAGCAAATAAAAATATTCCCACAGATGGGAACTTGACATCATTCCACCTGTGTATGAAACCAGTTGAGGATTTTTTTTTTTTTTTTTTTTTTTTTTTTTTTTAAGACTTTTTTTCTTTTCACTTGCTGTTCAGTCAGATTATGGCATAGAAACTAGTTGATTAGGTTTAGGTTCTACATTATGATGTTTTGAACACGGACTTCTTAGTTAGGTTTAGGAAAATATTGTTACCGAAAAATATACCATCAAAAGAAAATGAATGTTAATAATACGGCATCCCAAACATTGATAATACTACATCTCACTACGTGGTGTATTGATGACTGCTGTAAAAGGCCTCTTGCATTGATAACTTATACAAAGATATCCTGTCAATACAGTATTATTTAAGACTGTTGGAGTGTTCTGCGTATTATTTATCAACTGTTGCCCCAATAAATGACACAACCTATAAAAGTTCTTGAATATTTAATCACATATTGATCTTTATGGCTTAACTCTCAATGGAGGAGAAATTCTTTGATACACTGACAAACATTACAAGATTGTGAGGTCTTAGCGTCTGCATTAGGAAGTGACACAAAATAACTATAAAATTATTGAGACAAGAGCTTCAGAGCAGGAGAGAGAAAGTTTCTGAATCTATGCTTTGCTGAAGTCTTGGGCATATTCCTGCAGCTTTAGGAACATGATACTTTTCATTTGGACTAGATCCAACAAGGACAAAGCAACACAACGCAGTGTTTTGTTCTCTTCTTGCTGCTGCATGCATAGAGACCATGTCACAAGTCCATAAATCTTCAGCAAGAGAAACAAGCTTCCATTTTCACAGACAGACTCTGTGGCTGCAATGATGAGCTACTCAGGCTTAAATGAGAAAAGTCCATAACAAATGAATAACCAGCAGGGCTCAGAGCCAGAGAGTCAGACAACCAGGAAGGGGAGGGTGTAGGATGTAATAGAAACAGCAGCACAATCTATTTCAGCCAGAGTCCGTGACGCTACTGCTTCAATCAGAAGTGCTGAACGGCCAGGTTGATAAGGTGTGAGAGGAGCTGGTGTGGAAGTAACAGCATCACTGTTCCAAGAGGGCCTCCAATCACTAACTTCCTGTCCATTTCTCATCAGATATCTGCTTCTCCGTCTGTACCTTCTGTAGAGGCTCTGCAGCTGTGTCACATATCTCACAGCAGCCACAAGGTGGGCTGGTAGACAACAGAGCACAGATAACAGCTAAAAATAGAACAAGCAGTCAAGAGAGAGAAAGATACCTGAACAAAAGTTATACAACACTGCAGGGAAATGGATACATGAGAATCCAAATGGGTCACTGTGATAAAGTAAATTGTCCTCTGGTTTAGTCTTTGTCCCAAGGCATACCAATTGTCCAGCAAAGGGTTAACTCGAAGGCTAAAAATAATCAGGCTAAATTGATGTATTCTCCATAGCACCAGACTTATAGGTTTAAGACTTGGGCTTTAGTCACAATGAACTTGCAGAAATGAGGTTATGAGTCAAGTAATTGTAGATTTTTTTCATCACATCAAGTGGAGCAGGCAGACATAGCAAGTGCAATTTAAAAGAAGCACTTTAAAAAGCACTGCTCTGCACATGATTAGCATAAGGAAGATCTGAAATAAGTTTGACAATAACAAATGAGGATCCACAAAAGAAATGTTGATGCCGAAGAGGTCAAAAACGTAAATACACATAACAAACCACAACTTTGTATTTATGAGCCTGCCAGGCATCAAAAGTACCAGAAAAGGACACATATCTAACAGTAGAAAGAAATTAGTTTGTGGTGTACGGAGAAGCAGCATGATTGACGTTAACGATAACTAAGGACTGCTATCCTATAGAAAACTCTGATTATAATACATATTTTAAGATTATTGTAACAAAGTCTAGACTGATTCAGATTCTGCACATTTTAGGTTTAATTGCTTTTTTTTTATTTGACCTGTAACGGACAACTTGACTCAACATGTGGCCTACGGCATATCTGAGAGATGTCTGCCTCGTCTTTTGTTGACAAGTCCTCTTTTGCTCATCAGAGGAGACGGATATGCATTTTAATTGATATAATTGTCAACACTGACCATATAATGACTCGAGCTTTACAGTTTGACACATGAAGCATCTCCATAGGCATCAAGTATATTACCATCCTAAATGCCTGGTACCGTGTATTAATAATATAGTCATTTGTGAGCACTTTTCAAACACGTCATGATTCACAGCTGTGGCTGAAAGCATCAAGAGCTGACACTAATGGATGTCCATATGCTGCTGGCGTTCCACTTTCACCACACACTGAGACTTGAGACTAATCCTGAACTTGCCCACAAAGCAAGTAGAGATTTTTACAAATGCTCTCCAGGCCTTAAATTTTCTGGGGATTTTCCTGAATGGATGAATGTGGAAACAAAAAACAAAACATTCACTCCAGACCTATTGCCAAGTTTACTGTATTGGTTCCCTAAAGAGAGGTCCAGAAAATGAGTGAGACCAAGATGAATAATGATGGTTGTCCTCAAATATGTTAAATTACTATAGTAATATTAATATCAACATGAACATATCCATCGTTAAGTATGAGGAAAGGAGTGTCCATTACCATTCCCAGCATATTCAGGCAGTTTGATCTTCCAGGTATACTTTGGAACATGTCCTAACCACATGTGTGCTGTACCCAGGAACCTCTGTTAGTATTTGAAGTTGTGAGAGCGCATCTCACACAGAGAATCTCCCACTGTAGTCATTTCTCAGTGTTTATATGCGTAAACAACTTTAGAAACTGGTCACATTGCTGCAGCAGATGGTATGGCTACCAAACCAGAGAGTACTGTCAGCATGCAAACAGTAGGCCTTCTTCACGGCAGATATTTCACTCCCATTTGTAGGAAAAGCACAGGTGTCACTAATGACATTAAAAATGACTCCAGAGAAAGAGCCAGTTTCAGCAAAATCAGCACCATGAAAGAAAACGAGCTCAAAACAATTCTGTATTTATTTGTTTTCTTATTTTACGTATGAAAATGAGTTTCAGATGTGTCACAATGTGTCACAATATCTTCTCTAAAAAAGAAAAAAGAAAAGCAGAGTATGACAGGCTTTCCCCAGAGAGCTGTGATGGTTAACAAACTAATATGGTTGACAAATAGATCAGAACCAAAAAGAACTTGTCAGTTCCCCATCGCAGCCTAACAGGTGTTTAAAGTCTGTTGAATTCTCTTGAGACTGCCAGAGTTTCTGTCTTGAAACTCGGAGCACTCCCTACAGCCATGGCAATCTGAGATTTGCAGTACCATTAGCAAATGTTAGATCATGTCTGTTGCTATCTAAAAAAAAAAAAAAAAAAAACGTTGCACAATGCAAAACATAAAGAGCATATGGGTCATCATAGAAGTAGATCTAAACCTTCTGTAAATCCATGTTCGAAGTAAAAAGGCAGATACTCATTTACCACATGAGCCATGTTGATCTGTACCATCATATTTTATTAGGCACGGTTTTGGTCAGGAAAAAAAAAAAAAAAAAAGCTTCAAGTGAGTTATTTGCTCAGATGTGGGTGGTTGCATTACATTATGTAAATGCATAAGAAGACTAAAAGGCAGGGGTAGGAACCTGTTGACCTGCTGCTATTTAGAAAAATGCCTGCAGTTAGGTTGCACTAGAGCTGTTTCTGGCTGGGGAATACACCCACCCTTCTATTTTTTATGAACACACAGAATTAGGTACTTTAGGATTCTGCGTTTTAGAGCTCTGTGGTTCATTATCTCCTCCTCTCCTGCCCTCTATTGTGATTTGACCTTTTTTGACGTCTTTTCCATACATTTAGATGAACCAGTTTGGGTTGGATGAAAAAGTCAGGTTGGCAGCTAATTTAGCTGGCAAGCACATGGAGATGATACTGATGATGATGGAATCAAGTCGAGCAGTTGTTTTCAGACTCATTAAAAACATTATAGGGGGAGAGCTGAGAGTGAACTCAGCCTGAACCTTTTCATCAAGAAGGCTGGTGTCCTGGGGGGGACTTTGACGCCAGCTAGTTTTCTAAAGAGTTATTTATACTTCTAAAGACCATGGCAACAGACCCAGCCTGTATCATCAATCACTCAGCTCTGACTTTGTATCCCCTCTAACCGCCCTCATAATATCTGATCATCACAGAAGCTTCAAGTCACATCAGGGGGAAAAAAAGCAAATGTGTTGGGTTTAAGGGAAAAAAACGGTCAATTAAACTTGTCGTTTTTAGAACTGACACAGCGGTTGCATTGCCTCATATGGAGTCCGAAATAATCTTCAACAGGGTGAGATTCATTGACAATGACTTCACTGACAATGCAAAACTGTTCTGGCTGTTTTTAAGGCCACATTTACTCATAGCCGGGTATTTAGAGAAACGAATATTTCCCCCCCCCCTCCGTTTTCAACAAAACTGAAGGCAATAAGAGGGAAATATCAGTGGATACTGGACGCAGGAGCGGCCACGGAAGAGTGGTGCTCCTCTATTTTGAACTGTGCGAGCAGGTTTGGGGTGGCAAATGCAATAAGGCCACAAACGTAAAAATTAGTAGAACTTTAACATCATCCATGATAATCCTGATCAGTAGCCAAACAAACTGTAAACATAAGGCGCTCGCATGACGTTAAGCATTTTCTGGCGCATAATGTGACGTTTAAGAACCTAAAACGCCGTTTCTCCCAGTTGAAACGGCAACACATAACCGGCATTATCAGACATCTCCACTTTGGCCGGAGGTTTTAGAAATAATCGTTTTCTGTGATTAAAAACGGGGTTTTGGTGTAAATGAGAGGCCAAACCGCAGGAAAATATCTGCGTCTTCCTATCGTGTAAACGGGGCCTAAGTGTACAACCTATGAAATGACAAACAAACTTAGAAAAAACGTTTTTGAACTTTAAGGGTCGGGCAGAGGCTGCAGATTCAGAACATATTGATTGAGACAGTGAAGTAGACTTTTCAGTCAGAATTTTTAGTTTGTCCAGCTTGACCTACTGGCAGTTCTTGCATGATTTTTCACAAGTCAGCCTCAATGCGCACACACATACATCTCGTTCCTGAAACGTCTCTCCTAATGTGACCTTCCTGAGTCATCGTGTTGGTGTGATGGCACTTATTAAAGGTCACACAGAACCAGACCATTTTTCTCTCTGCTCAGCTCATCAGTAGTTCACACTGATTATACAGAAAGTGACGTGTTTGACAATAAAAACAAACCTTGCGATGTGCTGTAAAAAGTAACCTAAAAGGCATTACACATACGGAGTGCTTCACTTCCCATTTCTGGCATATTTAATAGCTTTTTATTTCATGTTGGCTTTTAAAACGGAGTTCTGAGTGTCACTGCAGTCCACGGGGCCCACAGTGATCAAATCCCGACGCCAAAATCTTGGCCTTTCACGCTAACCCCTTACCCTTTAATCTGTCTCACTGACCTCTGGGGAGTGTTTCTCCCAACTTACCTGCCTGTTTCCTGTTTCTTTCTTTCTTTTTATGCTTTTCGTTGGACTAACCCTTTTAAGTGTACCTGCCTCCTTTGTTGAATTCTCTTTCTCTGACCCTCTTCATCGTCTTTTTATGGTCAGCCTCACTGAATTTACAACCGGTGGTTGAAACTGTGTGCAGGTGTTGCAGTGGCCTGCAAGTTTCTCCATCTCTTAAAGCAGCAGTTCACTCCAAAGCAAGAGCTGTGACATAATAATAAATGCCTTTTTAATGCAACAAGCTGGAACTTTAAAAGAAACAGTCTAGTTTAGAAATTGCTTTTCTTTTTAAGTTCTGTGCATGATTTCATACAGTATATTATTGTCATTGGTTTATAAGGAAAGTCACTTCGGTGTGGACTGTCTCTTTAAGCTGGTTGGTGAAGCCACGATTCTTCCAGTGCTACCTTCTGCTCTTCGGATGCATAGAACTGCAGCAACAGTTGCATTGGAAGCATTTTGTCTTGCCATCCAATGAATGGCAAATAATCAGCTACTCTTTTTGTTTCTGGTGCAGCTGCATGTAGAAAGAATTAGACTCATGCATGTGCTCTGTTTAGTTTAATTGCTTGTAAAGCAAATCGGATGCAAAGTTGTACGAAACAAAAAAAACAAACGTATTTAGTCAATGATGATGCACGTAGTTTGTATTTAAATTCTGAGATATCTGCCTCTGAAAAATGAGCCATCACCCTGATGAAATTAGGTTTGCTTTTGTTGAGCAAGATCCATCCATTTTGTGTTTCCATATGTGGGACATCACTCAAGTTTTGAATGGGTTGTCATTTTTTATTGTAAGTAGTACAATGAAGACAGCTTTATATTTGGGGTACTGGCTGAAGAAATTTTTGGAGATAGATATCTTAAAAGCTGGGCAAATAAAACCTAATTGTCTACATGAGAGGTAGACAATTAGGCTAATGTGTTTTTTGAGTGATGAGGGAAATAAGACCCTGAATTCAAACAACATGCTGTATTAGTTTGAAGCTGTAGATACTCAGTCTTCCTGGTCATGGGAATCCCAAGTGCGAGCATGAAAAATGACTGGACCTCTTATCTTGGTTCTTGAAGATGATTCATCTCTCATTAGAAAGCCTTCTTTAGTTCATCTGGTGAGAGGTGAAATGTCTTAAAGAAAAGAGATACTGTTTCCTTTTAAGTATTTAAGATTTGAGTCGGTATGTACACTGCTTAATGAAATGTTGTTTCTCTTCACAGCATATGTTTAAATACGGAGGGATTTTATTCAGTGTTGTTTAGATTGCCAGATGCCCAAGCATGCTTAATTTGCCACCATATAATCAAAGCTGTAATGAAATATTTGCTCTGTATGCATCAGCACACCTGAAATGAAATGCAGCGCTCATTACAACTACTTTTCAACTGGAATGGACCTGTTACATTACACCGTATTACCGTAGCTCGTGTGCATATATTTATCTGCATCCAATTGGCCGAGCACTGAGGTGGAATATTATGCAAATTCTTAATAACAAGTGTACATGATTGAATTCACTCAGTCAATAGCCAGAACCCTGCACACGTGTAGCCTATGTACTTTGTGTGTGTGTCTGTCTCTGTGTGTGTGTGTGTGTGTGTGTGTGTGTGTGTGTGTGTGTGTGTGTGTATGTGTGTGTGCATGCACGCACATAGACACTGATGCACAATGCTCCATTTCTTAACGGTCTGTCAGCGCACAGACATCAATTTCTGAAATTGTCAAATTGCTAAACTCTCAGCAAAGGGGCAGCTGGCTTTGCTGTTCATCAGGATTTTAAACGGGAAAATAATTATTTTGTTACAATCTTTAACCCTTAGGATGTCCTTCAAGAGTTATATTCTTTTTATTTTTTTATTTTTTTGTTTTTTTGTTTTTTTTTTTTGGATGTCTTGGAAATAAATCTTCAGCTTCAGCGTGAGCGGGGGAGATAAAACCTATGTGAGAAGCCAGGGGCTATTTTGTCTCATTGGCTTCTTGTTGGGATGGAGTATCCATTAATGACATTAATTACTCTCACTTCTAAGTTCACAGAAGCAGAAACTAATTAGGGCTATTTTGGAACATCTTCGCTCGATATGCAAAAGTAGAACACAAGTTGTTCTCGAGGTTTCAAAGCATTTAAACACACCCTGGAGAAAAGCTTTGACACAATGTAAAAGTTGTGTGCAAATTAAGAAGTTGTTCTTCTCAATTATTTCCTTTCTGACCTTGAAAGTGTTAGTCACCCTTACTTCTTAGTAATATTTTAAATTCCACTTTTGTAGAGTTCGGATGCTTTAATGTCCTGCAGAGATGCAAAAATAATTCCCTCACAATTGTGCGAGTATGAAACTTCAAAATGTTCAGATTAGCAGTAATTGGTGTCATGAAAAAAAGCTTGTAGGAGCTGTATTGTTAATGAAGTCAATTTAAGAACTTGCAAATACAGCAACTATTATTAAGAGACGTTTTCACTTTTATTGTAATTTGTTTTCAGACTCAATCACCTGCAGCAAAAAAGAAAAATAATTAAATAAAACTTAAAAACCTGCAGCTAGTCAGACCGTATTTGGTTTCCTTTATGTAGAAACAGGCGGTAATTAGTAAGACATGGCACAGGCATCGCTGTTTATAACCTGCCTGTTTGCATAACCTACCACAGTGTCTATTTTTAACAATATGGATGTAATCACAGAGTGCTTCTCTTCCTGCGGCACTGTGAAGGAACACGAAGGTTGTTCTCCAACCATATTACAGCTGCTGCAGAGAAACAAAACTTCAAAACCCCAGCAGAGTGCCGTGTGTCAGTCACCCCATCAAGTCTACCTGCTTCTCACTCCGTCTTCCTCCCCTTTCCCCTCCTCTGCCTTTAAATCTGCTCCTCACATTCCTTATTTTTTTGTTTTCTCTCTATCTTTCATATTTATTCTTTTTCTTTGCTCTTGCTCTCCTGTCTCTTAGATCTTTGAGTCTTCTCACATTTGCTCCCCTCTTCAACCAAGGTTGAGTTTTATCCCTTCATCTTCTTTTTTCCTGTGGCTGTCACCATTCCTCTCTCCCCTTCCCTCCCTTGCCTTCACTCACGCAGCCCATCTGTCTTTTACCTTTTGGCAGACTTGGCTATTGCTATATTAAGCCTCCGCTGAGCCAAGACCATGTTGAGTTGACACAGAAATAAAATGTTAAGATGTTGGAGAGGAATACTGACTCTGTAGCTACATAAACACCATTTGGGAGTTGTGAATTGAGTATAAAGGGCTGTTAATTATCATCTTTAGTTAAGGTAACAATTTAAGACTTCAAGACTTCAGACTTCAAGCTCAATAGGCTTGAAGTCTCTCCTAAAAAACAATAACAAATTAAAAAAATAAAAATACTGTAGATTTGCATATAGCAAATGTTTATTCACTATTTTTATTTTATTTTATTTTTATATTTATTTTATTCTATTCTATTTGCTTGTTTTTACTTTAATTGTTTTCATATCTTTTAGTGTATGCTGCTGCAACAAAACAATTTCCCAAATTGGGATGAATGAAGTATTTATCTACCTATCCATCTTAACATAAGCAGTTTCAAAATGTATATTTTCATGCAGGTGCAAACAGTCTTTTTATTTAGTTCGCAAACACTCACGAAGAAATGCAAAGAAAGCAACATTAGTTGGTGTCGATTGGCAGCACCTCCTGTGCACCACCTAGCTGCTAGCCAGGCTTTGCATGATTCACAGAGTATTAATTTCACTGTGACCAGTGGCACCATATGTCCCAGATTACCAGTGATTGAGTCATCCAGCCAGCTCATGAAACATGTTGTGACAGGTTGTTCAAAGGCTCTGGATTTGTTTACCTCAGCTGTGTGTTTCGCCCCCTCTTGTGCCACTTGACTCATAGCCCTGAACCAGGCCGAACACCTCAATGGGCCCGTAGCTACATTCAGGGAGGTGGGTGTCAAGGTCCAGAGGGAGAGGATGATTCACAAGTACCAGGAAGCCACAGGGATGACAGAAGGCAGACTGCACACTGAGATGAGAGCAGACTTTCACCACTCATTACAAAAGCTGCACGCTTCCAGCACCGGGTCACCTATCAGTTAGATCCAAGAACCTGAAACCACAGTGATGGTGCTTAGCTAACTGTCTGCTTGTGTGATAATGAGGCAAGAAAAAAATGGATGAAGATTAAAAAAAAAAAGGTGTATTAACAGGCTCTCTGCAGCATCACTTTTAATAGCATTTCCCACTGGGATTACAATTATGATTCATGGCTTTTTAATGTGGTCATAAGTAGAGGCAATCATAGCGATAAATGGCTACAAATTGCACGCTTTTGATTAGAATATCTGTTCAAAGCATTATTTCAGGAAATATTATAATGTACTACATTATCTTGGTTAGAAAAATGGAAAAAATAGAAGAATAGAAAAAAGCACCCCTCAAAATAAATGCTCATAACTGTACCAAGTAGTGATGACAAATGATTGAAGAGTTTTTAGATGACTTTGTGCTCACTTTGTAATGTCATTAAGAAATTGTACAGAAATGGTGAAAATCAAATTGTCTAGAAATCTGATAACTTGTACAAGAATTTTTTTTTTTCAATTAATTGGAGGGAAGAATAATTTGATTAAATACCAGCAATTTGTAGATGCAAATATAACAGCACTTGTAAAAAGAATTAAAAGTAAAATATATTAAAATGTTTTAAAATAGGGTCATTTTATTTCTACAGTACAATAATAATCCTCAACAGTCTGCAGTGAACTACTGTCAACACCCTGACCTGAACAATACTGAAAAACTCATCCCTCAAAAAAACTGCACATGTAAAACTGCATCAGGAACTCACAGAACTGCAAGCTTTTTAGAAAATGCATGTAAAAAATTACCCAAACAAGAAATGAAAGACTTTTAACTTTACTGTAAAAAGCGTCTACAATCTGAGATAGTTGCCAAAGCGTGTGTTGCAAAATATTGACCAAGCTGAATCCCAAGGCCGTGTCTCTGAGGACTTTTTCCTTTGACTATTTCAAAAGGCAAAAAGTTAAAAAAATAAATAAATAAAAATATCAATGAAATGTTAAATCTTCAGTTATATGCATTTTAATGAGTGATCAGTTCATTTTCTACTCATTGACTAATTGTAATTGTACCCCGAGGTTCCCAAACTTTTGCATTTTCATGCTTTTAAAAGTTTCTTTGTTCTTCCCTCCATCACACAAAAAAAGCAGTCTTTTGTAGACGAATGTTAAAGCTGAAAGTTTCCGTTCTGTTCCACAGCAAAAAGACCTCACCAACAAGAGGCTTAACTATTTGTACCATTCACTCATACTTAACCAATATAATATATTCACAGATTCATTTCTGTGCATTTCTAACTACAAAAAAATTTGGAACCAAGTTCTTTCACCAAGTCTTGGTCATTTAATTCACTTGAAAAATTCAAATAAAACCAAATTACCAAACTGATTTTTCAGTATTCTTATCATTTCAAACGTCTCATAGATTATCATCAGCCCTGATTTAGACATTATTGTTTTTTCCGTTTTCTTCCTCAACGCAGCTTAGATGTTGAATTTTCTTGTTTTGGAACACCTGCATTTTCCCTCCTCAGTGCAGCTCAGCCAACCCACCCTGCAGACTAATCAGTTTCACAGAAACTGTCATTAAGGGCGGATAGAAGGGTCTGACACCACAGATGGCAGCAGCCTTTTGCAAATGAGCTCTGATTATGAGGTGGCAGGTTTCACTCTTCTCATCATCTCTGCCTTTCACGCCATTAGGCAAACACAGTGTGAGGGTCACAACACCTGAGGACATTTACATGGTAGATTTACCTCTTCTGAGCAACCTTGAGGTTTAAGTGCACTGCAGTACATTGTCTTTTTTTCTTTTCTTTTTTTCTTTTCTTTTTTTTTTTTTAAATATAACCTCATTTGAGTCCATGTTGGCTAAGGCAGTCCACTCAGTGAGCTATTGAATGGACCTGTTATTTTTGGCTCGTTCATCAAGCCATGTGCTCTCACTTCTGATCCTCGCTTTGGAAAGCAGAGTCTGTGAAAATGACAACAGGTTCCTGCTGCTTTGCTTCTATCAATATTTAAAGCTCTATCTCATCTCAGAACGGATTTCTGGCTGACTGGGGTTGTCTTGGCCCCGGCCAGTCTGAAGGGGAGCACAGGTCTTAGAAGAAAAGGCTACATTGATCTATTAACAGTTGAAGGAGAGGAAGCCAGGAGCTTAGTTCAAACACCTCGCCCATGCTGTTTCCTGCATGGTGAAGCCCCTGTAAACGCATCCTGTCTTTCCCAGCTGCTGCTTGACCTATATTAGCTCTTGTGTTGTTGAAAATGTGTTGTTTTTTTCCTTCTATTTTAATCTGGAAAAGTGCTAACTAAAGTACCGTTTTCTGAATGTTTTTTATCTTTTGAAGGTGTGAGACGACCACCAGAGCTGGAGAGGACCAACCACAGTGTCCATTACACCCTTCTGATTGCTTGTGTTTTGGTGGCCTTCGTCCTTGGAGCCTTCCTCTCTGGCTTTCTGGTGTCATGTTACTGTAACCACACAGGGCGCAAGACCAAGAAGTTGTCAAAAGATCCCGAAGCCCCAATCCCACATGCCCTGTCCCTCCGCAGCCTGGCTAAGCTCAACGGCCTCCTGGACAGCCAGAGTAGGGAGGACAAGCTGGAGGTGTCATCTCCAAAGATCTACAATTCTTTCTTTACCAGTAGCAAGGAGCACCACCCACCGAGGAGAAATGGCCATCATGGCATGACAATGGGAGACCTGGTTAACCCTCATCATCACCACCACCTCCACCACTCCTCAGAGCTGTCTGGTCTCCCTACACCAGACTCAACCCCAGAACTGCCTATTAAGAGTATGAAAGCCTTCAAGAACCAGTGGGAGAAGAACCAGAACTGCAACAATGCCAAAGAACCAAAGTCTCATAACATTGGTTCTAGGCCCAGTTCAGCCCTGCTACACCAGCAGGTCTTCCCCTACCCTCATGGCCTGTCCAATGGGCAGCCAGTAGCATGTCACCTTCATCCTGAGGAGCGCAAAATCCACAACGTTGAGCGTGTGTTATCACAGCCTTACCCTGGTTACACTCAGAAGGTGATGGAGGTAACCTCATTGGATGAGCTCCTGAAGCACATCCATGAAGCAAACAGCAGCAAGAGCTCCCAGTTAATGAGCCCATCGGGTCTGATGGCCAGCGGAGGTGGAGGTCAACTCGCCTTTGCTAACCGCATTCAGCCTCAGATTCCTGAGACGGAATCAGCCCCCTACTATAGCTCATCCACTTTACCCCGGGACAGTCTCACTCGCCGCATGGACGTTCCTCCTGACATCCCCTCACACCACCAGTCCACCTTGGAAAGGAGGCACTCCTCCCAGCGTCACTCACTGATTGCTGCAGCCACCAAAATGCCCAGCGCAGGTGCGATTGGGGGAGGAGGAGGAATGATCCCCCGCCAGCACAGCTTCAGCCAGCGAAACGGCGGACCCTACCAGCCACCCCCCCTCTTGGCACGGATGAACTCAACAGGCAGCGCTTGCGAGGTTCACTATCCTCTTATCCCCAATGGGTACATGGCACGCCAGCACAGCTATAACGGAGAGCAGCAGGAGGTCCAGCACAGGGGTGCTATCATCCGCCGATCATCCTCTCTTAAACCTGATGTCCCTCCAAAGCCTCTGTTCATACCTGCCACATCCCCAGTCAACGAGCAGGGAAAGTACAACTACTAAGGAGGTGCTCTCTAGGGGCATCACCCTTATTGTGTCATATTTAAAGAACTTCCCTTTGAAGAAATGCTGTGGGTTTGAGGTTGCAGACCTTCACCACAAAACACAACCAGTATGTGTGGCAGCCAGTCTCACTGTGGACAAAAGCCTCAACCAAACTTATTTCCGGCTTTTTTTTTTTTGTTTGTTTCGTTTTGTCCAAGGAATATCTTTGTACCATATTGGTATTGTTCAGCTACTTGCTTATTATAGAACCGCTGACTCAGGTGACATGATGCCACCTTGTTATATTAGGCTGCCAGTGTCCTCAATGTGGATTTACAATGCAACTCTGTTTTTGGACATGTTGATGTTGGACAAACTTGACACATCAATCATTTTGAAGACTTAAAAGCCGACTGCTCCTGCAAAGCTTCAGTTCATGCTTTTGCCTAATTCTTTCTGATGTAGTGTTTGTATCCAGCCCCCACCGACCCCAACCTCCAATGTGTTTATATTATGCATGTGTGTGTATATATATGAGTGTTTATATTCACACCGTATATGTATACATATACATATGCAGTATGTGTAACCTGTGGTAAAAAGTCAGCAAATTCCCCTGAAAGTAGTTATGTCTTTGCCTTACTATACTCCTTCATCTTTGGGCATACTAAACGATCCCCTACTCCCTAAGAAATATCTTGGGGATGCCAAATCATGCACTTCATCAACGCAGTTTGTCAGTTGGCTGACGACACTTTGTTCATGTTCATACAAGTAAGGAAACCGTTCAAAGAAGCAGCTGCACACATCTTTTCTCTTTTTCTTCTGGTCTTAGCCGATGTCAGCTCAGAAACGATGAATTCGGGTCCGTTTAAGTTCCTCAAGAATATTTCTTTAACATTGGTGCTTTACAAATCTAATGGGTCTAACATCTCTAATGGTAAGAAACGATACAGTACGCTATGAAACATTTTGGACCCAAAGAGGAAACAACAAACATGAGAATGAACATGAAACCTTGAACGAACTGCAGTTATTATAATTATTAACTTTGTGGCTATTGGTTGTAAATAAAGGAATAATTACTAGCCAAATTTTAACTGTATGTGTAAATGTGTGCCTTATTTAATAATAGTGTGTGACATGGGGATAGGGGTTAATGCAAGGGGGTCAGATGGCTACTATGCTATAGTATATAGTAGGTGTTTATATATATTTTTTTTATTTTATCTTATTTTTTTAGTGGTCGTCAGTACGTGTCATCTAGTATCTATTCTATATTTGAAGAGTTTCATTCCAGAATGACAGTTTTGCCACTCGGACATTTATCATCTATTCTGATAGACTAAGAATTTATTGATTCACCTATTTTAATTGATATGAAGTATGTGCACCGTTTTCATATTTTACAAATTATGCACTTTCATTTTAGGAAATATAAACCACCACAAAAATGTCAGCTTCACGCAGTGTTTTGGAATGAAACCCTTCATTTATCTTTCTTATTTCATTTTTTTTGCTTTTTATCCCAAAATTGTGAGCCTGCAGACTGTTTGGGGTAGTAGTGTTGGTCAAAGCTAGTGCACAGCCTGGGACTGCAGACATTCAGGTTTGACAGTCTGTATTTTGTTACGTTCTTTGTGCCATTTATTATTTTTTTCCTTTCTATCTTGGCTTTCAAAAAGAGAAGTTCCCAGTTCCTCTTAATCATCAACTACAACCCTGTAGCCATTGCAGAACTCACATTTTACTTATGGAGAGAGCAAAAAATGGTATTTAACTCCAATAGTGAATGTCAGGGATAATTGAGGGATAATTGTGTTACACTATCCTGCATTTGTTTTAAAAGAAGAGAATAAAATAAATGCATGATGGCGGAATGATGTTGAGCCTCTACAATGGTTACACCTGTAGATTTTCACCTACCTGCATCACCAGCTTTCAAAGCATGGAAACGAAACATAAAACAGTGATTTGAGATGCTGAGATTGTGTATCAGATCCTTTCTTGGAAAGTGATGGGGAAATCTGTTCACGGGTGGCTACGCTGCCAAACACTAACATGTTCTGAGGATTTTCCCTCAGGGATGACGATGCCAATCGCCTCTGCCTCAGAAACATCAAACCTTCACAACTCACCACTGTTGCACTTTTCAGGAGAGACACCAACTACCAGTCCTAGGTTTACTGGAACAGGTATTATTTCTGTGAAAACGGAACAGCACTATTTACTGTATCTGAAAATGGTGTTTATTGATTTGAAATTTTCCAAAGCTCATTTGACCCAGAGTAAAGTTTACTATTCATGCAACTTCATCCAGTCTATGAAGGAAAATTTGGCTGCTAACAGACATTTGCTCTAACGGGGGGAAATAAAGGTTTATTTGGATATTAACGGGCAGCAGAGTGTTAAATAGTCTTTGAGAAAACAAATGCGAATCATCCAACTCAGTTTAAAGTTAGGGAGACAGTATTTTGTAAGAGGAATTGTGGCAGCTACAGTGTGGGAGGGAAGTTTTCCTTTTTTCCTTCTTTTTTTAACTTGCCGGTCACAGATTGTATTGAAGAGGGGAAAGCCTCGCCTGTAAAAGCTCTGTCAGTATTTGATTTGGTGTAAATACATTCTCTCTGAGAGGGGTCTCATTGATTCAGTGTTATTTTCTGTTTGATTTTCAGGCTAGGCCTCTTGACTTACTTTGAATTTGTTCTCACAGAATACCATTGTATGTCTCTTATACTAGGAACAAATAAAATGAAAAAGATGATGCACATGTCTCACTGGTGAATGTGTCAAAATAATTCATGTGAGTTCACTCTGTGTGATGAACCCAAACACAGCAGCTTGGAAATGGCCAGATTTTTAATGCTATGGTCTCTGGCTTCAACTTAATTTCTGGAGTAGAAATTATGAATGTAATAAATGATTGCACATCAAAAGAAGTCCCCTGTCAATTAGAAAATATCCATTGTGTTACACATGGGCCAGTTAGTCAGTAAACCACAAAAGTGAGGGGTTTTTTTTTGTTTGTTTTGTAATCCAACAAAATCCCTCTCCTTTAAAAGTTTAAATGGATTAGAAAATACTTTTAGGGGATTTTGCTAATCAAATCAGAGGATCTTACCAGAGGACAGTGCTATAGTAAGTATGCAGGACCATCTACTTTGTAGTGAATGAGTGATTCTCAATAAGAGGGGGAAAATACATTGTTAATCTTTAACTTTAACATTGGTATGTATACTCTAATGGTATTAGAATATTGGAAAGCACATCAGAATATGTGCTTACAGTCTGTCGTTTAGGAGATCCATTTAGAACACAACTTGACTTCTTTTGGTTCTTGAATATTTCACCTTCGATCATGGAGGGTTCCTTAGTTTTAATCTTGTCAGAAGGCCACTGGCATGGTTGGAGTGAAGGCAAGATCTACATCTTTGACTAATTTTAACAGTAACAGGGTTCGTATGCTGTCTGGAAAAGGATGGAATTTGTTCTAAGTATATCCCAGTGTTTTTCCAGACTTCTTTTTTTCCATGCTTATCTAGCATGGAAAAAAAGAAGTCTGGAAAAACATTGGTTTCAAGGCTATTTTCCCCTTTTTAGTTTTCAAATGATAAATTGGCTTCCAAAATAACTTTTCAAACGGATAACATACATAAGATGGAGGTAGACACTATGCTGGCACCTCTTGGTCCTTTAAAACATCTGGAAGCTAAAACTTTAGCATTTGAGCCATCACCATCTTGGTTTTTGACACCACGTGTTTCCCCATCTTGTCTTTTTGGAACAGGCCCAAGTTGCTCGCATTGGCAGTTCAGTGAGAAAGGAGAATGTGAAAATCTTTGTAGAACCAATGATTACCAATGATGTTGAGCTGAGGTTGGAAAAAAAAAAAGTGCTAAATAAGTGTAGACAATCTATCAAGTTAAACACATGTAGTAACAAGGTAGCCAAGCCGTAGAGCCTATCCTGCTTTATCTGTTTTACTTTAAATGGTTCCATAGTCTTACAAAACGAACATCGTGTTGCTTTGAAGAAGACCATAAACTCATTAGGAGAACATCTAACAAATGGTAAGAAGTTGAGTCATTGTCTCACTACAAGCTGCCTTCTTTTTACAGCCAGAAGCATTTCTTTCTGCTCTCCATTCAAGAAATGTAAAAACACTTTGACACTGGCTTTACATTTCAGATCTGGAGTCAATTTTTAATATTTTAACTACAGTCTGTAGTTTTTCATGGTGGTTGCACCAGGCATCAAGTGAAGCCATACTGTGTAGGAGAGGGTGAATCAGGGTGATCTTGATATTTAAAGCTTAACCCCGAACCTTGATTTAAAACAAACTACTGAGAAATTTGGAAGTTTGAGTCTGGAATAGAATGGAAGTGTGTAGGAAAATGTGTAGGAACCACATAGTTTTTCTGTATCTTTTTTTATGAAAAGAATTGTACGATGTCAAATTGAAATGGTCCTAACAAAAATTTAGCAAAGTGACATAAGAAGACCAATGGTAAGTCAATAATGTGTGGGTTAAGAATTTATATTTTCTGTAAAACTATAACTGATTGAAAGAGATTAATCACATTAACTGTATGACAGAAATGTTATGTCAACATGATTTAACAGCCTTAGAGGAGATGCGAGCTCTCTGAGTCCCCCACTATGAAGGTGTTTATTTTACTTTACACACATTCTATACAGCTTCCAGCAATTTGCAAAGGATAGAGTCATTTTCCAGTTATTGTCTTGCACATAATGAGCTCAGTACTAAACTTTAGAAAATATAGAAAAATAGTGAAGATGATGTTGTAGTGCAGAATGTATGTATTGCAATAATGTATTTATTTTTTTTTTTTTAGAAAAACAAAAAAAAGAACATTGTAACATCTTATCTTAAGAAGAGCCACTCTTTCAGCGTGTCAATACTCAGAAGGGGAAACTTTGACACTTTCTCTGGGGAGGTGTCATCAAAAGCAGCAGCAAGTTATTTTAATACCATAACCTTGAGCTAAAAGTGTTTCTCCCAGTCTGACTTTCCAATCTTAAGCAAAGTTTCTGTTAATGAAACAACCCTGAAAACAGATCAGTTGTTTGTGGTTCTTATTTGAGATGTCTCCACAGGAAAGTGAAACTCTGGAGTGTTTTTGTGAACTGGAGTAAAATCTGAATTTGGCTGCTGACTCAAACTGAGGAACATTGTTCCTGCAGGCAATTACATAAGATAATAAACCGTCATGGTGTGATAGCACCCCTACTGTGAATAAATAGCCTGGAGGTCTGGGGTCACACTGAGAGAGACGGTTTTTTGTGCTTGGTTTATCTCAATGCAAACATAGAGTGTGGAGGATTCTTTGGTTTTATGAAAACACTTTAAGGAAAGACTTCACTTAGAATATATCATATACCTCAAGCACTGTGTGACCTTTAGGTTTCTTTTATTTACCCAGGTTTAAGATGGCTGTAGTATTTATTTGTTAGAGAATTGTTTTGTTGGTTGATGGCAGCAATGGAGACAATTATTGGAAATGCTGAGTGAACATAACTATACACACCTCATGACTGCAATATAAGATGTAAAAACATTTTTTCTGTTATTCAACTTGGACTAAAAAGAAACCTTGAGGGAAATAAACCAGTTAGGCTTATCATTGAAAAGTCACTGGAGAACATATTTAATCACAGTCACACTGTGTTTTCTGCTGTGCGCTCAACATTTCTCTGGTGTCAAAGCAAGATTTGTGAAGGCTGATTAAAAATGCTAAGGGCTCGTCTCAGCAACAAAACACACATTAGAGAAGCGAACGTGTCTGTGAGCCCCACTTCAATGATGTCCTTCACTGTCCCTCTGCAGCTGAGCTGCTCGAGGATAAACCATTTTTTGTGTACAAGCACAATGATGTCTTCCAGTGAAAGGACTCCAGTGGGTGGGGAGATTGACCTTTTTGCTGAAACAGTTCTTCTAATGAGCTGGTATTGATTAGTTTACACAATTATACTCCCTGGAGTCTATTGAATAATCATATTTCAGTTTGTGAGAGTTTCTGGCTGTGTATGACCGTGAGAAACAGTGACTGAGAGATGGCGAGATTGATCTTAGTCTGGATAATGGATAGCAATTAGCCTCGGCATATTTACTGGATCCCAACAAAACACCTGCTGATGGCCCACGCAGTCGGATGGATCAGGCTTTTCTCAAACCTGTTTGAGTGTTACTACATGAAAGTTCAGGAGCAACATGTTTGTGAAATGAGGCGCTGTTGCTTGATGCTTTTATTGTTTCTTCTTTGTGCCTGTATTGGTCTTATTTGTGGGTCGTTAATTCAATGGGCTACATGTGTCTTGTTGTAATAAGACACATGTAGCCCATTAAATTGTGTAAATATTACTTACACTAATCTTCACTTGGAAGTTAATTCCTCTAAATGGGAAAGATTTTGCTCAGCATGTTGTGTATAGCCACTACTGTTCATTGCAGAATGGATTAATGCTGATCTGGTGAAGCTGTGGCATAAAGGGATTTCAGAATCAGGCGAGTATATATGTGACAAGAGGGTGGCTTCCCTGTGCCTTCTTTTATTTGCACTCATGTGCCCAATGACAGTTCAAAGTACCCAGTCTTCTCTGGGTCTAGTTGGGGTGATTGCCAGGTGTGCCATTTGGACACCCACACACCTGGAGCACAATATGAACCTGAGCAGTTTTCTAAGTGTTTCAGCTACAGGGGATATAATTTCCTTCCTCAGCTCTGCAACCTCCAGGGTTGCAGGTGAGAGTGGGTGACACAGTTCCAAATTATATGCACTGCCTTCTGTTTTTAAGGTGAAGCTTGAACTAACCCAAAGTTAAAAAAAAAAAAGAGAACTAATGTGGCTTGATTTCATCAGAATAAAAGTGTGACTTAAAAGTTGAGCTCATTTGCAGTTACTAATTATACTAATGAAAATACTGCAAAAATGTTTAAAAAAGTGTGATTTGTTTTGTTTTTCAGAAACCTACTTTGAAGCGTCCTGAAATTTCATCTCAACTGGTTTTATGTGATGATTAGCCATTTCTATTTTTTTCCCATATATTTGATTGCATTAATAAACATCATCAGCAGAAGCTGATTGGCTGAGTTGGTGGTGTCTGATCAGGCCACTGGAGATGACCAAACACAACATAATGAGCTTATTTTGGTTGCGGGCAACCTCTTCTCAATTGTTTTAGAGTGAATCTGTAAATGTAAAGAGCCAAATAACATCAAGTGAGCTGTTTTATATGAATGTTAAACTACAATATAATTGATTGTGGCTATGATCTGGCTGCGAAACACCTCTGGCTCCAGTAGACACTCATTCAAAAAGTCTCCACTTGAAACATGAAGTCAATCAAGTTGCATTTCTAAAATACATGTAATGTCATGATCAGATAGATATTAGGACTCAAGGATATATATTTTTTGTCCAAATGTGGGAACTGTTGGCTCCAAAAAGACTAAGATTGTGCAAAAAATGTCAGCTCACAAACATGAATGACATCACAGTGGCTATGCCCTTTTTTTTTTATATACAATTTTGAAATCAGTCCCTGTTATGTTGAACCAGTGGTGAACCAACATGGTATGTTGTGCTTGTTTTTACAGAGACACAGAGAATTTGACCAAATGATTACAGGCGGGAATTTCTAAGTTTCTAAACTCCAAAAAAGTAAGTATACAGCTGTGAGTTTTAGAGCAAATTTTTTCTAATATAATATTCAATCTTGTATGCATTCAAACGCCGTATTATGAACAGTTATTACACTAGGCACACAAATTCACTTATAAATCACTTTTTCATAAAATGACTTTTGATGAAAAGGAGAAGAAAACGAGTGTGTATTTAGCTTTTATTTAAACAAGTTTATACTTAGCTCTCACTAAGGGTTTTCATCTCTCATTTCATTCTGATTCCTTCTTTTCTCAAGAACCCTTTACATCATGATCCTAAAAATAAGAGCAAGCTGCCATGTAGCCTGGAGCTACATCCAAATCACTCTCTCTCTCTCAGCACTGTACGTCTTTAAAGTAAGCATCATGAATGTGTTTCTTTGTACGTTTTGTTTCGTCAAATCTTCCCCCAAGGCACTCTGAAACAAAATATTTTGATCTCTAATCCAATAATTGGCAGTGACCTTGCCTGCTGTCCAAAAAAAAAAAAAAAAACTAGCGAAAACACTGTGCTGTGATTGACAGAATACAACCTTTTCCATTTACAGTACATGCATGGTCCACTTCTTCCCCAAATCTGTCCGGCCGGTAACTCCATGGATCTCTAAATGTGTTTTTGTGTTGTCAGCTCTTCCAGCATGACCCTTTCTGCCTTACCCACAACTGTCTGGCCTCAACAAAAAAAATGAAAAAAAAAACAGTGGAATCATGTTTTGCACAAAATAATGACTTTCCATTCCCCATGTCTGCACTCTGACAGCTGGCATCACAATTCATTATGTCTCTGCCGGAAAAGGCTTCAAAGGTACCAGGGACGGGCTCTCGCCATGTCGGTGTCGGTGAAATAATCATCGACACTGACAGGCTGCCAGTGTGAATTTTTTTTCCTATTCTTCTCCTTCATAAAACAAGCAGATGTTTGGAGAACACTGATTCAGGTTTCAGGACACGTGTAGGGTTTCTCGTTTCTTACTTGAAGTCACACATTCCCGTCCTGCTTCAGCGTTTTGTGGATTTTTCCAAGGCCCCTCTTTATATTCTCCCATTCATCACTGTCACCTGCTTCGAAAGTAAAAGTCTTACAGTCCCCTTCACAATGGAGCAAAAGGCTGTGCTGAACCCAAAACAGACTTGATCACATTTTCTCTGTACTTTGTATTTCAGGTACAAAGTTTCAATGGTTCATTGAATTCATCTCCATTTATTTTTTTATGCATTTTAGGAGCAGAATTGACTTATTTCTATACTCCTGAAATAAAAGAAATACAACATTAAATATGGTTTGCTGAATATTAGATTTTTCCTGTCCAAGTCTCTGTGAGTAAATTACTTGATTGTTGATGATTGTATTGATTTATTTAGTCTTACAGAAGCCTGGCTGCAGTAGGATAATCATGTAGGAATCAACTAAATGAACTCCTAGCTTTTTTAATTTTCACATTCCTTGAACCACAGACAGAAGAGGAAGAGTGTCAGGAGTCTTCCAACTACGTTTACTTATCAGTCCTTGAGCCATGATAAGTATGAGCTCTTTTGGATACCTGCCTTTCACACAAAAACCACCTCTTTGTTGTGTATCGTCCACCTGGAACTTATTCTGAATGTCTGAATTCTCTGATTTTTTTTTTTTTTTTTTTTTTTTTTTTTTTTTCAGATAATATTGTCTTTAATTCTACAGTATAGCAGACTTAATTTGCTTTTCTCAAAATGTTTACTGACCTCCTCTCTTTTATTTTCACCCTTTATCTTGAGCTGACATGTGGCACTGGCAGTAAACAATTAACAGTAGTTTCCTGATAACGTTGCCTTATCTCACCTTGTTTAATAACCTCACAGTCTCTGCAATGAAATTTCTTTATCGTCTGTGTCTATTAGAGAGGGCTGTAAGTTTAATAATAATTTCCATCAGTTTTTCTTCACAGCCTTGTGCCAGTGCAATAGAGGATGGTTACCAAAATGATACTCGTACTAAACTTGATTACATTGTTGACAGAGCAACGGCTTCAATGCTTACATCACAGGTCAATGTTGTCCTTCTGAAAAAGAAAGTAATTAGTCAGTGGAGGCTGGTTCGTTTGTTTAGTTCACAATTGCATGCTTTAAACCAGACTTCAAGAAAGCTTGAGAGAAAATAGCGTCCTCCTAATTTAAAAGAGGTTCTCTTAGTCAGGAAAGATAGTTTGACAACATAAGAGAAAGCACTTCACAGAGCTAGACATGCTTTTTATTCATCCTTTATAGAACAGGAACAACCCGAGGTATCCTTTCAGCATTGTAGCCACTATTGTTGTTGATGTATCACTAAGTAAGGCAGCTTTAGAAGTGTCTGCAGAATCGCATGTGTCCGTCCTGTTGAGGTCTCTGAGCGAACAGAAACCATAGCTGCATCTAAACCATCAACATGTATTTTAGACCCTATTCCAGCCTTTTCAAGGAAGTTTTCCCTAAATTACCATGTTAGATTGGATCAATTTGTCTTTTATGATAGGTCATGCCACACACTTTTTAGGTTGTAATAAAAACCTCACTAATGAAAAAAAAAAAAGCTTTTTGATCCAGAACTGTTAGATGATTATAGGCCTAAATCCAATTTCTAAAGTCTAACTGTCTAAAGTTTTTGGAAAAAGAAATGTTGCAACTCAACTTTATTAGATGCACACAAATAATCTGTCTGTCCGGAGGCTCTCCAAAAGGGGAAGGAGAAGGACAAAGCATCCAATTACTGGCTGTAATGTGCTCTGGTTGGACTTTCATCTCATCTAGTGATTAATGAAACAAAAAGTAAAATAAGAATTCCCTTTAAAGTCAGCTATTGGATCTATTCCCCATTGGGATGGATTGTGAAAGCAGGTGAAGGTGTAAGCATCCAGATCAGAAAAGAGGTGATGGTAGAAGATACTTACAGTTGGCCACTCAATTAAGGTCCTCAGGGTGTTTTGGTGATCATCACATGGTTGAATTTCTAGTAATCATTACATATACTAAGACTCACAGTGAGAGTTGAGTCCAGTTGAATACAACTTGCAAAAATTTGGTAATTGTGTCTCACCCACTATTGTCTTTAATACAGCAGGATGTTAAACTTGTCAGAATTTGTACTATTTTAATGGAAAAATGACAATAAAAAAGTTTTTTTTAAGGCAGTGTTACCTTGAGGATAAGTCGCTATCCTCTGGGGAAATGTAGTTCTGCATCACAGTGGCCACTTCCATCTTTTTCTTTTCTTACTTTTTGGCTGAAAGGCTCTTAAAACGTTCCCTCTTCTGTGTGATTGTGTTTATGACTGATTGTACTATTAGTCAAGTAATCAAGCCTTAATATCTGCAGTAACGGAGCAATTGCTCAACAGCCCATTCTCCACCGGGAGTGTTGAGACGGTGGATGTGGAAAAGTTGAGCAAAGATTTTAACTCGCACAACTTCATTGCAGAGTGAGCAGGACATTTGATTGCTAATTTGAAGGTTAGAGGGTTACCAATCAAAATGAACCAAAGGAGTTCATGTAATGCATGATTAATGCAAAGAGGACAGAATTTTTAAAAGCAATTTACACTGCACCTCCACAAAAAAGTAATTTTTTAGTCATGCAGGCTGTTGTTTGTTCATATACTAACTTCTGATACCGCTGATTATGAAGATTGAGCATCAATATTTGCTATTTTTATGATGTAGAAATAATAACTGTAAATATAAACATTTAATAACTGAAAAAATATACATATTGTGGTTTATCTGATCTATCCTCATCCCTGAATATCCCTGAATGGCTGCATATCCTTCAGAATTTATATCTTAACTTGGTGTTGTCATGAAATATCTCCAATCAGGCCAGTTTCCAGTGTTTGAACTGAGATGTGTCCATTCAGCAGGTTCACTTCTTTTAATTAGAGAAGCAGCTGCTGTCATGGTCAAGCATTGTGAAATATTCACCTTCAGACACATCCAATATAAACCCTTTTAATTTAGCTTCATTTGCAATCACTAAGAACATTGTTTACTAAGCCAAAGTACTTACGAAAGTCAAACAATTTTAACCGCTTCAGTGCCACAGATTACTCTAAATGTCAGCTGTTAGAATAAGATAATGTTGGAAGAAATTGCATAATTATCCAATCTGACAAAGTACTAATCTCAAGTAAAGCTTTCTACTTGTTTATTTGTTTATTACATGCTGATACTAACCACTACGTTTTGCCAAAGGATATTGTCAACAACTATACACCACAAAAACTGGTGTAATGTCTTGTAAATTACAAGAGTTTTGTGGTCAAAAATCGAAAACTGTGAAAAAACATCAGCTTGTTCAGTGCACTTGGGAAAGTCTCAGATCATTTAGATTTTTTTCACATTAGTTTAGTTTTTCTAATTTCCCATATAATGGATTCAATAAAATGTGGAAAAACTTTGGCATTACTGCATAATGTAGAAGCCAAATCCCTTAAATGTATGTATGTAACAAGAGCAAAATACAATAATACAAAGACGGCATCACCTCTAAATTTCAAATTTCCTCTTACTTCTCATTCACAGTCAGCCATGTACTAGTTTGAAGGTATGGGAACAGTATAATTCAGTCTTGGTTGCAAAAAGGAATATATATATAAAGTAAATAAACATGAAACCTTGTGAAAGTAGTTATTTTGTCTGTGCACATTTTGAAAAGTTTTGTACAATGTTTCTCAGGTACTGCTACGGTGTTTCCGGTATTTCTTTTATGTGACAATGTTTTGGCCACAAACCATTGTGAATGTGCATCAATATAAATAGATTAACTGCAGAAGGGGCAACAAGCATTCCTCTTGACAATCAAAAGATTTGACATCCAAGAAAAGAGATTGATGTTTTATTAAATCTAATAAGGTAATAAGTAAAAGGTTTCCCTCCACCTATAGCTTACTACCCAGGTTTGTAGATGAGTGCATTTCTGGACTGATATATCTGATCACAGTATTATTCTCTCATTATAAAAAGTACAAAAATAAGGGGGAATAATATAATTAAGCAGAATTACAACTAGTAGAGAATGCAACAAAATGCTAACAACATAAATTGCTATCTATTATCTGCTGTTTTAAAAGTGCTTATTGAAGCTGGAAAAAGTGCACAGACAGTAAATTAAAGGACCACATGGCCAAGTATTAATCAGTTTGATCCCTTTCAATTTTCCTCAATTGCCCCTGTAAGTGCAGGGTAAATATCAATTTCTAAGCCTTGAAACATATTTAGAAGATTGTACTAATATTTACCCGGAAAGGCAACCGAACTAAGCTGGCTCGGCTGCCCACTTACCCTATCAGTCATATAAAAATATAGTGGAAGCGTAGCCAAGACAAGAGTCAGCGACTCACTCTCTCCTGCTAAAAACCCCATAACTCTCACTCTAGTGCTGTTTATTTTAACTGTAAGCCTGTGTTGGCTGCTTGCCCAAGGGGTTTGTGGAGGACTTGTGAGCCACAAACCGCGGCACATTTGGAGGCTTTTAAATGCTCCATAGACACTGGAGGAGAAACACGCAGAGATCCAGCAAACACACACTCACAAAACGTCGATCCACTCCCTCCCTCCACCAAAATCCCCCTGCAGAGTCAAATACTGGCTCCTTTCCCCCAAAAATGGCTTCAATGAAAACTATTACATCTCTCAATCTGATGTGCCTTTGCTGATTTTTATAAGCATTTCCATGAAAGAGCCTTTCATGCTGAGGTGAATGAGAGGAGAAATTATAGTCGTCATACAGACTGTAGACTGCCAGGGACATCACAGGACTCAGTGCTTCATATGAAATCCTTCCTAACTGATCCAAAAGGACACACAGAGCCATAGTGGATAAACGTTGAAAAAAAACTCTAACTGTGGAGCAGGAATCTCAGGAAAAGATGATTTCTGCTTGTTAGATTTTACATTGTCATTAATTTCACTGAATAATGGCTCTGCACTGACTCTGAATTTACAGATTCTGTCCTCTTTCTTACCTCAGCCCAGCAGTCAATGATGGCTTTTCACAAACACCCAGTTAACCGCCTCTTCTGCAGAACATTAAACATCTTGTGGCTGATTCAGGAAAATCACTCTGTGATGTTTTTTGGCAAGAAAGACTTCAACCCTGATCCTTGTTAGCTACTGCAGAGTCGAAGCATTTTTAACAGCTTTAACGCTGTTTTTGATGGTGTTGTGCATCTGTAAGCTCTGTGTGTCTGGCCTCAAATAAAGTGAGTCTCTTTCTTTTTTTTATGTGATTTATTGCCAAGTGATGTAGAATATGTTGTCAGAAAAATAATTCTCTTTCCATCCTTTTTCCATACCATGTTAATCCTGTTCAGGGTCGTGGGAGGGAGGGAGGGAGGGAGGCAGGCAGGGAGAGCTGCAGCCTAAACCAGTTACCATCAGGAGAGAGCTGGGGTACATCCTGGACAGGTTGCCACTTTATTGTCGAGCCAACACAAAGACAAACCAGACAAAGAACGGGATAAGGTTCTTTGTGGGTAAATTGAGGGTAAAACTTGAGGACTGTTGGCCTCCAGGTGCATCTTAGCCACCTGTGTTGCTATGTAAGAAAGTAAAGGACCTCAATACACCCCAACCAATGAATTTACTCTTCTAGCTGCAAGATTCAAATACAAATTTATTTAAAGGATGTGTATTCACAGCCAGAATTACAGAACTTCTGTAACTATATTCTTTAAAATGATCTTTTGCATTTGGAGTCTGTCTGAGGTAAGGTTTTAAAGAACAAAACCACTTTGATAAAGACTGTCCAAGATGGTCAGTTTGCTCTTGTAAGATCATTTTGATTAAATTTAGACAGCAAGGTGTTCATTTCTGTGTTAGACCCGACCACGATCATTCAGTGCTGTAACATGAGAAAAGGTCATCATAATGCTCTAATAACTACAAGTGTAAACTGTTGGTGGGGTGTATTTTCTGTGACATGTTAAATATCTGTGGTTTTGAGAAATTTTGCTACAGTTTAAAAGATGTTACAGAGAAATTAAAAATAGTGATTTCTTTTTGGTTTAAAGGAACACAGTGATCTGTGATGGACCAGTGACAGCTGGGCTCCAGCCCCCTCACAACCCTGAGTTAGGTGAAGCGGGTGTAGAAAATGGATGGAACACGATGATAGACTTACAATACATCAGCAATGAAATTTAGTTGTTACATTTTGGGAAATGTTCTGTCGCTGCTCTTGGGATTTTTCGAACCTGTTCAAGTGTAATTGGAATTCACAGGAAATAAGATGTTGGGTCAGCTGAGGGACCTTCAAAAGCTTCGCTGTGTAACATCGTCTCCTGTTGAGCTGTTTAACCTTCGTCTTGTGTTAGTTCCCCGTTACCATCTCTTATGTTAACGGGTCGGTTTTGACCCGTGTTTTAATTTAGTTGTAAAATACACTAAAAACAATCATCTATCATCCAATTTGTTTTCTCATCTCTTGGTTACCTTGTTAGGCTTCTTTATCCATAAAAATATTGGTTTTGATATTTTTGGTGTGGGCCCCTGGGCCTTGTTTTTGTCAGTATACCCCTCAATTTCAATAAAAACAAAAATGTAAAATGAACCTCAAGAGAATCAATAAATAAAAGGTTGTTATGTCACCTGACTATTACTGAGGGGATTTAGAACACATCTCTCAAAAAAAATTAGTTTTATTTATTTTTTCATTTTAATATGATTAACTATAGTAACATCTATGGTGTTACGGGTCAGTTTCGACCCATATATTTACTTCAAGAAAAAGGCAAAAAAGTCTATTTTTTCAGCAATTGAACTTTAGTACAAACACAAAATGAAAAGCAGTGTGTTGGCTGACAGTGTGTTGGCTGACAGTGTGTTGGTTGACAGTGAACTTGTGATTTCAGTTTTGGCTCTAATTATTGCTTTATAATCTTATTTTTATAACTGGGTCGAAACCGACCCTAACAACACAAAGTCTAAAAACACAAAATCTTAATTTCAACTACAGCATTTTATAATTTAGTGAAAACTATTTTTTTTGTTTTATTTTGTTGAAATAGAGGTTCCTGACAAAGTCATAAAGCCTTGATGCAATAAACAAATTTATATGGTTATGTTATGCATTTAAAAAATAAAAACGGGTCGGTGCCGACCCTAACACAAGACGAAGGTTAAGCTCTGACCGGTGACCTGGCTTTACTTCCACATAATGGATGGGGAAAAGCCAAAAAATGGTCCAACTGATGTATGTGTTTCTCACATGATTTATAATGTACAGTCTCATTTTGGCGACATCCTGTAGAAGCTGCTAACAGGTGAACAAACGGAGATGTAACACCTGGCATGGCCTGGAAGACGCCAATCAGCTCCAACACTGATCGGTTTTCTGCAAACCCGATTGTACAACAAGTTTGGAAGTTGCTGTAAAACAAATCAAGCATTATAACAGTATACCTCTACACCTGGCAAATGAAAGTTTTCATTTTTAGTGTAAGTGTTCTATTATAAATAGGCATATTATTTATGTTCTGAACATATTTTAAAGGAAGAAATACAAGCTCAAAACACTTTTTAAAGTGTTAATCTGTTTGGTTAAGATTGTTTAAACTTTTTCCAGCTTTAACAAACAACTGTGATTAAAAACGTAGCAATTGTTTATACTTTAATAACTCTCTCTTTTCAACTTTATTTGAAGACACCAAAGAAAAAATACGATGAGAAGAGTTGTCATGTTGTCTTAAAAGCGTTTAAATGTCTTATCATTCTGAAGCAGAGGCAACAACAAAATACTGAACAGACTCCTGAAGAGCTGAGTCTAAGCACTCAGTTCAGAGGAAGGATTTTTACCACCGTCAGCCTTTTTAATTTAACTCTGATCACATGATATATCTTTTGTAGAAAGTAGTTCCAGAGGGAGAATGCAAGGCACATCAATCATAACTGTGACAGTTGCTTTAATTGTAACTTTTTCACACTTCGAGCAGCTCAGTTAAAAATCATGCTCACTTCACCAACTGGAATCATGGGAGGGAATTCAGACAAAAATATCTCTAAGGCTTGGCACACATATCCACACTTACTGTGTTGGCATGACTTGAAACCACCTGTGATAAATGAGTCACCCAGGTCCTTCTCATACAAGAATTTACAACAAAGACGTGACACGGAGAGAGCGTAAACAACAACTCCTGCACATCTGTAAAAAACCTGCACAGCACCTGTTTAAAAATAATTTATTTAGAGGAACTTGCATTTTAAATGCATAGAAATCAAGGTGCAGTGTTAATATTCCATGAAAATTTATAGTACATGTTGCAGAACGTGCTTTTTGCTACGTCGTTTCCTGTAATTTGTGCTGCTGCTCTTCACCACAGGAGCTGAGCTCAGTAGGCAGTTATTTGGTATGGTTGATATGCCTGGCACGCCTGGCATTCATGGCCCGCTGCCTGACCCACCCCAATGCTACAGTAGCGTGTCTGTGTGTGGGTGATACCGGTTCAATCCAGAGTGGTCAGGCCACGCAGAGGTCTGGAGTCAGCAGTTCAGACACTTTCACCCAGAGACAAGGACCCACCTGTGCTTGTCTGTTTAATGAAGGCTCTGATTTCACATGCAGGCTCATCTTTGCTCCTGCTCTTTCTGCCTGCCACAACCTGCTTGCCCTGCACCTGTCCTCACCAGGATATCTCACACTTTTCCCCCTCACCCCCCCCCTCCCCTCGTTACGGTGAACCTCTTCTCACACTTGCCCCCCTCTGCAGGCCCAGACCCCATCACAGTTCCACTGGGGCCAGCTGGAAATCCCCCAGCACAACCGGTGATAACCATCATTCAGCATCTCAGTCTGTCCATATCCTGCCAGAAAAACTCTGCTCATATTCACTTAGAAAAAATAGAACTATCTAAGGTCACAAGTCTTAAAAGTTGAACTGGATCAGAGATGAATGGTACAATTACAGTACTGATAAAGCACCACTTCTTTGTGTGAAATCTAAGTCCTTATTCTGATGTTTGACCTTTCAGCATATCACAATATCCAGCTTTTACAGCTTGCTATAATGGTCCTTAAAGTACTATTTCTCAATAGCGTCTCCTAGCAAGCTAAGACTCCTCTGTTTCTCTCTCTGCTGGGCAACGAAGCCACAATCGATAACCAGACACTGAGGCTGCTGGATCAGTTTTCCATGATTGGAAATTGCAGCATTGTTCTCTTGTAAACAGCTTTTACTCTTATGGTGGTAGTTTGGGTGGTTGGATATGTCACAAAGAATCAATGAGAGAAACAGACATGGCAGGCAGAGATTTCCACTGATCACTGGTGTTATTTATGGAGGTAAATAAAGCTACAGCGAAAACATAGTTCACCAAAAGAGCATGACCTTCAAGCTTATTGGTTCTTTTTCTGCACCAAAACAACAACCATAGTTTAAATAATGGACTCCAAAACTTCAGAATTTATTCTATGTTTTGTTTAACAAGTTCTCGAACTGAAATGGTCATATGAAGCTGCTAATATGCTCATCACATAGGTCATTGAGCAAGCAAATTGTGACTTCCACACAGCACCATAACCAGTTATTAACCGTTTATACATCATCATTGTTTATACACATCAGGCACGCCGCACTCACTGCAGTCTTCTTCCTAAACAGTATGTGTCGCAACAGCACAGGAAAAGCTTTAAAAGAAGCTTCAGAGGAAGTACAATATGCATACTCTAACATAACTACACAGTTTCAACTGCTCTGTTTTACTTTTAAGTGTTTATTTTATATTTTTGTAACATTTACAAGAGTTGTACCTTCTTTGGCTTTGGTGATGCCTGGAGAGATGGACCCTGTCACAAACTCCTCTCTGCAGTTCTTCCTGTTTTCGTGCTGTCCACGCCAGGTTACAAAGATCTGGTGCGTGACTGGCAGAACCAACAGTAAAGTGCCAGTGTTCTTACAAGAAAGGTCCGTCAGTGATACAGAAAGCATTGCAGTCTGCAGAGGGATCGACAAAGGGGTGCAGCTGCAGGGAGTCTTTATACACATGAGCTGGGCAAGATAACACAGTGCTGCTATCAAGAGACTTTCCCTGTTACCGTGAGAGGATGTTTTGCTCACACAGTGTTCTTTGTTGAGTAGAGACGATAACTGAAGGTCATGAACAACTTTCATCAGAAACATATAAAACTTTCCCATGTATGGAGCTAAGAAAATGTGTGTATTCATTTTCTATCACACCACTTATAGTGATGTCAATTTTGGCACATTCTGGTATTTGCTAGGGGAAGAATGGCACACGTAAAACAGACATAAGTCGTTTGATCCTGCCCCTCAATATGACTCATAACAGTGTCCAGTAAAGTGCAACCCTACAAATGGCAGAAGTGAAATACAACTCATATGAGTGTTTCCCCATCAAAGTAGATGTCACAGTAGCCTCTTGCTTAACAAGCTCGACAGCTGACCTCTGAGCTTTAAACCATAACCACTTGAGATTGAGACCAACGTATGTTCCGTTAATAATAAGACAACACTTTCCTAAAACAGTTTGTTACTTCATGGTAGGGTCTAGGCCAGTGGTCTCAAACTGATCGTGAAAGGGCCGGTGTGGCTGCAGGTTTTTGTTTCAACCCTGCAGCAGCACAGCTGACTTGTTTCATTCAAGCAACTGAACTGTCAGTTGCTTGACAAATTCAGTTGCAATTCAGACAAAACTGAAGTCGTTATCTTTGGACCTGAGCGCTCTAGGGAGAAATTGTCGAGCTATATAGTTACTCTAGATGGCATTTCCTTGGCTTCTAGTTCTACAGTGAGGAACCTTGGAGTTATTTTTGACCAGAATTAATCATTTGACTCGCATATAAAAGAGGTTTCTAGGACTGCCTTCTTTCAACTTTGTAATATTGTTCAAATCAGGAACATCTTGTCTCAGAGTGATGCAGAAAAACTAGTCCATGCATTTGTTACTTCAAGATTGGACTACTGTAATTCTTTATTATTGGGCTGTCCCACATATTCTCTGAAAAGCCTTCAGCTGATTCAAAATGCTGCAGCCAGAGTTCTGATGAGAACTAACAGGAGAGATCATATTTCTCCAGTTTTAGCTTCTCTTCATTGGCTCCCTGTTAAATTCAGAATAGAATTTAAGATTCTTCTCCTCACATATAAAGCTCTTAATGACCGAGCGCCATCATATCTTGAAGATTTCGTTGTAAGATATTTTCCTAACAGAGCTCTTTGTTCCCAAACTGCAGGCTTACTTGAGGTTCCCAGAGTTTCTAAAAGTAGTATGGGAGGCAGAGCCTTCAGTCATCAGGCCCCTCTCTTGTGGAATAAGCTGCCAGTAAATGTCCGGGAAGCTATATACACTATATAGACAAAACCCTTTCCACTTCTAAGACCAGGCTTAAAACTTTCCTTTTTGATAAAGCTTATAGTTAGGGATGGCTCAGGTGATCCTGAAACATCCCATAGTTAAGCTGCTATAGGCCTAGACTGCTGGGGGGCCTCATCTGTCACACCTTTCCTCACTTTACTCTCCTTTTCCCCTGTTTAATTTCTCAAATGACATTATGTATATGTGACATTATTGTGGTCATTAACTTGTGTTTCCCTGTTCCAACAGATATCCTTTGAATGGTGTTACAGTGCCCTAAAGTGGACTTTATTATCTAAGTGCCTTGAGATGACATTTGTTGTATTTGGCGCTATATAAATAAAAATGAATTGAATTGAATTGAATTGAACTGTCTGCACTGAAGGTCTTAACCAGTTCAGTTTGACACCACTGGTCTAGGCAATGCTATTACTTGGTTAGAGCTAGAAAAGTTTTGCTGACTGCCTTGGTTACATGTCAACACAACATGTAACAGAGAATGTCATTTTCTGGTTGACTTTAAAAAAACAAAAAACATATCTTGGTTGGCTTTAGAAAACAATCACAGTAACGGTTAAAAACCCAATCGTACAATCACAGATGACATTTCTATCCTTCTGATGAGAGATTGCATATTCTAAAGCACTTTGAATCGCCTTGTGTACGAATTGTGCTCTACAAATAAACTTGCCTTGCCTTCTGATAATTGGCCCCTCAAGGGCACGTTTGGCAGGTTCGTCTATTCAGTTTGGAGTCAAAGCTGTCAAAACTATATAGGACACCGTCTTCAAACACTGACTGATTCAAAGCTCATTCCTGCATGTAGGTGTGGTCATTTTTTTCATACTTAACCAATTGTCTGGCCATAAAAGTTTGGCTCTTCACTTTCCTTACAAGATAATCAGTTCATCTGTTATGGGTCATATTGTTGTGGCTGTGCATATTCTGAATTTAAATAAACACATCTCTCACATTTAAACACGCACACATTGTGAATACATCAGAATGTAGCTGCAGGCATGTTAGTTGATAGGATGGATTTGTTTTGCTTTCTGATCCTTTTTTTTTATCATTTTGAAATTACAACCTTGACCTTAAAGCTACAATAATATAGATCTTTAGCACCAGGGAGCAGAACAGCTTGAAGACAAACTGGCAGACATAGAACTGTTTTAAGTCCTTTTGTTTAATGCACAGCTTGAGGTTACACATCCACCATCCAACATGAGTAATTTTGATTCATTGAAGGATTTAGGCACTGAACAAATGCAAGTTTAGATCTGAGAAATATATTTGGCTTCTTTGGCAAGTGTGTGCTTGAACTTTATTTGAAGTACGGTGCTGTAAAGGTGGATCATACGGCAACCATCTGCTGCTGTTGGAAATAGGATTCACACAAAATATGTGTTGTTGAAAGTCTGGTGAAATGGCGACTACTTCTTAAATTACTGTTGTGCTGAGAAGGTTCATTTTAACTGACTCGCCTCAATATTTCATCAAACTACTTGTTGAAGTTGTTTGCATTGATGTGAACTTGTCATCCACAATAGCTGGATTGTCTGCAAAGGCAGACCACACAAACTCTGCTAATCACCATCTGCAGTGACTTCACTACAATGAGCTAAGTTTAGCCAGAGGTCATTGAATGCTTTTTACTTTCCCCTGACAGAAACAAGTCGCTGCTGTTGCTGTAAATATCAATGAGGTTAGAAACAGTCTACAAGAAGCTATTTTTTGTTGAAAAATAATATTCAATGTAGAAATGGAACTTTTAAATACAGCCCTTCTATGTTTTCAGCTGTTGACCAGGCTTCTGTGTCTTTGACTAGGAAAACATGTTGATGGTGATTGTGAATGTTGGCCCAACAAGTGCAGTTCTCAAACTCTAAAAAAAACGATGGTATCCACATGTACAAGTTGGACATTGTAGCATGCTTGTAATAGTCCGTTTGAACTGTGTTTATTCCTTTTAAATCTGAGTTTAATCTGAGTTGACACCAAAGAACTCATCTGAAAAGCATGCATGTAGTGTCTGGGGGGCTAACAAGATAACTGCAGCCCACTGACCATTCAACTGCAGTGCTGCTGGATGCAGGAAAGGAGCAAGATGATATTCGTGAACGTATACAGAGAACGACCCGAAACCCAAGGGCTTGTGAGTGCAACGAGACAGATGTTAGTGTGTGATATCCTGCCATTTCTCATGCTTGGAGAGCTGAGCATAGCAAAGTAGAACTGAAGGCAAACGTGGAGCCAAGATGAAATTCCTCCTTTAGGGCCAAAGAGAACATTTCTCAACTTCTTAAAAGATGGAGTGTAAAAGGCAAAGAGTGTAGATACTGTATATACATCCATCGTGCTAAGTCCAGTCTACAAAACACTGGAATTAGATTTTCTTTATCCCGAACAGAACATGGTATAAACCATTCTTGAAAACAAGTCCAGGTCAGGACAAAATGCTTCAATGAAATTTGACTTCAGCCAAAAACAGGCGGCCCTGTGACGGACCGGGACCTGTCGAGGGTTTACCTGCCCTCTTGCCAAACAGCAATTGGGATAGGTCTGCATAACGCAGGTATAGAAAATGGATGGATGTTTTCTATGAAAGCCCATCTTCCATAATAATTTGTTGACATAGAATACATCTAAAAAACACAGATATGTTTTTGTCTCAGATTTCCCTTGGCGTCACAATGCAAAACACAATATCGTTTTGCATAATTTTGCGGCATGCATGTTTTAAAAATGCTGTACTTTAAACCAAATCATGGTCTCTTCCTTAATATAAACTGGTCATTTAGTGTCTACAATTAAAGGTGGGGTATGAGATCTTTGAAAAACGGTTCCTGCAAGCTATATTTTTGAAAAAACACAACCTTGCCTCTCCCTTCAGCCCACCCCTCTAAACCACGCCTTCAAAACACATTAACGAGTCACGAGTCTGTGAACGCGGAGGGGGGAGGGGTGAGGGGGGCTGACGGTTGATTGGCATGTCAGAATCCGATAGAAGTAACTCTCATCATTACTTCTTTGGTCAGACATTTCCTCTTGCTACACCCTCTACAATGGAGTAAAAGATTTTTTTTTTTCAAACATTCTATTTTAGTGGGTGCAATGGGGTCATGAGGAGGTTTTCAGACAATATGATAAAAAATTCTCCAGAAAACATCTCATACCCCACCTTTAACCAAGCAATGATTAAAAAGAAAGCAGGAAACAAAACTTTGGTAACAAAGCACGATGGTCCTGAACCTGCCTTTATGATGTTTGATACATTGATAGTGTCTCAGGCTGAGTATAAATGGAGCAGGCAGGGATCCTTGCAAAGGAAGTCATGGCAGAATTAATCCAGAAACAGGATGTCGCTGGTAGATCCAGAGGAGTCTTCAGATGGTAGCAGGGGTCAGTCACTGGCAAAAATAAAGACGGGTAAAGCAACAAAATTTAGCCTTCAAGACACTGAGGCGCCCTCTGGATATGAGCACACGTACACCCACATGTTGCATCAGATCCTGCGTTTTCTTATTCCCTGATTTTTATACCAAAGCTTATAGTTGGCACAGTTCAATCATGAAATGTAAAAGTAAAAACTCTGAACAACACTTGAGATTTTTCTACCATGATCACGCTCTTGAATAAATAGAGGTTAGACTGTAGCTACTTCTATAAATTCACCATTTCACCCTCAGGTCCCTCTTTAATCAGAGAGTTGAGATGAGAGGACAGTTTCTGCTGCATGCCTTTCAGTGGTCTGCCTCTCCCGAGTGTTGGTAGCAGAGCTGATTACTCTGCAGGTCATAAGTTAATTGTTTATGTGACTGGCATGTCGGCCAGAAATGTGTCATCTGCTCCCCTGAAAGAGGAATAAAAGCATTGACATTGTATTAACTTTATGAAGCAATGATGGCAAAACGTCAAGAAAAGATGATTGGATCTCGATAACAAACTCGACCTTTGGAGCTTATTTCATAGGTGTAAGAAATTAAGTCGCATATCACAATAATCGCTTGCAGTGGAGAGCATCTTCTCATTTTGTGAATGTGTTACAAATATTACTGAAGACTGGTAAGTTTTGTCACAGACAATAACAACCTAGTGAGATTTAAAAATGATTTTTTTACATCAAAAGAATCCAAACAAAAGTTTAAGCAGTTTAACAAGTGACATCATGTGAGTTTAAGACTGTCTTTGTATTCTACCAATTGCTTTTGTGAACAAATTTGTGAACCTAAGATTTTTTTTCTTTTTTTTTCTGGTAAATAGGTGGAGGATGCTCATGTTTACTCTGGACCAATTGTGTATAATCATGCCCCCCACAGATTGTCAGTAAACTGTAATGTAAATTGAAACATTTCAGTGTTTTATCAGGTAAAAGGAAGGTGCCTTTCAGTTGGTTAAATGCAAATAACTATTATATTGTATGCTTTGGACCAGCTGTGTGCTATGGCTCTCCAGTGCTGACTGTAACAATTTGAAATGTTCTTTGTCCCTCACCTTCGCCTGGCTAGGTTAGACTGTGTAAAGCAAACCAACCTGTGAATCTACCGCACGTTTTTAGGTTAATTTCATTTAATTTGTACACATGAATTTAAAGGTACTCCAAGGTCTGAGTGGTAAAAGCTGTTAATTTTAGTATCTCTAATATCTTTTTTAATATCTCTAAAATCCTCTCAAATGAATGACTGATTGCATCTGGAGGACGAGTGCAGATGTTGAATCCTCTACTATTAGGGCCCCTTTTTTATTTGTGTCTTACCTTCGAAACTGCACGTCGTTAAACATCGGGGATCACCGTATGCCTCCATTTTTGCTAACCTCACCTCTCACAGCCGCCCACCTGCTCATGCTGACGACAGCAGCTTCGAGGCCGGCCCGCCCATGGTTCATGCTGATACTCAATTAGTCCTGGAACAGCGGTGCTACCATCTAACTAATGATTCACAACAAACCCCCACTTGTGCTTACCACTTTCTTTTTCTTTGTCTCTCCTCTCTTCGCTGTGAGACATCTCTTCTCCTACTCGGACTCCTTTTTTTTTTTTTTTTTTCAATCACATTTCTTAAAATGGCTGCATCTCAGGATCATTAGTGTCAGTGTGAGATTGAAGACATGACAGTTTTGAGGAATGTAGATTTCTCTGGGCGGGCGGTAACATTTTTAGTCTTTGTCACCATAAATGAGTTTGGGGTCGTGCGGAGAGTGTGTGTGTGAGAGAAGAAAATGGAAACCATGGGCGCAACCACAGGATTGATCTCAAGGACTCACCTCATTGATTTCTTTCTTCACCACCTATTTGTTTTCTTGTTCTATGTATCAAGACACATACTTTATGAGTCACAGTTCTAATGCAGAAAGGTGTGTTGACTGGTTGGTTATGACCAATCTCAGTAAGTGTTCCACAAAGGGAACTTTGTCGTTGTCTTTATGGTTTATTGTTGTATAGAGTCTAAAAATGTTATGTCATGCAAGAAACATTATGAAAGGATAGATTTTCTCTTTTTAAGACTAAAGAGTAATAAGAATAGCTTTTTTTCTATACTCACAAAAATCTAAATTTTGGCCTCTGCTCAACTTTTGCAGCACATTTGAATCTGTAAGCTTGAAATCATTTGCTAAAATGTTAGCAATTTTGATTTTTTTGTCAACATCAATGCTATCATCACCTACAGTTATGCATTTTGTTATACATTCAGGAGTTACAGAGCAACATCAGCTGTCATTTAGTCACCACCCCTACAGCAAGTCTACTGCTTGCTTCTTTTAGTTCTGTTCTTAAACCTCTTCACAGTAGTCTTGGAGGGAAGCGAATGTTTTCAAATTGTCCATCTGTCTAAGTTGCATGAGAGAATATTTCAAGTTTGTCACAAACATTCACTTGGTCTGTCCTTTTCCATTGGATCTCAGTACTACATTTGACCCTATTGATCATTCAACATTCAACTGCGGAGACTGGAACATGTCATTGGGGTTAAAGAAACTGTCATATTTATCAACGTTCAGTCTTCTCTGCAGACTAAAGTTGATCATGGAGTTCCACAGGGTTCTGTTTTAGGGCCAATATGTTTCACTTTGTACACGCTGCTGGTAAAATTGTCAATATTAAATATTATTGTTATGCAGATGACACCTTGCCATTTTTATCTCTGAAGCTGAATGCAAGAAATTGTTACATTTTGTAACCATGCCCCTGAGACAAAAAGACCTAAATTATCTTTCTCTGTTTCTGAAATTAGACAAGACAAAAGTTATTGTATGTGGCCTGAAACACTTCGGGAAGACACGATCAGACCAATATTCTGAATAGCTTTGAGGCAGAAACACTCTCTGGCTGTAAGATGTGGCATAAAAACTTCTGTTTTAATAAAGTCAACAGTTTGAGAATGGCTCAGGTGACCCTGTGCCATTCCTTTAGTTATGCTGCCAAAGGCCTAAACTGCTGGTTGATCTCCCATGATGCACTGCACTCCTCTATCTACTATATTCTCTTCTGGGCTGTTTTTGTTATTAACTTTGTGGAGTGTTTATTTTTTCTTTCCTTTTTTTTTTGGTGTGGTTGTAGCTCAAGAAGAAATTCAGTGGTTTGGCTCCCAGCTCTGCAGACCACATGTTAAAGTGTCCTTGGGCAAGACTCAGGCTGGTATCAGGCCTGGTAACTTGTGATTCTGTCTTTGTCCTGTGCTCTACTCTTCCAGAGTCTCGTTCTGATACTGTAACAAGGATCTCTCCTATCCACTGTCACCCACCACCCTATACATGCTCAGGATGGACTTTTAAATCAAACTGAAGATCTGATGCAATGTGTTTTCTTTTACATTTTTCTTAAAATTGGCATTACATAACTACAGTTATATTCAACTGTATTATATTGGATAAATTCAGTGGTACTGAATTGGATTTTAATTTGAGTTGAGTTTGATGAATCTTGCTTGCTTGCCAATTATTTTCCTTATTCCTTATTTTCAGAATATATACTTTGAATCTGAATGGACATGGATGTAAACTGTAACTTGACAGTTTGGTGGAAGAATAGGCCTCCAAATGAGAGGCAAGTAATTGTAGCTGGTCTTCACTCTGATCTCTAACTCCCGGGGGACTATGAGTCACTGTGTTCCTTTGCAGTTTGGTGCTTCACTGTGTTTTTGCCGAGAGCACCTCAGAAAAAATTGTGTGTGTGAGTGCAGTGAGTGCAATAACAGCAAATGAATGTACCAGACAGTTAAACACGAGCTTGCTGTACAGCTCTATAAAGACAATAGGCGTTGCAGTTTCAGCTGACATTTCTAAGTAGTTGTACAACACCATGATAGCGACCATTTTCAATCATTGTGATCATGCGGTTTTTATATTTCCATTAGATAACATTGCATAAAATATTGCATACTACCACTTTGAAGGGATAATTGTTTTGTTTTTTTGTGTGTTAAGTGGATTTGTGCAAAGTTATTACAAGTAATCCTTGTTTTATCTCCAGTGGAAATAATTGTCTTTATTAGATGTCTGTATAACTACAGATGCTGCCTCAATCTGCCTGTCAGTCTCCCACTTCATTCTATTTCTACTCGTGAACAAGACCCCGAGATACCTAAACTCTTCCACCTTAGTCAGCAACTCATTCACAGTTGTCAGTCCAGCACAAGTCCAAGGCTGAAGACCCCGTCTAAAGCTGTAAACCACTTTAGTGTTTGCTGGAGGTCTCTGCTTGATGAGGCCAATGGGACATCATATGAAAAAAAGCAAAGATGCAGTCATGAACTGTAAATCCTTCACCCACTGGCTGCACTTATAGATTCTGTCCACAAAGGTTAGAAACAGAATCAGTGACAGGGCAACCCTGGTAGAGTCCAAAACCCGCCATAAATGAGTGTGACTAACAGCAGGCAATGTGAACCAAGCTCTCATTCCAGTTGTGAAGGGCCAAATTGTTCCCGATTATGCAGTAAAATAAAACTTTAAAAAGTGTTGATTAGGCTATCAGAGATAGTAATCTCCTGGTGTGAGGAAGACATGGGAATCATAGTTCCACATGTAACAGCACTGTTAAAGATGATTAAGATCATTATTAAAGATTCAGCTAATGTGTGCTACACCACAGCTAAATGAAAAGGGTTAGTCAAGTGCATTGAAATTCCCATTTAGGCTTGCATTTGAAGACTTCTAAATCATCACAAAGACTTCCAGCTGCAAGTCTCATGTGTTTAGGCTATTTTTCTGCTTTAATACACCAAGTGAAACTCCTTAAAATGAGTTTTACATTTATATGATACTTTCAAAGACTATTGTAGACAGAGAACCAAGATCCCGGGATTTGGTGATCATTTACCGTTGTCAATATTAGAACAGATCTGCCCTTGTTCTTGTGTGTTTTCCCTAAAAAAAAAAAAAAAAACCTGTAGTAGCACTTAGTTTTAAAAAATGTTGATGATTAACTCCTCTAACAGACTGAAAGCAGTTATGTGTATCTCAGTATCAAAGTGAAAACATTCAGCCTGATTGATAGAAACACAGAGTGCCATTAAGACTCATTGAAAATTCCTGTAAATTTATCATCAGTAAAAACCCTCTTTTATCCAGACAAGCCACTCAAACCAAATCAAGGTGAGCCATTTCAACTATAGTAAACACTGGGAAGAAATGTGGCACATTCATCTCTCTGCAGCGAGAGAAACAACCGTTTAAAAATCTCCAGTTCCATCAGTTCACGTTACCAATCAACTTGCCTCATTAATTCAAATGAAGCAACACAACAAGACCTTGTTGTGGCAATCAGAGGGTTAGTTAATCCAGCCAATTAGCTTCCAAGTGGCCATGGACTGATCACGCTCTTTGAAAGGGCTTCTGATCCCCTCCATTTGCACAGTAAACAACAAATGAAGACAAAGGCACTGAGCCATTTTATTAGCTAAACAGCAAAGTGCTGGAGAAGAGGATGTGTGTTGAATCCTCTCAAAAGGACAGAAGTAATTAAATGAGAGCTGTGTGTGTGCATGTAGATGGCAATCTTCGTGAGGACCTTATTCATCATCAGGAATCAGACATGACCTCAAAGGGCTTTTTGAGGACTTAAACCTGGCTGTGAGGTGCAGGTTGGAATAAGGCTTGAATTTTACTCTTGATGATTAAAGGTAAGTGGTTCGAGGAACCATTATGACATTCAGTGTGCTCACAAAGTGACACATATGAAAGTGTGTCTTAGAGGTGTACAGCTGAAGGTCCTGCCGACCCAGTCACTGAAGAGTCTGCCATTCTTCTAGACAATGACCTTTGTGAATTAAACACTCTTCCAGCTGAAATTCATTAGGCTTTACTATTAAGTCTTTGCTGACCATGCCCAGAGTCTCATCCAAACAATGTTCAACCACGGCCATTGATTCCCCAAACACAGCAGACGTCTCATTTCTAAAATGCAGGTTGAAGGTTGTTTCTCTTGTGGTTGATCTGTAGCTGCATACTGCCACCCTGTGGCTACAGACTGGCAGTACAAGAAGCTTCCATAAACTGCATAAACTAATAAATGTGCATAAAAGTTGCACATTAAAGCTGTTAATTGCTACCTTGGATACACTAGCTGATAGTGAAAAACATTCCCAAAGGATATACATTTTAAGAGAACAGATTTCTGAAATATTTCATGAAAGTTTACTTTATTTCTATCTTTTACCATTTTAAAGCCCCCCTAACCCAAAGAAGAAAGCCAATCACTGTGAAAGTTTGGGCTCCTGCATTGTTATTACTCACTCTTTGTAACCTGCCAAGAGTCTCTCTTTTTGTATTTAGGAGTATTTTTGTCCTGTTCTTCCTGCAAAATCCTTCTGATTTTGTTGTCTTGCATACAGAGTTTTTTAAGCCTATCTACTAATTTTGAGTAATATTTAGGTCAGCTGACCAGAATTGCCAGTATTCAGCTTTCCCTGCTTGAGGTAGTCTGTTGAGGATTTTGAGGTGTGTTCAGGATCATTACAGTTTTACAGATGTTGTGATGTTTGTTTCCAGAATTTTCTGGTATTTAACTGGATTCGTTGTGCCTAATACACCTCCCATGAGCATGATTGAGTTCCCCTCTTGTGTATCATTTGAAGAGGTGCTCATTCAATGTAATTTTGCACCGTTTCTACTCCAAACACATGGTTGCTCACTGGAGCCAAAAAGTATTTTGCCTTCCTCCATCCACAGGACATGCTTCCAGAATGCATGAGGCTTGTTCAGATTTCGGTGAGGATGTTGGATATGTATAATTCTGTTGACTCTTCTTCAAAAGGTAATATTTTTGCAGGTGTGACTGCACAGTAGAGCTTTTCTCCACAACTCCAGAACCTGCTAAATGTCCCTGAGGCTTTTATCAGTTCCCTCTTAAAGGTTTCTTGTTCTTTCACACCTTAACTTGCCTCAACCACCCCTTTGAACTTATTTACTTCACAAACCAAGCAAAAAGAAAAAACTACCTGTAAACACTTTATATGCTTGTAAAGCCTTCTTTTGTTTTGTTTGAATGTTTCAAAACAAACATATTGAACATCAATCCATTTTCTATACCCACTTAATCCAGGCCTGGATGGGTCGCCACTCACATATTAATTCATTCATATAATTCATATAAATCTAATGATTAATTCGTAACTTCATGCCTTTTGAAGATCAGCTCTTCTTCTGCTCACTTAAGTATTTATAGTAGCCTATGGACTTTTTTTTTCTTTTCCATGCTACCACATGTCTTTAAAATCTTTCTTTTATTTTGCGAACCAATAAAAGATAAATCATGAATAAAGCATCAACACATGTAAATCACAATAATGTGAACTGTACAGATGAAATTCAAAAATAAGATAAAATCAGTGGCACTAATAGAGCTACTGATTTGCTTGCAGTAATTATAGTATTAAAAAACTGATGTTTTCCCAAAGGTAGCAGTCTCAGAGCCCTTGTGTAAAGAGCAGGTTCATTCTGACAACACGGCAGTGAGGCTGGAGCAGTGAATGAGGATAAGCAACCCCGGTGAAGAAGATATCTGTCTGGATGATCAGATAAATGAAATACACACACTGTAGCCTTAGGCCTGCAGGTCGCCACAAATACTCAATAATGCCTGAGACGCTCTAGGAGATTATTTGGAGCTCCAAATTGGATTAGCAGAGATGCTTCTGCTAGCAATTAGTCCACAGGAAAAGATGAGCTAAAAGAAAGCTGTTAATTAATGTTTGGGGGAGATGTACCATGGAGTTCTTACAGTAGCAATGAAGACCGATGAGGCAGAAGAGGTGTCAAACAAAGTCTTCGATTGGGATGCGAGGAAATCAATAGTGTCCTGAGCTGTGCTTTTAGTCCTGCTCATAACTGACTTGAACATGAGTTTGTTTGAAGGTGAGTGTCAGGGACAAAGTGTATGATTGACATGGTTTCTCACAGAAAGCAGCCTTATTATGAATTTCTTTTGAGAACTCTACATGACAAGCATTCACAATTAAAGATATCTGTCTTGGGAATAGAGCGAAACCATGAGCTCCTAGAATTGGTCTCATCAGTCCAAATATGAGACTTTTGAGTTGAGTACACTCGAGTTAAATGTGAATTTTGTGCGACCCTTTGGCATACCTTTTTAAATGCAAATTATGGCTTACATAACTCTGCTGAACAAACCTGAATGATGTGGTCAGATGACTTCTCCTTTCTGGAAAAAACTTGACATTAAAGAGGGCCTTGATAAACTCCTGCAGAGATTTTCTGCTTTGCCTTAGATCACCTTCTCTCCTTTAACTTCTCTGTGCTTTAAGGAAACCTCATCAGGAAATGTTACTCTTAATGAATGACAACTTACCAAGAATTTAGAAAAATAAAGTTTCTTAAATCAAACGACCATGTTGTGCGAATTCAGTAAAACTGGAAACACGAGACACGCCTGTCAAAAGATTGAAAGAAGATTTGGAGGCTTCTGATTTGGAGCCATTTGACAACTGGCTTGCATTAGGCAAGACAAGTCACCTTTATTAAGTGATTTCCATATAAGGCAATAAAAAATAAAAAGATCAAATCAGAAATATACTAAACCAACCAATAAAATCAGTCACTGTCAATTAAGACAATTATAAAAGATCATAAAGAGTATTTATTTAATTAAAGTGGCCACTAATCAATCAGTATGAAATATTTTGCTAAAACAGACATAGATGATGTCTCTAGATGGTCTGTGCCACACAGTTTAGTTTTGTTATATTATTTATATATATATATATATATATATATATAAAGAAAGTAGCTCAAATACCAAATATTTAATTTTCCGCCTTCACTTGTGAAAATTTGAGGACTGTTCAGTGTAGGTGTTTCAAACTGAGTGTGTCAGACAACCTCATGTGTCTGTAGAGGCCCACCTCAAGACAAACATCTCAAAAGTGTCATTTTCAGGTGTAATGAATTTACTAAAAACAATTCTGTTTGTTTACGATGGAAAAAATAAGTAATATTTGTCAGCCTAACCCAAGCAGGGAGCAGGTTATATCTGTTATTAACACACAGTGTGAAAAGGCTGACAAATGCTACTATGTTTAAAATGAGTGTTGCATAAAATCTGGCCGAGTTGCAGTTTAGTGCGAGTGACTCATTGGTATAGGACTGATAGTCACTAATTTATTGTTTTTTTTATTGGGCAGTGGTAAAAAGGAGTATTTTGAATCTTACTTCGGCCTGCAGATTGGGTACAGAAATGTATTCTTCCTTAAAATGTCTCCATCTGTCTCATATCTCAAGAGTATTTATTCATTTTGCCCACAAATATGTGGCTCTGTAACCATATTGATTGAATTTATCAACACTTTTTCAGGTGGTACTTTCAGAGCCCTGGACTTATTGTCCCTGCGCTGGAGTTCTTGTCAAAAGTCTTTAGCTCTCTAACTCTCTAACTCTTATTTTAAAAATAGATGGATTCCATTTCTGATGCTGACACATATTTCCTCAGTCTGTTGCTCCAATAATTGCTTATATATTTTCTGCCATTTCCAGGGCCAGAATCTCACTTCGTGGGGAAAATGAAGGAAGGACCGAAGCTTTGTGTGTGTGGGATGTCAAATATGAGTGGACAGGCAGAATTAATTTTCTTTTCAGCTGAGAAATAAATGAATGTACATGAGTTTTTTGTGTTTTACTTATGGAGGGTCTGTTGAGAATTGGCCCAGAATGATTTCTTGCTAAAAAACATAGACATCAATCACTGATTTCAGATATCAGATATCAGATTAAATTAGTTCCAGGTCTGGTTAATCTTGTTCCATGTTGTTTATTAATTCAGAGTAAAATGCCGGTGTGAATCGTTGTTTTTTTCAGTCTTTAGTAGTTTGTTAAAGATCTAATCAACCTGCTGTCGTTAACATTAAAGAATATCTTATTTGTTTGAATTAAACAAATAGATTAAATTTGATTTTTTTTTTTAATTAATTCATATTGGTTCTGATATCAGAACATTACATGATACTCTAAATAAGGATGATTAGAGGGATTAAAACAATACATTCTTATATTTTTTCAAATTAGTCGGCGATTCAGCTTCATTTGTTGACTATCTGCTTGTCACCCAATAGGACTCAGTGCTGTTTTCTGGCTTCTTTGCCCACCGATCGGTTTCCTCATTAGCCAGCAGCTCTCCTTCCAGGTTGGTTTTTCTATTCCCATTTGCGATTCTCTGCAGCATCATATCCTGTCAGTCTCCCTTCTGCCTCCTCACAGTTAATCTCTCCTCCATCTCCCAATTCAAGCGTTCTAACTCTCAAAATCTATTACAATTAGTTTCCCACGTGCAGTGGTTGCTTGTTTTCCAGCAGTCCAGTCGCTTCAGGAACTATCATTCCTATTTCTGCCATGTTGTTTGAGTTGTTTGAGTTGTTTGAGTTGTTTGAGTCTATTTATATGTTGAGCCTGAGGCTGTCAAAGCTGACAAAGCAGATAGTTTGTCACACCATCTGGGAAGCAGTCCATGGAAACTCTTTGGGAAAGGGCAGTCACTTAAAAAAAAGCTTGATTGGGGATTACATTGAATTACATCAACTTACTCTCTCACTTTTAAGTCAGTTGACTCTACAGTGCTCCTGTGTATTTCTTTGCTCCATCTCTGATCAGCATAGATGGGAACACAACACCAGGATGCACACAATAATTGTCAGTGTGCTGAAAATCCGACATGTTCTTGACAAAAATACAAATTTAAAACGTAGCATCTCACACAGAGGCTCCGAAACAGACAGCAACTATTTGTGGACAAAAAGATGAGGTTTATCAATTGCACCTATCTGTTAGACAGCTTATTCCTCATCTGACTGAGCAGGGCTGACTTCTGCTGTCATGGCAAGATAAATGAATAAACTTCCAAATGTATTTAGTGGGTGTATCAGCTTTTACTTTTGGTGTAAGAAGACAGTATAAATGGAAACATTTGGCAAAAATAATGCTATTTCTGGAGCTAGATGGGAAAGGAGTTCCAATACTGTTTCACAAAGGTATGCCTTAGCTGTCATTCATACCTTCTGTTCTGATTAAACCTTGCATCATAAGCATCACGCAAACCTCCTTCGAGCAGCATAGGCCCAAAAAAGGTGTGAATGTGTTGACACGTAATTTATCTGCCAGTATAGGCAGTTCTTTGACCTGATCAACAGTGCCATAGCCACAAACGCAAATCTTTTACTCTGAAAAAATGTATTCTCTCATGACCACAATCTCACAATTATCTGGAGAATTCAGATGCCTTGCAACATCCGAAACTGTTTGTCCGAAACCATTCTCATTGGAACTGTTGTAATACTGTTGCATACAGATTGTATTTTTTGTGTACTTGCTCTGAAAACAATTTAATTTAATTTTAATTAGTTACTTGTGCATTACTTAAATGGGTACAAGAATTATTGCTTTTATTTTGAAGTCTTGGTCTGAGGTTATATCCTGTTGGACTGCTCTCAAGATTAAAGGTAGGGTAGGAGATCCTGGATTTTGAGTCCAGCGAAGCTGCATTTTGAAAATACACCGGTAAAAAGTCCCAACCCTTTTCTTCACTTTCCCCCCGAAGGCACGCCTCTAGAGTACATGAACGCGCACGAGCATGAAGGTGCACGAGCGCTGTTCTGACAGCAAGCATCGATCGTTGCCATATTTAGTATTTAGTATTTAGTATATGCTAACTATATGTTTAATAATGCTAGGTGCTAGCCAAGCTGGCTCTAGTTTAGCTTCCTGCCAAGCTTCTGGACGCGTAATTCGTTCACGGAGCACAGTACGCGCAGGGGGGGGGGAGGAGCAGATTGCAGTTTGATAGACGGCATCAGAATCCAATCATTGTGAACGGTCCGTTCACAATGATTGGATTCTGTTTTTCCTAGATTGTACGTTCTAGAGGCCATTAAAACTTTTCATATTTGTGTCAAAACTTTTAATTAATTGGTTGCAATGGGGGTGTGAAGAGTATTTCAAGCTATATGTAAAAAAATGTTCCAGAAAAAGATCCCCTACCCCGCCTTTAAGTTGGAAAATAGCAAGCATAAGCACGTAATGTTGCAGTAAAAGTATATACTGGTTGCAAAGCAGTTTGACTCCACTGAACGGTTATAAAAAAACCTCACCCTGGACCCTGAAGGCTATTCTCTCAAAGGTAGCATGTAGCCAACGAGGTACAGTCTATTTTACTTTGGTTAAATTTGTATTCCACATGCTGTGCATGTTATTTTTATTTTGAACATGTTCTGTATTTTATTTTTATGTTTCGTTTTTACAGTGTAATTTGGAGAGAAGTCTTCAAATAAACCAGTAGCAAGAAAGCCACATGCGTCTGCCTGTGCTTCGAGGCACCTGTCATATACTAACCCTTAACCTGTCATTCTAAGACTTAATAGGACTGGACATAAACCATAAACATAAAATGTTTACCTCAGGTTTATGGCTAAAAAACAGGCTCAGTTTAGGCCGGTTTTTAAGATCTTAGCATGTCATTCCCAAGCCTTTCTTCTAGATCCATTTCATGTTTGCAAAGCTACAGTCAGCAACCCTTTACCTTGTCCTTTAGTTTTAGGTCCATTTTGCTCTGCTGGTTGCCCAATCAACTCTGGCTATGTCAGGTCTCTGTTCATACTTCTCATTGGTCACCACCTCAATTGTTCTGCCTTCAAGCACAGATTTCCCTTCATCCTCAGACTCTGCCTTCAAGCACAGGTTTCCCTTCATCCTCTGACTTCAGAAGTCTCTATTCTGTAAATATCAATACCCCCTCCCTCTTCACCTCAATGAATTTCCCACCATCAGAGACCCCCTAACCCATTCGCCAGTTGACTTGTGTTCATCAATCACAATCTGCCCAGTGTTTCTTTGCAGTATAGAGCCTAGTTTTCAGCTGCTGTCACACTGATGTCCCAATGCTCAGCCATTTCTTGTCTCTTTATCCATGAGCTTTCTCACCCCAGCATCTAAATGTTCATTGCCAATTGTGGGTCTGTTTTTGACTCTTATAACAAGTAAAATAATCTCAATCCAGTTACGTATTACTGTCACAAAAACTGTGAGAAAATGTGATGCCTTTCTGCAGCCTTGCTGGCCTTGCTGTGGCAGTGCAAGTTTTTCACAACACCAAACGCAAACTTCTCCTGTTCTGAGATCTAGGTAGTTTGCGGTGTGCATAGTTCATTGGATTCTAAACTTCAGAAGAAGAGCAGGAGTGAAGCTCTGCATTTTGAACCGTTAAAAACATAAAAATCTGGAGACAACTGAAAGAAATGATGAAAGTGGAGCAGAGCAGATGTACACTGTACATTATCTTTTAGCTCTTCTGATGCAGAGACGCATCATCAGATGTATACTGAGTCGACATCAGGCGTCCCAGCCAGGGTCGATAAGCTCTTGAAGCTTGGTAGGATTTACAAAATAAAAGGATAACTAAGCTGCTGAGAAGTATTAAGACTTGATGAGCAGGTTTTAGCCGACAGCTGGCAAGTTCCTGGCATCACATCATGCAGCATGTTTTGGCTGAGGAGTCTCAGTGAGCTGAGTTTTTTTTTCTTTTTTCCTGCCAGGACTGCTAAAACAACATTGTGTAAAGGTACATTAAGGTTGCAGAATTTTATTTTAATAACTTGTGTATTTATTTATGAGCTGATGTTAGTATTAGCCTTGTGGTTGAACCCAGAAATTATCCAAGTTCTGTCTGTTGTGAGTTTGATGAGGGTAAATAGTTTTAGAAAATGGTGCTCTCGGTCCACAATACTTAACAAAAGCTTATTCGGGTATTAGGGATGCACAGTGTGGTGGTTAGCACTGTTGCCTCACCTGTTTAAATCTCCTGTGAAGCCTTCCTGTGAAGAGTTTGCATGTTCCCCCTGTGCATACAACCCAAAAATATCCAGTGTATTGTATCATATTTGGCAAAGACACTGAGTAAATCTTCATCTTTATTTAAGCTGGAAATAAACAATGATTAGTTTCACATTTTAGCTGGAATACTGACTCAGATTGTTACTTTTAAAGATATCAAAAAAACTTCTGCTAACAGCAGATTTAATTTTAATCCCATAAAATATCTAATTAAATTCAGTGAATTGATTAAGTGAAATGATTCTATTGGCATTGGCTGGCAGTGGTAATGTGCCCACTGCTGGCACCTTCCCTCATATTCTTCTAGTTTGTTACATCAATACATTTAGCAAACAAATAAAGGAGGATGAGTCCTCGCCCAGGGAAGTATAAAAAGTCCAGTACAGCAAATCTGCAACATTTCTCATAACAGAGAAGTGATGAGAGAAAGCAGGGTGGAGGCTTGCCCTGCAGTGGCTCCAAAATGAGCTGAAACTGCTTCAGTCATCAGTGACGAATCCATGATGAAAAACAAAAATCTAGCAAAGAGGAGAAAATTTGCCTGACTGTGCTCATTGTTTGACTCATCCGGCACCAGCGAAGGTTTATCTGTTACATAAACAGAAGCAAAAAAAAACCTCACAGACTGATTCTAAAAGACTGCAGTGCTTATCCTTATTTCTAGAAACAATAACACAAGACACCTTTTAGGTTACTTATTAAAACATATGTAAACATAAATAGAAATACAGAATATAGGGCAAAAAAAGTTTATATAATTCTAATGAGCTTGACAGTCAATATTTTGAATGAGCACATTTATTCTTCTACTGAGCCTGAACCCCTTATACAAGTAGACCTCAGGAATAGTTCGCCGGGCCTCTTGAAGGATATTCCAAAGCTCTTCTCTGGATGTTGGCTGCCTTCTTCTGTTCTCTGTCAAGATGATCCCACACTGCTTCAGTAATGTTGACGTCCAAGCTCTGGAGAGGAGTCATGATTGCATATGACTGAAGGGCCACTTCTCTCAGGTTCTGGGTCAGGTATTTGCTTTTTTTTTCCTTTTTTTTTTCCTGTTTCGAGTGTCATGTCAACACTTAACAAAGAACTTAGCGAAGAAACAATTTTATATTGTATCTTTACTGGAACACTCCAGTACATTGTTCCCTTTACCTTAGTTGCATATTAAATATACCAACGTTTATACAGTTTGACAGACATGAAATAGTATTCCTGCAAGAAAACGGTGAAAAAAGAGTGTAAGGTTATAAAGGAAACGATAACATAACGTACAATAAATCTGTTATTCTGTTAGGTCATTTGTCAGCCATGCTTACTGCAGTAGAGAGACAGATGCCTTCAGAGAGTCAATATCAAGATAACTGACATGCATTCAGAACAAAAGCAATCTCTTTTTGCTGCAATCATTGTCTTGTGAAACATGAGCTGATGGCTGGGAGACTGACACAACAGCAGCTTGAACCAATCGGCTACCTCTGCTGAGCTGGCTGTCCAATAGGCAACTCCCTACCCTGGCTTTCATAACCATATTGTGTACAGTGTTTTACACATGAGTGTTTTAAAGAAGGAAAATACACTTTTTAAGAAAATAATATAACTAAATATAACTAATCAAGCCATAAATTATGAAAATGTTCCATCACCTCCAGCTGAATTCTTAATTAAACTCTTTTTGTCTTATTTTTAACTTATTTATCAATGCCGCTACAGAGGAAATGTCAAGTTAAGAAAAACATGTAGCAGTTTAAAATTCAGGCTCTCTTATTATTGATTATTGACAATATGCAGCTCTTTGTGGCTGAACTCCTCACAAAACATTCAACTAAACATATGTGACCACAGCAGAACAATATAGCCTACATTTTACACTTTAAACCACTAAAACTTCTTTATATTTAGGTGAAGTATAAACAGATGAAGGCAATTTGAGAGGTAACACAAAACATGTTGCTTAATACAGGTTTATTAAGCACAACAAAACCCCTCCAAATGAGGTAAATGGCCACACTGGCTCTGTCCAAAGGAAACAAATTCATCAGCACTGTGGCATATGGTTCCCTGGCCATCCAATAGGCCAAGACTTTTTAGGTTTTTGTAGTGATTAAACAAACCAGATATAATGTTGCTATTGGTAGTCTTCAGAGGGGCTTTTAGGCAGACTCAGGTCCTACCCTTGGCCCTACCCCTCCAATTTGCAGAGGTAAGTAGCCCGTTTTATTTTAGGCAGCAAAGAGTAAGGGTCATCTTGACCTATAGCTTGGAAATATAGGGCTATTTGGCCAACCACTGCTTCTTTATCACTAAAAGAAACAGAGGAATAAAGAAAAGGGAAGGACTTGTGATCACAGACCAGGAAGTAATTGCACAGGAATCTAAAGCTTTATTTTAGGAAATTTGAACGTTGACTTTTGCAGATACTATACTCCTCCAAAGTGTGGAAATGGGGGAAGAACACTCAGTGTTGAGTCAAATGTAAATGATTTGAGTTGCAATGTATATTTTGACTGTGATTGACTGGCGACCTGTCCGGGGTGTACCCCACCTCTCGCCCAATGATCGCTGGGAGAGGCTCCAGCCCCCCAGCGACCCGACCGACGGATAAACGGGTATAGAAAATGAATGGATGGATGTATATTTTGAATGGCGTAGCCATGCAGTCCTCACACGCCTCCACCAGGTGGGGATGCAGCACAGCAGCTGCACACTAACATTACGTAACCTCAGATTTCCCCTGTGCTGTGCACAGACGCTGACCCCTCCATGTACTGTCACGTCCTCCCAGATCTCTGGAGGAATTTGTGTCTGTTAGGGCAAGACTGCAAAGACTCAGCGACAAAATACTAAATGTTTTCTGATTTTGATGTGTGTCACACCCTAACTTCGTTCTTTTACTGAACATATAACCAAATTCAGCAGCTACTAATCAGCATTAAGACTAAGATTAGCTTTATTTGTCATGCATACATGCATACACATGAAATTTGTCCTCCGCTTTTAACCCATCCAGGTTATAAATAATCGTATTATTTTTGCACTCATTTGGCTCAATAACCATATGTTTTCTAGAAAAAAAAACTGTGATAACAAATTGGACTTAAAGTATTCGTAATAATAACACTTTAATTCTTTAATTTAATGTGTGTTTTAGTCATATTAGTGATTATGATTCAATTTTCATAACAAGAGGGCCACACCTTTCCCTCATTCGCTTGCAGTCAATATAACCTACCTGGATGATTGCTATGGCAACAGGTTGCCAGTAGCGACGGGGTACATCCCCGAGCTTCTGTGTGTGTGTGTGTGGGAAAGAGAGGCGTGTCAGGATGGGAAGGGGGGGTGAACAGCCGAGCAGTGAGGGTGAGGTCTGCCGGGCTCAGTCAGCATAGACAGAAAAACATATCTACTGCGTGGCTGTTTTCTGCCATGAATTCGGGAGTCCCGCGGTGTGCCAGGACGCGCCTGTTCGTTGCTCCTCTTCTTTGGGCAAAATATCCTGAAAACTGAACAGTCGGATCCACCGGAATGGAGACCTGCTGCTGACCGAGACTCCCGAGCTCCCCAGATAACAACAGGTTAGTGTTCAGACTCAGTCACTCTCACCTGCGGCCGACGCGCACGCGGTCACGCTCAGATCCTGTCATATGGGACAGTTTCTTTAAACGCGTTCATTTCATGGCTTCATTGTTTTTGTGGGTTTCTTTGTTTGTTTGTTTTTTGGCGCTGTAAAAGTGTAGAGGAAAAAGACACTATGGGCACGCGTCTTTGATGCATTCACGTGCGCGGTGAGGAGTTCAGCTGACGAATAACAGCTGGTTTATTGCAACACGGCCAGTTTAATGTAAATATATAGAGAGAGACATGATGGAGGGTCATCACTTTACACTGAAATTATTATCGAGACTTCCCCTGGGTGAGTCTACTTATTATCACAGTTACATTACACGCATTTAGATGTGTCTGGTGGAATAAATTAGACCACATAAGAATGATAACCCATGTTAGGCTAATATCAGCACGCTTTTGCAATTATTCATTTATTATGTGCATGTGGTTGAATCCTGGGTATTTTTAGTGCATCTTGTGCTTGTATTTCTTTGCATAAAAGATGTAACATAAGCTATACAGAAATTCCAGTTGCAACTAATACATTTGAACTATAAAATAAATATCAGACCTTTAATTGTTTTTTTCAGTTTCTTATATTTTGAAATTTCTTGCAGTTTCCCTGGGTTTTATATTGAGTGTTGTATGGGTGTTGGCTTATAAAGATTCATACACAAACAGCATGTTAATGAAATGCACCAATGCAGCTGAAGTACCGATGTAAAAAAGAAGAATTAGAGAAATAACATAAAATAAATGGAGAAAATAATTTTTTTTTCATATATATAATAATAAAACGTTTTAGTTGAGAGCTCTATTATGCTGTATTTCTATGCTAAACCAATCAGTGATGGTCATTTTTGAGTAATCTTTGCAATAAAGTACATTTTGTACTGTGAAATGACTGAAAACATGTTTAATTATATACTCTTTTTCAATTTTTCATTAAGTCGTAACCATTTAAAAGTCACACACTGAGCCTGCAGATTACAACAACATTTCTAATATAACCTGCTCCTTTTCTAAATTTGGCTCAGCATCCCTGTTACACTCAGTCCGTTTTGCAGTTTTTATTCTTGGAAACTGAAGAAGCTGTATCTGCTATCCACCCTATAACACTCTCACTGTTGTGCTGCTGAACCTAAATAAGTTGTTTACTTACATTGTTTCTAAAATCGGATTTATTGTAGTGTCTTTGTCTTTGTCATCTTGAGGCTTTTTCAGGACGGCAGAAGCAATTATATCTCCTGACGTGTAGCTGCTGATGAACAGAGACGGATAATGAGACCATTTTTTCTTAAAAAGCGTCTCCTTTCAAAGCGAGAATCTCTTTTATAAGTTGTCACTGGGAGCTTAAATGTTTAGCGTATCTCTCTGAAATGCTGTCAAGAAAAGCTGCTAACTTAGCGCTTAGTCATGGAACTGCTGATAATATAAATGTTGGGAGGCTTTGAAGCGCATTGCATAACCTTGTAACAAATAGGAGAGTGGTTTCTGGCGTGAAGTGCTAATACTGTGTAACCTGACTGTGAGATTATGATTTGCCAGTAAACATTGATGGAATGTCATCGGACAAAGAAAAACAACCCAGTTCCTTATAATTTTTCTCAGAAAGGCCAATGATTCAGTGCTGTGAAATATCATTTCTGAGTTTTAAGTGTGATGGATTACAGGCTGCTGATCAGCGAGGCAGGGCTGAAGGCTGCTCTCTCTGTCGCTTTTGTGAGCTGTGGATAGATCTTTTTTTTTCCTTTAAGGCAGAAAGAAACTGCTCTTTTGCTCCTCTTGTCACTTTGAGTCGTCTCATATCGCATTCAGCCTTTCTCCCAAGTTATTGTCAGTGTCTGAGACAGCTCTTCACGCTTACTGAAGCAAAACAGAAGGACATAACCCAAAAAAGATTGGGGTTTATGTTATGCAAATGTCTCTCTGAGACAGTTGTTAATCTGATAAAAAAAAATTTATATATAATTATGAATAAGAAAAAGTGAAGAAAAAAGGCAAAGTTTTTTCTCACAGAACCTGTTCTTATTTTCTTTGTTTTAGATGTATTTAATTTTACTTGGGAAAACTAGAGCCTGGCTACAGTGGAGTCCATCTATAGTCCCTCAGTCACAATTCTGTCTAAATTCTCCCATCTGGAAGAAAAAAGCTGGCAAATGGTAAAATGACCTAATTTCTCATCACACACAAATTATAATTTTACACTTTCTAATTTAACTTCATTCTGCTGCATCCACCATAAAACGGAGTAAATAACATCACCCCCAGAAGACAAATCCAAGGGATTGCATAACGCTTAAGAAGACAGGAGAGCAGAAACAGCATGTTTCTTTATGGTTAAACTGAGTACAACAAAAGACAATGATGTGATTTTTTTTTTAGCTACAAAATGACTGTTATTAATTTTAAGAGGTCATATGCCAAATGATTTTGTAACCCCTAACTGTTGCTCTCCTGATTGAATTTTGTTTTATTGCAAGAATTAAGCCAGTGGTGGATAGGATTAATGCAGATCTCATAAGCAAGAAAAAAAAAAAGAATACCAACTCTGTACTTTTGACCATGAATAAACAAATTTCAGTTTGAGTTATCTCATAGATATGAATATATAAATATACATATCTTGTAGATAAACAACTTTGCCTGTCGTGCTTCTGGGGTGGGCAGATGAAATTTGAGACTGGTTTGTAGCAATAAGTCTCGGTGAGTTTGCTCAGCTAGAGAAACAACATCAGTCTCACGAGCTGTTCTGGAATTGATAAATTTACCCTGGGCCCTGTCTATAGAACAGCAGTACAACTGTCCTCTCCTTCTAATTTATTGTGTTAGGCCCTTGTTGTCAGAACAAATGAATCACACAGCTGCGGGACAGTTTTGTTTGAAGAAAAAAATTGTTTTTTTTGGTTAGTTTTGCTTATGTAACTACATCCAATGAACCAGCCTACCCCAACCATCTGTGTCTACTGTGGGAGATGTACTCAGACAAGGTTAGAATCAAGCCTTTAAAATAATAGCAGTTTGTATGCTGTATTGTCCATTCACATAAAAAATTCTGTCTTGGTTACTTCGATCTATATAAAAGATTAATTTAGCCTCTGGGTATGAGAAGTGAAGCCCCTTCAAGGGATATTCTGTCTTTTTTATTTTGTGGTTATTTCTTTAATATAGGTACTAATTGATAGTCAGTCTCTTATTTGCAGTAGACACAGTCAGAGCGTTCTCAGTTTAGAGAAGCTGATGGGCAAATCTAAAACAACTCCAACCTCACAAATATATAGCTGTTAGAGCTATATTTAGTTTTACCTCAAACCTCACTTTGTCCTCAGACAGGTATTCACATTGGCACTATATTTTCTGAACTGGTGTCACAGTACAAGTAGCCACTGACTGGTGGGAAGAGAAGAGCTTTCACCATTTTAGATTTGGAGACGTCCACCACATTTGTTGTTATTTTTGTTTCCCCTGGACGTAAAAAGCTCTTGTTTCTGGTGAGGATAACTGCTTCTTTGACTCAGATACATCCTTTAGCAGTGTAGCATAAACTATCATCCTCTGTCGGCACTGCGCAGCCAAGTTAATGGAAGTTTTTCTTTGTGTTCGCGACAAGATCTTTTCAAATTTGTTTCGCTATACAGTGACTCAAGTACCCGTCCTTAAACCTAACTCGTCACATACTAACGCTTAGTCTAACTCACTTTTGACGGGAAAGGTTTTCCTGATTTGTAAATGTAACAGTCACGGTACAAAGCACTATGGCAATGTGGACGTTGTCACAAAGCTATCCATTATAAAATGTATTTATTTGTGTATTTCAGCACCTACCCATGATGTTTTACTGTTTCCAGGATTCCATGTCATCAAATCTTGTAGGCAGTTAAAAGCTCCTGGCTATTTAACAACCATCTCAGTTTCTCAACTGCTGTCAGCGTAGGGGTTAACTGACAGAGGGACCGATGACCTGTTTAATTTTGTGTTTTTAATACAATGACGGACTCTTTCCTTGCCAAAGAGGGGCATGATTTGGAAGGACCCATTTTATAGAGAAATCATCCTTGATGTTGAGAAGCACCTTATGTTACTAGCGCTATAGAAGGAAGCCTTTTCTGCTGCCATTTACTATTGGTGTATCTGTTGTGTCACTTACCATCTCAGAGGGTAACTGACAATTTGCAGCTGTAAAGCAATTCCCCACATATTAGAAAATGACATTACTGGGAGGAAAAGAGCAGAATGTGATGAGTTGGGAATAAAAACGTGTTGGAATCCACACACCAAAGGGTGACATCGCAGCAGTTGTATCCATCTTTTACGTCTACAGTCTAGATTTTCCATTCGAGTGCCACAACATGATTAAGTAATGAAGCAGAGCTCACACGACGCCCATTTGTGTTACAGTTGATGTTAACCTTTAGTGACATTGATTGAATTTGTGTGAAATTAGCTCAAACCGGTTGTGTTTCTAAATCCCTGGAATTTTGGAGCCCTGTGGTAGCTATCCGCCTAATCTGTTTAGTAATCAGTCCTTCATCAGCCTGATTTAAAACTATCTGTATTTATGCTTTATTCATGTAACCTTGTGTGAGGAAAAATTCATTTTTTCTTATGCAAGACTCCAAGTCTCTGAGATTCTTTTTTCCACTGAATATAAATTGTTGGTGCGTATTGGCTGCATGAGTGTAACTCACAAGGCAAGGTCAGAAATTTCATAATATGGGGCTGTATAATGATACCAGTGATAAATCTACCTCCAGAGCAGCACCTCCTTCAATAAATGTTACATAACAAAAACTCCAAAGTTAATTCTAACCCCCTTAGCTGCTGATATGTGTGGCCAAAGGAGTCCCTCAAGATTTTGCATACTCACTGAGGCGGCTTTCTGCCTGAAGATACAAAAATATCCCTTCTGTCTGCATAAATTGATGAAATCTGAGAATATATTTTGTTATATTTGTTTACTGTTTCAGCTCTATATCCCCAGAGGCCATGACCTTTAATCCATCTATTTGGATTTTCACACAGGTCCTATCCACTGAGCACATCTTCCCTTCAGAGATATTTCAAAAAACGACAAAGAGCTGGAGCCGAGACGATCAAGCATGGATGTGCCCAGGATGGCTGAGGGCCTCTTCAGCAGCACGCTGTCCTCGTCGGGAGGAGGCCATCATGTGCCTTCCTACCTGACGCTGGAGCAGAAGGCCGCCTTCGTCTTTGTGTTGCTGCTCTTCATTTTTCTGGCCCTGCTTATCGTGCGCTGTTTCCGCATCCTGCTTGACCCCTACCGCAGTATGCCCTCATCCAACTGGACAGATCATACCGAGAAAGACACTTTTGATTACCGTATCGTCTGAGGAGCCCTTAGGTTGCACAAGTTAGAAATAATCCTTAGATAAATTGACTTATTTGATTCTCAGAACAGATGACTGCTGATTCACCAGGAAAGTAACAGCTCTCAGAAATACTTCTGAAAGTTCAGACTGAAGATAAATTTGACAGCATATAGTTGTCGAAACCAATTCAACAGCCTCTCCCTGCCAAATCAAAAAAAATTGTCAATCATAACTATGACATGAAGATAAGAGAAAAACTTAAATAAACTACTCACTGATATGATGCACCAGAGCCAGAGCAGGTTCACCCTCCCTTTCCCCGCCATCAGTTCTCGTGTGGACTACCTCACTCCTCCTCCATCCCATGTCTGGGGGTGTTTCTCACTTCTCACACAGGGTCCAATATCTTTCGAGATACAAGCCAGATGGATTAAAACAGTGTTTACATCTTATCATGTTTACTTACATTCTAGATTTTTATTGATAATGTAGACAATCAGTGTTTAAAATAGTTAAAGAATACAGTTTGAGTCACTGAAGTTGTTGAGCTCTTTTGTTTTATAGTATTTTGTCTTAATTTGTGGAGAGTTCTGAATGACTTTGTTAGAAGAGGAGATTAATGCCTTATGTCTTTGTAAGATATTACGTCACGGTCTTAACTTTCTAGACAGGAAGGAAAGGTGGTAAAAAAAAAAAAGACTTGTTTAAGGGTCACGAAGCAGGTTTCACAATCAAGGAGAAGATAACTGCAGTGGAAAAGCTCCCTTTAATGTTTAGCAACAGCTCGAGCAGACAAATGCCAGCAGTGAGTAACTAACTGTTCTGTTTGTCCTGTCAGTGGTGAAGAGGCCTTTAGCGTCTTTAGATGTCAACAACCAAGAGGTATCGAAGAAAAAACGTTTACTGTGCTGTACTGTGTGATTTAAGACAAAAATGTTAAGATTAATTATTTTAGAAAAATGAGAGAAAATGGGTTAATCTTTAAATGTGTGTGTTTGAGGATGTGGTGGCCATTTAAGAAAGGAAAAAAAAGAGAAACAGCATTTTACTGCCTGCAGATGGTATATTGACAGTTGGTATGCCATATCTGCAGAATGTTGATGTGGAAGATGATGAAGCATTTTCACATCAAACCCTTTACAAACTGATGTTGTGGCTCTTTTGTTGGGCAACTTTTCAACTGTGCGCCTTATAGTGTAGATTGTTTACAGTATCGTAGGTAGCAAAGACACTAGAAACACTATCACAACAGTGTCTTTGCTCTTCACCGATGTCATACAACCTCTTAAAAATAAAGAATAAAAAACATCCGAAATATAAATATATTTTTCCTGGTCTTATCCCTGCCAGGGCATGTACTGTGACCCTTTTGGCGATATGTGATGTTCTTGTGATCTGCTGTGGCCTTTTACTGCATAATGCAGATGTTGCAATGTTGTGCTGAGGTGGTGTTTTTTTTTCCTCTTTCTTTTTTCTTTTTCCTGCATGTGTCTCCTGCAGAGTATCCTGTCTGTGCATGATGAACGGTGAAGTGCTTGAATCCTGATGTTGTAGCAGTGGGTCAGTTGCTCAAGCAGCTTTTTCCCTATCTGTCCTGGAGCCTATTGTTTCGATCTGTTTTCCCCATTTGAGCCGCTATTCTTTTGTAATAAAAATGATCACAGTGCTCAACTGCCTTTTTAATGTGTTTTATTTCATCAGATACACCCACCAAGCGGTAAAAGTGGCAGGTGTTAAAGACAAACAAATAAAATGGATGAGAAATTGGTTCCTCCAATCCTTCTTGACCTTTACAAGATGGCAGTATGTGCTGGAGGCCCGAGCATTCTTTTCCATTTTATCAGTGACTGGCAGTGGTGGCCGGCAGGTGTCTTGATTGGTTTTCTATGAACACAGACACACTAGTCTCTAGGCATCATACTTATAGTGGCTTTTTGAGCCAAGAGCCATCAGAACTCCCCAGAATAACAATCTTCCCTCTAATATACATGCTCAATGTGTGGGTGTGAAATAATCTATTGCACAACAAACTGTAATTTCTTACACGTAAAATTTGGATGGATGGATTTTTTTTTTAAGCATCTGTTGTGTTACTTCATAATTCTGCTGACATCATACTTCCACTTGTTTTTTATTTATTCATTTTCTGGGAGGGCAGAGGAGCGGATCAGAATTTTAAGTGAGACTTGATCCAACAGAGAAGGAAAGTGCAGTCCATGCATTTTGGATTGTTATGTAAAAGACAGCCAGCGTCTGTACTGAAGCCTTTTCATAGATTGTGTGTTTGAAAGTCAAGCTCGTGATGTGAATTTCATCCACGCCTAATAACTGCTGGTGATATTATACCAGAGATAAAGACGTTTCATGTGTTTCCACAGACCCCAGTTTTTGGCACAATGCATACACGGGCTGTTAGTAGAGAAGACTTGAATGTAAGAGAAAGATTTGAGCAATAAGGAGATCCACCCTTCGTAAATAACTGACAGCTGACTTTACAGTTGAACGCAATACAGTCATCAGTCCTCGCACAATCTCAGCTTACTCAAAAATAGTTTTTAGCATCACCCCAGGGGTTTGAAATCTGTACCATTTTAAGCGATACCCAAAATAGAGTTTTATCATTTGGGACTGAAAGCTCTCATTTTGTGTCCCTGAAATCTCATTAGCTCATGCCAGACAAAGATTAAGATCCAATCTAAACACACCCCAACACAGCAAGCAGGAGCGGCAGGAGGAAACATTAGCCATTATAGATCAATAGCACAGTCATGCTTTATGCAACATGACTCACATTAAAGAAAGCCACTGATAATTAAATTATTTTCATTCTCTGCTGTGCACACTCAGAGGCATTACGCCAAATTTATTCCCTCCCAAATGGCCCATTTCACCATTTTGCATCCATTTAATTTAATGGTCTATGAACAGGTTGAAAGGGATTGTTCCCCTATGAATGTGGGTGGCTATACAAGATGACATAAGGAAAGGAGTATTGATAATGCACAATTGATTTCGCTGTGATTCCTTTTCATTTTAAAAGCCGATGACTTTTCCGTAATCTTTTTCACTGAAAGGGTTCATAGAACATTGGTTGGAAAGAAAAGAAGATCCCTGCAGCATTTCACAAAGAAGCTTTATGTTGAGACACAGATGCATATATATTTTTTAATAAATACACAGCTTGTTGGTAAAAGGTAGACACATGTGGATCTTATTGTTCTAATTAAAAAAAAACAGTGACCTCTTGAGCAAAGCAATTTATAGATCCCTGCTTACAAAACAAGCTTTCTTTGTCTTCAAGAATAGTTCTCCAGGCTTTTTGAAGGATATTTCAAAGTTCTTTTTTAGACGTTGCCTGTTTTTCGTTCTGTTCTCTGTTGAAACGATCCCACACTGCTTCAGTAATGTTGAGGTCTGGGCTGTGGAGAGGATTCATCAATTTGTAAGACCAATTACAACTTCAGTCCAGTTATTGTGACATTTGGCACACACCAGCTTTTTCTTCCTCTTTTCCTTCCTCTAGAATGGTTTCTTGACAGTTACTCTTCCATGGAGACCATTACATAGACAGTAGATGGATGAAGGCCCAGACACATCTCTCCTGTGTCAGGTCTTTCATGGATATTTTTCAATATCTTATGGACATCACTTTAAGATCCTGTTAATCTGATGCATACATTTGATGTATGTCTGCAACATGTGACTTCAGCGAGTCTTGAAACGTTCCCAAATATAATCTACTGATTCATGTGCATTAACCTATTTTGATCTCGACATGTTGTAAAATATCTAAGTTGGTCCACAAAAAAATATGAAGCAATGACGTGATGATGTTGCATGTCATGATATCAGCACTGTCCCCTCACAGGTTCCTGCTTTGAGTCCCAGGATGGACCATTCTGTGTGGAGTTTGCATGTTCTCTCCTTGCATGTGCTGTTCTCCCTGGGTACTCCAGCTTCCTCCCACCATCCAAAATGTGATGTTGTTTGTCTTGTTTGTGTTGGCCCTGTTATGGACTGGTGACCTGTCCAAGGTGCCTCTAACCCAATAGCAGCTGGGATAGACTCCAGCCCGCCGCTGGATAATTCCACTCTGAGCTGGCATCTAAACATAACAGTTCCCTGCAAATCTGTGTGTCTCACTAAATATATTTCCAGACTTACAGGGCTCAAAACAAAGGGACAGGGTTGTGTTTCTTTATGGTGGAATTTTTGAGGGTATTCGTTACAGACGCCAAAATATGTACTCTCAAGTACATCCATCCATCCATCCATTATCTATACCGCTGAATCCGTCGATCGGGTCGCGGGTGGGCTGGAGCCTATCCCAGCAGTCAATGGGCGAGAGGCGGGGTACACCCTGGACAGGCCGCCAGTCCATCGCAGGGCCACATAGAGACATACGAGACAAACAACCATGCACGCTCACACTCACTCCTAAGGACAATTTAGAGATGCCAATCAACCTAACATGCATGATTTTTTGGACAGTGGGAGGAAGCCGGAGTACCCGGAGAGAACCCACGCATACACGGGGAGAACATGCAAACTCCACACAGAAAGGCCCCAGCTGGGTGTTGAACCTGGAACCTTCTTGCTGTGAGGCGACGGTGCTAACCACCACACCACCGTGCAGCCCCTCTCAAGTACAAACAAAGCTATTTTATTTTCGTAATTTGTCCCCTTCAAAGACACAATGTCCATCTCATGATGGTTCTGGAGGAAAACTCAGGGCATCACTACCTGGATAGTATGAATATCAAAAGTTTATGACTCATTATAGAGTGCTGGCACAGTCTGAATAAAAGAGCAAAAGTCAAAAATGCAATAAAATGCTTTTAGTCTATTGGAGTGCATTAATCATCTTTGTGAGAGCCTCCGATAAAAACAAATGAGGAAGGAAACAAGTTTAACTTTTGCAAAGGTGATCCTGAAAATGAAAATGAGAGTGGCTGAGCCTCTCGGGCAGGTGGTTTGGAGCCTTAGACTCCTGACAGATGAGGTGTTGTCTCTTCTGGTCTCTCAAGGACAGCCTGACGGCTCCCGCCAGGTGACTCCGGGCTATGTGAACACCCATACAGCATTCAGAGCTCCATTACATGGCAAAGACCCAGGACATGAAGAGCTGATAAGGCTAAAATATGACATCGGTGTAGTCTGTGTGAGAGGAATAAAACCAGGGAGATGTGACCCTGTCTCCTGCGTGTTGATAGAAGTCTGAAGCTGCTCTGTCAGATTCATGTCAGCTGCAATCTGCTTTAGTCCTCAGAGTAAATCAGAGGGAGACAGCTGCTTACGAACGCACAGCACGTCGAATACCAGCACTCTCTCCCACTGAGACATTTTCTGCCCATATTCAAAGGTTTTTCTCCCAGAGAATGGGAGTGCTGTTTTTCAGTACGTAGGCTAACCGTTGTAACCACTGCAATAACAGTCATTACCACAGTGATCAGTTCTTTGCTCAGACAGCTTGGAAGATAAATGCTTTACATCACAAGCTACAATGAGAATATATCTTAAATATGCATGAGTCAAGACTGTGAAGTGAAAATAAAAAAGAGATTCCAGATTATTAAACATTATCATTAAAAAGTTCTTCCTTTTTTCACATTAAAAACTAATACCAGTAAATGAAAAGTTGATGCGAACATTAAGCTGTGCCAAATGACCTCGCTGTTGATGCAGTCTGAGTTTTCAGTCATACTAAGACCATCTTTTTAATTTCATAACATTACCTTTTTAGGAATCCAGGACTATGGAAGAAATATTTGGTCTGTTTCCAACAATTTTGCACTTTAACAAAACTTGGGGATTTACAGGAGACATAATGACTGGAGCCAAATTTACTCAAGTTTTTTTTTAAAGGCATTTACCTGTGTAGCTTGGATGGTCTCTGATGACAATTCAGTTGTGAGAGAAATAAGAGGAATTAAAATCAGCAACCAATGCAGCATGTGTTAAAGCTGGAGTGCTGGACTTCTACATAAGTGAACATACAGATATCTTCAAGCTTGCCAAAGAAGTTCAGACACTACTAATTAAGGCTATTTTGGCAAAGTAAAATTAGAAATATAGTGGAATCCTAAATTTATGTCAATGAAAGGGGAACAGAAAGTTAAGTGAAGCAACTACATTGACAGATGTAGAGTAGGCTACAATAAAGATAAGTGTTGCAGAGCCTAAAAAACACAGAAAGTATCAAAGAAAGTTTGATGCTCCAGATAAAAAAAACTAAGACATGAAAGGAAGGACTGTAGTTTAGAATAAACACTGAATGACAATAAGAACAAACTAACCATCCTAAAAACAATGTGAAGGAATGCATTGTATAGTACAGCTTATACTCATATACTCTGCCGAGAATTGGTTCTTCATTTCTTTCTCCGAACCCCTACGGACTTAAGTAGATTTCCTCTTATCTTTTTGATTTCACCAGTCCAATACTGACATAACTAAAACCCAACTCAGTTTTATTTTCTGAGACTGGAAGTGAAGACTGCCAGAAATCTTCAGCATTTGGGTTGAAAAAAAAACTTTATATATCCCAAATTTTCTACTTAATCAAATATTTCTTTTTGTTTTTATGAATTTAAGACATTACTTTTTATTTCTACAATAGAAGAATGCCTAAAATCATTTTCACACATGTGTTTCAGTCCTGAAACTTTAAAAATATGTTTTGGAGATGCAGCATGTGTAAATGCGAATGTCTGCAACATTCCCTTTGAATTTCCTGACATTTTCCAACTCTCATGGTAGTAAAATGTCCAGATGTTTACAGAGTGAGATTACGGTAAACGTAGCAGTTAACATTTTGGGGCATTTACCACAAATGTATATGTATTGTCATGATTTGTGTGTTCTGTTCATTTCATTTAATCTTTGGTTTCTTTTTTGATCAGTTTGCTTTTGATCCTTGTTTTTCTGTCCTGTATTTAGATTCTGATCATTATTCTTAGATTCTTCAGTTCCCTCCTATTCTGGTTCGCAGCTCCATTTCCACACCTGCTTCCGTGTTAACTAATTACAGCTGCGGTCACTTCCTCATCAGGTTCACTCTGTATATATTCCCTCTGGTTTCCTTCAGTCCTTCCCAGATGCTCACCATATCACCTTTTTGTTATTCTCAGCCACTCGGGTTCTTGTTTGTGTCCCCACTCTCAGTCCTGGTTTCCGTGTTTGTTCCTTGGTTTTATTTTTCACAGCTGGTTTTTAGGTATCCTGGGTTGTCTGTGCTTTTTTTGTTCTTTTTTTGTCAGAAATCCAGTCAGGTTTTCCTTCAACCTCATGCCTGAAGTCTGCATTTTGAGTCCTTAATCTCCTCCTCCACCCATGACAGAAATGAGATGAAAATATACTTGATTTATTCCAAAGGGAAGTTATATTATATGTGAGTGAGTGTCCTTGCTAGTAACAATTGCTTGTGAATAATGTAAATGTGTTCAAACATGTTCCGGTGTTGAAACAATTATGAAGGAGCCTCATTCAACATGGCTGGAAAATGGCTCTAAACAACATTAGATTGTCTGTGTGAAACTCGTTCCCATTACTGGAAATAGTGCCACAAGCCGGTCTCATGACAGAATGTGAAATAGATTATTATAAGGAGGAACATTTATTCCACATAGTGTTTTCGACAGTCATTTTACTGTTCTACTTCCATTCCACTTGTGATTCCTTACTTCTCTACTGTGCTTCACCTGTGAATATTTGAGTTTAGGCATTAAAAGTACATGGTTAGGGTTACATTTCCTGTAAACAATTAGGTCTGCATTTTACAAAATATATGGTTAAACAGTTACAAAAATCTAAATGTCAAATGACCACTGCTGACAGAAACCAACAGCCTAAGGATACATTGCCATCTCTTTTCACAGTTTGTGAAATTACTATGTTTTGGACAATTGGACAAATGCACATTACTTGCGATCTGATGAGTATGAGCTGACTGAAGTGGCAGCAAGGTGGAGTGTACAGATGGCTGGACGTGATGCACAAAGTTGTTGTTTTTTTTTCAGCACTTCAAGGCTGCCAACTTCATATTTATATGGCTGTATCAGTGAGATTAGAATAGAATGAGAGCATAAGGGCAAGCTTCGAGTTCTCTAGACAGTTACCTGCTTTCTTGGCATTTGAGCAGAGAACTGTCTATGTAAATTTGGTCTGACTGATTTTGGCATTTGCGTCTTCTCTTATAGCCCCTCTTGACAGTATTAAAAAAATTCTGAGCTTCAACGCCTGTGCTGAAATGGCTGAATACTGCTATATTTGAGGGTCAAATTTCTGTGCACACATAATTTTATTCTTCAATAAGTGCATCTCTCAAAATCACTCCATTCAATCGTTTTTATTAACCTTGCTTCTCCTTTAAAAATCAGTCAAATCTGTCTCATTGTAATTCATATAATTTGAACACCAAGAGAAATGTGTGCACATCGACTGAATAATTGGATGAGGAAACTGTAAAACAAAGGTCACAAGTTTGATTTCTACAGAGGATAAGGTACATGAACTGCTGCCCGTTCTACTGAGGTCTCCTTGAGCCCAACACAGAGCTCCTATCTTCTTTCCATAGGTCACTGTGGATAAGAGCGGATGAAGTGCTCTTACAGTAATTGCTTTGCGATTATCTTTTGTTGGGACAGTGCAACTCTATGGGGCTGTCTGAGAGCCCTCATCACAAATCATTTCTTGACTGAACAACTTCAACAAAGATTAACTGATAATTATGATTAATTGTGAAGCGGCCAAAAATAACTGACAATAAACAAACTCACTGGCAATAAATAATAGATGAATAAGTAAAACTTGTTGTTTGATAGAATGGTGAATTATACTGGAGGGATGGTTCTAACTCAGCTAACTGTGTTATGATGTGTCAGGACTATTGAAAAGAAAACCTACATTTCAATTTAAACAATTACATGGAATGTTTTGTACATTCATGCCTTTATCAACGTCAGACAAAAGCTAATTCAGAGCTTTGCTTTGAATCCTGTTGTACGTGGCAGTAATAGATCCTCCACAATTGAGTAAAACAGAGAATTTATATTACAATCTGTCCTTTTAAAACTGCATGAAATGCTTTTTTTTGTCTACTTGGTTGACTACCTTGTTATTAAAGTTTTACTGGTTAGCCCATCCATCATAGTAGCTCATGAAGCAGCCTTGCAAGCAAGCCTGTTTTGCTCTTAAAATCTCTTTATGTGGCTTATAAAGTGGAGTGAAGAAATGTTGAGGTGTAAGAGTTATTATATAGGACTGAGAAAAAGACACCTTCAAACCCTAAGATGGACTCTGTTTGTTCTCTTTTAAAAATGATTCCATGATAAATAGATATTAGACCTCAAAGAGACTTTGCAAACAGTTTCAAATATCACTCTTCGTCTCCTTTTCTGATAGCTAAAGTTACATGTCACTCTTGAGCCTTCAGAAAAGCTCTTCACTAACTGGTGGCGACATCTACTTCTTATTTACAGTCTATGGTCTTTATACTCAACTCAGAGAAAGTTGAAATGTCATCTTGAAGTTTCCAGGACTATTACTGGCTGTGAAAGTGTTAGAGATCTTCTGCTTCACTTGGATTTCTCCAAACCTTTCAGTATGCAGAAGTCCATGAATATGTTAGCTGTTTGGTTTGTGCATTGTTTTATTTATTTTGAAATATTTCAGGGGGCTGTGCAAAGTGTCTCCTTTTATTAGAACGTGCACATCTTTTTTTTCCTCTCAGTTAGAACCTGATTAGTATGCAGAGTGCTGAACCCTCATGTTGTCGACTCACTCTGCTGCTCCTGCCGGGTGATGATGAACTGTTGGCCCAAGGTTGCCGGCTGCAGGTGTTGACCATTGCTGTGGTGACCACCCTTTCCTGTCATTCTCCACCAGCCCAGCTGCCACATTGTGTCCCCTGACTTGCTTGAAGGCAACAGTTGGCCAGTTTTGTTGGATCACAGCCACAGGGAATAACTCCAACTTTGTGCTGCTGTTCAAGAATGAAACAAATCCACACAAAACCATGAAAAAAAAGAACCAAAAATAAAGGATGAAGTTGTATATGTTAAATATTTTCTGCCACTTGTGATTTGGTTAAACAATTTTGGTCTAACAATATCAAGAAAATCATTACAAAATACTGCTGTTGTTCAGTTATTCTCCAAAGAGAGCCAGATAGATGGCTGTAGAAAATGAATCATGTTCATTCCCTGAATCTTCTTCCCTCCCTGTATTTTCTATGAATTTCTGCCACTAATACAAATGTTTCAACTTATCTTTATTTTTGAAATTTTTCAATTCTCAGATGTTTGTGCAATGTTCATTCTGGCTGCTTCTTTAATAGATTATGTTCCAGGTATTCCAGGTATTCCAGGTATTTCTTGTTTGTTGTCAATAAGTTTATACACAGTGGGTCCCCTGGGGGTTTTCTTGTTTTTTTCTGCTTGAATTTGAATATCACTATCCTTCCATCTGGTGTTCATTCATCTTTTTTGTCACTTCCCTTCTGTAGCGTATTAAGCAGGATTCAAACAGATGCAATGTGTCTGATGTCTGATTTATCAACAATTGGTCACAAGATCAGACACAGATGAGTCTGACAATTTGAGTGGCTCCTACTTCTGCTACCATTTGAAAAAGTTAAACTATTCTGAAGCTACACCGGCAAAACCAGGCACTGGGGCCTGAGTTCAATTCAGCAACACAAAGCGTCACCTCACGGGAAGCAAGACCGTTGATGCCTGAAACTTCTACATGTGAAGTCATCCTTGCACTGCAAAGCAATCACAATTAATCGCCCTGAATTCATGATTATCATGTTTTACACTTTGTTCTGTGCATGCATGAACAACTCAGGGTTTTCAAATGTGTTACACTGAATTCTCTTCTTGTTAATCATAAAATTCAAACAGCTCTGTTCTTGTCAATTATGCACTGTAAGCGGATTTCTATTCAACATATTTGTGGTTTTATACAAAAAAAGTCAAGCAAATTATGCACAAATTCAAGTGAATAAAAAGATAAAATTTTATTTGGAATGAACTGTTCCATCCTATTTTACAGTGAGTCATCTGGCTGGAGCTGCATACCTGGAGGCAAAGCTAAAACAATAAGCCAGTAAATTGAACTGTAGATTAAAAGAAAATGAATAGGCAACAAATATGATAATTAATCCAGAGTCACAGCCAAAGCACACTGAGCAAAGAAATTACTCAGATTTAAAGTTCCCAGGAGTCAGCAGTGTATTACTGCTTTGGTTTGTGAAAAACTAAAATTATAGGATTTAGACTTATTAGAATTGAAGATACGTTGCTTTTTTTTCAGAAATGAAAAGACATTTTGCAGTATGCAGACATCTTATAGACAAAGAAATGAATTATTCAACACTAAGGATAATCATTAGTTAAAGCTGTAGGCATAACAAGGAGGAACAGAGACTGTATCTACATTTAAATTGGGATTCACAAGTTCTTTCAGGAAGAAATGTTATCTTAACAGCATTTTTGATCTCGGACATAAAATGAAATAGACTGAAATGAAAATCTCTGTACATGACAGGACCCTTACAAATAGCTTCCATTTTCCTTTTTTTTTAAAAATCTGTTTGACACTGGGACAAAATGTTTCTCCAAAAGAAAACACAACAGTATAAACTGAGTCACAGCATGTGAATAAGTTCAGACGATAGAGAGTGTGTGAGGCTTTAGAAAACCATCTGTCCCGTCATTCATGTGGAAGCTACTTCTACATGTATCTGTCTCAATGTTTTGCAGAACACATACTCCCTTATATTGCAGCAGTGTTTGTCCAATGGCACTGGCATCTTTTGGCAGGACAGTACCCCCTGCCACAGTGCAAAATAAAAAGGTTCAAGGAACATGGGTTCATGTTCAGAACAAGGGGTTTGAGCACATCTCTATTCAACCTGTTGGGTTAGCGGGTCAGAGCTGGTTGGGAGGCATAAGAAGAACCTCGTAATGTTTGGCAGGTGGTTTTAGAGTCCACATAAAATTAGATTATATATGTAAGGGATTCTATACCACCATCTTGTACTATACATAATTTACACACCACTATCTGGCCTAATAAAGACTGAAAGCATTTTTTAGGCATTCTTGGTGGTACCTTAAGACTTTTCTGTTCATGAAAAATACAAGTTGATGATTCATCCTGAACTCAGGAGCGTATACTAATTTTGCAACCAATGACTCGCTTTCAGGAGACATTTCCTGATCCTAACAGGTCTGATAAATCAGAGCAGACTGGAGTCTCCATAGGGGCGGCCTCCCTCCCTCTGTTTCTGCAGGACACACATATGTGGAAGCAACCAGCAGTCTGCTAGTTCCTGCATCAGAGATTTAAGATGGTAGCTCGGCCGTACAAGTTTATTTTAGTTCACATCACCATTCTTAAAGAGTAAACAGTGGCCCCCAATTGAAAGAAATCATCACACTGATAGTATGGCACGTGTTTAACAAAATATGATCGCTGCAGTGGCTGAGGTTTAAAACCAGCAGTTCTTTTTTTTTTTGCTGATCTAGTAATGTTTTTTTTTTTGTTTTTTTTATCACTGCAGTTTATCTGCAGGAGAAGCTGAGAGTGAAAACATTCTGTGGATGGAATACAAAGTTGTACTGCAACAATCACCTGAGCAATTCAAGTCTGTTTGCAAGTTTTATTCATGATAAGTATTGTACTTAAGTGACTTTACTTCAGACAACAAAACCATGGCTGCATAATAATGCACCTACATTGATTAATTATTTTCAAACTCTTAGCAGAACATTTAACACTCAAGGCCATGGTGGGTGTTTATGTTCCATAAACAAATGTGAATGCCCTTGTTTACATGGGTCAAGCTATTTATACCCTGGCTAGCTGAAGCGTCCTGTTAAAGGACTGAAGTTATCTAATGATGACAAGAACCTCCTACACACCACCTGAAGGCACCCACACCTCTGTTATGTAAAGCCTGAGTGTGCACAGGCCTGTTATAATTCTCTTCCAGATGCCACATCTACAAAGTTCAATACAATCCTCATCCATGCCTGCGTTATTTCGATTATAAGGATGAATTATTTGTTTTCAAAGAATGGCTCTAATCCAATCTTGTGTGAAATGGAGTTTAAATGCGGGTGTTGTGTGAAGAACTGTTCAGCAACAGTGCTGTCAGAAAAAGGATGCATGACCACTGCATAGCAACAACCATAGCAACACCAGTCGGAGTCTAGTCGCACTTTGAAAACATCAAACATATTTTGAGAATCACAGGAGGGCTGTAGAAACACGTTGCTGCCTGAAATCTTCTATCTTCCTGTTTTGACTTTTCTCCTCATCCCTTTGCCTTTCTTGTACTCCCTGACCCTCCCCCGCAGTTTGTCTCTCCCCCTAATCTCTGTCCATCTCACATACCCTCCTCCCCCCTCCTCTCTTACAAGCTTCTCATTTATCCACCTATGTCTCCTCATTTTCTCCAAGCTTCATCTATCTGTCCATCATCTTCCCTCTCTGGGCTCATTTTTACCTGCCTTGCCTGGAACATTCTTGCTCATTTTTCCACTTCTGCCTTCTTGTTTCTTAACCTTTTACCAAAGTGATACCAAAGGTGTTTGATACACCAGCAGAAACGCAGAGGACCTGACTTGACATGTTTCTGATCTCCCCTTTTTAAGCTCCTCTGCGTCAGTGTTTTCATTCCACTTTCCTTTCTCTCATACCCATTTATATCAGCTGTCATCCTTCTTTGTCATTATATTATCCATCTATCCTTCCGACCCCTCTCACCTGATTCATGGTCTTTGCCTTTTTCTGTTTTCTCCTCTCAAATTAATTTTTCTGTCTTTCTCCAACAATGTCTCTTTCCCCACCTCCAACCGCACCCTCCATCCATCCATCCACCTGTAGCGTATCGTCAGCTCACAGGTTTCAGCCTCATTGAACTAGCTGAGGACATCTGTGCCCTTCCTAAATGGGATCTTGGCCACCACCCTGTGGCTGTGCTGGGTCACCCGGTGCAGCGCTGTCATCCTCAGCTGCTCTCTTTCATTCAAGCTGCTTCTCTGTGCAGAGACACATTGCCTCACAGTGGTCAGAAAAGGAAAGAACACAAAAACAAAGGAAAAGCAAAGGAATGTCTGGCATATCTGAAATTTGTGCAGTGGTTGAAGACACACTGTAACATCGCTGACTGAGGCTTTCTTATTAGTTTTGCTATTACTTATTTTATTCTCTTAGTTTAACTTTGCCGTGTTGGACTATTTTGGGGTAAATCTATCATATAAAATCCCAAAACATCCATTTAATTTACAGGTTGTATTGCAAATGGAAAAAGTAGCACATGCATCTATGTGCTACTACACATAGATGAATGTTATAAACCTAGCCAGAATAAACGCTCTGAACACACTCCTTCTGTTAGGGATGTTTTGTTTAAATTACACTCCAAACTTTTCAGGAATTTCATGCAGTCATTTTTGTTAATTAACATTCATAACACTAGTCACTTTCTGCATCTCTAAACCTGGTCTAATGCTGTACTCGCATCATGCCAGATTATCCATGAACACACACGCAGCAGACTGAAAAGAAATTCTCTCATCAGTCTAAGCGTAGCAGACGATTTCACACACCCGAAAGTTTGCAGTTCTACATCATGCACTGCTGCTGGCATGACAGCTAATCAACCACTGCTGACAGTCCAAGGTAATAGAAAGCTAATTTACCATCACTTTTATTCATACAGCCAGCTTTACTTAGCAAAGGAGTGACAAATATGCAACACCTTTTTAAATAGTCGCTCTTGAATTCATAAATCTAAAAAGCTGGACATGGCTGTTAAAAAGGGTGAGAGCTCCCATTTTTTGCACTCGTTTTTAATGCATATATCATGCGTATGTGACAAAAATCCACTGAATCCACCCTTTGAGTATTTTCAAAATTTGACACTCTTCCCTGAGTGAACAGCACTTTACATTTATTGAATATTAACACCGTTGATTGTTGTTTTGTAGTGGATTCAGGTTGCATTTGGGAGAGAGTCCCAAAGGAAAGATATGAGCAGCAAATTATATTTATATAGATAAATAAGTATAAATAAAATTGTAGGAGAAAGTGAACAGATATTTAAAAAATCGTTTACAAAAAGATAATACTTTTAAATACTTAATTTTTTGTTTTAATATGCAGACAAGTGAGATTTTAAAGGAAGAACCATCAAATAAGGTATTGTGCCACCACATGCTGCTGGAATGGCTCTGATACTCTCTGGCATTTGTTCTACATTCTTCACCAAGTTATGTATTTCCTCATGTGGTGTTTTCATGACGGTGGTGGAGAGCCTAATACATCAGACAAAAACTCCCCTACGTGTTAGGATAGGTTGAGATCTGATGACTGCAGAAGGCTAAATGATTCATGTAATGTTCATACTCATCAAACTTTTCATATGGAGACGTTAATATTCTGAAATTGAATAAATTGATTAATAAGTTAATAACACTTCCACCAGGACAGAAATGTTTCCTAAAGGTTATGACTTATAGGGACCCTTTCTTATGGGCCCAAACCATGTCAGAAAGATGCTCCCCACTTCCTATCAAAGCCATTAAATACTGCGACTTCCAGGGTTAAGGGGTTAAGTTTTTGTCCTTAATTTGTCATCTGGTATCTTTCATCAGTTTACAGGCCAATTTTCTGTGAAAAAGGTACAGAGGGAAATAAAATAAGCACAAACAGTTTTAGTTGCTTTAGTTGCTTAGTTTTTAGAAATAATTGATTCATAAGATTTTTTATTTATTATAATGCCACATTAACTCAATTAATGTGATGTACATACTGCAAATACTTTAATAATCTGTTGATTATTGTATCTATATCGTTTTCAACTTCTGTTGGTCAGACAAAACATGACATTTTTATGTCATTTTCTACTATTTTCTGATATTTTACGACCTAACCAGTCACCCAATAAAGAAAATAGTCTGTAGGCTAAAAAAGTAAATAATCCCTGCCCTCTACTCTGTATACGTGTTACAGGTTTCATGAACGTGAGGTAAAATTCTGTCGTGTATGTGAAATATAGTCTTTTTTTCATTCATATTTTTCTCTATTGCACAGAACCCTTGTCATTAGATATAATCTTTTGCAAGGTGAAGAAGCACAAAAGGTTGAGATGTTACCGTAAAGGGAGTCTATAAATGTATAAGTGTCTTTTGAGCCTTATTTCTTTAGCTCAGTAAAAGGAATTTTACAATTACTTCAGGCCTTCATTCCGTCTGTCATAGTGCATGGTGACAAAATCCAACTCCACAAAAATAAATAACAATAGCTGTATCATGGTAGCAGATGAGCTTTAACGCTCATCCTATTAGGGATTAGCCTTAAGATAAAAGCCTCATGGAGCCTCTGTGGAGAACGATCTATCAAGCCTCTGCCATACCGTCCAGTTTACACCACCTACAGCAACCGCAACCCAAGATGCACCAGTGACATCTGCAGACAGGGAGGAGGAAAAACAGTCCAGTGAGGTGGGTGAGATATTTAGACTTGGCATGATGATGAGAATATGTGTATGTCTTGTGCTTAGGAAGATTAGACTATTGTACGCAACATCTGCTTTGTTGTGAGTCAGGGTATATTTCCCCTTTCATTAGATTATAAATTTCCCATATCATCTTTCAGTTTAATTTGGCTTTTATCGTGAAACTATTTATTGTAATGCTGGCAATACAAGTTAAATAATAATTAATGGAATGTTAAAAAGCCATTTTGAATATAAAAATGCAGTTTAAGTAATTTAAAAAACAGATTTTCAAAATTTTTTCTTGGTTACATTTCAGAGACGTGAGATTTACCGTCTCTTACAATTTCTGTATCTATGTTTTGTGTTGTTAATTAAAGAATAAATCTGTTTGACTTTTTTTGTATTCCGACCATTCATAAACTAAAGGTAATTCAAGGTAATACAATCAGAAAATGAATAAGACCAATAACAAGGAAATATTTTGATCCATTTGGTAATAGTAGTGAAATGATGGACTAGTACCTGAAACAACTGTAAACTTATTTCTATTGGCTCGATTATAAAGAAATTCGACTTATTTCAAGAATTGAGAACGTGATTTGTAGTCTACTAACCTTATTGACTACATTTCCCAGACAACTTCGCGGTGCGTAATTGGGGCCTACGTCACGTACGCTCCCAGCTTCCGGTCGAAGTGTAAATGGATACATGACACAGTTGTTTGGAGGAAAGCTATCTTCAGGAAAACCGTTTACGTCCATAGTATCACCAAAAGGGATTTTTGACATTGTAACGGCTGACAGTGCCGTGTAGAGCTGGCCGCCATGGAAGCGGTCCCCCGGATGCCGATGATCTGGCTGGACCTGAAAGAGGCAGGGGAGTTCCAGTTCAGCCCGGCCGTGAGGCAGGTGAGCTGGGTGTGGAATGGAGCAACAGGGCTGGGGTCGAAAGTCAACCAAACTAGGATTATAGACGACGGGATAAACCAACCAAGAAGCTAACCTTGGTTACAGTTAATTTTAAGTGTTAGTTGTAACTGCATGTCGAGGGTAAGAACATTTTTCCAGAACGGTTATCTGGCGAGCTAGCTAAAGTCTGGTTCTGGCAAACCCCCCTGACCACCGCCTTTTGTTTGCTAACGTTAGCTAGCTTACTGCTAACCTACAGTAAGGCAGAAATCCAAGTTAAAGTTTATCATTAGCCCCAACTAAACTCGCTAGAAATCAGCCACAGTACTCAAAGTGGTAAAGACAAATGTTGATTTTAGCAAAAGAAGGAGAATAATTCCTGTCGGCCCAGTGAGCCCTCCAGCAGGAACATAATAAACAGTGATCTCATTGTCACATGCACCTGAGCAAACCAGGAGCGTCCTCCAATAGGATGACTTCCAAAGAAGACTAATCAAACTATCTACCTTTATATCCTCTATCTTTTTTTGTTTTGATCTTTGTTAAAATCATTTTAGCTGACGTATCATTTTCATGGAGATCGTTTTGTTCAATAGTTTAGAACAATTTCAACAACATATTAACCGTCCAAGTTAATATGATCTGTTTTCATTTGGCTTAAAACCAAAATGTACCCACAGTGATGCTGTGCTGGTTGGATTTGCAACTGAAAGATATAAAATATAGTCTTTGAATTATAGTAGGTTGAGTTTTTTAAGTGCAAAAGTTGGTCTGGTAGTTGGTTGTTGAGTAATTAAGTAGTTAGCTCTATTAAATCACAGCAGGAAAATAAAAGGAAATATGTAATTGCTGTTAACTTCGTCAAAATTTTCTTTATGCAGGTTAGTACAAACAATTCCAATGGTCATGGAAAGGAATCTGGTGACTTTGAAGTAACTGTGACAGACTGTGAGGGACTTCACATTTAGTCTTTTGAATTTTAGGACACACATTTGCAAAAGGACACTTTATTAGGCGTTCTGATTTCTGCTGCTGTTACAGCACTGAAAGGCACACCCAATTTCCTGGCTCACATGTCTCATATTTACAGGAAAGACAAATTGCAGATCATCGTGTTTTCTATCTTTATCAAGTGGCCTATTTTCCAACCTCTTCCTGATGCAAAGAAACAGACCTTTGCCCTCTTCACTGGTTTATAATTCCTTTTGGTTAAACGACAGCCTACTACAGGACGACTACTCAGAATTCATACTTCAAATCACCTCAAGTGATGTTTTATGAAAAGTTCATACTCGTGTGTCTTTAACTGACTGCTTACCTTCAAATGCTGAATCTGAGTAGGAAAACGGTATTCATATTTAAAGATAATTGTAAAATATAAAGATGCCTTTTCTCAGCTTAGGAAAAATGGCAGCATAACACGTTTTGCATGTGGAAGTCAAATCGAGATACAATTTTCCTTGTTGCTACGTAACTGTGCATCTGTCCAGTGGCCTAGTTACCGTCCTGCTCCTATGATTCAATTAAAAACTTGAAGAGAAGTGCTAATAAAGGAAAGAGTATGTCTGCAGGGTTTTTAACCTCCTGGTCTGGCATTAAGTAGCTTACTGCTTATTATAGAAGATTGTTAGGATCGTGAAAGTCTTAGCAAAGCATCATGGGAGAGAGCCTGGAAGAGACTTAACCCTTGACTTTTGATCAGGACTAAAGATTAGCATTATGACTAATTGGCTAAAGATACACAAAGGGATTGTGGAGTTGTTTCCCTGACTGTCAGGTGATTTGTTTTATTCTGTTGTAAGATCAGGAGTCCTAAAATCAATAGTTTTAGTCTTGAAAAGCAGCACATTCATTTACCTTTTGCCCACTTTTCTTTGTCTTTAGTTCATCCTGAAGAACTATGGAGAGAATCCGGACAACTACAATGAACAGTTGAAGAAACTGGAGACTCTGCGGCAGGTGGGTACAGTTTGACACATCCCTGGAGAACAAATATTCTCTGTCACCGCTGTGCTGTAAGTGGGGGTATAGTGACACATAATAGATTAATAGTGAAACACAAGTTGTTCTTAGGTCAGTTTATTGACATATATGAGGACTAATGCCACTAAAAAACTGCAATAAATGTGAAAAAGGGCTGAGGAAATAGTAATTTGACAGATTATTACTTAAGCCAAGAGTGGCTCTCCTGGGGACATATCATCTGCTGCAGGACTTGTTGTTGTACATTTTGATAAATTGAATTAGATCTCATCATAAGTAATCATTTGAAAAGTCTTTCTTCACTTTTTTTTAAATTTCCTCTAGTAAGTTCTAATGGTTGCAGTAAAAAAATCAGTCTTAACATATTAATGATACAAGCTTTGTTTGTTTGGCTTGTTTTCCTATCCTGCTCTGATCCAAGTTCTAAATAAAATAAAAATGCACACTCATTAACATAAGCTATTTGGAAAGGCATCAAAGAAATGATCAATTCTAAGCTTTCCTCATTAAAACTGGGCTACACATGAAGCACAGCTTGGTTGGAGGTAGTGGTTTTGTAGCTGTAGAGGTAAAGAGCAGCAGATTTAATGCAATGGCAACATGATGTTTGTGTCTGTTTTACAGAGTGCAGTGAATGTGACGAGGGACTTTGAGGGATGCAGCACCCTGAGGAAGTACTTTGGCCAGCTGCATTACCTCCAGAGCCGTGTACCCATGGGAACCGGTCAGGAGGCTGCGGTACCCATCTCATGGTATTAACATACATAATTATAACATGGAAACAGTGGCATTCGCACATATGTCTGAAGCTGATATCACTTATTTATTCTTTTATATTAATCTTTTGTTAAATGTGTTTTGAAAGATTTAAATGCATATTGGCTTAGCTGAAATGTGGATGAATTATTTCCTTGTCAGCAGCTGCATGAAAGTCTGAAAATGATGATTTTATTGTATAGTTGCTTCTAACTTTGATAATGAGTGATTTTCACAAATGGTATTTTACCGTTGTTCTTGCTTATATATTCTTAAATCGTGTTCAGGACTGAAATATTCTCTGGAAAAACAGTCACTCATGACGACATCAGCTATGAGCAAGCATGCATTCTCTACAATCTCGGTGAGTAAAGTCACTTGCAGCAATTTGAGGTTTTTATTTTAGTCCATAATAGTTAACAGAACACTCAATTTATATCTCCTGAAGAATTTTGGTTTTCAGTATAATGTCATCTTTGGCATTGTTGTATTGTGGTGTGAGAGTAGTCTTTTTAATACTCAAAATTTAGCTTTGTACTTACTTTTTCTGTTCACTGTTGTCTCACAGAAGTGAAATAAGATGGCATGGACTCAAGACAGAACTTATACTTCTTATTATGGACACTTTAAAGACCAGGGAAAGCCTATAGTATGGCCAGTGTTTGCTGAATGTGAATAGGAAGACTTTCAAACCTTTTCAAATTTTTCTGTCTGTAGGGGCCCTGCACTCCATGCTGGGAGCGATGGATAACAGGGTATCTGAGGAGGTATGACACACACACACACACACACACACACACACACACACACACACACACACACACACACACACACACAGAATAATCCTATACATGTTTGTACATAAAGTCTCACTGATTCTGTGCTCTGCTTCCAGGGGATGAAGGTGTCATGCACACACTTCCAGTGTTCAGCAGGAGCTTTCTCCTATCTGAGAGATCATTTCAGCCACAACTTCAGCGTGGACATGAGCCACCAGATTCTGAACCTCAACATCAACCTTATGCTGGTAGGTTACACACAAGCGCACACACGCAAACACACAGACACACCAACATGTGTTATTAACCCGTGTCTGTCTCCCAGGGCCAGGCTCAGGAGTGTCTTCTGGAGAAGTCCATGTTGGACAACAGGAAGAGTTTTCTGGTTGCCCGCATCAGTGCTCAGGTTTTACCATTAAATATTCAATATATTTTATGGTATCAATGCAGTCAACAATTACAGATTTAAAAGCCAGTGCTTTTGTGGTGCTGCAGGTGGTGGATTACTACAAAGAGGCCTGCAGGGCTTTGGAGAACTCAGAGACTGCTTCTATGCTGGGAAAGATCCAGAAAGACTGGAAAAAGCTGGTTCAGATGAAGATCTACTACTTTGCTGCTATCGCACATGTGAGTGTCCAGTGAGAGAGTTGTGTGTTTGCATCTGTAGTTTTATGAGCTTATTTTTGTACTGTTGTTTGATTTCTCAGCAACACACACACAGACATCATTGGCCTTTATTTCAGTCTTATTTTTGTCTCATCAGCTTCATATGGGAAAGCAGGCAGAGGAGCAGCAGAAGTACGGAGAACGGGTGAGAAAACATTTTGAGTTTTATGTTTTTTATTATATTTCGGCTGTTAGACTGCGGCTGCCTTGAGTAGCGCACCCTTTGATGAACAGTTACAGACAGAAAGAAACATCCCCTCCAGGAATTGCAGCACTGAAAATGTGTTATTTTACTTTAAATACTTGTACAAGTCAATGCAAGTAATTTTGCTATATTTTTCTATAACATTTCTGCTGTTCTGCCTCATAACAAGTTATTTCAGAGCTCCATTTACTAACTGAAGACAAATTAACTTCAAGCCAAGTATTTTTTTAAGCTGTTAATAATGTTCCGTCTCCCACAGTTGGCTTACTTGCAGAGCTCTTTGGACAAACTTGGTGAAGCCATCAAGCTTGCGAAGGTAAAGTTCTTCTCTTTCATTTTGTATCTGTCTTGAAGTGTGTTCTTGTTGTTTTATGAACTAATCGTGCTTTCCTTTGTTTGGTCCCGATCCAACCAGGGTCAACCTGACAGCGTGCAAGAAGCCTTGAGATTTACCATGGATGTAATTGGTGGAAAGTGAGTGAAGAGTCTGAATGATGGCATTTTCATGTTGTTCATGTTTGATTGGAATCTTAATTCTGATTTAAAAAATAAATAAATAAAAACATGCATGTGACAATGTTTTTTCTTTGAACTTGCAGGTTTAATTCGTCCAAAAAGGACAATGACTTCATCTATCATGAGACGGTTCCCTCTCTGGAGACTCTAGCTTCTGTCAAAGGTATCAGGAAGTGTCCGTTTTTTTTTCAGTTACTGTGCACATACTGGTTTTGCATATAGCTGCCTCTCATTTGATTAATATAAGCACAGTGGTTAGAGTAGCATGTTGTGTGTGCATTTGTTCCAAACTTGATGTTGCAGTGTTTCTTTTTTGTTTTAAGCATGTGAATAAGAAGGATTCACAAAGTTAAAATCATAGACTTTTATTTCTGTATCATCTCTGAATTGGTTCTGTTGCAGTCCTGTATAAAAATTAGGGAGTTATTGACCTTTTTAATGGCAGATTGACATGAATTATTCTGAAATTTGTTATGTTTTGAGACCACAGACCAATTACTCAGTTAAAATGAATGTGTAGGTGAGTCCAAAAAGTGACCGGTACTGTGTGTGCTGTCCAAAATCAGCAGTTTCCTAAAGTTCAAGTTATTCAAATGAGTTAGATAATATATTTATACTGTTGGAGTTGATCAGCAGTGAATCTGTTGGTTGATTTCTTCAACTTTGAATGACTTACGACCGACATAGAGTTGCCCAAACTAACTATAACTGGCTGCAGACTTTGGCTGAAGGTGTATTTATTTAGCATGTAATGTATTAAGAAGTCGTGTTTTTAAATTGCATTGTTCAAATCAGGAAATTCATGTGTTGTTGTGTCAGTAAAACTTCTCTTGTCTTTGTAGGTGCTCCACTGGTAAAAGCTCTGCCGGTAAATCCCACCGACCCCAGTGTCACCGGACCAGATCTGTTTGCTAAACTGGTGCCCATGGCTGCTCATGAAGCCTCTTCTCTTTACAGGTAGGCTCTTTTAGTGGATGATTAGTTCACCTTAGAATGGTGAGAGACGAATGGTTTTCCTTAATTGAGAAAGTTCAATCACATATGTGGTAATGTCTGTTGTTATTATTCCAGTGAGGAGAAAGCCAAGCTCCTGAGGGACGTCATGACCAAGATTGACAGCAAGAGTGAAACTCTGGAGTGAGTTCACGAGTGTGTCTGTGTTGGTGTGATTAGGAGGTTTTATGAAAAGTTTAGCTGAAATTCGTGAAAGCTTTGATGCCATTTTATTGGGATCTCTGGAAATTCTAGTTTTGGGATGTTCATTTCAGAAGCCAGTAGACAATGTTAGTAAGACTTGTCTTTTTCTTCCATATACAATCTTTAAGCTGCTCAGACTCTGTGTAGTCTGTACAGAGTGGAAACTGTGTACATCTGAACTGAGAACAAAGGGGATCTTTGAATATATTGGAACAACCAAGAGTAGAATTTCTATCAGAAAATCAAAGTAAAGTATTGACAGAAATTGAGTTTCCTCCTAATTCAGGTGACTTTTCTCACCTCCTCCTGCAGGCAGTTCATGGACTCTCTGGGTTTGGAGCCGGAGTCTGTTGACAACCTAGACATGTACAGCCACATCCCTCCGGTCCTGATGGAGAAGTGTGCTGCTCTCAGCGTCCGACCAGATACCGTCAAGAGCCTTATTCAGTCTATGCAGGGTTTGTAAAAAAAAAACGACCTCAGTCACGCATTAAGCTGCTTTCACACATGCACTGGAGTCCTGACATGTTCCAGAGGTTTTCTTGTGAGAGACACGTGAGAACCCAAATTTCCAGAATATTTGCTTCAGACTCTGCAGAAAAAGACCTTTGTCTGCACATATCCCTGAACATTCCCAGTGTTTGTGTGTGAAAACGGCTATACTTGCATATATCTGACTGCAGAGAGCTACAGCTGTGACAGCCGATGCAGAGCAATGTTAGTGAATTCACTTTTGTCTGCTGACATAAGATGAGATAAGATACAAGTCCCATCCTTGCCTGTGCAGTGCTCTCAGGCGTCTTCACCGATGTGGAGTCTTCACTGAAGGAAATCAGAGATGTCTTAGAGGCAGACGAAGCTGGCGAGCGAGCCCTCCAGGAGGTTTTTGGCCCAGCCGCAGTTGAGCTACACCCAGCAGCACAAAGCCAAGCTCTGGCTGAGATCCGCAGGGACCTGGAGAAGTACATGGAAGCCCACGAGAAGGCCAGCTTTACCAACACGGAGCTCCATCGAGCTATGAACCTGCACATCAGCAATCTACGCCTGCTTGGGGGGCCACTGGAAAGTCTGAGCGAGGCCCTCCCACGGCCCCAGCTCAACGAAGGTGAGAATGGGTTTGATGGTAGTGGTTTTTATCCAGCTTTATTGTAACTTTTTTTTCAGACTTTACATATTTGAGAATGATATGATTATGATAACATGATTTTAATATCAACATGAACAAGTTTATTTCCATCAGCATCAAGCGCTCTGAAATCTTACAACTTACTTCAGACACAGATTTTTCATTGATAAAATAAGCTGGTTTAGTTTATCACTCAAGCATTTGTTTTTCATTTATAACATGTTAGAAAATAGTGGAAAAATCTCTGACTTTGACTTGGGAGGCAACTCAGAATTGTCTGTGCTATTTATTTTTTTCTTTAACAATTGTTTAGCCGAAGTCCAAGAAATGGAGTCCTTCACAGGGAAACCACTGTCTGCTGCAATATGTTGTAAAATAATATAATATGTGTCTAACAATAATTTAGTGATTCTGTCAGGAACCAAATGCCTCAGACTGAATGTAATTGAAGGATTTAGTTTTGAATGTAGTTAATGGTGCTTGTGTGTATGCAGAGGAAGTTGCTGGGCTGCAGATTATGAAGCGGATCCTGGGAAAGGTTCAAGAGATGAGGGAACAGAGAAGTTCTTTGGAGAAACAGCTTCGTGACCTCATCCAGCAGGACGACATCACCTCCACACTTGTCACCACAGAGAGAGCAGACATTAAGGTATTTGCTGCACATTATTGATTGAAAAAGATTAAACTTAATAATTGTCAGTTGGAAAAGGATTCTGCTTAGCTTCATACTCGAGGCCTTTAAACAACCCATTCTCTTCCAGTGTATTTTTGAGGAGCAGCTGAAGAAGTATGAGCAGGTGAAGGTCTATATCGACCAAAACCTTGCAGCACAAGAAAACATCTTGAAGGCCCTGACAGAGGCAAACGTTCAGTACGCCTCCGTTCGTAAGGGCCTGAGCCAAACCGAGCAACAGTGGAACAGCACGGTTCAGGGATTGGTGGGCTCATATGAAGCGTATGAGGACCTGATGAAGAAATCCCAGGAAGGGAAAGAGTTCTACGATGACCTGGAGGCCAAAGCATCACGTCTCCTGGAGAGATCAAAGGCTCTGTGCCAGACTAGGGCTGAGGAGAGGAAGCCCATCCTGGAAAAGTAAGGAAGACATATTTTTTTTAGTTACATTGATCACTACAACAGTAAAACTGTGTTTATGTCAAAATACCATAAAGTAAAAAAAAAATGTATTTGGTGGTGGTCTTTTTACATGTTAAGCCTGGTTTTATTTATTTTATGAAAACATCTTATTTCACAATGTGTTGTTTTTCTCCTCTTTCCTTTTAAGCAGAGAAACCCAGAAGAAGCCCCCAGCACGGCCGACGGCAGCTAAGCCCTCCTTAAAGCCAAGGGCTTCTGATATTGATCCAGCCTCCAGCATTGAGGATCAAGAGTTGGCCCAGCTCAGTGCAGCCATCTTGGCCTTGGGGGGTGACCTGCCCGAGGACCTCCGCAGCCTCCCTCCTGACATTCCTTCCCTCCCTATCGCTGCGGGTCGTCTACATGGTCCTGAAGCCTACATTCCACCTGGTGCTAAACTTGGTGGCAGCTCCTCCATGCCTTGGCCTGGTGTTCCAGCTGCTAGTCTTCCTCACTTCCCTGCTAACCTGCCACCTCCGGAGCTTCTGGCACGGATTGCTCAGTTTCCTACTTCAGGAGCTTTGGCCACACAAGGACCCCTGCCACGTGTACCCCTCCCTCAGATGGCTCCACAGAGGCCTCCACAAATGCCAACCCAGCCAGTTGTGTCTGGTTATCGGCATCCTCCTCCTCCTCAAGCTCCCCACCCAGGTCCTGTTGCGCCTACCCCAGTCCGACCCTCGACCACCACTGTGGACAGCACCCAGGCCCCTATCCCCAGCTACACCCCCACACCACAACACCCTATTCCACCTTCAATCTCAACTGGCTACACAATATCACAGATAGGAGCGTACACCCACTTTATGCCCCACCCAGGGGTTCCCGTTCAACGCCAAGGACAGATACCTGCATCCCAGTCACAGCAGCAGAAGCATCCTCAGCAGTACCCCACGCCCATTGCGCAGCCACACTCACAGGGGTACCACCCCGGACCAAGGGCTATCCCTGGACCTCATCCTCCTCTTCAGACCCAACAAGTTTACCCTCATGGATATATGCACCCTCGGCCTGGTGTTCCTTCTCTGTACCACCAGGCTTATCCTGGTCAGCTTCAGCCACATCAACAAAATGACTTTCAGCCCCAGTATCAGATACCCCAAGGCTATCAAACTGCACAGGGTTATGTACCCCAGCAGCACCCTCAGTTAATGCCAGGCTCCATGCCAAGGCCACCTCAGGTTCAGATGCCACCTCAGACTGCACCCCCACCAACAGCCCCTACTTCTCAGCCAGCACCCCCTGTACCTCAACCATATCTACCCCATCCCAGCCAACAGATGCCCCATGGACACCCTCACCAACAGATGTTGCCACAACAGCATCAAATCTCAATGCCTCCTAGTGCCCAGCAGATTCTGCCACGCCCACACATGCAGATATCGGGTGTTCCCACAGCGCAGATGCCCCCTACAAGTCAGACAATGCCTCCAATCTCACAGAATTACATTCCTCCCTCTAGCCAGCCCGTCCACCCTTCCCTGCACCCTCAGATGGCTCCTGCCCCACAACCACATATGGCCCCTGGTCCTCAGGTCCACTTGCCAGGGGGACCTTTGCCTCAAATGCCCCCCAGTGCACTACCACCGCTGCATCATGCCCTACCTGGACAGCCTCCTATACCAAATATGCCCCAGCAGCCCATGCAGATGCCCAGTCAATCTCAGTCTCACCCTGCACATTCTAGGGGGGTATGCTACCCTGGAGGAACTCCAGTGATGCCTCAGCAGCCCCTTGCACCCCAGCCAGCAGCTCCCCAACAACCCCAAGCTCCTCTTCCTATGACTCACCCACAGCCTTCTACGATGTATCCTTCAGCCCCGGGGACTGGACCTCCAGGCGCTCTACAACAACCTGCTGTCATGGGTCCACACACCCCTGCCGCTCAGCACATGATTCAGCCCTCTTCTGGAGGCCCCGCAACAGTGCAGCCAACCAACACCATCCCCCCTTCTCCTTCACCTTCCCCATCTTCATCTCCCTCTCCAGGCCCGGCCTCATTGGGTCTGAACCCCCAGCAGAGACCCACACCAGCCTCGACTCCTGGAGCCACAGCACCACCCACTCTCCCCTCTCCCTCTGCTGTCTCTCCCTCCACATCACTATTTCAGCGGCAGAACTCAAGCACAGACGACCTCCTCTCTTCAAGCCCGGAGAGCCAGCCTGGAGGCCCCAAGGCCCCCACCAATGTCCTCCAACCCACCAAAGCTGACCCACAGGATGGGGAGCGTCGGAAGAAGAGCTCCCAGGGAGTTCTCCTGATCCAGGGTGATCCATACCAAGCCCCAGAGCGTGTTGCCCATCTTCACGGGGAGCTGGAACGTTACAGGGCTCGGGTCGATTCTTTGGAGCACCCCTCAGAGAACGAAGGGGGTCTGTCGGTTCTGGATGCCCGCTGGAAAGAGCTCCAGGACCAGCAAGAGAAGGATGCCCGCCAGCTCTCTATAGCTATCGCCCGTTGCTACACCATGAAGAACCGCCACCAGGATGTTATGCCCTATGACTTCAACCGTGTCGTGCTGCAGTCAGGCAAAGATGACTACATCAACGCCAGCTATGTGGAGGACTTGTCGCCATACTGCCCACGCCTTATTGCCACACAGGCTCCGCTCACCGGCACAGCAGCGGACTTCTGGCTCATGGTGTACGATGAGAAAGTATCGCTGATAGTCATGCTTGTTTCGGAGCAGGAGCTGGAAAAGGTACTCATTTTTTTTTCCAAACACTGTAGTGATAGGTACCTGTGATAATTGCAGTTTTTTTTTTCATTGGTGTCCTTTTTAATGTTGCCTTCAGGGAAAAGTTCTGCGCTACTTCCCAATGGAGCGCGGCCAGCAGCTCTCTCAGGGACCGATCACACTCAGCCTAACCGCACAGAAGACGACGCCGACACACGTGGAGCGCATGATCAGCCTGCAGTACCGCGACCAAAGCCTGAAGCGTACTGTCGTCCATCTCCAGTTTACTTCCTGGCCAGAGATGTAACTCATCCTTTTTTGATTAAAAATATTTTTGTTGCAGAAAGTAATCTCATTATAGTGTTTTACTGAGGAGCCATTGTATCTTCGTCTCCCATTAGGAGTCTTCCTGATAGCAAGAGTAACCTGCTGCGATTCATTCAGGAGGTTCACGGACACTACCTCCATCAGAGGCCCTTACACACACCTGTCGTGGTGCACTGCAGGTGAGTGCATTTCTCTAACTCCATCACTTCACAGGGAGGTGCTGTGGTATTCATTATCATTCGATCACTGCGGATAACAAGTTGTTCACTCTTATTCATATTTGCACTTTGGTCAGAAAAGTGTTGCTCATCAGCCTTTCTGTCTCAGCTCGGGAGTTGGACGCACCGGCGCCTTCTGCCTGTTGTACGCAGCCCTGCAGGAGCTGGAGGCAGGAAATGGCATCCCAGACCTTCCACTTCTGGTGAAGAAGATGAGACAACAGAGGAAGAACATGTTACAGGAAAAGGTTTGTTGTGTTTGGATTTAGTATCTGATATTAATCAGACTAAGCAGAGGTGTAGAAGTGGCATCAAGAGGTAGAAAATTTCAGTCAGAATCGTATTGGCAGATCGGGCTCCTGGTTGCTGATCAGAGTAGTTAATGGGTGAGGTGTGACTACTGATTGCTGCATGATAGGAATGTTTTCTCAAATGTTGTCATTAATGCTGAAAACACAGGTTCATTGGACTTTAAACCCTGAATGTAAATGTAGAAATGACAGGATACATTTTGAAATGCATTTTCCACGTGCCAATCGTGTAAAATATTAAACCTCAGGATGAGTAGGTTTTTGGATGCTGCATGTTTAATATTAAAAAGCAATTTCGTTTACATCTTCAGCTCCACTTGAAGTTCTGCTACGAAACCGTGTTGAAGCACGCCGAGCAGGTCCTTCAACGCCATGGCATCACGACCGCCACCTACAACAAGAACACCAACTCTGCAGCCACAAAGGTTGGCCACTCCTCTTATGGCAAACAATGCCAATTAAAGCATAAGGTCATTCAGCAGATGCCTTTACAGTTGAGCAATAAAACCTGAGCATTGTTTGAAAATAATAATACAACCAGAATTTATTTATCAATATTTGAAGCATATAAAACATAATCTAAAAATAAGAGAGACTGCAGCTACTATCAGAAAATATTGTCTTTGCCAATATGTTCATCAGCATTTCAAAAGAAATCAGGCTAGAAATGGATATAAACACGTTGCAGCTGGTTTTACCGGTTTAATGAAATGTTCACAAGATGCTCAACTAGAAAACAAACCCCCCAAAAAAGAAGTTATAGCTGATAATAAAGCTTAAAAATCTGATAAAATGTTAAAGGTACAGATTATTTCTCATTTACTCCCATCGGTTGTTTTGAAACTGTAGGAAACACCACAAGGAACACACTGTTCTCACACAGTGAATGTCACAAAAACAGCTTTTATTTAGAAAAAACTATTTACAGAAGTTTATTGCTGCTTGGAAAGTAAGTAATTGGTAAACTTTCAGGATGTAGTTTAATAATTATACTACTAATTTAATAGCACATCACTGTTGATGTTTGAACATTCAGCTGTAATTTCTCTTTTCATACCTCATTTGGCTCCATTCTCATTGCACAGAGCACATAATTGCTAATAATTTGATTCTCCATTATATGGAAACACAATGAACACTTTCTGTGAATAGATCATGCAGCTGGATTTAATTTTATTTTAAAGAAACCGACCATAACGAATATCAGTCAAATCAGGGTGACAATATTTGTTCCAGTGCTATGAGCCTTACAGAAAAAGAAGGGGAAAACTCCTTCCATCTCCAGGTATAATGGGGATTTCAGGACACAAAACTAAATCTGAATAATTTGCTTAACGTGTTGGAAACATTGACTGAAAGAGAGAGAGGGTTAGGAAGAGTTATAGAACTGATGTTCCTTAAGTTTAGTCTTGAAGCCTCATTCCTTCGCAGCTCCACTGTTTAATTTAATCTAACTTTAATGATGTATCTGCTCATATTCTGCACCGCTGAATGTTCCAAAGGAATTCTACGAGTTCTGGTCTGAAGAGGTACCTTTTTCATTGTCGGTAGAACAGTCGCAGAGCAGTAGATGAAGAAATCTTTCATTTCCTGCATCTCTTTAATCTTTATTTTTGACATTGATCTTTTTTCTGAACTTTCTCCGCAGCCTTACTCAAGACAGGAATCCCAGCAGGATATCGTCCTTGGCGGCGACATGCCCATCAGTTCCATTCAAGCCACCATCGCCAAGCTCAGCATTCGTCCACCTAGCGCCACAGACCCAGCCATGGAGGCCAGTGCCTCCTGTGGCCTGGAGGAGCAGCTCGGAACCATCTTACCAAGCCTGGACTCAATTGGTGACATGCAGCTGCTGCAGGACCCCTGTCCTCTCACAGATTTCCAGCCCCCCTCCTCTTTCAGCCCACCTCTCACTCCACCTACCCATTCTCCTCCACCACCAAACGGCCTGGATGGTCTGTCCCTGTCAACCCTAACACAAGCCAACCACCAGCCAGCCCCTGAGTCAGAGCCCAGCATCAGCCCGCCGCCTCCTTCCTCTGCACCAGCTCCTTCATCTCTGGAGCTCTTGGCCTCTATGACACCTGAGGCCTTCTCCATGGATGGAGGAGGTCGGGGGAAGCAGCGGGTGACTAAGCAGAGCTTTCTGCAGCCAGCAGAGGGTCAGGGTCTCCATGGGACCAAAGGCGACGAGGGGGATGACCCACTCAGTTGCCTGGACCCCCTCTGGAGCCTCGGCAAGCGCTGAGTCAAATCCACAGATTGCTGTCTCCTTCTCTCACCTATCCACCAGGCGTAAGCAAAGGCCTGAAGCTCTTTCTAATCCTGCTTTTAAAAGAAACAAAACATTGAATTCTGGAAGTGTTGGAGACATTTTTGTGGTGTTGATTACCAAGATGTGCCTGTTGGCAGATGATAGCGGTGTGATCCCTAAAAGAGAAAAAAAAAAAAAAAAAACGGCACAAAACACACTTGCTTCTCCTTCCATCACCGGTGGCGTCTGGGACCAGATCTCTATGCACTCGTCTGAATCCCCTTCTTTCTGTCGCTCTTTGCTGCTTTTCTTTGTATGTCAGTGGATGGAAGCACCGTTGCACTTCCAGCCCTCGTAGTGGGCTGCCCAAAGAAAAAAACAAAACTATCACAGCATGCACTCCAGTTTAACACCCCACCCCCCCATCACAGGTGGGTGTAAAGGCATCCCAAGGCTGTGACAGTGCTTGGCTCCTCCTCCACTGCACCGTGAGAGATTTAATGACTGGAAAGTGATGTGTGGAGCTCATTTAAAGGACAAGACACCCCTGAGTCACAACATATAGCTCAATCATCATTGGAACACAGAAGATCAAACAAATCAGCACGTTTTAACTAGTTGATTTACTTTTCTTTCTCTAACACTGTAAATATCTTTAAGTTGGGCTGTTGCGAAAAAATGTCACTCTGGAAGAAAAAGAAAATTCACTAATCATTCATTATTGTAAAGATATAAAATAAATGCAGTAGAC